>NC_053037.3:75551160-76188837 GCF_002575655.3 Aegilops tauschii subsp. strangulata
ACCCAGTGGGTGCACTTAGCGTGCCCCCACTGGTTTGAATAAACACTCGACATGGTCTGCTCAGCGCAAAAAAAAGCCGTTCTCAGACCATAGTCGACTGCCCGCAGTCAACCACGGTCTCGGGGACTACACCCAGTGGGTGCACTTAGCGTGCCCCCACTGGTTCTGGTTCCACTCGAACTGGCCCGCCCAGGCCGAGTGAGAAAATTCAGATTCTCATACCACAGTCGACTGCCCACAGTCAACTATGGTCTCGGGAACTACACCCAGTGGGTGGACTCAGCATGCCCCCACTCGTTCAAAGACTCAATCGACTCAATCCAAGTCGACTCAAATAGACTTGTGCAACTTTAAAACAGTCACACCCCAGTGAGTGATCGGATGAGAAATAAGATCAGTCAGAAATCAACTAACCTGGACATTGGTCTGCAGAGCATCGCCGGCGTGGAAGGCCACCTGACTGGCCTCGTGCACCACTTTCATCTGCCCCATCACAAGATTCAACTGAAGAAGAGCTTCCTTGGCGACACTCGGTAGGTCGTCTGGAGTTTGATACGCAGTGAAAAGCGATGATGGCAAAGCAGTCGAAACAGCCACTGGGTCTGATGCGTGGAGTTGTAATGAAGCAGCAGGGGTCTGAGCAGCTGATCCTGATGGGCAATCAGTCGACAGCGGGATAGCGAAAGTGACGTTGGTGCGAGCCGGATCTGTCGATCGCTCGACCGTCGTCCCAGGCATCAGTGTTGACTGAGGAACCTGAACCTCGGGCGCTTTCCCGCTCAGTCCCTTGTCCCTCCTCCTCCTTTCCCTCAGAGGCACTTCTTCTTCATCGTTTGGGAGCACAACAACGTCCCGTGGTGCTGCAACAAACAGAGAAAGTCAAAGAGGTAGCTGACAAACAATCCAGCGTCCAAATAAATTCGAGTCGGGCAGACTTAGTGGCTTTGAAGGTAGCTGCATCGTCGGATCCCTCGTCGTCTGGGGTCTTGTCGATATCCATATCAGTCACAGCCGAGGCAGGGCTGTAAAGGTTCATCATCCACTCGGTCAGTACAAGAGAATTGGTCAGAACAAGAAAATACGGGGAGAACATTTACCCATAAGCAACAGGAACATCCATCTTGATTCTAGGCAAGGTCTTCCGAGTCTTCTGCACTACAACCTTGGACTGCTTTGGAGCTTTTTCAGTTGGTGCCGGAGAGGACGTCCGAGGACGCTTTGACGACTGCCCGGTCTGAACAGTCGCCTTGTCACGGGCGCTCGCCGGGTCGTGAGTAAGTCTGGATCGCCTTTCCCTGCGAGGAGGAGAGTCGACCTCTTCTTCGTCACTCGGGTCGTCACTCTCCTCGTCCCCCTCTCCATTGGAGTGCCACTCACCGCTTTCACCTCCGCTTGCCTCCCCCTCCGGGTCCTGCTCCTGCTCTCTGTTGGGCATCGAATACATTTCAGTAAAGGCCTAGAATAAAACAAGCAAGACGAAGTCAGTCGGTGAAGCATAAATAGTTGCATGTTAAATCAAGATGACACTCGGTGATTCAGAATCGGACCTTGGTCGAGTGGAGGGATTCTCCTGGCTCCTCTGGGGTTATCCTTGTTGCCGGTGATACACTTCAACCACTTCTCCACCGTATCCTCGTCGACTTCTTCTGGGTGCACCCGAGTGGAATCGTCAATGCCCGAGTACATCCACATCGGGTGATCGCGGGCTTGAAGTGGCTGAATGCGTCGTCTGAGGAAGACTTCCAACAGATCCATTCCAGTTACACCCTCATGGATGAGATAGACCACTCGCTCAACCAGCACTTGCACCTCCGCTTTCTCCCCTGGAGTCACATTCAAGGCGGAGGGCTTTTCTACGCGAGCCATAGAAAAAGGAGGAAGTCCGGTCGACTGACCTGGAGTCGGCTGGTCTTTGCAGTAAAACCAGGTCGACTGCCATCCTCGTACTGACTCAGGAAGAGTTATGGCTGGAAAAGAACTTTTACCCCTCATCTGAATCCCAAGACCCCCACACATCTGGATCACCTGAGTCCTCTTGTCACTCGGGTTAGCCTTTTTGACCGACTGGGAGCGACATGTGAAAATGTGCTTGAAGAGACCCCAGTGTGGTCGATAACCCAAGAAGTTTTCGCACAGAGACACAAAGGCAGCAAGATATATGATGGTGTTGGGGGAAAAGTGATGAAGTTGTGCTCCAAAGAAATTCAAGAAAGCCCGGAAAAAAGGATGCGGAGGCAGAGAAAATCCACGGTCGATGTGAGTGGCAAGGAGGACGCACTCACCCTCCCGCGGGCGAGGTTCGGTCTCATCCTCAGGGAGCCGCGCCGACCCGTGAGGAATCAGCCCCTCCTCCGCCAGATCGTCGAGGTCATCCTGACTGATCATCGACCGGATCCAATCGCCCTGGATCCAGCCGCGCGGCAAACCGGACCGCGACAAGGATCCGCCCCGGCTGGACTTTCTTCCCTTCGCCTTCGTCGTCGCCTTCTTCGCGTGCTCCAGAGCCACCGTCTTTTCTTTCCCCATCGCCACGGACGGAGCTCGAGCGGGGCGGCGGCGCTGGAGGAGGAGCAGGCGCAGTGGGGAAGATTGAGAAGAGAGAAGAAGAATGAGGACGCACTGTTCAAAAACCCCGGTCCGATGCCTTATATGGGGTTGCTTCCGAGTGACTGACCTGTAGGCCCGGGCAATCTTATCAAATCCTGCAACAGTCACGCACGCGATACGTGGCAAAAAAGGTGGTGCGGGAATCGAGGCGGCCTTGCCTTATCCAGCCCGATTACTGCGGCCTCCTCCGCCCCGCGTGCTTCCCGAAATTCGAATCCCGCGAGACCCGCGGGCAGCAGAACAACTTGTCAGACGGAAGATCTCCTCCACATTAGCACTCGGACCTCTTCCAGCAAAAGTTCACTCGACAAAACCAGGAATGGATCAAGGCGACTAAAAAAGAAGTTGGTGTCACCACCTCGGTTCGTTGATCCAAAACAAGACACACCCGAAGCGCGAAAAATGAGTCGGAAGTATTTTCAACTCCTTCTCCACTCAAACCCTGATCCATTCGGGGGCTAATGATGAGGACATGTACCTAGGGTAGGGTCACAGGCCTGACCTAAATACCCTCCCCAAGGACATCACCCTAGAACCAGAAGCATTCGAAGAAGAATCATCATCCACTCGACCATGAAGCATTCTACTCGACAGACTTAAAGTCACTCGACCATGGAGACTATCACTCGACCGGCAGAAGATCTAAAGCCACTTCGTACTGCAACGGTCGGTAATTACGTCGTAGCTTTAATGGTCATTATGTCTCTTTTACTAACGTTACCAGTAACGCCCTGTCTTAATGTACCTTAAACCCTGTGTAATTGAGGGCCGGAGGGGTCTGGCAAACTCTATATAAGCCGCCCCCCTCCTTATTGACAAGGGTTCGCACCCCCTGTAACACACACGCATATAATCCAGTCGACCGCCTCCGGGCTCCGAGACGTAGGGCTGTTACTTCCTCCGAGAAGGGCCTGAACTCGTAAAACTCGTGCGTACAGCTTCTCCATAGCTAGGATCTTGCCTCTACATACCTACCCCCCTATTCTACTGTCAGACTTAGAACCACGACATAGTTTACCCTCGGGGCTGAGGGTATATGTACCAGTAGCTATGTGTTTGATCTCTCTCTCTCGTGTTCTTTGATATGGCACGATCTTGATGTACCGCGAGCTTTGCTATTATAGTTGAATCATATGGTGTTTCTCCCCCTCTACCTTCTTGTAATGGATTCAGTTTTCCCTTTGAAGTTATCTTATCGGATTGAGTCTTTAAGGATTTGAGAACACTTGATGTATGTCTTGCATGTACTTATCTGTGGTAACAATGGGATATTCACGTGATCTACTTGATGTATGTTTTGGTGATCAACTTGCGGGTTCTGTGACCTTGTGAACTTATGCATAGGGCTTGGCACACGTTTTCGTCTTGACTCTCCGGTAGAAACTTTGGTGCACTCTTTGAAGTTCTTTGTGTTGGTTTGAATAGATGAATCTGAGATTGTGTGATGCATATCGTATAATCAAACCCGCGAATACTTGTGGTACCATTGGAGTATCCAGGTGACATTAGGGTTTTGGTTGATGTGTGTCTTAAGGTGTTATTTTAGTACGAACTCTAGGGCTGTTTGTGACACTTATAGGAATAGCCCAATAGATCAATCAGAAAGAATAACTTTGAGGTGGTTTCGTACCCTAAAGTAATCTCTTCGTTTATTCTCCGCTAATAGTGACTTTGGAGTGACTCTTTGTTGCACGTTGAGGGATTGTTATATGATCTAATTATGTTATCATTGTTGAGAGAACTTGCACTAGTGAAAGTATGAACCCTAGACCTTGTTTCTAAGCATTGCAATATCGTTTTTGCTCACTTTTGTTACTAGTTACCTTGCTGTTTTTGTATTTTCATATTACAAAAACCTATATCTACTATCCATATTGCACTTCTATCACCATCTCTTTGCCGAACTAGTGCACCTATACAATTTACCATTGTATTGGGTGTGCTGGGGACACAAGAGACTCTTTGTTATTTGGTTGCAGGGTTGTTTGAGAGAGACCATCTTCATCCTATGCCTCCCACGGATTGAGAAACCTTAGGTCATCCACTTGAGGCAAACTTGCTACTGTCCTACAAAACTCTGCGCTTGGAGGCCCAACACGAGTCTACAAGAAGAAGTTTGTGTAGTAGACATCAAGATCTTTTCTGGCGCCGTTGCCGGGGAGGCTAGGTAAGCGGCACTCACACCCCCGTCAACGAAGCTCTTTTCTGGCACCGTTGCCGGGGAGGTTAGTGCTTGAAGGTATATCTTTACATGTTGCAATCGAATCTTTTAGTTTCTTGTTTTATCACTAGTTTAGTCTATAAAAGAAAACTACAAAAAATGGAATTTAGGTTGCCTCATTTGCTTCATCTTTTAAATGTCTTTCGTGAAAATAAGGATTCCGGTAATTGTGCTCAATTGCTAGAGGAAGAATGCAATAAAATGTTTGGCATAAAATCTTTGAATAATGAGCATGATTGCAATGTTTTTAGTATGAATTCCTTGAATATCCATGATGCTAATGATATGCAAAGCCACAAGCTTGGGGATTCTATGTTTGATGAATATGATATTTTTTCGCCGCCAAGTTTTGATGAGCAAATTATTATGATGATAGCATGCCTCCTATTTATGATGATTATATTGATGAAAGTGGGTTTGGAAGAGTGTCAACTCTAGGTAATGATCCCACTATTTTGGAGGGTGTTGAATCTTATAATATTTATGAAAGTGGATTTGGAGAGGTCGTGACTTTATTTAATGATGATTCCACTATTTTGGAAGAGGTTCCAATTGATTATGAGAATAAAGTTGCTATCTATGATGATTATTGTGATTACATGTATGCTATAAAGAATAATGATAACCATGAAACTTGTCATCATGATTTTAATTTTCAATTGGATTATGCCTCACATGATAATATTTTGTTGAGTTTGCTCCCACTATTCCGAATGAGAAGAATTTTGCTTATGTGGAGAGTAGTAAAATTTCTATGCTTGTGGATCATGAAAAGAATGCTTTGTGTCATAGATATATTGTTGAATTCAAGATGCTACTGAAAATTATTACGAGGGAGGAATATATGCTTGTAGGAATTGCAATAATATCAAGTTTCCTCTCTATGTGTTTAAAATCTTGAAGTTTTGCTTGTTTTGCTTTCCTATGCTAGTTGATTCTTGTACCCATAAGTTATTTGCTCACAAAATCCCTATGCATAGGAAGTGTGTTAGACTTAAATGTGCTAGTCATATTCTTCATGATACTCTCCTTGCGTTTCAATTCTTATCTTTTATGTGAGCATCATTGAAATCATCATGCCTAGCTAGAAAGGCATTAAAGAAAAGCGCTTGTTGGCAGACAACCCAATATTTACCCATGTTGTTTTTGTGTGGTCACATGATTAAGATACTGTAGTAATAATGTTTTATAGCTTTTGTTTCAATAAAGTGCCAAGTAAGACCTTTGGGATGGTCTATGGTGATAGTTGATTTGATCTTGCTGAAAAACAGAAAATTTTGTGCTCATTGCCAGAATTTTATAAATTCACAGAATATTGCTTTTGATCTGAAAATTTTACACAAGATTGGTATACAAATTTCCCAGGTTGTCCTATTTTTTCAGAATTTTTGGAGTTACAGAAGTATACAAAGTTTCCAGATTACTGCAGACTGTTCTATTTTTGACAGATTCTGTTTTAATTGTGTTGTTTACTTATTTTGATGAATCTATGGGTAGTATCGGAGGGTATGAACCATGGAGAAGTTGGAATCCAGTAGATATAACACCAATATAAATTTAGAATGAGTTCATAACAGTACCTAAGTGGTGATTTGCCTTATTATACTAACGGAGCTTACGAGTTTTCTGTTGAGTTTTGTGTTGTGAATTTTTCAGGTTTTGGGTAAAGTCGTGATGGACTACGGAATAAGGAGTGGCAAGAGCCTACGCTTGGGGATGCCCTAGGCACCCCAAGGTAATATTCAAGGACAACCAAGAGCCTAAGATTGGGGATGCCCTAGATGGCATCCCCTCTTTCGTCTTCGTTCATCGGTAACCTTACTCGGAGCTATATTTTTATTCACCACATGGTGTTTTGCTTGGAGCGTCATTTTATTTTACTAGGTTTTGCTTGCTGTTTGAATAAAGTACCTAGGATCTGGAATTTTATTTATGGTAGAGAGTCTTCACATAGTCACATAATTATTCGACTACTCGTTGATCTTCACTTATATCTTTTGGAGTAGTTTGTCATTTTCTCTAGTGCTTCACTTATATCTTTTTAGAGCACGGCTGTAGTTTTATTTTGAAGAAATTGTTGAACTCTCATGCTTCACTTATATTATTTTGAGAGTCTCTAAACAGCATGGTAATTTGCTTTGGTTATAAATTTAGTCCTAATATGATAGACGTCCAAGAGGGGTATAAAAAAAACTTTCATATAAAGTGAATTGAATACTATGAGAAGTTTGATTCCTTATGATTGTTTTGATATATAAAGATGGTGATATTAGATTCATGCTAGTGAGTAATTGTGAATTTGAGAAATACTTGTGTTAAGGTTTTTGAGTCCCGTAGCATGCACGTATGGTGAACCGTTATGTAACGAAGTTGGAGCATGAGGTATTTATTGATTGTCTTCCTTATGAGTGGCTGTCGGGGACGTGCGATGGTCTTTTCCTACCAATCTATCCCCCTAGGAGCATGCGCGTAGTACTTTGTTTTGATAACTAATAGAGTTTTGCAATAAGTATGTGAGTTCTTTATGACTAATGTTGAGTCCATGGATTATACGCACTTCCACCCTTCCACCATTGCTAGCCTCTCTAGTACCGCGCAACTTTCGCCGGTACCTTACACCACCATATACCTTCCTCAAAACAGCCACCATACCTACCTATTATGGTATTTCCATTGCCATTCCAAGATATATTGCCATGCAACTTTCCACCCTTCCGTTTATTATGACACGCATCATCATTGTCATATTGCTTTGCATGATCATGTAGCTGACATCATATTTGTGGCAAAGCCACCATTCATAATTCTTTCATACATGTCACTCTTGATTCATTGCACATCTCGGTGCACCGCCGGAGGCATTCATATAGAGTCATATTTTGTTCTAGGTATCGAGTTGTAATTCTTGAGTTGTAAGTAAATAAAAGTGTGATGATCTTCATTGTTATAGCATTGTCCCATGTGAGGAAAGGATGATGGAGACTATGATTCCCCCACAAGTCGGGATGAGACTCTAGACGAAAAATTAAAAATAAAAATAAAAAAAGAGGCCAAAAAAATGAGAGAACGCCCAAATAAAAAAATAAAAAAATGAGAGAAAAGAGAGAAGGGGCAATGCTACTATCCTTTTACCACACTTGTGCTTCAAAGTAGCACCATGATCTTCATGATAGAGAGTCTCCTATGTTGTCACTTTCATATACTAGTGGGAATTTTTCATTATAGAACTTGGCTTGTATATTCCAATGATGGGCTTCCTCAAATTGCCCTAGGTCTTGGTGAGCAAGCGAGTTGGATGCACACCCACTTAGTTTCTTTTTGAGCTTTCACACACTTATAGCTCTAGTGCATCCGTTGCATGGCAATCCCTACTCACTCACATTGATATTTATTGATGGGCATCTCCATAGCCCGTTGATACGCGTAGTTGATGTGAAACTATCTCCTTCTTTTTGTCTTCTCAACAACCACCATATTCTATTCCTCCTATAGTGCTATGTCCATGGCTCAGGCTCATCTATTGCGTGAGAGTTGAAAAAGTTTGAGAACATCAAAAGTATGAAACAATTGCTTGGCTTGTCATCGGGGTTGTGCATGATTTGAATATTTTGTGTGATGTAGATGGAGCATGGCCAAACTATATGATTTTGTAGGGATAGCTTGCTTTGGCCATGTTATTTTGAGAAGACATAATTGCCTTGTTAGTATGCTTGAAGTATTATAGTTTTTATGTCAATATTAAACTTTTGTTTTGAATCTTATGGATCTGAACATTCATGCCACAATAAAGAAAGATTACACGGATAATATGTTAGGTAGCATTCCACATCAAAAATTCCATTTTTATCATTTACCTACTCGAGGACGAGCAGGAATTAAGCTTGAGGATGCTTGATACGTCTCCAACGTATCTATAATTTTTGATTGTTCCATGCTACTATATTATCTATCTTGGATGTTTTATATGCATTTATATGCTATTTTATATGATTTTTGGGACTAACCTATTAACCTAGAGCCCAGTGCCGGTTTCAGTTTTTTTCCTTGTTTTTGAGTTTCGCAGAAAAGGAATATCAAACGGAGTCCAATTGAGCTGAAAATTTACGGTGATTTTTTATGGACCAGGACAAGCCCCCGAAGCAAAAGAGTTGAGCCAGAAGAGCCACGAGGCCTCCACAAGGGTGGAGGGCGCCCCCTACCCACCTGGGGGCACCCTCTGTCCTTGTCGTCGCCTCATGGGCCCCCTTGACTTGTTCCCCACGCCAAAAATTCCTATAAATACAGAAACCCCCAGAAATAAACCTAGATCGGGAGTTCCACCGTTGCAAGCCTCTGTAGCCACGAAAAGCCAATCGGGACCCTGTTCTGGCACCCTATCGGGGGGGATCATCACCGGTGGCCATCTTCATCATCCCGGCGCTCTCCATGACGAGGAGGGAGTAGTTCACCCTCGGGGCTGAGGGTATATGTACCAGTAGCTATGTGTTCGATCTCGCTCTCTCTCTCATGTTCTTGATATAGCATGATCTTGATGTACCGCGAGCTTTGCTATTATAGTTGAATCATATGGTGTTTCTCCCCCTCTACCTTCTTGTAATGGATTCAGTTTTCCCTTTGAAGTTATCTTATCGGATTGAGTCTTTAAGGATTTGAGAACACTTGATGTATGTATTGCATGTGCTTATCTGTGGTGATAAAGGGATATTCACGTGATCTACTTGATGTATGTTTTGGTGATCAACTTTCGGGTTCTGTGACCTTGTGAACTTATGCATAGGGGTTGGCACACGTTTTCGTCTTGACTCTCCGGTAGAAACTTTGGGGCACTCTTTGAAGTTCTTTGTGTTGGTTTGAATAGATGAATCTGAGACTGTGTGATGCATATCGTATAATCAAACCTGCGGATACTTGTGGTGACATTGGAGTATCTAGGTGACATTAGGGTTTTGGTTGATGTGTGTCTTAAGGTGTTATTTTAGTACGAACTCTAGGGTTGTTTGTGACACTTATAGGACTAGCCCAATAGATCTATCAGAAAGAATAACTTTGAGGTGGTTTCGTACCCTAAAGTAATCTCTTCGTTTATTCTCCGCTAATAGTGACTTTGGAGTGACTCTTTGTTGCACGTTGAGGGATTGTTATATGATCTAATTATGTTATCATTGTTGAGAGAACTTGCACTAGTGAAAGTATGAACCCTAGACCTTGTTTCTAAGCATTGCAATATCGTTTTTGCTCACTTTTGTTACTAGTTACCTTGCTGTTTTTGTATTTTCATATTACAAAAACCTATATCTACTATCCATATTGCACTTGTATCATCATCTCTTTGCCGAACTAGTGCACCTATACAATTTACCATTGTATTGGGTGTGTTGGGGACACAAGAGACTCTTTGTTATTTGGTTGCAGGGTTGTTTGAGAGAGACCATCTTCATCCTACGCCTCCCAAGGATTGACAAACCTTAGGTCATCCACTTGAGGGAAATTTTCTACTGTCCTACAAAACTCTGCGCTTGGAGGCCCAACACGAGTCTACAAGAAGAAGGTTGCGTAGTATACATCACAGAGTAGCGCCTTAAGCAAGATGACATGATGTAGACAAAGTAAACTCACGCATGAATAAACCCCATCTGTTTATCCTTAATGGCAACGATACAAATACGTGTCATGTCCCCTTCTATTATTAGGATTGAGCATCGCAAGATCGAACCCATCACAAAGCACCTCTCCCGTTGCAAGAAAAATCAATCTAGTTGGCCAAACCAAATCAATAGATCGGAGAGAAATACAAATCTTTAATAATCATGCAAAAAATGTTTCAGAGAAGACTCAAATAATATTCATGGATAATCTGATCATAAACTCACAATTCATCATATCCCAACAAACACACCGCAAAAAGTGATTACATCGAATAGAACTCTAAGAACATCGAGGAAAACATTGTACTGAAGATCAAAGAGAGAGAGAGATAGCCATCTAGCTACTAACTATGGACCCGTAGGTCAGTCGTAAACTACTCACACATCATCGGAAGGGTAGCAAGGTCGATGTAGAGCCACCCTGTGATTGATTCCGCCTCCAGCAGAGTGCCGACGGAGGCCTCCAGATGGGATCTTGCAAGAACAGGAACTTACAGCGGCAAAAAAAGTGTTATGGGTGGCTCTCTTTTGGTTTCCCGATATTACATAATTAATAGAGGCGGAATTAGGTCAAGCGGAGCCTCATGGGCCTCACGAACCACCAGGGCGCGCCTACCCCCCTAGGCACACCCTGGTGACTCGTGGGCCCATGCTTCATCTTCTAGCCCTGCCCCGAAGCTTCTAATGTCTCTTTTGTCCAGAAAAAATCTCCAAAAGGTTTCATGGCATTTGGATTTTGTTTGGTACTCATATTCGAAAAAACAAAAAACAGAAAAAAAAAACAACTGGCATTAGGCACTAAGTTAATAGGTTATTCCCAAAAATGATATATAATTGCTCGTAATTGTATATAAAGCATCCAAGATTGATACTATAATACCATGGAACAATAAAAAATTATAGATATGTTGGAGATGTATCAACGTGTGAAGTGCTCCATGTAGGGGGTTGCCCAGGCCGCCTCGGTCCATCGGCGAAGTGACTGACCGCCAATTGATCTTGCACTTCCCGTGGATGATCTCCTTATCTTGCGCCCATAGGAATCGACGCCGGGCCTTGTCGATCTACTTGTAGAACTTCTTTATTTGTAGAACTTCTTTGGTTCCCACAACACCGCGAATGCAAAGCTGAGCAGCACAGTGAGCACGCACCGCACCAAGGCTCGTCGGCTTGAAATTGACATGAGACGCCCTTTCCATCATGCCAGCCTCGCTCGGATGCGATCTAGGATGTACTGAAGATGCACTAGTCTAGTTGAGTGGTAGCAACAGGTAGTCCCAGGTATCTAATTGGGAAGCTAACTAAGTTGCCACCGAAACTATGAAGAACATGGTCGAGGTCAGTGTTGTCGCAGCAGATTGGCGCCACCGAGGATTTTTGTGGGTGCATGTGCAGTCCAGTCGTGTCGCCGAAGCTCTTGATGATATGCATGAGTGTATCGATCTCTTGGCGCTATGGGTTTGCAAAAATGACCTCCTCATCAGCGTAGAGCGTGACCCTGAGGCGGGCAGTCCACCCCGGCAGAGGGGCAAGGTGCCTATGCGTGTCGCCGCCTCCGGTAGACGATGCAATGGATCGGTTTCCAAAAATAAGAGGTTGGGCGACAGGGGGGTCGCCCTGCCTTAGACCTCTTCTATGGATGATTCTCTGCCCTGGGTCGCCATTGATCATGCATGAGGACGTGGATGAAGATAGCAGTAGCGCGATCCAGTCCCTCCAACGTGCAGGGAATCCCATGTGTTGCATCAATTCCATGATGTACTCCCATCACACCGTGTCGAAAGCTCTTGCGATGTCGAGTTTCAATAGCAGAGCCGGTATTTTCTTCCTATGAAACATTCTGATGGAGTTTTGCACATACAGATAATTATCGTGAATCCCTTTCCGCTTCTGAAATACACTTTGAGGCGGTGAGATTAGCTGATCAAGTGCACATGTGAGCCTGATTGAGAGGACCTTGACGATTAACTTGGCCACTGAGTGGATCAAACTGATTGGGCGGAAGTCAGACATCTGGATCGCCTCGTTCTTCTTCGGCAACAACACGATCAAGCCGTGATTCAGTGCAACAAAATCACCGTCATGCACGCAATAGAGTTTGTCAAACAACCACATCTGCTTTGATTGTTTGCCACCATTCTGTGAAAAGGGTGTCAGAAGCCGTGGGGGCAGGTGCCTTCTCCGCCGACGAGGCGCAAACTGCAGTCCAGATCTCTTCTTCAGTGAAAGGGTTGTCCAGGCCTCCGTTTTGCAAATTTAGCAGCCCGATTTCTACCTACTTGATCGAACATTCCCTGCTCTTCTTCTGACCCATCAGCTTGGAGGACTGCTTGTAGGCGATCGCGGCCTTGTCCTTGTGATTTGTTGCATTTACGTCGTCATGATGGATGCCGTGAATGAAGTTCTTTCCGCGCCTCAAGTTCACTTTGCCCTTAAAAAATGCAGTCTTTGCGTCGCCGGCCTTCAGCCAGGTTGTCCTTGCGGCTTGCGGTTTTCTGATGTGTTCCAGAGCTGCCAGCCCGGCAATCTTTAGCTTGAGGGTTTTTCTTAGCCAGAATTCTCTCTGCGTGAGCTATCTTTTCTCCTGTGCAACATTCAAGCGAAGCACAACCTGTGATGCCAAGTGGAACTATACCTTGGTGTCAATGAATAAGGTTTTACTCTAGGTTTTCATATCAGCAACCGTTCTTTTCAGCTTGATTTTGATTCTGGTGAATGGGCGGTCATGATTTACTGGCCTTCGCCACGCCCTAGCTACTGTCTGCTGGAAGTGGGGAACATTGTCCAGAAAGATTCGAACCGGAAGGAGGCTTTCCGGTGGGGCGCAGTAGTGTTTGTCAGAAGAAGTGAGCAATGGCCAGAGCAAGCAGTTGAGGCCGCCATCGGGATGAAAGAGGGAAATTGAGCCCCCATTCTATGTTGGAGAACACCTTGTCGATGGTACTCCCTCCGTTTTTATTTACTCCGCATATTACTTTTGGTCAAAGTCAGGCTTTATAAACTTTGACAAAGTTTATAGACAAAAATATTAACATATACAATAACAAATCAATACCATTAGATTTGTGGAATGTACTTCCACATCATATAAAATTTTTTTTTTACTCGTTCATATAAATTTGTTATGCAAAATAGTTATATTCCTTTCTATAAATTTGGTCCAACTTTATAAAATTTGACTTCAGTCAACTCTAATATACGGAGTAAATAAAAACAAGGGAGTAACAAACTGGATTCTCCCTTTGGTTGCTCCAGGGGTGAAATGTGTGTTCTACAGCCAGCCGAGGAGCGGGCCAGCAGCTGATTCCCGACCCTCCACGGATCTTCTGCGCACGCGCTCGGTTACAAGCTGTGCCACAGAAGCAGCCACCGGGCGCAAAGAATCCTAGGTGGTTTTCGGCGCGTCCGTGGGCTACCGGCGGCTGCCCCCTGGCCCGCTCCTCCTTTTTATTCCCCGCTCCTCTACACGGGCCAGTGCAAAACCTAGAGTTGACCACAAGAGTCCCCCAGGCAAAAAAAAAAAGAGTTGACAACCAGAGACCGGTGGTCAGGCTTCGCCGATGGAGAGGGTTGACGGAGGAGCGGGGTTGGGTGCGCGTGGGTCTGCGGGGGCGATGCTGGGCATGGAGATGCACCTCGTCCACCAGCCGCAGCCGCAGATCCACGCGGCCTCCTCGTTCCAGCAGCCGCCGGAGCACCTCCACCACGCCAACGGCGGCTTCCAGGTCCAGCACCACCAGGCCATGCCGATGGGGCAGCAGCACCCGCCACCGTCGTACGGGGCTTACGTGGCGCCGCCATCGAGGGCGGTCAACGCGCATGAAGAGGAGGAGATGGGCAACGGCATTGGCGCCGTGCAGCAGCCGGGGGCGGGGGCGGCGGGGTGCTCGTGGTCCCGGATGAAGTGGACGGATGCGATGGTGCGCCTGCTCATCGCGGTGGTGTACAACGCCGGGGAAGACGGGGAGGGCGTGTCTGCAGGAGGCAAGGCCGCGGCGTCGCACTCGCACGGGAAGGCGGTGGCGTCTGCGGCGGCGCAGGGCGGGCACGGGCCGCAGGCTGCGGCGCAGCAGAGGAAGGGTAAGTGGAGGTCCGTGTCCCGGGCGATGGTGGAGAAAGGCTTCAAGGTGTCGCCGCAGCAATGCGAGGACAAGTTCAACGACCTCAACAAGCGCTACAAGGGAGTCGTCGACCTGCTCGGCCGCGGCACGGCGTGCGACGTGGTCGCGAACCCCGCTCTGCTCGACACCATGGGCGAGCTCACAGCCAAGTCCAAGGAGGAGGCGCGCAAGATGCTCCGCTCCAAGCGCCTCTTCTTCCGCGAGATGTGCAACTACCACAACCCCGGCGGCACCGCAACAGCCTCGCACGGCATCGAAGGCGGCGCCGCTGCTAACTCGTCTGCCGGCCGCCAGGTGGTGGCGATGGTGAATTCCTCCACGCGCTCGGAGGACGACAGCGAGGACGACGTCCTCAGTAGCAAAGAGGCTGAAGAGGAGGAGGACGACTACGACCTGGACGACGTGGAGGAGAAGGCGCCAGGCGGGCACAAGAACAAGCGCCGTCTTGGCGAGAGCAGCGCGGCTGCGGCCGGGGAAGACGGGGAAGAGAACGGGAACAACAAGCCCGCCCGCGGGAGGCCGTGCACCAGCATGCAGCAGCTGAAGCGCGAGCTGGCCGCGGCGGAGGCCGGCGGCGACCAGCAGCAGCTGCGGCAGTTGGTGCAGCGGCGCGCGCTGGAGCTGGAGAAGCAAGAGCTGGCGTACGAGGTCCAGGAGTTAGCGCTGGAGAAGCACCGCCGCAGGTGGGAGCAGTTCAAGGCCAAGAAGGAGTGGAACATAGAGCAGGAGCGGCAGCGGATCGAGGGCCTGCGCGTCGACGGCAAGCGCATGCTGCTCATGCTCAAGCAGAAGGAGTTCGACCTGGACCACCTCCCGGGCGCCCAGACCCCGCCGCCCGGCGCTGCCTTCCAGCAGCAGCCCGGCTCCAGCCCCTCCACCACAGGGCAGCCCAACTAGCTAGGCAGGACACAGGCAGCCATGCAGGACACCATGCATACATACATTTCGCTTTTCCCGTAGGCCACCATGCATACTCCATTTTTCCTTTTCCTTCGCCAGCATGCATTACATTTCGCTTTCGATTCGTTGTAATCAGCAGTAGCAGTTGATGAATAACCTGTAAGATGCCTGCCTTGAGTTGAGAAGTTTCAGAATTCAGATGCCTATGGTCTCTTCTTGATTTGCCCGGAATAATCGTTGTACCTACTTGTCAGCGTTGAGTGTACTCGAGTATCTACCTCGATCGTGGGAGTCCATGGGCATCTCCGAGGTGCCTGGCGCTCTGCAACTGCCCCATGGTCGGGGCGGCGCTGATCCCGGAGCCACACGAGGGCACGCCGAGGTCCACTGCGCACGCGGTGTGCTTTGGCCTTTTGCAGTGGCTCTACCTAGGAATCGTCGATCGTCGCCGTACCTTTCTCCTCCGCTTTCGCTGGTCAACTGAGTATCCTCTAACTGAGTATCCTCTACTGTGATCGGGTCTTTAATTAGCTATATCAATACGGCGTCCGTTTCCCTCTACTGCATAATTTTGGTGCTCTCTGGGGTGGGTTCCTCTCTCGAAGTTTCCTTTTCTGCTGTTTAAATGTCCAGGTATCAGGCCAGCACCGAAAACCCCACAAAGTCACGTTGGATCCTACGCACACCCAAATTGTCACGCCCTCTTGAGTCGCCTCGCAACTGCCCATAACCATCGTGAACGTTTACGCTCCAACACATGACACGGTTCAGTGAAACTTCCTAGGTGACCTCTCCCTCTCCCCATTCAAACTCACGGTGGATCATCATAGAAGATCTTTTTTTCCCAACCTTATGAGAGAGCCTCCCGAGAACAATGTCTCTTTCGCCAAACTGAAACTAGCATGTTTAGCAACACAGAAAATGATCTTGCCGTGATTGAACTTCCTCTTTTGGACAGAAGGTTTACATGGTCGAACAAACATGATCAACCAACAATAAAGAGAATTGACCGTGGCTTGATATACCTAGAGTAGAATCAAGTTTTCCCAACAGTTCCCTCGATAGCTCATTTTGTCTCCGACCATGTACCAGTTCTAGTGTTGGTAAATGCACTTGCCCCCTTTCCCGCGCTTTTTTGATTAGGAAACGGTTGGTCTTCCCGCTCATCCTATGACCAACTATTGTACAAGCCTAACTCTCGGCAAGGTAAGTCCAAACTAAGCCCCCTCGCTGGTTTTCACGCTTAAATGAACTCGATTTGCCGTACAACGCTGGCGTAAGAATAGTGGCGTTTCAACTCCAACCCTAAACTATCACCTAAAAAGTCATTACAAGGGTTCTCGAGCGTACGATCTAATAAATGTCCATTATGGGGTGCAATGCTACAAAGTATAAGTTGCACTTGATGGAGATTAAAACACTCGCTATATCCACACTCCCGCATCAATCTGTCACCGTCATAAAAAAAATCACCATTATTATTCACAAATGGTCAAGAATTTGTCCCACATGTTTCCAACATTAAAATTCTAACGAATTTCTACTCTTCCTTGCTTGGATCTACCTTCAAACCAACTTGGAACTTCTCCCATCACGACCTACACCATTCCTAGACCCCCCCCCCCCCCCCCAAGCTGGTGGCATCCTAACGGCCTTGGCACCTTCTCAATTCTCCATCCTAAGAGAAAGTGATGACTTACACTTAAACTGTCACAACCTCTCGCCTCGCCTCGCGGTCACCCATAACCATCACGAAAGTTTACGCTCCAACAGATCATGTGCCAAAGAAAAACTTCCTAGATGATCTCTCTCCTCTACCTCTCTACATCCAAACTAGCACTGGATCATAATGGGTGATTTCAACATTATAAGATAGCCCTTTGATAAAACAATGTGTCCTTCCATCAAACTGAAACCGACGTGTTTAACAACACCCTAAATAATCTCTTGCCATAATTGAACTTCCTCTTATGGACAGAAGGTTTACATGGCCAAGCAAACATGACCAACCAATACTAGAGAGAATTGATCAAGGCTACATAAACCTAACATGGGATCAATTTTTCCAGACGGTTTCCACGCTGACTCATTTTGTCTCTGACCATGTAGCACTACTAACATCGGTCGACACACTTGTCCCCATCCCATGCTTTTTTTGATTTGGTAACGGTTGGTCTTCCCTCCCATCCTATGGCTGGTTATCCTGCAAACCTAAATCTCCGCCCAGATAGGTCCAAACTAAGCCCTCTCACTAGTTATCGCACTTAAACGAGCACGATCTGCCCTACACTGTAACGTAAGAAGAGTGGTGCTTCAACTCCAACCCTAAACTATCGCTTAGGAAAGTCATTATCAAGTTCTCGAGCGAACAGTCCAGTAAATGCCCAATATTGGGTGCAACACGACAAAATAAAAGTTGCACTTCATGGAGATTAAACACTTCCTATTTCGACACCCCTGCCTCTATCTGCCTAAGCCATAACAAGATCACCAATCGTATTCATAAATGGTCAAGAATTTGGTGAACATGTCTCCAAGATTGAAATGCTAACGAATTTCTACTCTTTGTTGGGATCTACCTTCAAACCAACTCGGAATTTCTCCCATCTCGACCTATACCATTCCCAGACCCTCTCCCCTAGCCGGTGGCATCCTGACGACATTGGCGCCTTCTCAATTCTGCATCCTAAGAGAAAGTCATGACTTAGACCTAAATTGTCACAACTTCTCGCCTCACCTCGCAGTCACCCATAACCATCATGAACGTTTACGCTCCAACAGATCATGTGCTGAAGCAATACTTCCTAGACGAGCTCTCTCCTCTACCTTTCCACATCCAAACTCGCACTGGATCATAATGGGGGATTTCAACATTATGAGATGCCCTTTGATGATAAGAGTGCATCCTTCCGTCAAACCAAAACCGATTTGTTTAACAACACCATAAATAATCTCTTGCCATAATTGAACTTCCTCTTTTGGACGGAAGGTTTACATGGTCGAGCAAACATGACAAACCAACACCAGAGAGAATTGATTATGGCTTCATAAACCCGGAGTAGGATTTAGTTTTCCTGACGATTTCCTCGCTAACTCGTTTTGTGTCTCACCATGTAGCACTTCTAATGTCGGACGACACACTTTTCCCCCTATCGCTTGCTTTTTTATTTGGTAACGATTGGTCTCCCCGCCCATCCTACGGCTGGCTATCCTGCAAACCTAAGTCTCGGCCTACATAGGTGCAAACTAAGCCCTCGCGCTCATTAAACAAACTCGATCTTCCCTACAATGTTGGCGTAAGAAGTGTGGTGCTTCAACTCCAACCCTAAACTATGGCTTAGGAAATTCATTATTAGGCTTCTTGAGCGCACGAACCGGTAAATGCCGTTTATTGGGTGCAACGCGGCAAAGTATAAGTTTCCCTTGATGAAGACAAAAACACTGTCTATATCCACAGCCCTGCATCAGTCCGTCTCCGCAAAAACAGAACCACCACTTATGTTGATGGTCAAGAATTTGTCTCACATGTCTCTAATATTAACATTCTAATGGATTTATACTCATCCTTTCTTGGATCTACCTTTAAACAAACTTGGAACTTCTCCCATCTCGACCTATACCTTTCCAAGACTCCCCCCCACAGCTGGTGGCATCATAAAGGCCTTCACACCTTCTCAATTCCCCGTCCTAAGAGAAAGTCATGGCTTACACCTAAACTACAACAACCTCTCGCCTTGTAGTCATCCATAACCATCACAAACGTTTACACTCCAACAGATCATGTGCCGAAGCAAAAATTCATAGAAGAGCTATCTCTTCTACCTCTCTACATCCAAACTCACACTGGAACATAATGGGGGATTTCAACGTTATAAGATAGCCCTTTGATAAAAGCAATGTGTCCTTCCGTCAAACCGAAACCGACGTGTTTAACGACACCATAAATAATCTCTTTCCATAATTGAGTTCCTCTTTTGGATAGAACATTTACATGGCTGAGCAAACATGACCAACTAATACTGGAGAAAATTGGTCATGATTTCATAAACATATAGTGGGATCATGTTTTCCCAATGGTTACCTCGCTAAATCGTTTTGTCTCTGACCATGTAGCACTTATATTGTTGGTTGACACACTTGTCCCTTGTCCCGCGCTTTTTTTGATTTGGTAACGGTTCGTCTTCTTGCCCATCCTATGGCCAGCTATCCTACACAAATCTAAGTCCCGGCCCATATAAGTCCAAACTAAGCCCTCTCGCTGATTTTCATTCTTAAACGAAATCGATCCACCCTACGACGTTGGCGTAAAAAGAGCGATGCTTCAACTCCAACCCTAAACTATCACTTAGAAAGTCATTATCAGGGTTGTCGAGCGCACGGTCCAGTAAATGGCCATTATTTGGGTGCAACGCGAAGAAATAAAAGTATCACTTGATGGAGACGAAAACACTTGCTATTTCCAGACCCCTGCCTCCACCATGAAAAAATGATCACTCTTGTTCATAAATGGAACAATTTGTGAACATGTCTTGAAGAGTAAAATTCTAATGGATTTCTACTCTTCCTTGCTTGGATCTATGTTCAAACGAACTTGGAACTTACCCCATCTCGATCTATACCATTTCCAGACCCCCCGCCGGTGACCTGGTGACATCCTAACGGCGTTGGCACCTTCTCAATTCTCCATCCTAAGAGATAGGCACGGCTTACACCTAAACTATCTGAGCCTCTCGCTTTGCCTTGCGGTCATCCATAACCATCATGAATGTTTACGCTCCAACGGATCGCGTGCTGAAGCAAAACATCTCCTAGATGAGCTCTCTCCTCTACCTCTTCACATCCAAACTCGCACTGGATCATAATGTGGGATTTTAATATTATGAGATGGCCCTTTATAATAAAAACACGTCCTTCCATCAAACCAAAACCGACGTGTTTAGAAACACCATAAATAATCTCTTGCCATAATTCAAGTTTCTCTTTTGACGAAAAGTTTACATGGCTGAGCAAACATGACCAAGCAACACTAGAAACAGTTGAGCATGGGTTTATAAACCTAGAGTGGTATCAATTTTTCCCGATGGTTTCCTCGCTAATCGTTTTTTCTCTGACCATGTAGCACTTCTAACGTCGGTCAACACACTTGTCCCATGTCCCGCACTTTTTTCATTGGTAATGGTTGGGTTTCTCGCCCATCCCACGGTTGGCTATCCTGCAAAACTAAGTCTCAGTCTAGATAGGTCCAAACTAAGCCCTCTTGCTGGTTGTCGCGCTTAAACAAAATTGTCCGCCCTAACATGGAGTGAGAAGAGTGACGCTTCAACTCCAACCCTAAATTACCGTGTGGGAAAGACATTATTAGGATTCTCGAGCGCACGGTCTAGTAAATGCCCATTATTGGGTGCAATGGGAGAAAAATTAAAGTTGCACTTGATGGAGACGAAAACACTTGCTATTTCCACACCCCTACCTCTATCTGCCTCCGCCATAACAAAATCATCACTCTGAATGAAATGGTCAAAAATTTGTTGGACATGTCTCCAAGATTAGAATTCTAACCGATTTCTACTCCTCTATGCTTGGATCTACCTTCAAACCAACTTGGAATTTCTCCCATCTCGTCGTATACCATTCCCAAGCCCCGCCCCCTAGCTGGTGGTATCCTAACGGCTTCGGTACCTTCTCTATTCTCCATCCTCAGAGAAGTCACAGCTTACACATAAATTGTCACAACCTCTCACCCGGCCTCGCAATCACCCATAACCATCATGAACATTTACGCTCCAACAGATCATGTGCCGAAGCAAAGCTTCCTAGATGAGCCTCCACATCAAAACTCACACTTGATCATAATGGGGGATTTCAACATTATGAGATAGCCCTTTTGTAATAACAATGTGTCCTTCCATCAAACCAAAAACCGATGTGTTTAACAACACCATAACTAATCTCTTGCCATAATTGAACTTCCTCTTTTGGACGAATGATTTAGATGGCCAAGCAAACCCGACCAACTAATAGTAGTGAGAATTGATCATGGCTTCATAAACCTATATTGGAATCAAGTTTTCCTGACGGTTTCCTCCCTAACTCGTTTTGTCTCTGACCATTTAGCACTTTTAATGTCGGTCCACACACTTGTCCCCTGTCCCACGCTTTTTTGATTTGCTAACGGTTAGTCTCTCCGCCCACCCTACGACTGGCTATCCTACAAACCTAAGCCTCGGCTTAGGTAGGTCCAAACTAAGCCCTCCTGCTGGTTATCGCGCTTAAACGAACACGATTTGCCCTACAATGTGGCGTAAGAAGAGCGGCGTTTCAGCTCCAACCCTAAACTATCGCTTAGGAAAGTCATTATCAGGGTTCTCGAGCTCACGTTCCAGTAAATGCCCATTATTGGGTGCAACGCGACAAAATAAACGTTGCACTTGATGGAGACAAAAACATTTGCTATTTCTACACCCCTGCCGCTATCTGGCTATGCCATAACAAAACCACCATTCTTATTTGGAATGGTCAATAATTTGTCGAACATGTCTCCAATATTAAAATTATAACGGATTTCTACTTTTGCTTGGATCTACCTTCAAACCAACTTGAAACTTCTCTCATCTCAACCTACCCCCCCCCCCCCCCTCCCACCACCCAAGCTGGTAGCATTCTAACGGTCACAGCCACTCGCCTCGCTTCACAATTACACATAACCACCGTGAATGTTTAAGCTCCAACAGGTTATGCGTCGAACTCACCCTGGATCATAATGAGGGATTTCAACTCTACGAGACATTCCTTTGATAATAACAATGCCTCCTTCCATCAAACCGAAGCTGGCGTGTTCAACAACGCCACAAATAATATTTCTAGAATTGATAGAGAGAAGGTTATTGTGATCGAACAAATGTGACCAACCAACAATGGTGAGAATTGATTGTGTCTTCATCAACGTTTCCTAGCCTTGCATCAAGTTTTCCCAAATTCCATGGTTTCCCTTCTAACTTGTATTTTTTACCATGTACCGGCTCTAATCGCAATCGAAACAGTTTTCCCGCGCCCCGTATTGTTTGAATTTGAAAACAGTTGAGCAGCACGCACGACCTACGAGCCGGGTATCCACATGCCTCAACCCAGATAAGTTCAAACGAAGTCCTCTCCCTAGTCGCCGCGCTTAAAGGAACTCAATCCGTCCTAAAATGCCGATGTTAGCTATCTGCACCGATCAACACCCGTGAAAATAATTGTAAAATTGTTATCTCAATCTTAGACATGGTAGAAGAGCAACGCTCATCACCAGCCTAAACTCTCGCTTAGAAAAGTCACATGTTATGTTGCCATGCATACATTTTCCATTTTTCTTCAATAGCATAATTTCCGCGTTCGGTTCCTAGTAGTAGTAATCAACAGTGGCAGTTGTTCCCACACACACAAAAAAAAAACAGTAGCAGTTGTAACCTGTAAGATGGCTACCTTCAGAAGTTTCAGATGCCTATTGTCTATGGTTGATTTGCCTGAAATCGTTGTAGCTGCTCCGATTCAGCCACCTAATTTGTCATGGAGCCTATACTTGCCAGTGTTGAAAGTATACTGATTATCTACCTCGTTCGGGGAAATCCATCTGAATATTCTGAAGCATGAACATTCGTCAATTTGTGGCAACAGTTTTTTTTTAGACAACAGCTGAAGCGGCGAGGTCGCCGAGGTGCCTGCACCTGCCCCATGGTCGTCGGACCGGCTTGCTGTTGTGGGGCTGCGCTGACCCCGAGCAACATCAGCGTAGACCCATGTCCACTGCATACGCGGTGTGCCTTGGCCTTTTGCGACGGCTCTACCAGCTGTCTACCAAGAAATCGTCGATCATCGGCATCTCTTCCTCCCTTTCGCAGGTCAACTGCGTATCCTCTACTGTGATCGCATCTTTAATTAGGTATACATTAATCCGGCTTCAGTTTCCGTTCGCTTCTCACTGCTGTCAATTTTGTGCTATGTCCACGTTTGTTTCCTTTTCTGCTGTTGGAACGTCCATGCATGTAATTAGGCCAGTCTCAATATTCCCACAAAGCCACGGGTCCCCTGCTCCCAAACTGTCACGACTTCTTGCCTCGCCTCCCAATTTTACCCATAACCATCACGCTAATACGCTCCAACAGACCACACACTACCAGAATAACTGGCGATGCCGACGGCCGAACCTATGCCGACGGTCCCCGTCGGCATAGATTGTCCTATCCCGACGGCCCAGCCCAAGCCGTCGGCATAGAAAAGCCGTCGGCGTATATCCATCTATGCCGACGGCCTCCGTCGGCAAATTTTGGCCGTCGGCGTCGCCAGAAATATGCCTACGGCGGCCGTCGGCATAGATAAGCCCGTCGGCATAGAACGTGGGCCCGGCTACCCGGGCGGAAACGGCCTTTTGACGGCGTCAGTCTACGCCGATGGGCTAACGGCGGCCGTCGACATAGCCCCCACGTCATCGATCCGCGTCGCCCGCCACGTCATCGATCGGCGTCACTCGCCGGTCCGTGGGGTGGCAAATCTATGCCGACGGCCTGGCCGTCGGCATAGGCCTGGCCCATGGATGTTGCCATGTCATCGATCCCCGCCCTTTGCCACGTCATCGATCCGTGGCCGTGTGCGCAGGTATGCCGACGGCCTTGCCGTCGGCATACCTCTATTTTTTTAATTTATATTATTTACTTTTTCTTGTTTTTTTTCACAACATAAATGTGCCTTATGTAACAAAAAAAATACCCCGATGGTATATCGATTGCCCCCCTCACGGACGTTGCTGCCGCCGTGCCCCACAGCGACGCCGGTGAGGGGGGCACACCCCGGAGCTGCGTGCCGGGTGCCTGCGCCAGCCACCACGCATCCACAACCGCAGGAGGGCCCAAAGCAACACCTAGCGGCATTGCTACCCCCCAGGTACACCGTCCCGTCTAACCTGGCCCTCATACATGCGGGGCGGTGTGGTGCCATGTCTGAAGAGGCGGGACGGGGGCCCTGGGGGGGATAGCAATACCACTGGAGCGTCGCACCGGGCCCTCATACATGCGGGGTGGTGTGGTGCCATGTCCAAAGAGGCGGCGCGCATCTCCGGGGTGTGCCCCCCCTCACGGACGGCGGCGCCGCCGGCACCTGGAGGGGGGAAACGCACGCGTCGGGTCTACACGGAGGGGATCTTGATGTGGGTCTGGCCCGGATGTTGCTCCAAAGTGTTCCTATGGGCTGACCTAACACAACCGGGTGGAGAGTTCCACTGGTCAAAGCCCGTCCGTGTAAAGTCAAAGGGCTAGATCTCGTGGTCTAACGCTACATGGTTAGGCGGGATGGGGGCCTGGAGGGATAGCAATGCCACCGGAGCGTCGCACCGGGCCCTCCTATATACATGCAGGGTGGTGTGGTGCCATGTCCGAAGAGGCGACACGCGTCTCCGGGGTGTGCCCCCCTCACGGACGGCGGCGCCGCCGGCACCTGGAGGGGGGAAACGCACGCGTAGGGTCTACACGGAGGGGATCTTGCTGTGGGTCTGGCCCGGATGTTGCTCCAAAGTGTTTCTATGGGCCGACCTAACACAACCGGGTGGAGAGTTCCACTGGTCAAAGCCCGTCCGTGTAAAGTGAAAGGGCTAGATCTCGTGGTCTAACGCTACATGGTTAGGTGGGACGGGTGCCCTGGGGGTAGCAATGCCACCGGAGCGTCGCACCGGGCCCTCATACATGTGGGGTCGTGTGGTGGCATGTCCGGAGAGGCGGCACGCGTCTCCGGGCTGTGGCCCCCCTCACGGACGGCGCCGCCGCCGGCACCTGGAGGGGTGAAACAGACACGTCGGGTCTACACGGAGGGGATCTTGCTGTGGGTTTGGCCCGGATGTTGCTCCAAAGTGTTCCTATGGGCTGACCAAACACAACCGGGGGGAGAGTTCCACTGGACAAAGCCTGTTTGTGTAAAGTCAAAGGGCTAGATCTCATGGTCTAACGCTACATGGTTAGGTGGGACGGGTGCCCTGGGGGTAGCAATGTCACAGGAGCGTCGCACCGGGCCCTCATACATGTGGGGTCGTGTGGTGGCATGTCCGGAGAGGCGGCACGTGTCTCCGGGCTGTGGCCCCCCTCACGGATGGCGCCGCCGCCGGCACCTGGAGGGGTGAAACAGACACGTCGGGTCTACACGGAGGGGATCTTGCTGTGGGTTTGGCCCGGATGTTGCTCCAAAGTGTTGCTATGGGCTGACCTAACACAACCGGGGGGAGAGTTTCACTGGTCAAAGCCTGTCTGTGTAAAGTCAAAGGGCTAGATCTCGTGGTCTAACGCTACAGGGTTTGGCGTTACGGGGCCCTGGGGGTAGCAATGCCACCGGAGCGTCGCACCGGGCCCTCATATATACATGCAGGGTGGTGTCGTGGCATGTCCGAAGAGGCGGCACGCGTCTTAGGGGTGTGGCCCCCTCACGGACGGCGCCGTCGCCCGCATCTGGAGGGGTGAAACAGACGCGTAGGGTCTCCACGGAGGGGATCTTGTTGTTGGTATGGCCCGAATGTTGCTCCAAAGTGTTCTTATGGGCTGACCTAACACAGCCGGGGGAGAGTTCCACTGGTCAAAGCCCGTCCCTGTAAAGTCAAAGGGCTAGATCTCGTGGTCTAACGCTACATGGTTAGGTGGGACGGGGGCCCTGGGGGGTAGCAATGCTACCGGAGCGTCGCACCGGGCCCTCATACATGCGGGGTGGTGTGGTGGCATGTCCGAAGAGGCGGCACGCGTCTCCGGGGTGTGACCCCCTCACGGACGGCGCCGCCACCGGCACTTGGAGTGGTGAAACAGACGCGTTGGGTCTACACGGAGGGGATCTTGCTGTGGGTTTGGCCCGGATGTTGCTCCAAAGTGTTCCTATGGGCTGACCTAACACAACCGGGGGGAGAGTTCCACTGGTCAAAGTCTGTCTGTGTAAAGTCAAAGGGCTAGATCTCGTTGTCTAACGCTACAAGGTTAGGCGGGACGGGCGCCCTGGGGGTAGCAATGCTACCGGAGCGTCGCACCGGGCCCTCATACATGCGGGGTGGTGTGGTGGCATGTCCGGAGAGGCGGCACGCGTCTCCAGGCTGTGGCCCCCCTCACGGACGGCGCCGCCGCCGGCACCTGGAGGGGTGAAACAGACGCGTCGGGTCTACACGGAGGGGATCTTGCTGTGGGTTTGGCCCGGATGTTGCTCCAAAGTGTTACTATGGGCTGACCTAACACAACCGGGGGGAGAGTTCCACTGGTCCAAGCCTGTCTGTGTAAAGTCAAAGGGCTAGATCTCGTGGTCTAACGCTACAGGGTTAGGCGGGATGGGGCCCTGGGGGGTAGCAATGCCACCGGAGCGTCGCACCGGGCCCTCATACATGTGGGGTGGTGTGGTGGCATGTCCGGAGAGGCGGCACGCGTCTCCGGGCTGTGGCCCCCCTCACGGACGGCGCCGCCGCCGGCACCTGGAGGGGTGAAACAGACGCGTCGGGTCTACACGGAGGGGATCTTGCTGTGGGTTTGGCCCGGATGTTGCTCCAAAGTGTTCCTATGGGCTGACCTAACACAACCGGGGGGAGAGTTCCAAGCCCGTCCGTGTAAAGTCAAAGGGCTAGATCTCGTGGTCTAATGCTACAGGGTTAGGCGGGACGGGGCCCTGGGGGGTAGCAATGCCACCGGAGCGTCGCACCGGGCCCTCATACATGCGGGGTGGTGTGGTGGCATGTACGAAGAGGCGGCACGCGTCTCCGGGGTTTGGCCCCCCTCACGGACGGCATTGCTAGCCCTCCCCCCCGCCCACAGGTACCCCGTCCTGGCTATCCCTGACACAGATGACCGCCGGGTCTAGCCCTTTGACTTTCGCCGGACGTGGCATGTCCATCAATGCCGACGGCTAAGCTCCAGTGGCATTGCTACCCCCCACGGCCCTCGTACCGCCTAACCCCCAGGGTCCCGGTGTCACAGGCGTCGCACCGGGTACCGGGTCCCATACAGACGGTAAACTAAGAATCTAAAAATGTAATAATTGAATTTATTAAAAACTCCGGTATTCATCATTGAAAATGTACTATCACTATGAACCTTTTAGTGCTCGGGCACCGGGCCGGCTGCCCGGGCACTGAAAAGTTCACAGTAATTGTCCATTTTCTTCATATAAGTCTAATGAATACCGGAGCTTATAACGTATGGATTAGTGAACTATTTAAACAGGTCAAATTGCTTTTCCCTTGGCGAGGTGGGACTATTTTTTCAAAAAAAAGTAGTTGCCATCTATGCCTACGGCGTAGCCGTCGGCATAGGCCTCCTATCTATGCCGACGGCCTGGCCGTCGGCATAGAGCCACCCTTATCCACTCGATGGCCCTCTCGCTGTCAGGTGGGACCACTCCTATGCCGACGGCCAGGGCCACCTTATCCACTCCTCCCGCTCCACTGACTTGTGGACCCAGCCTATGCCGACGGCCAGGCCGTTGGCATAGGGGTGACCTTATCCACTCGCTGTTCATCCTCCTCCACCCATCCTCCTCCACCCATTCCCTCTCTATATCACCCCCCGCCCGCACGTCGACCCGCACCGCGCCGCCGCCTGGATCCGCCCACGCCGCCGTCGTCTCCGCGCGGATCAGCCCGCGCCGCCGCTCTATCCGCCCGCCCCAGCCTCCCTCGACACATCCCCGCGCGGCCGGCCCTCCCTCCCCCGACCTCCGTCCCCGCCCCGACCTCCGTCGACCCCTGCCCGGCGGCCACTTCGTCCCCTGCCCGACCTCCGCCGACCCCTTCCCGGCCACCGCCCCCCGCCCAGGCCACCCCGGCCCCGCGTCGGCCACCCCGTCGCTGCCTCGTCCACCCCGTCCCCGACCCGGCCGCCCTCGCCTCTGCCCCGCACGCGGCCGGCCCTTCCCCGTGCCAGGCCACCGCCGCGGCGGCCCTCCACCGCCTGCTCTGCCCCTCCCCCCGTGCCTGCCCCTCCCCCCGAGCCGGCCCTCCCCCACGGTGAGCTCCATCCCTCCCTCTCTGTAGATTTTTTTGTTAATTTTGTTGTTGTTCATAGTTATGTAACTAGATGGATGGATGCATAGTTAGATGATAGATGATTTGATGATAGTTACAAATGTGAGAAATGCAACAAATGCAATTTTTTTAACAAGGGGCATGATGTTAGATGATAGATTTTTTGATGATAGTTGCAAATGTATGATGATTGTTACATGATAGATGATGATGTTGATGATGATAGATGATGATGTTGATGATAGATAATGATTTTTTTGCGGAAGAGATGATATAGGATGCTGATTTTTATGATTCGGTGATTGTTAGATGATGATGATGAGTATATTGTGATGTACTTAATTATTGTCACGGTGCAGGTTCTGTGGTGTTCCATCTCGGTGAAATGATCGGCGTAGGAGCTGTTGGTCCCCGGTCGTCCGTCTGCTATTCGAATACTTCCTCTACAGCCGAGGGTGAGCTACGAATCATGTCACTAGATTTCATTCTCAAGTCAACTGGCGTAACCTAGGCGTCTCCCGTACGAAAGGGTTGCATCGATAAATATGCATTCAATTGCATATTTATCACCGCAGCTCTTTCGGATTGTCCAGCGTTTTCCACGGACAGCCCGAGGATGTGTAGATTGGTTATGTTCTCCATGTTCTACCCTGTTCCGAGACAGGATTTCGGCGGTGCCTCCCCATTGTTCTCCGGAGCACATTCTCTCGGCTATTTGCCGAGACGTGTATCTGGAGAACAGCGGGGAGGTGCTGCCGAAATTTTGTCTCGGAACGGGGTAGAATGGAGAACATACTCAATCTACACATCCTCGGGTGGGATTAGGACCCATCTTTACCTATTAGAGATGTAGGTGGATTCAACGCGGTAGAAACTGAAAATTTGATGTGATTAATTTAAGTGAATCCTTAATTATGTTGTGTGGCTTGCAAAAAAGCAGAGGATGGCACATAATCAGTGGATGTACAGTGGTTTTATCCGTCGGAATCGAGTAACATCAGAGTGGATCATGAAAACCGATGTGTATTTGAAGGAGATATTCTGTCGTCCAATGAGAATTATCCCACCATGCCCCTGTGCGAGATGTGCCAGACGCCACCGTAGAAATCAGACGGACATGAGTGAGCACCTTCGCACGCACGGATATATGCCAAACTTTGACATGCCGCAGATAAACATACCCGAGCAGGACCGTGGTAGAGAGGAGGTGATGCGACAACGCATCGATGGATATGGGGACGACGGGGTCAGGGACATGCTAGATGATGTCATTGTTGCAGAAACGGCGAATGCGACACCTTCAGAGAATGAATCGGAGGCAACCGCAAAGGACTTCTTGGAGGTCTTGGCCTCGTCGAAGAAACCTCTTTATGCGGGTGCAAAAATATCTCAGCTGGATGCCATCTCGCAACTGATTGCAGTCAAGGCTGAGTACGGCTGTAGCCAGAAATGCTTCGAAGCATTCTTGGGAGTATGGGCTAACAGCCTCCCTGAGGGTCATGAACTGCCGAAAAGCATGTACGATACAAAGAAAATAATGAAGGCACTCTCTATGGATTATGAGAAAATAGATGTTTGCCCGAAGAATTGCCTTTTGTTTAGGCATGAGTATGCGGATGAAAAGTACTGTAGGCAGTGCGGTTCGTCTCGGTACATTGAGGTGGTCGGTGAGGATGGTGAGAAAAAGCAGCTAACCATCCCCGTTAAGGTTCTTCGGTATCTTGATTTTATGAAAAGACTGCAGCGCCTTTTCATCACGAAGGAGTCTGCCAAAATGATGAAGTGGCACAAGGAAGGTATAAGGTACAATCCAAAAAAAATCGTACATCCATCGGAAGGGGAAGCATGGAAGTCGTTCGATGAAGAATACCCCGAGGAAGCAGCCGAGGCTGGGAATGTCAGAATAGCCATATCAGGTGATGGGTTGAATCCATATGGTATGTCGTCCAATCCATACAGCTGTTGGCCCGTGTTTGTAATTCCGCTCAATCTTCCTCCCGGTGCCCTAATGCAACGCAAGACCATGTTGTTGTCGCTCATCATTCCGGGGCCTGATTATCCGGGGAAGCAAGTGGGTGTGTTCATGCAGCCGCTGGTGGATGCTTTGCACCATTCTTGGTACTTTCCGACGTTGACATACGACCGGGATCTGCAGAGAAATTTCTTGATGAAAGTTTGGTTGCACTATTGCATGCATGACTTTCCCGGCTATGCTCTATTCTGCGGATGGTCTACAAGTGGGAAGATGCCATGCCCAGTGTGCATGCAGGCTCTGTGAATGATTTGGCTGAGTAAGGGTGGCAAGTATGTAGCCTTTGACCTGCATCGACAGTTCCTCCCTACAGACCATCCAGACAGGGAAGACAAGAAGAACTTCACGAAAGGCCGGGTTGTTCATGAAGTAACCGAGATTCCAACATTTTCGGGGGCAGATGTTCTTGCTCAGCTAAAAGCTCTCCAGCCTAAAGTCAAAGGCAAAGGCAAAGCCAAAGCCAAAGCCAAAGGCTTCGAGGGATATGGTGAGACGCACAACTGGACTCACATTACCCCCTTCTCGCAGCTTCCCTATTTCAAGGACCTCAAACTTCCTTACAATATCGATGTGATGCACACCGAAAAGAATGTGGCAGAGTCCCTTTTCCACACGATCCTCAATATTCCTGATAAGACGAAGGATAACGTTAAAGCTAGAGCCGATCAACAGAGAATTTGTGATAGACCACGTCTGAACGTGAAGCCTCCCACAGGCGGTCGAAAAAACTGGTTCAAGCCAGATGCTGACTTTGTCCTTAAACCGCCAGAAAAAAAGGAAGTACTTATCTGGCTGAAACACATTTTGAAGTTCACCGATGGTTATGCATCGAATATAAGTAAGGGAGTCAATCTTTCAACGGGCAAAGTGACCGGCCTGAAGAGTCATGACTACCATGTATGGATTGAGCGGATAATGCCGGTGATGGTTCGAGGCTATGTCCCCGAGCATGTCTGGCGAGTGCTTGCCGAGCTAAGCCATTTCTTCCGCACGCTCTGTGCTAAAGAAGTAAGTAAAGACGTGATTGAAAAATTGCATAAGAAGGCACCGGAGTTGATAGTCAAGCTAGAGAAGATCTTTCCGCCAGGCTTCTTCACACCGATGACACATCTCATTCTGCACCTCGCGAACGAGGTATTGTTGGGGGGCCCTGTGCAGAATCGCTGGCAGTACGGCCCTGAGAGACAGAACAAGCATCTCCGACAGAAATGTGGAAACAAAGCTAAGATTGAAGCTTCCATAGCTGAGGCAGTTATCCTAGAGGAGGTGTCAGACCTCAGGACATCATACTATCCAGACCACGTTCCCCATCTGCATAACAAGGTGCCTCGATACAATATAGAAGAGCCTAAGTATCAACCCAGGCTCCATCTATTCAACGCGCAAGGTGGGAGGGCTGGGGCCTCGAAACCTTATAACATGCCACGACAAGAGTGGGAGGACCTCATGTTCTATATCTTGCACAACATCAGGGAAGTTGAGGAAGTGTGGATGAGGTAATACCACTACACCATTCCTTTATGTCTTCCACATCATCATGTTTTATGTTCACTTAGTCCCGGTCTAACACCGCTTTTCTTTTTTTAGTGATTTCGTTCAAGAGGAATGGACGGGAATGAATCCTCCTACTGAGGCAGAGGCACTTACTCTTCTTCGTCATGGAAACCCTGGACGTAAAAATTTTGTTGCTTGGTTCATGGAGAAAGTAATTTTCCACACTCCCCTATTAAATACCTAGTTCAACATTTCTTAGTTAACTAATGCACGCAACAATTTCAATTATACTTGTAGGGAAAAGATCCGAACATATCTATGGATGATGAATTGAGATGGGTTTCCATGGGTTTTGACCCTGCCGTCATGACATGTAAAAAGTATGATGTGAATGGGTATCGCTTCCATACAGAGGAGCACCAGAACAGCCGGCCTGATCCCAAAACTATAAATACCGGAGTGTACACCCCCGGTCAAAATTCAGTAGACTACTACGGAAGGGTACAAAATATATACGAGATTAAATTCCACCAGGGGCGCGAGACCCTAAGTCTGCCTGTGTTCAAATGTCGATGGTTCGATCCGCTGGAGGGGGTAAAACATACGCCTTTCATTGGTTTGGTCGAAGTTAAACCATCAACCGTCTATGCCGGAGCCGATCTCTTCATTGCGGCTACCCAAGCTACACAAGTATATTATCTGCCTTACCCATGCCAGAAAGAGTACCTAAAGGGTTGGGAAGTTGTGTTCAAGGTGTCGCCACATGGTAAGCTACCGAACCCGAATGAAGACGATTACTACAACATTAACCCCATGACATACGAGGGAGTGTTCTATCAAGAGCAACCTGATGATGATTATGTGGTTAGAAACGATGACGCTAGACCATTGGGTGATGATGATGTGGATCCAAACGACGACGATGCACGGAATGATGGTGAGACCATTGTCAATGAAAATGACATACTTATGCTAGAAAAGTTAAATGAAGACGCTGACGACGAGGAAGAGCCTCCACCTCCGTCAGACAACAAAGATGATATGATTGATAGTGATGATGAGACGGACCGAGAAAGAGGTTACAACAGTGATGATTCATATGGTTTCTAGCAGATGTACGTGTCAAGTCTTTTTTTTCTATAGTTTAGGAATATGCCTTTTATGCATTTTTATTAATGTGTTTATTATCATGCCTTTTCCTTCATTTCATTAATTTACTAATTGCTTATTCTCTTTTCAATGCAGGTTTGTGGAACATGGGCAAGGGGAAGGCCGACGGCGTGGGTTTCCTACGCAAGGTCGTTGGCCTGCCTAGTCGGAGTGGTCGAGCACGTAATCCTCCCCCCCGGCTACTTGACATTGACTCCTCACAGGGAGGTCGAGGGAGAGGTGCCCCTAGAGGAGGAGGGGGCGGGGGGAGAGCCCCTAGAGGGCGAGGTGGTGGGGGGAGAGCCACTACAGGGGGTCGCGGCCAGAAAGAGCGCACCCTCACCGACTTAGGGGTGTTTTCTTCGAGGCCATCCTCTAGTGAGGTACCCTCCTCTGGTGAGGAGGAGGAGGAGGAGGACGAGGCAGACGAGGAGGAGGAGGTTCGGGATGGGGCCGAGGAGGAGGTGGAGGAGGAGGACGAGGAGGAGGAGGATGAGGAGGAGGTTGGGGAGGGGGAGGCAGGCGAGGAGGAGGGTGGTGGCGGGGAGGGCGTTGACAACAAGGGGTGGCTGCGTGGTAACGCAAAGCTACCAAAGCAGGTTCATGCTACTGAGGAGCAGAAGTGGCTCATTGAGCCCACGGGGAAAGAGTAAGTGCCACTTTATAATAATTTCATTATTTTGCTTGTCACATGCTCATTCCGGTTGTTATTTATTTTGCTTGTCACATGCTAATAGTTCATTCTTTTGCAACAACTGGATATATTCTAAAGGGGTCCGTATTCCCAACGGCCTCATCACCCTCTTGCTGAAGTTACACTGGCCAGGGTTGTACTGTCCGGATCTAGTCAGGCACCCGAACCATCGGGTCTTGGCCACGAGCTGGGAGCACTGGGAAGCGGCCCTCCACGCGGACCATGGGACCCATGCCAAGGCCGTGATCACCACTTTCTGGGTGAGTTCTCTTCAGAAGCACAAGTCCATTCTAGTTTCATGAATGATTTAACTCATGGCTTCTTCCATTCTTGTTTCGTGCATGATTGTAGAAATTCTATCGAGTTCTCCCCGAGCACAGGGCCAGAGCGGACCAGATCGTGCTGCCCCAATGCAAGAAGAAGGCCCGCCAGGTGCAGTACGAGGTGCGCTATGTGGCCATCTCGACATACCATCACGACTATCTTGGTGTGAAGCTGACCAAGGAAGACGCGCGGAGGATGGGCATTACCTTGGAGAGGGACGAGTTCTTGAAGGTAAGTATAAAAGATTTTTCATTATGCTTTCATTACCTTGTGGTACATTTCACCATTTCGTGTTGACATGCCATTATGCTTTCATTATGTAGGTGTTACCAAATTGGTGTTATGGAAAAGACGAGTCCTGGGTGGCATTGGTGGATCTTTGGTATGATGAGGCTGGAGCCTGGGCGGCAATGAGAGTCAAAAACAAGGCTAACCGAGGGAAGGAGGGAGTACATGCTCAGGGAAACCGAAACCACTATCTCCACAAGGCAGTTAATGTATGACTAACCCCATTAAACATTCTTCTTCTTCTATTTACCATTACTTTCTTATGTATGACTAACCTCTGTTTGGTGGTGCAGGAGGAGAAACTGAAGCGGCCGCTCTCACACATGCAGGCGTGGGAGATCGCCCATACGCGGAAGGACCCCAAGCCTGGCGAGCCCAAGTACTACGGCAAGAAGACCGCGCATAGGAAGAAGGCCTACTCCGATGGGTATCCGGCGTTACATCCTGACACACCTGACCCCATTGTGGCGGATCTGGACGAAAGGGTGGTGGTGGGCATGGGGCCGAAGGAGCACGGTCGGGAGGCGGTTCTCGATGCTGTGATCACTCCTACTATCTCCTACACACAGCTCCGTCGGATCGACCCGAACCTGAGCCAGCGCACGAGCACGCCCATGAGCAGTGCACCGTCACTGTCCCTCTTTTAGGAGCAGCAAACTGTAAGTATTTTCCCTTATATCTTCATTGCTCACTTTATTTTCCGCATTTAGTAGTTTTATGAGTTTCATCATGTCATACTGTAGGCCTACATGGAGTACACATGCCAGGAGACCATGGCGTGGCACGACCGCCTTCATGCATACCATCAGCAGAGGGATCGCCAGATGCAGCACGCTTTTCAGGAAATGGCGGCCGGCAGGTGTCCTCAATGGCCATCAGCAGAGGGTCCTCCAGCACAACCAACGTTGCTGACCTTTGAGGAGTTTGTGGCACAGAACGCTGGCCCCTCGCTGGTTAGTTCATCCCCAATCCATTCACTCAAAGCATATCATGCCTTTCAACACAGTCATATATCCCGTTAATATGTCTTTTCAACATCCAGGGAACCGGTGGATCAACCGTTGGCGGTGGTCTTCGCAGCACTCCCGAGTCACGGAGCCCGACCACTCCGATCGATGGAGGCGGAGGCGGTCTTGGCGGTAGCGCTGCCGCTAGCAGTGACGACCTGGGCTTCAGCGGTCTTGGCGGTGAGGACCTCCGCGGTGCTCGACGTCCTGGCGCTTAAGCCTTTTGGTTACTTGTGTGCTTATGCTTATGTATCTTTAGATGACTTGTGTGTGGTGATGATGATAAACTTGTGGTCTTTGATGGTCCTTTAGATGACTTGCGTGCTTCTTTATATGCTTATGCTTATCTTTATGTTGATTATGATAATGCTTATGCATATATTGTTGTGATGGTGACGGATGATACTTAGATGTGTTCTATATGTCTATTTCCATCATATATATCTGCTGATATCTGCTGTATATCTGAATTGAATTGATTTGAAAACAAACAGAAAAAAGAAAAAAAAATCAAATACAAACTATGCCGTCGGCATAGGGCTGGCCTGAGTGCCCAGTTGCTGACGCGTGGCATCTATACCGACGGCCAAACTAAGCCGACGGCCAGGCCGTCGGCATAGATGCCACGCGTGAGCAACTGGGCGCTCCTTTGGTAAGCCTATGCCGACGGCCTCGCCGTCGGCATAGATTTAAACTAAGCCGATGGCCAGGCCGTCGGCATAGATGCCACGTGTCAGCAACTGGGCGCTCCTTGGGTAAGCCTATGCCGACGGCCTCGCCGTCGGCATAAATTTAAACTAATCCGACGGCTAGGCCATCGGCATAGATGAGCCACGTGGCGATCAGCGGTTGGTCGTCACTTGACGGCGGCCGCCGTTAGACGGGAACGTTGCCGACGCATAGATTTAAACTAAGCCGTCGGCTAGATTTAAACTAAGCCGTCGGCTAGGCCGTCGGCATAGATGAGCCACGTGGCGAGCAGCGGTTGGTCGTCACTTGACGGCGGCCGCCGTTAGGCCGTCGGCATAGATGTACGGACACCGTCGGGATAGATCCTATGCCGACGGCCTTTCTATGCCGACGGCCTCCCGGGCTGCGCCGACGAATATGTTGCCGACGGCCCTATGCCGACGGGGGCCGTCGGCATAGGCATGTCCCGACGGCATATCAGGGCTATGCCGACGGCCCTCGCCGTCGGCGTAGGGTGCGATTCTGGTAGTGACACCGCTCAATCAAAACTTTTTCTATATGGGCTCTCCTCCATCTCTCCCCATCCAAACTCGCCCGGGATCATAATGGGGGATTTCAACCCTTGTGAGAGAGTCCTACAATAAAAAACAATGCTTCCTTCCATTTATATGAAGCCGATATGTCCAACAACGCCACTTATAATCTTGTTCTAGTTAAACTTCCCCTTCGGGATAGAAGGTTTACTTGCTTGGTTGAACAAACGTGGTCAACCAACACTAAAGAGAATCGAGGGATCAAATTATCCCAAATTACATGGTTTACTGGCTAACTCAGTTTGTTTTTGGTTATGTATCACTTCTAATGTCAGTCCACACATTTGCCATCATTCCGTTCTTTTTAAATTTAAAAATGGTCAGGTAGCTATCTCCCACCCCGTGCTTTGTAAATTTAAAACGGTTGGGCTTCTCACCCAACCATATGGGCCGGCTATCATGCATGCCTGCGCCTGACACAAATAAGTTCAAACGGAGCCCCTTTGTTGGTTGACGTGCTTAAACGAACTTTATCTGCCCTAAAACTCTACTGCAAGAAGAGAAGTGATTCCTAAATGAGTTCTCTACTCTGTCTCTCCTCCATCCAAAATCACCCTAGATTTCAATGGGGATTTATTTCGAAAACATCACAGAAGCAGACGTTCATACATATGCACAGCCGTTCACCCCTATGAACACATGCACGTACACCTATGAGCACCTCTGGGGGACTGAGCCTGCACATCATCGTGAGATTGATGAACTCACCACAGGCGCCTCCGTAGTCAATGGGAACGCCTCCTCCCACTTAACAAACATCGTCGGAAAACCTGAAATAATTCCAGAAAACTGCGAGCACTAGAGCCAAGTCTATGACTTGAACCCGGGTGGACTAGTTCCATCACCAAGAACCTAATCATCTGAGCTAGGCTCAGTTTGTATTTCAATGGGGTATTTAGCCCTTACGAGAGAGCCCTCCGATAAGAACAATCCATCCTTCCATTGAACTGACGAACGCCATAAATAATCTTCCTCTTATTGGACTTCCCCTTCTAGATAGAAGGTTTAAATCATCGAACAACTGTGATTAGCTAACACTAGAGAGAAATGGTTGCATATTCATAAACCTAGCATGCGATCAAGCTTTTCCAAATTCCACTATCTCTAAGACCATGTACCACTTCTAATCTCTGCCGACACAGTATTCCCCGTCCCCCGCTTTTTAAACTTTAAAATGGTTGGGCCTCTCGCCCAACCATATGGGCCGATTATCATGCAGGCCTGGCAAATAAGTTCAAACAATGCCCTCTCGCTGGTTGGTGCACTTAAACAAACTCCAACTGCCCTAAATCGCTGCCGCAAGAAGAGTAGTGATTCCTATATAAGTTATCTGCTCTGTCTCTCTCCATCCAGGCTCACCCTAGATTTCAATGGGGAATTTCAACCCTAGGAGAGAGCCCTTCGATAAGAACAATCCCTCCTTCCATTGAACTGACACCAACATGTTTAATAATGCCATAAATAGTCTTGCTCTTATTAAAGTTCCCCTTCTCGATACAAGGTCTAAATTGTCGAACAATGGTGGCCAGCCAACACTAGAGAGAAAATGATTGTACATTCGTAAACCTAGCATGTGATCAAGTTTTTCCAAATTCCACTATCTCTCTCACCATGTACCACTTCTATTCTCAGTCGACACAGTTTTCCCCATCCCACGCTTTTTAAATTTTAAAACGGTTGGGCCTCTTGCCTAACCATACGGTTTGACTATCATGCAGGCCTGGGGCCAATGCAAAGAAGCAAGGTTGTCAGAATCGTGAGTTTGAATCGGATCGGAGCTTTGATGGTAGGATCGCAAATCGTAGGATCTTCACTATCAGGATTGTAGAAACATAGATTCTAAGAACTAAAATCGTAGAATCATAGGGGTTAGTTTGGATCATAAAGTCGTAGAATCGTATAACAGAATCGCGATTCTGACAACCTTGCAAAGAAGTTCAAATGGTTCCCTCTCACTGGTTGGTGGACTTAATCAAACTCCATCCACCCTAAAACACTACCACAAAGAGCATTGATTCCAATATGAGTTCTCTACTCCGTCTCTCCCCATCCAAGCTCACCCTAGATTTCAATGGGGGATTTCTACCTGACAAGAGAGCCTCCGATAGGAACCGTGCCTCCTTCTGTTGAACTAAAGCAAGCATGTTTAACAACGCCATAAATTATCTAGCTCTTATTGAACTTCCGCTTCTTGATAGAAGGTTTAAATCATCAAAAAAACATGACCAACCAATACTATAGAAATGATTGCATATTCGTAAACCTACGATGTGATCAAGTTTTTCCAAATTCCATGGTTTCTCTGATTATGTACCACTTTTAATCTCGCTCGGCTTAGTTTTCGTCATCATGTGCTTTACAAATTTTAAAATGGTTGGGCTATTTGCCCAACCATATGGGTTGGCTATTATGCAGGACTGGGCCCGACACAAATAAGTTCACAATTGAGTCCTCTTGCTGGTTGGAGTGCTTAAACAAACTCCATCCACCCTAAAATGCTGCCGCAAGAAGAACAGTCATTCTTAGATGAGTTCTTTGCTCTATCTCGCTCCATCCAAACTCACGTTTGATTTCCATGGGGGATTTGATCCTTACGAGAGTGCCCTTCGATAAGAACAATGCTTCCTTCTGTTGAACTTAAGCCAACATGTATAACACCGCCATAAATATTCTTGCTTTTTCCTAACTTCCCCTTATTGATAGAAGGTTTAAATCGTTCAACAAACGAGACCAACGAACACTAAAAGGGAATCGATTGCATATTCGTAAACCTAGCATGTGATGAAGTTTTTCCAAATTCCATGGTCTCTCTAACCATGTACCACTTCTAATCTCAGCTGACATAAATTTCCCCATCCTGCACTGTAAAAAATTTAAAACGGTTGGGAGGCCCAACCATACGGGGCGGCTACCATGCAGGTATGGGCCCAACACAAATAAGTTAAAAAGGAGACCTACTGTTCTTTGACGCGTTCATATGAACTCCATCTTCCCTAAAATGCTACTTCACGAAGAGCAATGATTCCTAGATGAGTTCTCGGCTCTATCTCTCCCATACGTAGATTTCAATAGGGTATTTCATCTTATGAGAGATCCCTCTGGCAAGAACAATGCCTCCTTCCATTGAATTCAAGCCAACTGATACATCCATTCTACATTATGTTTTAATATTGTTATTTATAATGTTTTGGGTTAATATTCCACTTCAGGAGGCAATTCTAATGAATTTTGTCTCTATTTATGTAACTTTCACAAGAAGAGGGAAATTGCCGGGAGCAGGAATTCTGGACCTGAAAAAGCTACAACAAATATAACTATCCTCCGGAGCTCCAATGACCTGAAAATTTACGGAGAATTGTTTTGTAATTAATAAAAAATATTGGAAGAAGAATCACCAGGAGGGCCCCACTAGTGAGCCACAAGCTCAGGTGGCGCCCCCCCTCTGGGCACGCCATGTGAGCTTGTGGGCCACAGAGGCTTCTCCTATATGATGCCGTTTGCCCTAGAAAAAATCAAGAAGAGGACTCTCGGGACGAAGTGCCTCCACACCGCTCCAATGGAAACGTACTTCCTCTCAAAAGGAAAGAACTTCGGTAACACATCCTCGTCTCCCCCGACTCCACTTGTGGTTACCTCTTACCTTTACTTTGTGCAAGTTTACTTGTGTTGTATATCTTGCTTGCTTGTGTTATTATTGTTGTTAGCATCATATAGGTTGCTCACCTAGTTGCATATCTAGACAACCTATTTGTTGCTTAACCCGATTTGTTAAGAAAAGCTAAAATTTGGTAGTTGCCTAGTCACCCCCCTCTAGTCAACCTTATCGATCCTTTCAATTGGTATCAGAGCCTCGTCTCCTTATTAAGGTTTCACCACCCGAAGAGTATCGTTGACGGCGAGGATAGGGATGAGGAAGTGCCCGAGGCTGTCGAGTTGAAGTCGGTCACCCGAGACGACTTAAATGAAGCTATGGCTTCCCTTAAGACATCTATGATGGCCGAGTTCAAGTCCATGATGCTTGCAAAAGAGTAAATAAAAATGAATAGAGGAGAACACTTTGACTCTTGCATAAAAAGTAAATACATAAAAGTAAAAGATAGGCCCTTCACAGAGGAAAGCAGAGGTTGTCATGCGCTTTTTGGTTTTGGATGCACAATCTCTTAATGCAAAAGAATGCCATGTTATATTGGCCCTTATGATAGCAACCTTTATTTGGCATAATATAGCTTCTATGTGAATATGAACAAACATAAATCATTATGTTGTCTTCCTTGTCCAGCGTCAACAATTTGGCATAAGATACTTAATGGGGGATCACAATCATAAAAGATGTCCAAGATGTTATATTTGCATGTAAATCTTCTCTTCCCTTATTAATTCTGTCATGAATTGTATCATTGACCAATGCTATGTTTGTCAACTTTCAATAAATTTTACCACTTATAATTTTCCTTATGTGATGCCATTACTTACCATAGGATTGGCATATGATCTTTTTTGTTATTTTCTTTATTTTGATTGAAACAAGAAAGTAAAGAAGCAAAAACCCAAACTAATCTTTATTATATAACTCTCAACTCGATTACACAGATGGATAGATCATGGAATTATCACTCGAAAATAGATCATCCTAACTTTTATTCAACTAAATCATGAAATAACTAAAGATCCAACTAAAAACTGGTGAAGGTAATAAAAGTGATGGTGATACGATACCGGGGCATCTCCCCCAAGCTTGGCAAAAGCCAGGGGAGTGACCATACCCGTGTGCTTAAGTCTCCTTCTTTGGTGATGGTGGTGGTGGTGCAGGGGCTTCACACATCAGCCTCAATAGTTGATCCAATCTACGATTGATGCTCCGAAGGGACATGTTTTGCTCTTCCAACAAAATAATTTCACAAGTGAGATATGTATTCTGAACACAAACCGTTTCAAAGGCCCTTGGGGCTTTGCTATCAGTGGGGGTAAGGAGGTTATAGTAAGGTTGAAGGATATCTTCTTCATTCTCAACTTGCCCCGTGAGCATGGCTTACCCCCCTTCTCGAACTTGATCTCTTGTAGCTTCCTTGACCTTGTCCTCCTCGGTGGCTTCGTTTGGTTCCTCTCTCTTTAGCTCCATATTCAGCAGCCAAGCATCTTCTTCTACGTTGTTGGGGAAGGGAGAAGAGATGATGCCTGGCTTGATAGATCTAACAGAAAAACAACATGAAACAAGAACAGAGGATTTCTCCGCGATACGGTGGTCAAATCGTCCAGGGGTATATAGAAATAATTTTTATCTTCGGAAAAAAGTATACTGCAGGAAAATGGAGTCGGGAAAGTGCCCGAGGGGCCCACTACCCACCAGGGTGCGCCTGGGGGGTAGGCGCGCCTTGGTGCCCAATGGGCACCTAGATTGCCTTCCCGGAAGTTTCTTATTTTTTCTAATATTCCAAAACTGACAGAAAATATTTTGCGGAATTTTTGGAGTTGGTTTACTTACCGTATCACGTACCTCTTCCTTTTTAGGGTTCTGGAGTGCTCTGGAAGGTCTCTTTTATGTATTTCTCCAGTGTCATGGTTTGAATAATATTAGTTTCAACATTAATAGGCGTACCTGAAATATAGTGCTTAATTATTTGTCCATTGACCACCTTCGGATTTGTGCCTTCGGCATTATTGATCTTAATAGCTCCAGAGCACTAAACTTCTTCGACGATATATGGTCCTTCCCATTTGGAAAGAAGTTTTCCTACAAAAAATCTAAAATGAGAATTGTATAATAGAACATATTCACCAACTTTGAATTCTCGCTCTTGGATTCTTTTGTCCGTTTGGTGTCTCGATGCCAAAGGGGGAGAGAGCTTAGGGATTTGCCGAGTCACGAGTGTGTCTTCTTTGTTGTTGGTTTCATTCTCTCATGAACTCTCTTTCGTTTACTACGATTTGCTTTAATTTATGTGTTTAACATTAAGTACCTATTGTCGGCGTCCTGGGAATGGGGGTACCCAGACTCGCCTGCCTGCGGCCCACGGCGTGGCTCCGTCAACGGCCCAATGCGTCCCAGCTTCAGCAACAACAACTCAAGACCCTCACGAGGGGCCAAGCCTCGCAAGGCAGACGACACCAAGACCTCCCTAGGGGCGGCCTCACTAGGCTGGCTCCCGAGGAGCGGAGATATCAATGCAGGGTGCACCTCGCGAGGTTCATATGATGTGAGCCATGACGACCAAGGCCAAGCAGGCGCCAGCGGGCGCAGTGCACCAGTTTCCTCTTTGGTGCTAAGGAGGCAAGTGCAGGCGCGGAGTCCCGACGAATCAAGCAAAGGTTTCCATATCGGTGCAACAAGACCAAGACTGCCAGGACGGCAGGACGGAGGTCATCGCGGAACCCACCGCAGCGTCACCACCAGAGCCTTTTGCAGGCGAAGACTACTTTTGTCAGGATAGCTTGTACTAGTTGTTCCCCTTCAAATTTGGCCGTTGTAGGATCCCTTCCCGCCTACATTTGGGAAGAGGACCAAGGCCACTATATATAGGACTTAGCCACCACCATAAGGGGCACATATCGATTCCACCCTAACCACCTCACCAGCTCAAGAACACCTCACCTCCAGAGGCGGTTCATCCACTGTACTAGTTCATCCTCAGCCCCTTGAGGCAATCCACCACAAAGCTGGAGTAGGCTATTACACCGTAAGGTGGCCCGAACCAGGATAAACTGTTGTGTCCCTGGTCCCTTGGGTTCGTCGAGCTAGGCTGTGGGATCGTTGAGCAGGAAGATAGGGAAGAGAGAGTTCTTCGCACGCACCCCAGAGTTCGAACCTCTCAAGGGTCTGCGGAACCCCGAATCCGACATTTGGCGCGCCAGGTAGGGGTGCGTCGGGGCCTCCCCTCTTCCGACCAGCCCGACATCGCCCGACAGCCCTGATGGCTGACGATCAGGGGGCTCACACCGAGCACTTGGCCGCTCGGCCTGCCCAAGCGATGTCATCCGCCCAGGAAGACCTCCACCCCGCGCTCCAAGCGGCTCGCACGCCGCTCAACCCAGCCGGATGCGGGCGGCGCGGGCCGGCACCGCCCGCCCTCGCACCTCGGCATACGCGCGTACCGCGCGGTCTACGGGCTACCCCGCGGCGACGGCACCGCACAGTCGTCCGGAGCAGGCGAACATGAGAGCCGCGATCGTCGTGGCACGAGAGCGACCGTGCTGCAGGTTGGCGGAGGGCGACCGCGACGCCTTATTGGAGCAGGTCGCCGAACTACTCGACGCCGCCTGCAGGGGTGCGATGGCATTCTGCTCCCTGCCCACGCCTCAGGTGGTGGCAGAAGCGCGCTCCGGGCCCCGGCGCCCCCCGGAGCGCTCGAGGGATTCAACGGCAAAAACACGGCCCCTGGCGCTGTTTTTGAAGGAAATATGCCCTAGAGGCAATAATAAAGAAGTTATTTATATTTCCTTATATCATGCTAAAGGTTTATTATTCATGCTAGAATTGTATTAACCAGAAACTTAGTACATGTGTGAGTACATAGACAAACAGAGTGTCACTAGTATGCCTCTACTTGACTAGCTCGTTAATCAAAGATGGTTAAGTTTCCTAGCCATAGACTTGAGTTGTCATTTGATGAACGGGATCACATCATTAGAGAATGATGTGATTGACAAGACCCATCCGTTAGCTTAGCACGATGATCGTTTAGTTTGAGATACCGACGATCGAATCTCGGGCAAGTAACATACCGATGACAAAGGGAACAACGTATGTTGTTATGCGGTTTGACAGATAAAGATCTTCGTAGAATATGTGGGATCCAATATGAGCATCCAGGTTCCGCTATTGCTTATTGACCGGGGATGAGTCTCGGTCATGTCTACATAGTTCTCGAACCCGTAGGGTCCGCACCCTTAACGTTCGATGATGATTGGTATTATGAGTTTACGTGTTTTGATGTACAAAAGGTAGTTCGGAGTCCCGAATGTGATCACGTACATGACCAGGAGTCTCAAAATGGTCGAGACATAAAGAATGATATATTGGACGATGTTATTTGGACATCGGATGAGTTTCGGGGGTCACCGGATAAATATCGGAGTGCTGGAAAGGTTATCGGAACCACCCGAGAAGTAATGGGCCTTATTGGGCCTAAGGGGGAGAGAGAGAGGGGCTGCCAAGGGCTGGCCGCGCGCCCCCCATGGGCCTAGTCCGAATTGGACTAGTGGGAGGGGCAGCGCTCCCTCCTTCCTTCTCTTTCCCCCCTCCTTCCTTCTTCTCCTAGTAGGACTTGGAAAGGGGGGAGTCCTACTCCTACTAGGGGGAGGATTCCTCCCCCCTTGGCGCGCCTATGAGGGTCGGCCGGCCTCCCCCTCCCTCCTTTATATACATGGGGAGGGGGCACCCTAGACCACATCAAAGTTGATCTTAGCCGTGTGCGGTGCCCCCCTCCATAGATTTCCACCTCGGTCATATCGTTGTAGTGCTTAGGCAAAGCCCTGCGTCGGTAACTTCATCAACACCGTCACCACACCGTCGTTCTGACGGAACTTTCCCTTGGCCTCAGCTGGATCTAGAGTTCGAGGGACGTCACCGAGCTGAACGTGTGCAGATCGCGGAGGTGTCGTGCGTTCGGTACTTGATCGGTTGGATCGCGAATACGTTCGACTACATCAACTGTGTTACTAAACGCTTCCGCTTTTTGTCTAAGAGGGTAAGTGGACACACTCTCTTGCTCGTTGCTATGCATCACATAGATAGATCTTGCGTGATCGTAGGTAAAAAAATTGAAATACTGCGTTCCCCAACAGTGGCATCCGAGCCAGGTCTATGCGTATATGTTATATGCACGAGTAGAACACAAAGAGTTGTGGGCGATAATAGTCATACTGCTTACCAGCATGTCATACTTTGGTTCGGCGGTATTGTTGGATGAAGCGGCCCGGACCGACATTACGCGTACGCTTACGCGAGACTGGTTCTACCGACTTGCTTTGCACACAGGTGGCTGGCAGGTGTCAGTTTCTCCAACTTTAGTTGAATCGAGTGTGACTACGCCCGGTCCTTGTTGAAGGTTAAAACAACACACTTGACGAAAAATCGTTGTGGTTTTTTGATGCGTAGGTAAGAACGGTTCTTGCTAAGCCCGTAGCAGCCACGTAAAATTTGCAACAACAAGTAGAGGACGTCTAACTTGTTTTTGCAGGGTATGTTGTGATGTGATATGGTCAAGACGTGATGATATATAAATTGCTATATGAGGTGATCATGTTTCATAACAGTTATCGGCAACTGGCAGGAGCCTTATGGTTGTCGCTTTATTGTATGAAATGCAATCGCCATGTAATTGCTTTACTTTATCACTAAGCGGTAACGATAGTCGTGATAGCAATAGTTGGCGAGACGACAACGATGCTTCGATGGAGATCAAGGTGTCAAGCCGGTGACGATGGTGATCATGACGGTGCTTTGGAGATGGAGATCAAAGGCACAAGATGATGATGGCCATATCATATCACTTATATTAATTGCATGTGATGTTTATCCTTTATGCATCTTATTTTGCTTAAGTTCAGCGGTAGCATTATAAGATGATCTCTCACTAAATTTCAAGGTACAAGTGTTCTCCCTGAGTATGCACCGTTGTGAAAGTTTGTCGTGCCGAGACACCATGTGATGATCGGGTGTGATAAGCTCTACGTTCACATACAACGGGTGCAAGCCAGTTTTGCACACGTAGAATACTCAGGTTAAACTTGACAAGCCTAGCATATGCAGATATGGCCTCAGAACACTGAGACCGAAAGGTCGAGCGTGAATCATATAGTAGATATGATCAACATAGTGATGTTCACCATTGAAAACTACTCCATCTCACATGATGATCAGACATGGTTTAGTTGATTTGGATCACGTGATCACTTAGATGATTACAGGGATGTCTATCTAAGTGGGAGTTGTTAAGTAATATGATTAATTGAACTTTAATTTATCATGAACTTAGTACCATAGTATTTTGCATGTCTATGTTGTTGTAGATCAATGGCCCGTGCTACTGTTCCTTTGAATTTTAATGCGTTCCTAAAGAAAGCTAAGTGGAAAGATGATGGTAGCAACTAGACGGACTGGGTCCGTAACTTGAGGATTATCCTCATTGCTGCATAGAAGAATTATGTCCTGGAAGCACCGTTGCATGAGCAACGCCGGACGTTGTGAACGTCTGGCAGAGCAAAGCTGATGACTACTCGATAGTTCAGTGTGCCATGCTTTACGGCTTAGAACCAAGACTTCAACGACGTTTTGAACGTCAAGGAGCATATGAGATGTTCCAGGAGTTGAAGTTAATATTTCAAGCAAATGCCCGGATTGAGAGATATGAAGTCTCCAATAAGTTCTACAGCTGCAAAATGGAGGAGAATAGTTCTGTCAGTGAGCATATACTCAAAATGTCTGGGTATCATAATCACTTGACTCAGCTGGGAGTTAATCTACTAGTTGATAGTGTCATCGACAGAGTTCTTCAATCACTGCCACCAAGCTACAAGAGCTTCGTGATGAACTATAATATGCAAGGGATGGGTAAGACAATTCCCGAGCTCTTCGTGATGCTAAAGGCTGCGGAGGTAGAAATCAAGAAGGAGCATCAGGTGTTGATGGTCAACAAGACCACCAGTTTCAAGAAAAAGGGTAAAGGGAAGAAGGGGAACTTCAAGAAGAACTACAAGCAAGTTGCTACTCAAGTGAAGAAGCCCAAGTCTGGACCTAAGCCTGAGACTGAGTGCTTCTACTTCAAAGGGACTGGTCACTGGAAGCGGAACTGCCCCAAGTACTTGGCGGATAAGAAGGATGGCAAGGTGAACAAAGGTATATGTGATATACATGTTATTGATGTGTACCTTACTAATGCTCGCAGTAGTGCCTAGGTATTTGATACTGGTTCTGTTGCTAATATTTGCAACTCGAAAGAGGGACTACGGATTAAGCGAAGATTGGCTAAGGACAAGGTGACGATGCGCTTGGGAAATGGTTCCAAAGTCGATGTGATCGCCATCGGCACGCTACCTCTACATCTACCTTCGGGATTAGTTTTAGACCTGAATAATTGTTATTTGGTGCCAGCGTTAAGCATGAACATTATATCCGGATCTTGTTTGATGCGAGACGGTTATTCATTTAAATATGAGAATAATGGTTGTTCTATTTATATGAGTAATATATTTTATGGTCATGCACCCATGAAGAGTGGTCTATTTTTGTTGAATCTTGATAGTAGTGACACACATATTCGTAATATTGAAGCCAAAAGATGCAGAGTTGACAATGATAGTGCAACTTATTTGTGGCACTGCCGTTTAGGTGATATTGGTGTAAAGCGCATGAAGAAACTCCATTCTGATGGACTTTTGGAATCACTTGATTATGAATCACTTGGTACTTGCGAACCATGCCTCATGGGCAAGATGACTAAAACTCCGTTCTCCGGAACAATGGAGCGAGCAACAGATTTGTTGGAAATCATACATATTGATGTATGTGGTCCAATGAATATTGAGGCTCGCGGGGGGTATCGTTATTTTCTGACCTTCACAGATGATTTGAGCAGATATGGGTATATCTACTTAATGAAACATAAGTCTGAAACATTTGAAAAGTTCAAAGAATTTTAGAGTGAAGTGGAAAATCATCATAACAAGAGAATAAAGTTTCTACGATCTGATCATGGAGGAGGATATTTGAGTTACGAGTTTGGTCTTCATTTGAAACAATGCGGAATAGTTTCGCAACTCACACCACCCGGAACAACACAGCGCAATGGTGTGTCCGAACGTTGTAACCGCACTTTATTAGATATGGTGCGATCTATGATGTCTCTTACTGATTTACCGCTATCGTTTGGGGTTATGCTTTAGAGATGGCTGCGTTCACATTAAATAGGGCACCATCTCAATCCATTGAGATGACACCTTATGAACTGTGGTTTGGCAAGGAACCCAAGTTGTCGTTTCTTAAAGTTTGGGGCTGCGATGCTTAAGATCAAGTTACCACAGGTCAACCAGAGTAAGATCCGCACCAGAGTGGTACGGTAATCCTATTCTGGAGGTCATGTTACTTGACCTTGATGAACCTACGAACTATGAGGAAGCGATGATGAGCCCAGATTCTGCGAAATGGCTTGAAGCCATGAAATCTGAGATGGGGTCCATGTATGAGAACAAAGTGTGGACTTTGGTTGACTTGCCCGATGATCGGCAAGCCATAGAGAATAAATGTATCTTCAAGAAGAAGACTGACACTGACGGTAATGTTACTGTCTACAAAGCTTGACTTGTTGCAAAAGGTTTTCGACAAGTTCAAGGAGTTGATTACGATGAGACCTTCTCACCCGTAGCGATGCTTAAGTCCGTCCGAATCATGTTAGCAATTGCTGCATTTTATGATTATGAAATTTGGCAAATGGATGTAAAAACTGCATTCCTGAATGGATTTCTGGAAGAAGAGTTATATATGATGCAACCAGAAGGTTTTATCGATCCAAAGGATGCTAACATAGTGTGCAAGCTCTAGCGATCCATTCATGGACTGGTGCAAGCATCTCGGAGTTGGAATAAACGTTTTGATAGTGTGATCAAAGCATATGGTTTTATACAGACTTTTGGAGAAGCCTGTATTTACAAGAAAGTGAGTGGGAGCTCTGTAGCATTTCTAATATTATATGTGGATGACATATTGTTGATTGGAAATGATATAGAATTTCTGGATAGCATAAAAGGATACTTGAACAAGAGTTTTTCAATGAAAGACCTCGGTGAAGCTGCTTATATATTGGGCATCAAGATCTATAGAGATAGATCGAGACGCTTAATTGGAATTTCACAAAGTACATACCTTGATAAAGTTTTGAAGAAGTTCAAAATGGATCAAGCAAAGAAAGGGTTCTTGCCTGTGTTACAAGGTGTTAAGTTGGGTCACACTCAATGCCCGACCACTGCAGAAGACAGAGAGAAAATGAAAGTCATTCCCTATGCTTCAGCCATAGGTTCTATCATATATGCAATGTTGTGTACCAGACCTGATGTGTGCCTTGCTATTAGTTTAGCAGGGAGGTACCAAAGTAATCTAGGAGAGGATCACTGGACAGCGGTCAAGAACATCCTGAAATACCTGAAAAGGACTAAGGATATGTTTCTCATTTATGGAGGTGACAAAGAGCTCGTCGTAAATGGTTACGTCGATGCAAGCTTTGACACTGATCCGGATAACTCTAAGTCACAAACCGGATACGTATTTATATTGAACGGTGGAGCTGTCAGTTGGTGCAGTTCCAAGCAAAGCGTTATGGCGGGATCTACGTGTGAAGAGGAGTACATAGCTGCTTCGGAAGCAGCAAATGAAGGAGTCTGGATGAAGGAGTTCTTATCCGATCTAGGTGTCATACCTAGTGCATCGGGTCCAATGAAAATCTTTTGTGACAATACTGGTGCAATTGCCTAGGCAAAGGAATCCAGATTTCACAAGAGAACCAAGCACATCAAGAGACGCTTCTATTCCATCCGCGATCAAGACAAGGAGGGAGACATAGAGATTTGCAAAATACATACGGATCTGAATGTTTCAGACCCGTTGACTAAGCCTCTCTCACGAGCAAAACATGATCAGCACCAAGACTCCATGGGTGTTAGAATCATTACTGTGTAATCTAGATTATTGACTCTAGTGCAAGTGGGAGACTGAAAGAAATATGCCCCGGAGGCAATAATAAAGTTGTTATTTATATCTCCTTATATCATGATAAATTTTTATTATTTATGCTAGAATTGTATTAACCGAAAACTTAGTACATGTGTGAATACATAGACAAACATAGTGTCACCAGTATACCTCTACTTAACTAGCTCGTTAATCAAAGATGGTTAAGTTTCTTAGCCATAGACATGAGTTGTCATTTGATGAACGGGATCACATCATTAGAGAATGATGTGATTGACAAGACCCATCCGTTAGCTTAGCACGATGATCATTTAGTTTGTTGCTGTTGCTTTCTTCATGACTCATACATGTTCCTATGACTATGAGATCATGCAACTCCCGAATACCGGAAGAACACTTAGTGTGCTATCAACCGTCACAACGTAACTGGGTGACTATAAAGATGCTCTACAAGTGTCTCCGATGGTGTTTGTTGAGTTGGCATAGATCGAGATTAGGATTTGTCACTCCGATTGTCGGAGAGGTATCTCTGGGCCCTCTCAGTAATGCACATCACTATAAGCCTTGCAAGAAATGTGACTAATGAGTTAGTTACGGGATGATACATTACGGAACGAGTAAAGAGACTTGCCGGTAATGAGACTGAACTAGGTATTGAGATACCGACAATCGAATCTTGGGCAAGTAACATACCGATGACAAAGGGAACAATGTATGTTGTTATGCGGTTTGACCGATAAAGATCTTCGTAGAATATGTGGGAGCCAACATGAGCATCTAGGTTCTGCTATTGGTTATTGACCGGGGATGAGTCTCGGTCATGTCTACATAGTTCTCGAACCTGTAGGGTCCGCACGCTTAATGTTCGATGACGATCGGTATTATGAGTTTATGTGTTTTGATGTACCGAAGGTAGTCCGGAGTCCCGGATGTGATCACGGACATGACGAGGAGTCTCGAAATGGTCGAGACATAAAGAATGATATATTGGATGATGTTATTCGGACATCGGATGAGTTTCGGCGGTCACCTGATAAATATCGGAGTGCGAGTAGGGTTATCGGAACCACCGGAGAAGTAATGGGCCTTATTGGGCCTAGGGGAGAGAGAGAGGGGCTGCCAAGGGCTGGCCGCGCCCCCCTCCTTCCTTCTTCTCCTAGTAGGACTAGGAAAGGGGGAGGCCTACTCCTACTAGGAGGAGGATTCCTCACCCCTTGGCGCGCCTATGAGGGCCAGCCTGCCTCCCCATCCCTCCTTTATATACGTGGGGCGGGGGGCACCCTAGAACACATCAAAGTTGATCTTAGCCGTGTGCGGTGCCCCCTCCCCAGATTTCCACCTCGGTCATATCGTTGTAGTGCTTAGGCGAAGCCCTGCGTCGGTAACTTCATCAACACCGTCACCACGCCGTCGTGCTGACGGAACTCTCCCTCGGCCTCAACTGGATCTAGAGTTCGAGGGACGTCACCGAGCTGAACGTGTGCAGATCACGGAGGTGCCATGCGTTTGGTACTTGATCGGTTGGATCGCGAAGAAGTTCGACTACATCAACCGCATTACTAAAGGCTTCCACTTTAGGTCTACGAGGGTACGTGGACACACTCTCCCGCTCGTTGCTATGCATCACATAGATAGATCTTGAATGATCGTAAGTAAATTTTTTGAGATAGTGCGTTCCCCAACAGTTTGTCCTACCGCGACCGCACCCCTTGCGGCCGGGGCGAGCTCTGGTGGTCCCCTGCTGGGCCACATTGGGCGTCACCCCGCGGCCACCAGGGCCAGGCACAGGTCCTGGTGGCCCAAGGTGTGGGACACCAAGGCGAAGGCTCCGGCGCAGCAGCCCGAGACGCCTATGTGCCCCGCATGATGGACCTGGAGTACACGCCTGAGGAGGACCCCAGCTCGTTCCCCGAGCCGAGCTGGGAAGAAAGTACGCTGGAGGCCAGGGTTTTCCACGAGCCGCCAAGAAGCTTCGCCGAACCCTTCGACGACAACAACCACAGGGTACGGCCGATACCCCAGGGGCATGCTTACGCTAACCATGGACCGCAGGTGAACCAGGGCACATCAGCGGCCGGAGACCCCAGTGCGGTGTCCCTGCTCCCGGCAGGGCCGGTGCACTGGGGGCAGCGCGGGCGGGGCTCGGAGGCAGGGCCCCCTCGCGCCGCACAGAGCAAGGCGTCGCACAGAGGTAGGCCCTCTGCCGGGGGAGGCGCCGGAGAGCCCTTCCCCCCGGCAGAGGACCCGTGGTCACCGAGGGCGCCGCCAGCGTCCCCCTTGCCCCTTGGTCTCGTCCTGGTTTTTGGACGCCCCAACGGTGGTCGGGGGAGGCGCAGGGCGGGGCCCTCGTCGGGTAATATGAAGCAAGGCTAACGCCTGTGAAGGTCTCTGCTCGTGACACTCTCACGTAATAGTGAGTGGCTTTGTACACGCCCCGGAGTCTCCAGAGTGCCGCACCTCGGCCTCGGGGGCTCCCGCCCACGTCCAAGTGGAAGCACCATGCTGCACAGAGGCCGTTGACACTGTCCCCCAATGACTATGCTCACATCCAGTGAAAGCACTTAGCTCTGTGCTGGGGGAAGACAAGAAGACTAGCTAGGTGCGGGACGCCGCTGTTTTCTTTCGCCCCTTTCTGTGTAACTCGATTTCACCGTTTTTTAGATTCAGATTTGAAGTTCTTTTGTGTTATCTAAAAGCGGGGGGAGTTTTCTCTAGTTTGTGCCAATTTATTGTGTTCTGTTTGCGTGCTTTATTTTTGAGGCTCACGCCTTCGACCCCGCTTGTGGGTGCCCCGCGAGTGGGGGCTGGTCGGCAGACAGCACAGATGCGTCCGGGTGACCCGAGTAGGACCCCCTCGGGGGCAAAGGTGGACGTGTCACAAGATTGCCGCGTGCGCATCCCGCCGTGGTCCGACGTACGCCCCTCGCGAGGCTTTCGTGAGCGGATCGGCAGGCTTATCGGGAGGCCCACATCTCGCGAGCCCCCAAGGGCTCGCCTCGGGAGGAAGGTCCGACCAGGACGTCAAGGCACGCCCAAGACCTGCAGAGCCAAGGTAAGGCGTGACAACTACTAGGCTCAGGAGCCCCGCGGGCTCGTGATGGTGTACCTCAAGCCTTGTCCACAAAAGGCACGCCATCATTCCATACATTCTGTTTCGTACATAATAAGGGGCCCCCTTTCAAAATACATTTACAACCCACAGGGCCGCGCCCGGAGGTTTCCCTTTCTTACACAGGTTAGGGCAAAGAAGGCGCAGGATTAGCCAGAGGCGCTGCCTTCTTCGCTGACCTCGCTGTCTTCGTCCCCGTCATCATAGTCGTCGCTAGCGTTGCCTACATCATCATAGTCCATGCCGCCTTCTACGACCGCCACCACGGCCGCGTCATCTTCACGCGCGAACTCCGCGACCAGAGCGTCCACGTGGTTTTCCACCCAGTCTGACAAGTTGTCTTGGATAACCCTGGGCACGGGGGCAATGGCACTATCAAAGTCAAAATGAGGATTGAGGTTCTAAAGGCGACTGAAGACACGTGAGAACGCGCGCCCGAGGAGGCCCCGACTGCTTTCCTCGACGAGCTCGCGAGCCCTCGCGGCCCGGTCCTCCAGGCGCATCACGATTTCGGTGAAGAAGCAGAGGTGGCTGGCGTAATCTTCCTCACGCGGGTGAGGGGCGCTCTCCTCGCAGATAGTGCTCAGGGCTCGGTTGGCTCTCACCCTGAGGTCTGGAGCACAGAGGCGTGGTCACGCTGCAGCATCCGTCGGTGACATGTCTCGTCCGTGTTCTTCCTCGCGAGGGACGCAGCGCCATCAATCTGTCGGTGGAGCGAGAGCAGGTCGGCGCGCGGAGGCCAGGTCGGCCTGGGCGGAAGTCTGAGCTGCCACAGCGGCCCTCTCACGCTGCTCCGCCTCGTCCAGTTTCTTTCTAAGGGCGGTGGTCCTGCCCTTAGCCTCAGCCTCCAAGAACACTAGCGCCAGGCAGTGCTCGTCGGCAAGATCTTTACGAGCCTTCGCCACCCTTCGGTGAACCTCCTCCTGGATCTTGGCTTCACGCACGATGACAGCGTCCTCAGCCGCGGCCACCTGGCGCTCCCTCGTTTCCAGCCGCTCAAGCTCGAGGCTGCGCTCCGAGGCCTCCAGCATCGGCGCCTCCTCGCGTTTTTGGACCTCCTTCTCTTCGGAAGGCGCTCCCCTCATTGACGCCAAGACGGCCCTGCGTGCCTCAATCCGCTGCTCAAGGGCAGTGTTCAAGGCCAAGAATTCTCGTTCGCGCTCCTCGGCGGCCTCGTGACGATGGTCGGCTGCCCTGGCCTCCTCCAAGGCCCGAGCTCAGGCCTCGCGTGAGGTCACAAGGGACATCGCAGCCTTCGCATTGGCGCACTCATGCTAAAGATGCCCGAGGTTGATGGCCACTTTCAATTGATGCCACTCGTCCGCCAGCCAAAGGTCCTCCATCTCAAGGCGCGCGTCGACATCGACAAGCTCTTCTCCAAGCCGGCTCAGCGTGCCCATTGCCTCCCGGAAGAGCATGTGGCGTACAACACCGCGCCAACGCGCGAGCTCCAGAGCATGGCCAAGTCCATCCTTCACGCTGGGGGTTATCGGGGAGGCTGAGATGGCCTGCTCGCCCCTGGCGGGGGCTGGAGGCTAGCGCCTTCCTCGCCACCCTCCGAGCATCGGTGGGGGCGCCATATGGCGTGGCCTCGCCACTAGAAGATGAAGCCAAGGCTGGGATCGCCCAACCACCGGCGACGACCAACGGAGGAGCCCTCAGCACGCCTTCTGCACCCCAGGGCACACCACGAAGGAGTGACGACAGGAACGAAGGATCAAGGCCCCCCGTCGGCACGTCCGCCTCCGGGACAGGCCCCGCGCTTCGCACGGTGGTCCCATGAGGGGGGCTTGAGACCAAGGGTGAGCCGAGGACAGGTGGAGGCCGCTCCTTAGGAGATCTCGCTGCCGCAGATGAAGGGACCCTGAAAGGGCATTGTCAGGAGAGGATGCAACGCGCAGAGAATCACGAGGAAGAGGTACACTCGTCTATAGCTATATACTTCCTTTGCTTCAGCGGCCGGTAGGCGTCACCACCACAGCAGGGAGGCCCCTTTCTCTTGCGGAGCGCCTCGAAGTTCAGGCGCAGCTAGTCGAAGCCCAGGGTGCGGCCGTCGATATCTGGGGCGGGCTGCGGAGCCCCTGGAGTGGCGACTTCAGGAGCCCTGGGCTGCGTCAGCTCCCCGGCCACCACCTTAGGACCGTTTCCCCAAGCTTCAGGAGGGGCAACCTCGGGAGCCTCGGATCGCGCTGGCTTTTCAGCCGCCCCCTCAGGACGGCTCACCCGAGCCTCGGGGGCTGCCATCTCAGGAGCACCGGGCTGCGTCGCTTCATGAGCAGCTGCCCCGGCGGCACTCGGTGGCGCCCGCCCCCAGCATCCACCTTTGGGGCGTGCTCCACGGGGACGAAAGGCAGAGGGACCACAAGGATAGGGTTCTCGCGGAGCCCTCAAGTCCGGCTGGGCGCAGCCCCATTCGTCAAAGAGGGGCATCTCCCCACGAACCCCTCCACGTTCGAGCAGCAGTACAGGAGGAAGCCTTCCTTCAGAAGTGCGGCTGGCGCGGGGTCGCCCGTCAGGAGTTTGAACACCGTGCGTAGTGTCTCGGGAGGAAGTGCGGGTACACGGAGCCTCATGGGGTCCCTGCTGCCGGCGAAGTTCCACATCCGTCGAGAATGGCGTTGGAGAGGAGCAATGTAGCACTGGACGAACTCCTTCACCACCATGGGCGTCGTTGATACGTCTCCAACGTATCTATAATTTTTGATTGTTCCATGCTATTTTATTATCAATCTTGGATGTTTTATAATCATTTTATGGTCATTTTATATCATTTTTTGGTACTAACCTATTGACATAGTGCCAAGTGCCAGTTGTTGTTTTTCCATGTTTATTACATCGCAGGAAATCAATATCAGACGGAGTCCAAATGCAACGAAACGTCACGATGATTTTTTATGGACCCAAAGAAGAAGTTGGGCCCTGGTTGCAACTGGGGGGAGTCCCAAGGAGGGGACAACCCACTAGGGCGCCAGGAGGCCCAGGCGCGCCCTGGTGGGTTGTGCCCACCTCGGGTGCCCCCCGGACTGCCTCTTTGCTCTATAAATACCACAAAAAACCATAAACCCTAGGGGAGTCGACGAAATATTCATCCAGCCACCGCAGAGTCCAGAACAACCAGATCCAATCTAGACACCATCTCGGATGGGGTTCACCACCTCCATTGGTGCCTCTCCGATGATGCATGAGTAGTTCTTTGTAGACCTTCGGGTCCGTAGTTAGTAGCTAGATGGCTTTCTCTCTCTCGCTGAATTCTCAATACAATGGTCTCTTGGAGATCCATATGATGTAACTCTTTTTGCGGTGTGTTTTTGGGATGTGATGAACTTCGAGTTTATGATCAGTTATATCTTTTTATATCCATGAAAGTTATTTGAGTTCTTTTGATCTCTTATATGCAGGATCTCTTATAGCCTCGTATTTCTTCTCCGGTATTTGGGTTTTGTTTGACCAACTTGATCTATTTATCTTGCAATTGGAAGAGGTGCACAGTAGTGGGTTCGATCTTACGGTGCTTGATCCTAGTGACAGAAAGGGAAACGACACGTATGTATCGTTCCTACTAAGGATAAAAAGATGGAATCTATATCTACGCAATAGATAAACGGATCTTGTCTACATCATGTCATCGTGCTTGTTGCATTACTCTGTTTTTCCATGAACTTAATACACCAGATGCATGCTGGATAGAGGTCGATGTGTGGAGTAATTGTAGTAGATGCAGGCAAGAGTCGGTCTACTAATCTTGGACGTGATGCCTATGGAATGATCATTTCCTGGATATCGTCATAATTATTTGAAGTTCTATCAATTGCCCAACAGTAATTTGTTTACCCACCATTTGCTATTTTTCTCGAGAGAAGCCACTAGTGAAACCTACGGCCCCTGGGTCTTCTTTCTCATGTATTTGCTTGCGATCTATTTTTCCTTTGCATTTTTATTCAGATCTATTAAACCAAAAATACAAAAATACGTTGTTGTACTTTATTTTATTTGCGATCTATTATTTCAATCTATTAGAAATTTCTGGCATTGTTACCCGAAAGGGATTGACAACCCCTTTAACACGTCGGATTGCGAGGTGTTGTTATTTGTGTGCAGGTGCTGTTTACGTTGTGTTGCTTGGTTCTCCTACTGGTTCGATAACCTTGGTTTCTTCATTGAGGGAAACACCTACCGTCACTGTGCTGCATCATTCCTTCCTCTTTGGGGAAATACCGACGTAGTCCTAGCAGACAGGAGCTTTTCTGGCGCTATAGTCAGAGAGCAATAAAAAGGAATTTCTGGCGCCTTTGCCAGGGAGGATCTTCAACATAACTAGGTTCCTAATCAGAAATCTCATCTCCTCGCAATTTACATTATTTACCATTTTCCTCTCATTTTCCTCTCCCCCACTTCATAAAAATTTGCCGTTTTATTCGCCTCTCTTTTTCCGTTCACCGTTTTCTTGCCAGATCTATTGTTGAGTGCAATCTTGTTGTGTGGTCATCATGACTCAAGAGAACACCAATTTATGTGATTTCTCAAATGCCAAAAACAATGATTTTATTGGCACTCCGATTGCTCCTCCTGCCACTAGTGCGGAGTCTTGTGATATTAATACTGCTTTGCTGAATCTTGTTATGAAAGACCAATTCCGGTACTCCTAATGAGGATGCCGCGTCCCATCTTAATACCTTTGTGAATTATGTGATATGCAAAGGAAAAAAGATGTGGACAATGATGTGGTCAAGATGAAATTATTTCCGTTTTCTTTGCATGATTCTGCAAAAATTTGGTTCTCTTCTTTGCCTCTCAATAGTATCGATTCTTGGAATAAGTGCAAAGATGCTTTTATCACTAAGTATTTTCCGCCCGCAAAAATTATTTCCCTTAGAACCCAGATCATGAATTTCAAGCAACTTGAACATGAGCATGTTGCACAATCTTGGGAAAGGATGAAAATGATGCTAAGGAATTGACCAACTCATGGGTTAAATCTTTGGATGATCATACAAATTTTTTATGCAGGGTGGAATTTTGTTTTTCGTAATCTTTTAGATTCCGCCGTGGGTGGAACTTTTATGGAAATTACATTGGGTGTAGCCACCAAATTGCTTGATAATATCATGGCAAATTATTCACAATGGCATGCCGAAAGAGCTCCTACTAGTAAAAAAGTTAACTCGGTTGAAGAAATTTCTTCTTTGAGTGATAAAGTTGATGCTCTTATGAAATTGGTTGCTAGTAAAAGTGCTCCTATTGATTTTAATGATATGCCTTTTTCTACTTTGATTGAGCAAAATAGTGATGCCATTGACGTGAATTTTATCTCTCGAAATAATTTCAGCAACAATGCTTATAGAGGTAATTTTAATCCTAGTCCTTTTCCTAGTAATTTCTCTAATAATTATGGTAAATCCTATGGAAATCAATCTTATAATAATAATAATAGGAACACCTCTGATCTTGAGAATAATATTAAATAATATATCAACATGCAAAAAGTTTTCAACACTACCATAGAAGAAAAGTTGAATAAGATTGATGATTTCTCTAGAAGTGTTGATAGAATTGCTCATATGTGGAAAATCTCAAGCTGAAATTTTTTGTGCCGAAAGTTGATGTATCAACTAAAGCTCTTTATGTTTCTATGGATGAAAGTAAGAAAAGAACTGCTATGCTTAGAGCTAAAAGAGAATATTTAGAGAAATCTTTTTCTAGTGATTATTCTTGCAAAAATGATGAAGATCTTGAAATGATGGGTGTTTCTTCTATTGATTCCTTGTTTAGTAAAGATAATATTGATGAAAAAGGGACTGGAGAAGAGTCAACTTTCGGTAGAAGGCGTCCCAATATTTCGGAGGGTGAAATTTTTATTGAGAAAATTGATAAAAGTGGGTTTGGAAAGGTCAAAACTTTAGTTAGTGATGCACCCACTCTTTTGGATTACAAAGACTTTAATCATGATAGTTGCTCTTTGATTGATTTTATTTTTTTGTGTCAATCCATGCTAAATTCACCCCATGCTTATGAACAAATCAAAGATTTTACTAAACATATTGTTGATGCTATGATGAAAGCTTTGGAAGAAAAATTGGAATTAGAAGTCTCAATTCCTAGAAAATTGCATGATGAATGGGAGCCTACTATCAAAGTCAAGATTAAAAATTATGAGTGTTTTGCTTTGTGTGACTTGGGTGCTAGTGTTTCTACAATTCCGAAATCTTTATGTGATGTGCTTGGTCTTACCAATCTTGAAGAATGTTCCATGAATTTGCACTTGGCGGATTCTACTATTAAAAAGCCTATGGGAAGAATTAATGATGTTCTTATTCTTGCAAATAGGAGTTATGTGCCCATAGATTTTATTGTTCTTGATATTTATTGCAATCCGTCTTGTCCTATTATTCTTGGTAGACCATTTTTACGCATTATCGATGCCATGATTGATATGAAAGAAGGCAATATCAAGTTACAATTTCCTTTGAGGAAGGGTATGGAACACTTTCGTAGAACAAAAATTAGGCCACCTTATGAATAAACCATGAGGGCATCTTATGGATCACGAACCAAAGATGACAAAACTTAGATCCTTGCCTTACGCCTAGCTAAGGGCGTAAAACTATAGCGCTTGTTGGGAGGCAACCCAATGAATAAAATTTATTTTTTCTTTTTTTCTTTCTTTTATTGAGTGTTTACACAATTATGCTACTGGTATGATTGTGTTTTTATATTTCAATTAGTGTTTGTGCCAAGTAAAGCCTTTAGGATCTTCTTGGGTGATAGTTGTTTGATCTTGCTGAAAAAGACAGAAACTTTGCGCTCACGAAAATAATTTTCATAAATAACAGAAAAGATATTTTGCCCTGATTCTTTTTTCAGAAGATTAATATACAAATAACCCTGGTCTTCCTAATTTGGTAGAATTTTTAGAGTTCCAGAAGTATTCGCAAAAGTCAGATTACTACATACTGTTCTGTTTTGACAGATTTTGTTTTCTTTGTGTTGTGTGCTTATTTTGATGGCTCTATGGTTTTCTTTGATGAGTTTTTGCCATAGAAAAGTAGGAATACAGTAGATATAATACAAAAAAATTATGAATTGTTTGATAGAGCACTTATAGTAGTGGTTTACTTTCTTTTACTAAAGGAGCTCACAAAGGTTTTGTTGAGTTTTGTGTGATTGAAGTTTTCATGTTTTGGGCTATTATCCAAGAATGAGCAACCAACTAAGCTTGCGGATGCCCCCGCGTGGCATCCCCTCTTTCTTCTAATGACCATCGGTATTTTACTCGAGGCTATATTTTTATTTGTCACATGATATGTGTTTTGCTTGGAGCATCTTGTATGATATGTGTCTTTGCTTGTTTTATTTTGTGTTTTAAGTCATCAATCCTTGCTGTACACACCTGTTTGACAGAGCCAAAATTATATCATACTTGTTACAATTGTTGTATGTGCTTCACTTAAATCTTTTATGAGCTAGGACTTGCTCTAGTGCTTCACTTATATATTTTTGAGCACAGTGTGCTTAGTATTTTGAAGAAATGCTCTCTTGATTCACTTAGATTTATTTGAGAGTTAGTAAAATTTTGAAGAAATTTTCTCTTTCTTCACTTAAATTATTTTGAGAGAAAGAAAATTTGTTATGCTCATGATCTTCACTTATATTTGTTTGAGCTTATGAAAAGCAACACATGAAAATTAGTCCCAAAGTGATAGATATCCAAGAAGGATAATGTAAAAAATGTCATGAAGATCATTGGACAAAATAAACTTGATGCTTGGTAATAGTTTTGAGATATGATGATGTTATATGTGAGTTATGTTGATGAGTCATTGTGCTCTAGTAAGAATATTGGTGTTAAGGTTTGTGATTCCCTATGCATGCACGAAAGTCAATAGTCATGCAATGAAATTATATCCTACTTGTGGTGCACTATTTGGTGTTAATTATGCTTAATGCTTGCTTATGAGATTATTTGTTTCTTAGTTGGTCGCTTCTCAATCTTTTTGCTAGCCTTCATTTTGCACTAAGTATGACCTCTACTTGTGCATCCAAAATCCTTTAAACCAGTTTTGCCATATGAGTCAACTATATCTACCTATATGCGGTATTCTTTTGCCGTTCTAAGCAAATTTGCATGTGCCATCTCTAATTTTGAAAATAAACTTCTCTTTTGTGTGTTGGTTTCGCTCGCGGAACGGTAACGGGTGGCTAATATTTTCCATGCTGGATATGTTATTCTCACGATGAGTGTTTATTCACTTGTCATTGCACGAGAGTAAGGCAAAGGTTTTAGGGATTCCCAGTCCCGAAATGCAAAAATGAATTTATTTTATGTTGTCAAATAATAATTTCTTGGAAAGTGTTAGTATGGAAGGCACCCGTGGATACGGTTAGCCATGGAAAGTGAAAGTATGGTGGAAAAAGGAATAAACTTTATTTTCTGTTTGGGAACTGCCTCTGGCATATCTAGCATGGAAAGTGTTCATAGCTCTACGTCGTTTTCGTTGGTGGGATGGATTCACCTCCCAAAATGTTTTTATCTCTAATTCTCTAAGCTTTGAGCTTTGGCACCTCTACAAATCCCTACTTCCCTCTGCGAAGGGCCTTTCTTTTACTTTATGCAATTTTTATTTTTGAATTTGAGTATCGATCTTCTCTTACAAAAGCACCAACTAGGAGGCAATATGATCTTACTTAAGTATTGGGTGTAGCTAATATTCGAGTGTGTTTCATGAATGGATCAATGTTTGAGCATGATGGGCTAGGGATAACTTGTTTTAGCGTTCATATTTTGAAAGACATGGTTGCTTGTTGATATGCTTGAGTATCTAAATTATTATGTCAAAACTAGACTATTGCTTTGAATCACATAAAAGTCCAAATGTCCATGCTATAAAGAAAAGAATATGATATGACATGATAAACAGCACTCCACATCAAAAATTCCGTTTTTATCACTTACCTACTCGAGGACGAGCAGGAGTTAAGCTTGGGGATGCTGATACGTCTCCAACGTATCTATAATTTTTGATTGTTCCATGTTGTTTTATTATCAATCTTGGATGTTCTAGAATCATTTTATAGTCATTTTATATCATTTTTGGGTACTAACCTATTGACATAGTGCCAAGTGCCAGTTGCTATTTTTTCCATGTTTTTTACATCACAGGAAATCAATATCAGACGGAGTCTAAATGCAACGAAACTTCACGATGATTTTTTATGGACCAAAAGGAAGAAGTTGGGCCCTGGTTGCACCTGGGGGAGTCCCGAGGAGCGGACAACCCACTAGGGCGCCAGGAGGCCCAGGCACGCCCTGGTGGGTTGTGCCCACCTCGGGTGCCCCCCGGACCGCCTCTTTGCTCTATAAATACCCCAAAAATCCAGAAACCCTAGGGGAGTCGACGAAGTATTCATCCAGCCGCCGCAGAGTCCAGAACCACCAGATCCAATCTAGACACCATCTCGGATGGGGTTCACCACCTCCATTGGTGCCTCTCCGATGATGCGTGAGTAATTCTTTGTAGACCTTCGGGTCCGTAGTTAGTAGCTAGATGGCTTTCTCTCTCTCGCTGAATTCTCAATACAATGGTCTCTTGGAGATCCATATGATGTAACTCTTTTTGCGGTGTGTTTGTTGGGATCTGATGAACTTTGAGTTTATGATCAGTTATATCTTTTTATATCCATGAAAGTTATTTGAGTTTCTTTGATCTCTTATATGCAAGATCTCTTATAGCCTCGTATTTCTTCTCCGATATTTGGGTTTTGTTTGCCCAACTTGATCTATTTATCTTGCAATGGGAAGAGGTGCCCGGTAGTGGGTTCGATCTTACGATGCTTGATCCCAGTGACAGAAAGGGAAACGACACATATGTATCGGTTCTACTAAGGATAAAAAGATGGGATCTATATCTACGCAATAGACAAATGGATCTTGTCTACATCATGTTATCGTTCTTATTGCATTACTCCGTTTTTCCATGAACTTAATACACTAGATGGATGCTGGATAGCGGTCAATGTGTGGAGTAATAGTAGTAGATGCAGGCAGGAGTTGGTCTACTAATCTTGGACGTGATGCCTAAGTAATGATCATTGCCTGGATATCATCATAATTATTTGAAGTTCTATCAATTGCCCAACAGTAATTTGTTTACCCACCGTTTGCTATTTTTCTCGAGAGAAGCCAATAGTGAAACCTACGGCCCCCGGGTCTTTTTTCTCATATATTTTCTTGCGATCTATTTTTCCTTTGCATTTTTATTCAGATCTATTAAACACAAAATACAAAAATACTTTGCTGCAATTTATTTTATTTGCAATCTATTATTTTAATCTATTACAAATTTCTGGCATCGTTACCCGAAAGGGATTGACAACCCCTTTAACACGTCGGGTTCTGAGGTGTTGTTATTTGTGTGCAGGTGCTGTTTACGTTGTGTTGCTTGGTTCTCCTACTGGTTTGATAACCTTGGTTTCTTCACCGAGGCAAATACCTACCGTCGTTGTGCTGCATCATCGCTTCCTCTTTGGGGAAATACCGATGTAGTCCTAGCAGACAGGAGCTTTTCTCGCGTTGTAGTCAGAAAGCAATCAGCCGTCACCCCAAGCTCCTTTAACCTGGTCAGCCTGCGCCAAATGTGGGCAAGCCGAGGGTCGACAAGCTTCGCGTGCCCCCACCCGGAGCTGGGTACAGTCGGCGCCCGGGGTAGCAAGAGCAGGGAGTTGAGCACGCCGACATCCACGAACACCCACCGCTTCCGGAGTCCACTTACAACCAGCGAGAGCTTGAAGTCGATCCCTGAGCCGGCCGTAGCCGCCACAGCCCGAAAGGTTACGCACCCCGAGCACTGATGGGCGTCGGTCAGGTGAAGCGAGAAGAAATAGTGAAACAAGGCCACGGAGGGAGCGATGCCCACCATGGCCTCGCAGACGAAGATGAAGAAAACAAGGAGAATAATGGATTGGGGATCCAGATGCAGCGCGTGGACTTGGTAATGTGAGATTATAGTATTGAAGAAGTCAGAGAAGGGGGGAATCAGGCCTGCCAAGAGGGCGTGGAGATGAATGGGGATCCCGGTGGCCGCCATGTCGACCATGGCGCGGGAAGCAGGCCAAGCCACCGTCGCATTCCACTCATTGGAACTGGCGGTGAGCGCCGGACGGATCTTGTCCAACATATCCCGGTTGACCACCGTTGACCGCTCGAGGGCGGGCTCGAAGGCCAGCGGAGATTCGACAGGGGCGCGGGTTTTCCCCTTCTTCTTCATCGCCAACCTCGGCGCCATGTCGAAAGGGGAGGATCAGTGTTGGTGTCAGAGCCGAGAAGGTCGAGGAGCCAAGGGAGCGCGCGGCAAGCAATGAAGACGAAGCTCAGCCGGCGACGGCGACCGCCAAACTCGGCGAATATCAAGGCTGCGCGGGGAAGTGGGGGTGCCCACGTCCCATCAATCGCCACGAGTTGACCGAGGCCGCATGCAGATGGGGCCCGCGGCGCTCCGCACTTGCCCTTTGGCTTCTCCTCAAAGCCAAGTTCGAGTGCGCCTTGGGCCCAGGGGCTACTGTCGGCGTCTTGGGAACGGGGGTACCCAGACTCGCCTGCCTGTGGCCCATGGCGTGGCTCCGTCAACGGCCCGGTGCGGCCCAGCTTCAGCAACAACAACTCAAGAGCCTCGCGAGGCGGACAACACCAAGACCTTCCTGGGGGCGGCCTCACTAGGCTGGCTCCCGAGGAGTGGAGATATCAATGGAGGGTGCACCTCATGAGGTTCATATGACGTGAGCCATGACGACGAAGGCCAGGCGGGCGCCAGCGGGCGGAGTGCGCCAGTTTCCTCTTTGGTGCCAAGGAGGCAAGCACAGGCGCGGAGTCCCGAGGAATGAAGCAAAGGTTTCCATATCGGTGCAACAAGACCAAGACTGCCAGGACGGCAGGACAGAGGTCATCGCGGAGCCCACCGCAGTGTCACCACCAGAGCCTTGTGTAGGCGAAGACTACTTTTGTCAGGATAGCTTGTACTAGTTGTTCCCCTTCAAATTTGGCCTTTGTAGGATCCCTTCCCGCCTACATTTGGGAAGAGGACCAAGGCCACTATATATAGGACTTGGCCACCACCATAAGGGGGACGGATCGATTCCACCCGAACCACCTCACCAGCTCATTGAGCTCAAGAACACCTCACCTCCTGAGGCGGTTCATCCACCGTACTAGTTCATCCTCAGCCCCTTGAGGCAATCCACCACAAAGATGGAGTAGGGTATTACACCGCAAGGTGGCCCGAACCAGGATAAACTGTTGTGTCCCTTGTCCCTTGGGTTCGTCAAGCTAGGCTGTGGGATCGTTGAGCAGGCGGATAGGGAAGAGAGAGTTCTTCGCATGCACCCCATAGTTCGAACCTCTCAAGTGTCTGCGGGGCCCCGAATCCGACACCTATCATATGGTGTGAGACATATGTTGCCCTATATTTACATTTATGTCTAGTACCTTATTAGCTTATGAGATGTTATTTACCTTGTACCCTATCTTTATGCTCACATGCTATTTCCTTGCATCTAAACTTATATAGGTCATATTCTGTTAGTGCAAGTATTATCGGTCTATAAAATATAGGAGGAGTGTAGATTCTAGTGTGTGTGCTTTGCATTCCAAAGGCATACTCAATTAGTTCACACATCTAGGGGGAGCCCGTCTATATTTTGTAGATGTTGGGTTTGCCTACTTTCTAGTTCCATTCTTGTGCAAATCCCGCGTTGTCATCAATCCACCAAAAAGGGGGAGATTGTTAGGGCATATTTCTCCCTTAGTGGTTTTGGTGATTGATGACAATGCATTTCCGTACTAATCATGTGCATTGAGCATTGTAGATAATCTGTCATATGGCACAAGATGATTCGTGCCCCTCTGAGCTATTACGAAGACGTTGTTTTTCTTGTGGTTCATTTTTGGTGGATTTGAGTCATAGGATCACCGTACTATTCAGAGGGGGTCCGCTTCGAAAAGGTTTGGGTGGAATCAACACATACACAGTCCTTTTGCACCCTCCTTCTTTCCCGACAATTGAGCTTGTCCTCCCTTTGTGCATGAGATTTCCAGAGCATCATAAGTGGTAGTACCGCTCTGCTCAACGATAGTATCGCTCCAGCGGTACTGCCGCAATTCAATGCTAACCCCACTTCCGCTTATTTTTATGTTCTGTAATTGGGCGGTAGTTCAGTGCGGTAGTACCACTCTAGTGGTACAACGGCCCTGACTACCACCCCACTACCGCACAGCTACTGGGCATTTAACTGCTAAGTGGATGTACTGTTCCTGCGGAGCGGTAGTATCGCTCCGACGGAACTACCACACTGAGTGCCCACTGGTACGCGTCGGTGCTATACAAACGGTTTTTATCCCCTTTCCGCGATGGTATTTGGAACCGTCGGCTAGTGAGTGACGGTGATAGGGGGGTTCTTCCCACACGACCCAGAAACTGTCGGGGATATGCCCTCCTAGCACACACGCTCGGCAAAATAAGGTCGTGTGCGATCGGCGAGCGCTCAAATATGGTAATACGTACAGTACAGCTAAAAAATACAATTATACAGGCGAAATTGTTTCCGGTCGCAAGTACATCCCACACAGTCAGTCCGTGCTAAACGTTTCCGTTCGTATGTACATCCCACACAGTCGCTCCAAGGAAAACGTTTCCGTTCATAGGTACATCACACACAATTTTCCCTGTTAAATCGTTTGTGATAGCATTGCCATTGCACATGATATTAACAATTTTACTTGTGTTATTGAATGCATCACACACAGTGCGTAGAAGAAACTCTGTGGCAAAGGCTGTCCATCACACATAGTTTTTATGTGGTAAACGCTTGCGCAAGGTGGCCTAACGCAAATAGTTTTCAAGAGAAGGTCGTGTGTGATTGTTCATTGATCCAACACGGTTTATTCCTAGAAACAGTGTGCGTTGCCTGAGGTCATCGCCCACAGTATTTTCTAAATAACTGTTTGCAATAGCAAAACCTAGTTAGCAGGCTAATTCTCCATTAGCAGGCTAATTTCCCTATTATTAATAATCCATTTATTAATCTAATTGACATTCATACTAAGCACATAATATATTTCATTTCCATATTAAGGAAGCATGATTTCATAATTGAAATACATCATAGTACAACATGATATAGCTTCAGCACTCAGCTACCCCATTACACAACTGCACCAGCACCAAGTTTCACATGCAACATGTAGAACCTTTTGAAATTAGCATCATAGATGGTATATAGACAGATGCATCTCATCTGGAAAACTACTGAAGCAAAAGGCCAATATTGAGCCTTCATTAATGTTGATGGTCTTTGCAACTTTAGGCCAGTGCCTGTTGATCATTGACCGTCCGTCCTTCATCCTCTGCAGGAACACTTCAATATTGAACCGTGGGTGTTGTATGAAAACCTTCCTCGCCTCCTGACCATAGAGGTGGTTTGAGAGGTAATCATCAGCGAACTGCTTTGGAAAGGCCTGAAAACAAGGATGTGCATAAATATCTTCTCTATATTGGAAATGGGGCAAAGGAATAAAAAAAGGCAAGGTATAATAGTTAGTACCATCTTGTAGTGAACTGATGTCTTCTTCATTGTGCAGACAAAGATCTTGTTGTTTTTTGTCGCCAATTTCCTTATTCTAACAATCTTTTTGAGTTTCTTGACTTGATTGATATTCATGGAAAACTCATTTCCCCATATGCAAAAAGGGTCGAACAGTGGGTCAAAACCTCTAACACCAGGACCTACATGTGCAAGACCAAATTGTTAAAAACCTAAATATTAGAATGGTTCCTGCAATTGCACAATAATGTGCTATTAGACAACGGACCATGCACGTGCTAACCTCGATTGTAAACCTCAGTGCTTCCCATTGTTCCGCTGCAACACATATAAGGTAGTTAGTCATCAGGTTAAGTAAGGGTTTGCATGCTATCAGTAAAATATGTTGATGAAAAATAAGCACATTGCAGATTAAGAACTAGGAAATATAGCACTTGTATATGTTTCTCATGTATTAAGTGCAGCCAAATTCGGTTTATTCCTCACATGCACAACAATAGAAAATTCTACCCACGACAATTGGACATCGCATTGCAGAATTGAACCAAGCAGTTAACTAAACACCACAACAAATGAACCAAACATTAATTGAGCACCACATTGCACAATATAACATACTCCTAATAGAAGATCGGACAGTTAACCAAACCAAGCATGCTTAACAACTTGGAAATATAGCAATTGTATTTGTTTCTCATGTATTTACTACAGCCAAATTCAATTTATTCCTCACATGGGATACAATAACAGAATGCACCCACAACTATTGAACATCGCATTGAAGAATTGAACCAAACAGTGAACTAAACACCACAACACAAATGAACCAAACGTTAACTGAGCACCACATTGCACAAAGTATAACCAAACCAAGCATGCTTGACAACTTGGAAATATAGCAATTGTATTCGTTTCTCATGTATTTTGTAAAGATAAATTCGATTTATTTCTCACATGGACGACAATACAAAATTGCAGCCTAAAGAATTGAACATCACATTTGCAAAATTGAACCATACAGTTAACTAAAGACGACAACTAATTAACAAAATAGTTAATAAGTGAGCACCACACTGCACGACATATAGAACATATACACTAGAGCAACAGATTGCATGGTAAATTAGATATCACAATTCACTAGAATTTGTGTGAAGGAAAGGTAGGAGAAGCACACGCAACGGGTAAACCGAGCATGGTTAACTGGCATAGCTAGCAAATGGCAAGGTGCTCCTCCAAGATCTAGGGGTCCGCACGAATGGCAGCCATCGCGACCTCATCCGCGCGTGCGGCCGCGATTTGCTTCTCCACTGCCAAAAGCTCCTTGAGATCCTGGCTATCATTTGGATGGAAGGTGTCGCGCCGGTGGTCGGGGCACGTGGGATGTGGAAGGAGGAGGAGGATGGGGGTCGGGTGTGGATTACCTGCCTGGATAGACGAGGCCGAGCAGCGTGAAGGAGGGTCGCTGGCGAGGAGGCGGCGCTGCAAGCAAGGAGTGAAGGTTTCAACTTGGAAAGGAAGGCGAAAACAAGGGAAATGTGGCTTTTGTTAAGAGGACGGGGCGGGGAGGTAGATATTTCTGTGGAAGCCGAAAATTTGGAATTGCTTCACCGAAAAAACTGGCACGCAAAGTGTCATCAGACATAGTCCCTTATTCACAACTGTGTATGATATGTGAACACCACAAACGATTCAGATAGCTTAACCTGTGTGTGATGAGTGTGAACATCAAAATTTTTGGTTCGAATTTCCCTGATTACAGTGGTCATCCACGTCATTTTATAATTTGGGTACATAAAGGAGACTACAGCACACCCACACTTCTTAATCTAGCAAGTTCAGCAATTAAACAGAGCGAGCTGGCCTAAACATTACTCTAACAAATTAAAGACCGGCGCTCTTAATTAAACAAAACAAAGAGTACTACTATGGCTGGTGCTCGTCGATCTCCGCCGCCGCCTCCATGTCCAGCTCGCGCCCGACGGTCTCCTGGGGAAGGGGCTCCATGGCATCCATCACACCATACTCGGCAAGCATCTCGCCATCCGCGTTCGCCATCTCTTTGGAAACGGCCGCCAAGAGCTGGGCGTGGGCGGCCGCGATCTGGGCTTGGACGGGATCCGTCGTTGCAAGGTATGCGGCAGAGGAACGGACGGCTGCTCTAACGCTCTCGGTGATTGCCAACTCTTCGGCCGTGGGTTGCCGACCGTTATTGAAGAAGCTTCATTCGATTTGTGCGGTGACCGCCACGAGCTGGACGTGGGCGGCCTCGACATGGCCGTGGGCGGCTTCCATCAGGGCTAAGGCCGCTACTGCGGAATGGACAGCTGTTGTGCCGCTCTCGCTAGTTGCTATCCCCGAGGCAGATGTTGGTGCCGTGCCCTGAGGAGCAACAACGGCCGTTTGGGCTGCCTTGGCCGCCCGGTCGTAGATTGCGGCCGCGCTCATGCACCTTGTTCGCACGTGCATGGCGGCTGCGGCCGCGCTCTCGCCGGAGTGGGCCACCGAAGTTGTCCTCACGACGCGGGTCCATGTGCGCATCTTTCACCGGCGACGATTGAACAGTGAAATGATATTTGGGGAGCGAGCTAGTGTGCTTGAGACGCCGGCTGTGGACTGTAGCCGACACACCTTCTCACGTAAGCCATAGGCGTACTATACACCGACGGTGCTCTAGGATATTTTGTGCTGCATCTCACACTGTTGGTGATAATAAACTGCGTGGGATCTACTTGATTTTTCCTCTTGATTTGAATTACATAATGGGGTCACAGCGGCAATGGACGGTGTTTGAATTGCTAGACCTTTTATCTGCAGTGAACATGCAACTATATGTGTGTCGTAAAAGAATTGGAATTATTTAGGGTTCGTTTGAACATTTTATACATTAAAATGGTTTTCTAGCCATTTCAGGTGCACAATTTAAAATTAAACTACATGCACATGCTCCAGTGCACCAACATGGGTTCTAAAATCATATATGTGTCCATGGGTTTATGCTTATGTCCCATGCAAGAAATGGGGATGAAATTCGAACACCACGGCACCGTGGCTCTCCGGCAAACTTCGACGTACTTGCTTTTGTAATTCGAGTAAATCCAAAATTCGTCCAAAATTCATGAAACTTGGCATGCTATGATGGAGCGACATCAACATGACATGGTAAATTTTTTGTCCCATTTGGGGCAGGTTTGGGTATAAGCTTCTCATAAACCAGAGCTTCTCACAACAAGTGTGATGGTTACGGTAGGGAACGTTTCACCTTTCTGGACGAAGCGATATCTGTTGCCTCTTCTCGATTACAATTTTTTTTCCTAGTGTCAACATAGAACAACAGGAGTGTTGTGTCAATTTTTGGGATTTTTCGGGGTTGGCTTGGACATTTTAGTACATTAACTGAGTTTTCTATGCATTCATGTGCATAATTCAAATTTGAACTACATGCACATGCTCTAATGCATATAAATTAGTTGAAAATTCAAATCTATGTCCTTGGTTGCATGCTTAGGTCCCATGCAAGAAATGGGAATGAATGTCAAACACCTTTCCTATGTCACTCGGCCGCAAACATTGAGCTACCTGGTTTTTAAATTCTAGTAAATCCAAAGCTCGTCTGAAATTCATGAAACTTGGCATGCTGTCATGGAACGGCATCTACATGTCGTGGTAAATTTTTGTCCCATTTGGGGCAGGTATGGGGATATGGTTCTCACAAACCAGAGCTTCACACAACAAGCCTGATTGTTTCGGTAGGGAACGTTTCACCTTTCTGGATGAAATGATATCCATTGCCTCTTCTCGATTTCAATTTTTTTCCTAGTGTCAACATAGAACAACAGGAGTGTTGTCTCAAATTTTTGGGATTTTTCGGGGTTCGTTTGGACATTTTATGCATTAATTGAGTTTTCAATGCATTTATGTGCATAATTCAAATTTGAAATAAAGCACATGCTCTAATGCATATAAATTGGTTGAAAATTCAAATTTGTGTCCTTGCTTGCATGCTTCGGTCCCATGCAAGAAATGGGAATGAATGTCAAACACCCTGCCACCGTCACTCGGCCACAAACATTGACATACCTTGTTTTTAAATTCTAGTAAATCCAAAACTCATCTGAAATTCATGGCATGCTATCATGGAGCGGCATCAACATGCCGTGGTAAATTTTTGTTCCCATTTGGGGCAGGTTTGGGTATATGCTTCTCACAAACCAGAGCTTCTCACAACAAGCATGATGGTTTCGGTAGGGAACGTCACATCTTTGGGGATGAAACGATATCCATTGCCTCTTATTGCTTTAAAAATTTTTCTCGTGTCAACATAGAACAAGCGGAGTGTTGTGTCAATTTTGGGAATTTTCGAGCTTCGTTTGGACATTTTTATGCATTAACAGAGTTTTCAATGCATTCATGTGCATAATTCAAATTTGAACTACAGGCACATGCTCTAATGCATATAAATTGGTTGAAAATTCAAATATGTGTCCTTGGTTGCATGCTTTGGTCCCATGCAAGAAATGGGAATGAATGTCAAACACCCTGCCACCGTCACTCGGCCGCAAACATTGAGATACCTGTTTTTTAAATTCTAGTAAATCCAAAACTCATCTGAAATTCATGAAACTTTGCATGCTGTCATGGAGAGGCATCTACATGCCGTGGTAAATTTTTTCCCATTTGGGGCAGGTTTGGGGATATGCTTCTCACAAACTAGAGCTTCTCACAACAAGCCTGATGGTTTCGATAGGGAACGTTTCACCTTTCTGGACGAAACGATATGCATTGCCTCTTCTCGATTTCAATTTTTTGTCCTAGTGTAAACATAGAACAACATGAGTGTTGTGTCAATTTTTGGAATTTTTGGGGTTTGTTTGGACATTTTTATGCATTAATTGAGTTTTCAATGCATTTATGTGCATAATTCAAATTTGAACTACATGCACATGCTCTAATGCATATAAATTGGTTGAAAATTCAAATCTGTGTCCTTGGTTGCATGCTTAGGTCCCATGCAAGAAAAGGGAATGAATGTCAAACATCCTGCCACCGTCACTCGGCCGCAAACATTGAGATACCTTGTTTTTAAATTCTAGTAAATCCAAAACTCGTCTAAAATTCATGAATCTTGTCATGCTATCATGGAGCGGCATCAACATGCCGTGGTAAATTTTTTGTCCCATTTGGGGCAGGTTTCGGTATATGCTTCTCACAAACTAGAGCTTCTCACAACAAGCATGATGGTTTTGGCAGGGAACGTCCCACCTTTGGGGAGAAACGATATCCATTGCCTCTTATTGCTTTCAAAAAATTTCTCGTGTCAAGGTAGAACAACAAGAGTGTTGTGTGAATTTTTGTGATTTTTCGGGGTCCGTTTGGACATTTTTATGCATTAACTGAGTTTTCAATGCATTCATGTGCCTAATTCAAATTTGAACTACATGCACATGCTCTAATGCATATAAATTGGTTGAAAATTCGAATCCGTGTTCTTGGTTAAATGCTTAGGTCCCATGCAAGAAATGGGAATGAATGTGAAACACCCTGCCACCGTTACTCGGCCGCAAAGATTGAGGTACCTGGTTTTTAAATTCAAGTAAATCCAAAACTCGTATTAAATTCATGAAACTTGGCATGTTATCATGGAGCCGCATCAACATGACGTAGTAAAGTTTTTGTCCCATTTGGGGCAGGTTTGCGTATATGCTTCTCACAAACTAGAGCTTCTCACAACAAGCATGGTGGTTTCAGTAGAGAACGTCCCACCTTTGGGGACGAAACGATATAAGTTGCCTCTTATTGCTTTCAAAAATTTTCTCGTGTCAACATAGAACAATAGGAGTGTTGTGTCAATTGTTGTGATTTTATGGGGTTCGTTTGGACATTTTTATGCATTAACTGAGCTTTCAATGCATTTATGTGCATAATTGAAATTTGAACTACATGCACATGCTCCTGTGCATATAAATTGTTTGAAAAATCAAATCTGTGTCCTTGGGTGCATGCTTAGGTCCCATGCAAGAAATGGGAATGAATTTCAAACAACAGGGCACCATTGATTGCTGGCAAAATGTTGAGATACTTTGTTTTTAAATTTTAGTAAACCCAAAACTCGTTTGAAATTCATGAAACTTGGCATGGTATCATGGAATGGCACCCGACATGTTGTGGTATTTTTCGTGTCCATTTTGAGAGAAGGCGCACTCGAATAACAGCGAACGAAGGCATTTTGAAAAAATTGCTGCCACTTTAATATCTCAAACGTTTGTATAATTCAAACCGTGTGTGTTCTGTTAACCATTCACGTGACCCAATGTGTCTTGATTTTAATGGCTATAGGAGGTGCCGTGCGAACAGCTGCTTGACCTTGACTGAACGGGAGGTGTGCGAGTGCAGTCCGGTGCGCAGGCGGACCGAGAGGCGTGCAAGCTGTCCTCCAATGCATAGGCTCACCGGGAAGCGTGCGAGTTGTACGTTGCACAGGATCACTGGGAAGCAAGCCATTTGACTTCCATGGCCTCCTGCCTTCCTCTCCATTAATGGCGCCCGAGCCGCTGCTTAATACGGGTGGCCTTACTGTTCGCCTCCCATTCCCCTCCCTCCCACAGACCTCCACCAACGCCATGGCGCAAAAGGATAATCTGCCACTAGTCTTCAAGTTTGGTGAAGTCGACTCCGAGCCGGAGGAGATAGAAAATAAGGAGGAATGGGGCCTCATGGACATGGCCCAGAACGAGCTGGCCGCGGCAGGTGCTGCCCCCGCTCTCGTCCCAGCTCCCATCCCCGCGCCCGCGCCAGCGACCATCCCTATAGCATTGATGGGCTGGTCACCGAGCACTACCGCAGAGCTGGAAGCCACGGGCGTCAGCGAGGTCTCAGCGGACCCGCGCAAGCTCGTGTACATGTCAGCGCCAGCGCCTGTGCCCGTGCCCGTGCGCGCCCCTCCACCCACTGCAGCGCCGGTCCTCATGCGTTTGGCTGCACCTGCCGCGCCCGTGCCCGTGCGTGCGCCCCCCCATCGCCGTCGGCATCGACCAACTGCCGTCCTCCCGAGCCCCACCCGACGATCGCGCGACAACATGATGTTTGATTTACAAGTGAAGAACATTCTGTGCTGCATTCAAGACTTCAACAACGGCGTCCCGGAGGACGACAACGACAACGACGGCGCGGCACGCCACCTCCGCCGCCGCCGAAAATAGTTTTTTTTTCTTGGGTTGAATACTGTATCTCGATCATATGAATATAAATTCGCAGTATGACTAAATGAAAGATATGGTTTGAGCGAACTTGCATTTTTCTCTCTTAATGTACAGACTTATGAAACAATTTTCTTTTCAAAAAAATGTCAATGGTTTTTAAATATGAAACACTCATCGCAAACGTTCTAGTTAAAACACCCGTATGCAAACTGACAGCTTCCCCAGGAAGCCAAGGGCAAATTTGCCGAGAAGGATTTTTGCGGCTCTTGATCGCAAACGTTCAGATATAGCACCCGTATGCAAAGTGAGAGCAGGATTGGTGCATCTCTTCAACGCAAACAGTTCTTTTGGATGACCCGTGTGCAACCACTTATAAACAATTTGGTAAGATTTGCATATGTCATATTGGGTATGTTGTCATTTGTCAAACTGGAAAGATTGACATTTGTTGATCTAGTAACATTGCCATTTGTCAACCTTGTAACACTGCGATTTATCAAAATATGAAGATAAAAATCACTAGTAGTATCTAATTTTTGGAACTAAAATTCAGTAATTAAGCATAGATTTCATTCATAGATTAAGGAGTCGTTCTTAATTTATACAAACAGTTCAACTCGACAGCTGAACCGGCTAAACTTTTCCCCAATTGTTGCCAACCACATACTGAAATAGCTAGTTCAACTATATATACTAGCTAATTTTAAGTACGTTGTACAGTTCCACCACATCTATAGACAGATGAACTGAACAAAATAGCCCCTAATTACTACTACTACGGAGGGGCTTTGTGCTACTTTCGGCTGCCTCTCCTCTGCCGAGCGCACTCAATAAGAGGCAGAGGAGGAGGAGCCTAACGATGAGCTGGACAACTGCAATACGGTGCCTGCCAGTGTTGCAGCTTCAGCGACACTCACCTCGAACGCCCTCTGCCGCTCCAGACGACCCCTCTCGAAGGGGTGGTTCTCCTCGTAGATATTCTGATTTCTCGCCTCTTAGGCGGCGTGTGTCGCGGCCACGGAGGCGGTAAGGCTCTTTCCGTGATCGCCGAGGCGCTCCTCCTCCTCCCGTAGGAACACTGTGTAGCGCGCAAGGTCGCTGATGCACGTGCGGGCATCCACCTCCGCCTCCCGCCTTTGGGCGGCGGTGGTAGAGCGGGTGATGACCCCGTTGTTTGACGGTGGGCTGGCGGCCGACGATGGGGTGGCGGCCACGACCACCACCTCCTACCTTCGGGCCGTGGTGGCGGAGCGGGTGATGACCATGGTGGCCGGCAGTGGAGTGGCGGCCACGACGACCACCTCCCGCCTTCGAGCCGCGGCGGCGGAGCGGACGATGGCCCTAGCTTTCAACGGTGGTGTGGCAGCAACGGCGACCGGTAACAGCTTCCGACGGGTAGCGGCGGCGGAGCGTGTGATGGGTGTTCCGCGCACACCCAATAGGGACGCCACGCGCACTACACTACGCCGGGGACTGCGCCGCCACCGTGGTGTAGCCTCCCAGCTGGAGCTGTCCTCTGATGATGGCGGAGTGGCTGAGCGACGATGACGGACTGGTGCCATTGGCGATTGTGGGAGAAGCAGACGAGATAACTACAGGGAGGGAGGGGAAAATGCGACGCAGGACTCTCGCCGGCCGTGAGGGTTTATATAGCAGGCCGGTGAGCATTAGGATTTTGGGGGATTTAACTGAGTCAGGCGGGAAGCTTGCGCGGGAACCTGCGAGGTTGCGCGGGAATGGGCTCACCGACGATACATTGGCGCCACGGTTTGGCCAAAAGAACGGCCCTGCGCGCTGCGCAAGCTTGCGCTGTAAGCCGTCCGCGACAGCGGGGTGACAAGACGTGCGAGAGGAGGGTGAAAGGCCACGTACACATACGGTTAATAAAAAATCATTTGTGATTTAATTACCTACTATACCCCCGTCCTGGTTTATAAGTATGATTTAACTAATAGAATATGAATGCATGTCGCCAAAGATTATATAGTTGGATTCGTATTTGAACAAAGTTTCCAATTATATAAATTTTATAACATGCATTAACATTTTGTTGGTTAAATTTGAGGCAAAGTATGGCACAGAATATAAAGGGGACTATAGACTAGACTGAGGTAGTAGCACACGGCCGCTCTCTACACAGCGACGCAACTGGTGGCCGGCTTGTAGGTGACCATTTCCTGCTTGCGCATCTGCTCTATGTGTGTGGTTGCTTGCGGTTCAGGCGGCCGCGGCGCGTTCTGCTCGCGTCCCGCCGCGCGCGCTCTGCTCTCGCATCCCTCCGGGTGCTTTGCCCTCGTTCCTCCACGCACGCTGCCAGTGTTTTTGGCCGGCGCACGATCACGCACGTTCGTGTGCATGCGGTTGCGCCGGGCATGGCGCGACAATGCAGTTACCCGCTGCAAAAACTGCCATGCGGACGCACAGAGAATCCAGGCCGCCCGGCCCCCATTTATTCCTGCGGCCGTTTACCTCCATCTCTCGCGTCACACGACACGATAAGCACACCCACGACGACACATACGGAGAGGACATCCAGCGGTTCCAATGGTGATCCCCGTGGCTCCAATGGCGCTCCCAACAGCCGACAACCACAACGGCGTGCAGTTCACCATGCATCACGTAGTGGACACCCACATGGGGGAAGTCCCTCTCGGTGGTGTACACGAATAATCTGGTCTCGTTGGAGAGCTCCAGCCAAACTATGGATCAGTTCCTTACCGGGGACAAGTACCAAGTGGTCGGCTTCGACCTCGAGTACACCATTGGTCGTGCCGGGCACGATTAGAAGGTTGCCGTCGCCCAGTTGTGCGTGTGACATGACATCCTCATCTACCACTACCACCTTGCCACATGGCCTTGCGAGCGTTTCTCCATGTTTATCAACAGCTCCGACTACAGTTTCGCTACGGTGGACACCACCAACGATCTAAGAGCGCTCAATGTTTCGGGCTTGAAATGCCCGAATCTTGTCAACATCTAGCACCACTACAAGGTCTGGGGCAGTGACAGAAACAAACTAAACTCCCTGGTTGACCTCGCCTCGGCCATCATCGACCCCTACTACATGAAGATGAATAATGAGGGCAAGAAGGACAAGAACGCCTGGCACAATGTGTGGCATGAGAGACTGGATGAACAACATGTGAAGTACGTGGCCAAGGACGCATACACAAGCTATGAGATGTATAGGGGGATCATTGACATGAGGAAGTGTCTTCTACCTGCCCCAAATGAGGGATCGAGCCACAGAGCAGTGGCGGGAGCGTCACAAGAAGTAGATGACTAGACGATCGTTTCTCCTACTTTAGAATGCATGCAATTGTTTATTGAGGTGTGTGCGAATGATCTGTATAGTCACTTATGTAATTGGATGTTTATTTCAGTTATATATATACATGTTATTCTTCTGTAGACAGAGCAAATCACACGGCTTATTAGCAGCAATCGTCTGTGTTATGATTGGTCTTCGCACACATTTCTGATTATGGACCTGTTTGCCGCGTATCACACACATCTTGTTCAGTTGAACCGTTTCCATTGTGTTGCCTAAGCACACACAGTTCATCCTAGTGAACCGTATGTTGTATATCGCACACACCTTCATCTGGCTGCCCGTGTCTTTTGTTCCTCCTCATCCCAAACAGTTAATTGCACTGAATAGTGTGCCTTGCATTGCACACGCAACTAAAATCTGAACCGTGTTTGATGGTATCCGTCATCCCAAACGTTTTGCAACTTTCTTGACTTTTTTTACACCACCGTTTGCGATTATGGCATCACACACAGTTTCGTCGAAGGGTCTGTGATCGTAGTGTCGCGTTTGGACCATCCTGCATTAGTGGCCGCTTATATTTTGCTCTCTGGATAGCTCTGTCCCTCGAGCGGAAGTAGAGCGGTAGTACCGCCCCGGACGGCAAAACCGCCCTGCCTGTCTCTACTACCGCTGATTCTGGCTGCTGTTCAACACTAAGCGGAAGTACCACTGGTGGGAGCGGTAGTACCGCTCCGACGACACTACCGCCTCCCTGGCCTGCTTAGTTAACTCAGCGCCTGGAACTTTCGTGCCAGCGGAAGTACTGCTCGCATGAGCGGTACAACGTCTTGTGCACGGGATGTGGGTGCATAATAGTTTGATTTCATTCCCCACAATAAAAGGGAGTCATATTCTCCAAGTTGACTTACCTCTTCCTCCCCCAAGCTCCATTGTTGCTCACAAGCTCATTCTTGCCCATTCTCTCTCCCTAGCCAATCAAACTTGTTGATTCTTTAGGGTTGCTTGAAAAGGCCTAGATCTACACTTCCACCAAGAGAAATTTGATTCTTGATGACCTACAAGTATAGGGGATCAATTGTAGCTCTTTTCAATATGTAAGAGTGTCAAGATCAACGAGGAGCAGAAGGAAATGACAAGTGGTTTTCAGCAAGGTAATGTCCGCAAGTGCTGAAATTGTAAGTAGCATAGTAGTTTGATAGCAACATAATTTGTAACGAGCAAGTAACGATAGTAGTAACAAAAGTGCAGCAAGGTAGCCCAATACTTTTGAGCCAAAGGACAGGCCAAAACGGTCTCTTATAATAAGCAAAGCGTTCTTGAGGGTACACAGGAATTTCATCTAGTCACTTTTGCTACTTTGATACTTTGATGTGTGGGTGGACCGGTGCGTAGGTGATGTTCTTACTTGAAAAAGCCTCCTACTTATGATTAACCCTCTCACAAGCATCCGCAACTACGAGAAAAGTATTAAGAATGAATTCTAACCATAGCATTAAACTTTTGGATCCAATCGGTCCCTTACGAAATAGCGCATAAACTAGGGTTTAAGCTTCTGTCACTCTCGCAACCCATCATCTACTTACTACTCCACAATGCATTCCGTTAGGCCCAAATGTGGTGTGAAGTGTCATGTAGTCGACGTTCACATGACACCACTAAGGGAATCACAATACATACTATCAAAATATCAAACACATATCAAGTTCACATGATTACTTGCAACATGATTTCTCCCGTGACCTCAAGAACAAAAGTAACTACTCACAAATGATAATCAACACTACTAGTCACCCACAAGCACCAATCTGTAGTTCCAGTAACAAGATTGAACACAAGAGGTGAACTAGGGTTTGAGATGAGATGGTGCTGTTGAAGATGTTGATGGAGATTGCCCTCCCCATGATGGGAGATTTGTTGGTGATGATGATGACGATGATTTCCCCCTCCGGGTGGGAAGTTCCCCTGGCGGAATCGCTCCGCCGGAGGGCAAAAGTGCTCCTGCCCAAGTTCCGCCTCGAGACGGCGGCGCTCCGTCCCGACAGAACTCTCCTTATTTTTTTCTAGGTCAAAATGACTTATATACCAGAAGATGGGCACCGGAGGTGGGCCTAGGTGAGCACAACCCACCAGGGCGCGCGTGGGCTCCCTGGCGCGCACAGGTGGGTTGTGCCCACCTGGTGGGCCCCCTCTGGTACTTATTTGCTCCAATATTCATCATATATTCCATAAAAATTCTCCGTGAAGTTTCAACTTGTTTGGAGTTGTGTAGAATAGGTAGCCTGACGTAGCTTTTCCAGGTCCAGATTTCCAGCTGCCGGAATTCTCCCTCTTTGTGTGTACCTTGCAAATTATGAGAGAAAAGACATTAGAATTACTACAAAAAGCATTATTATGCATAAAAAATCATAAGTATCAGTAGGAAAACATGATGCAAAATGGACGTATGAAGTCCCCCAAGCTTAGACCTCGCTTGTCCTCAAGCCAAAACCGAAATCGAAAAACATGTCCACATGCTTAGTGAGAGAGGCGTCGATTAAAACAAAATACGGACATAGAAGCATCATGTAGATTATTATAACAACAACGAATTTAAACATAAGACTTTTATCATAAACTTCTCATGAATAAGTAGCAGTTCGTCACACAATCGAAGTATAAAGCATAAACTCTATTAGAAACCAACAAACTATGTTCTCAGTCAATTTTGCAAGTACAATTCATCATCTTTTCAGGAAGGGTCACGTATCAGAGCCTTTAGGCAAGTCCACATACTCAACCATCATATAGTCTTCTATGATTGCTAACACTCACTACATACACATGAGCAAAACGTTTCAGCCGGACACATAGAAAGATAGGGGCTTATAGTTCCGCCTCCTAACGTATTCACCTCAAGGGTGATGTCAACAGAAATAACTTATGCCACCCATATTCAACTGGACATATGTGCCTAGATCTTTCCTCACCACATGATGCTTGCCAAAGGAGAAAAATAAAAATGAATAGAGGGAAAAACTTTGACTCTTTGCATAAAAGTAAATACATTAAAGTAAAAGATAGGCCCTTCACAGAGGGAAGCACAGGTTTCCATGCGCTTATTTGTTTGTATGCTCAACCCCTTAGTGCAAAAGAACGTCACGTTGCATTGCCCCTTGTGATAGCGACCTTTATTATGCAGTCAGTCGCTTTTATTCTTCACCATCACAAGTTCATGCAACGCTCAATTTTCTCTTACACTAAATGATATCACACATTTAGAAGCAATTTTTATTGCCTTTTTGCACCGACGAGAACTTATTTGAGGGATCTTGCTCAATCCCTAGGTAGGTATGGTGGACTCTTGAAAATAAGATTTGGGTTTAAGGGTTTTTGGATGCACAAGTAGTATCTCTACTTAGTGCGGAATTTTTGGCTAGCAAAGATAGGGGCAAGCACCACATGTTGAAGGATCTATGACAATATAACTTATGTGTGAATATGAACAAACATAAATCATTACGTTGTCTTCCTTGTCCAACGTCAGAATTTTTGGCATATAATATTTTGATGGGGGCTCACAATCACAAAAGATTTCTAGGATAGTGTATTTATATGTGAATCTTCTCTTCCCCTATTAATTCTTTCATGAGTTGCATCATTGACCAATGCTATGTTTGTCAATCTCTAATAAAATTTTCTACTTATACTTTTCCTTATGTGGTGCCATCACCTACCATAAGATTAGCATATGATCTTTTTCTTTTATTTCCTTTATTTTTATTTATATCCTTTTTATTGCAGCATGAATGTAAAGAAAGAAAATACTCAAACTAAACTTTATTATATATCTTGCAAACGATTACAAGGATAGATCACTAAGCAAGCTCTCGAAAAGAAAAGATCGAACTAAAATAAGTAAAGGCAAAAAGATAGTGGGGGTGATACGATACCAGGGCACCTCCCCCAAGCTTGGCGGAAGCCAAGGGGAGGTGTCTTCCGTTTATTCGCCGTCCCTGCCATGTCATTTTCTTGCGTGTTGCACTTTGCCATGTCATCATCTGCATTTCATCTGCATGTTTTTCAAAACTTGCATCCGTTCGGGTTCCTCCGGTTCTCTCCATTGTCCGTTCTGAGCCCAACCACACTCGCACGCACCCGTCGCCCCTCTGAGACCTTGTTTCGTGAGCGGGAGAAAAATAGTTCTCGGAATGGGCCGAGATTTGCCGAGTGGCCTTGGTATATCACCGGTAGACCGCCTGTCAAATTTCGTTCCATTTGGAGGTCGTTTGATGCCCCAACGGTTAACCGCGTACCCCGAAAGCCCATTTTGTCTTGCAGCCCAACACCCCTCCAAATCAGCCCACTAACCCAGAAAAACCCCCTCCATGCTCTCCGCCGTTCGATCACGATCGTATGGGCGAAAACCGCACTTTTTTTGGACTCTCCTAGCCCCCTCTACCGATAAATATGTGCCTCCCCCCGAAATCTCGCAGTCCAAACCCTAGCACCGCTCCCCTCGCGCCGCCGGACGTTTCTTCCCCACCGACGAACATGTCCGTCACCGCCCCACGACCAATCAGAGAGCGCCACGTCGCCCCGCCGGCACTCTCTCTGCTCCCTCCGCCGCCGGGCCCGCGGAGCCCAGATCGGGCCCGCACCGGGCCCAAGGGAGCCTGCGCCTCCGCCGCCGTCCTCCGGCCCCGCCGCCCATTGCTCCGGCCGCCGCCTCCGCCGAGGAGCTCGCCGCCGACCCCGCGCCCCCGCGCGCCCCTCGCCGGCCGCCGACCGCGCCCGTGCTCCGCCGCCCGGTTCCTCCCGCGCCCTAGCGCCACCCGACCCCGCCGCCTGCGGCTCTGCCGCCGCCGGCGCGCCTCACCGGCCCTGCTCCGCCCTTCGCCCAAGCCTAGCCGTCACCGGTGCCTCCCCGCGACCTCCGCCGCCGTAGCCGCTCACCGCCGGCGAGATCCCGGCCGGGGAAGGTCCCCGCCGGCCGGATCCCGCGCCTCCCCGGCGTCCTCAACCCCCGTCGGCCGCCGACGTCAACAACTCCGGCGAGGTCCGTGGATCGGGATCAGATCCACCACCTCGACCATCTAAACGCGCGTCCCCGACCCCGGATCTCTCCATCCCGTACCTCCTCATCCAGTTTTCCGCGGGGTATAATTTTCTCCAAGTCCCAGGTTTTTATCAGCATGTTGCATACTTTGACCTGCCATAACTTTGTGCGTACTGCTACGTTTTGCATGCATGATACGTCAAAATGTTCACCGTGAGATGTACTACATTTCATTCCACTGTGCCGTGCTTGTTTGAGTCCATCGTGATGCCCTAATCATCGTTGCAAGAGTGCTATATGATGTTAACCTGCTGAGACTGTTATAACTTGTTGATTTGTCATTTTTGTTGTATTTTGTGTGTGCATCCTATGGGCATGATGTCTACATGTTTGTGAAGCATCTCCATGCCATATTTACAGTGGTGCAATCCATGTATTTTTGTGTGCCTTGTGGTGAGTGCATTAAGCTTGTGAAGTGGGCTACTTGCTGTTAATGTTCTGTCAATGCTGAAACTGTTATATCATGTTGCTATCTTTAGTTGATGCTACCAATTAATCCATGCATATTCTGGAGATGTTCTCTAAGAATGTTTTCTTATACATGTGATGATATATCAATCCATGCCTTTGTTTGAATTTATAGCCTGCTGTAGCTTGTTGTAATCTTGCTCTCAATTTGCTAAATAATGTTGCTGTCAGCCTGTTAACATGAAGTCCAGTATTGCCATGTGTTTTGCTAGTGATCCACGCACCCTATGAACTTTCTCTTGCCATTTTTAGCTACATAAATGTGTCTTTTTACTATTGGTAACCTTGTCATGCCATGTATTGCTTTGGGGTGAGTTGTACAAACTCACCAACATGCCTACTTATCGTTGTTTCTGCCATGTACTGTTATTTTCATTGTCCGAATCTGTCATATTACTTGCTATGTTTGCATGGATGCTACCATATTTTCTGTTGATATTTGAAATTAGTTCACTAAGAGAGTTTCGTTCTTTGTCTTTAGTACTAGCATGCCATGCTTAAGTTTGCCATGAGAGCTTGTTGTAACATGTTGTTTGATAGCTCTAAACATTGCAACCTGATGTTATTTCTACCATGCCCAGTGATTTTCTGCTAAGTCTGTGAACTGTTATTATTTGCAATCTTGCCATGTCCTTTTGAGCATGTTCTAATGGGTTTTAGAGATAGCTCAGTGTTTATGTTTTGTTATGCTTCACCTGTACTTCGTGTCCATGCCTTTTGTTATCATGTTGGGGTGATGTAGCATATTTTCATGATGCTTGCAAGATGCCTAATTGCTGTTTTGGACAGATTGTTGTGATATCTTGTTTGGAGTGTAAGTGTTGCACCGTTTTGAGCATGCTCTATATGAAACTTGCTTAGAATTGCATGTAGTTTCATATTACCTTGTTGCATCCTTGTTTTGAGAGTGTTTGCTTGACGTTTGAATGCATTTTGCATCAATACCATGTTTAACTTGGTTTGCTTATATTTTCTAGACCGTAGCTCCGAACTAAATGAACTTTATATATAACTTGACTAGAATTTCATGTAGATCATCTTGGTGCATCTTAACTTGCTGTTTAACAACTTGAACATCAGGCTTATTCAGATCTGGACCAATTTCGAAATTTGCATATGAGGACTTACCGGAATTGTCATATGTTGTTTCCGGCCTGATTTAAACTTGCTTTGATGTGTTGCTCTTATATGCATCATCTCTTTCCATGAGTAGCTTCATGTAGCTTTGTCATGCATCCGGCTTGGTTGTGCATCATGTCTTGTTTATGTGTTGTGTGTTTACCTTGTTGTTTGCTTTTTTCCGGTTGTGCTCCTTCTCGTTAGTTCCTGTTTCGTTGCGATCGTGAGGATTCGTTCGTCTATGCTTGGTTCGTCTTCGCGACTTCATCTTCTTCATGGACTCGTTCTTCTTCCTAGCGGGATTTCAGGCAAGATGACCGTTACCCTGGATCTCACTACTATCATTGCTATGCTAGTTGCTTCGTTCTATCGCTATGCTGCGCTACCTATCACTTGCTCTTCAAGCCTCCCAGATTGCCATGTCAGCTTCTAACCTTTTTCACCCTTCCTAGCAAACCGTTGTTTGGCTATGTTACCGCTTTTGCTCAGCCCCTCTTATAGCGTTGCTAGTTGCAGGTGAAGATGAAGAAGTTTGTTCCATGTTGGAACATGGATATCATGAACTTTGTTGGGATATCACAATATCTATTATTTAATTAATGCATCAATATACTTGGTAAAGGGTGGAAGGCTCGGCCTTATGCCTGGTGTTTTGTTCCACTCTTGCCGCCCTAGTTTCCATCATACCGGTGTTATGTTCCTTGATTTGCGTTCCTAACGCGGTTGGGTGTTATGGGGACCCCTTGACAGTTCGCTTTGAATAAAACTCCTCCAGCAAGGCCCAACCTTGGTTTTACCATTTGCCTATCACAGACTTCTTTTCCCTTGGGAGTCGCGCTCCCGAGGGTCATCTTTATTTTAACCCCCCCGGGCCAGTGCTTCTCCAAGTGCTGGTCCAAACCGAGCGATGTCCGGCGCCCCCTCAGCAACCAGGGTCTATGCCAACCCGACGTCTGGCTCATCCGGTGGGCCCTGAGAACGAGACATGTGCAGCTCCTATCGGGATTTGTCGGCACATCCGGGCGGTCTTGCTGGTCTTGTTTTACCATTGTCGAAATGTCTTGTAAACCGGGATTCCGAGACTGATTGGGTCTTCCCGGGAGAAGGAATATCCTTCGTTGACCGTGAGAGCTTATAGTGGGCTAAGTTGGGACACCCCTGCAGGGTATAAACTTTCGAGAGCCGTGCCCGCGGTTATGTGGCAGATGGGAATTTGTTAATGTCCGGTTGTAGAGAACTTGACACTTGACTTAAATAAAATGCATCAACCGCCTGTGTAACCATGATGGTCTCTTTTCGGCGGAGTCCGGGAAGTGAACACGGTTTTTGGGTTATGTTTGACGTAAGTAGGAGTTCAGGATCACTTCTTGATCAATGCTAGTTTCACGACCATTCCGTTGCTTCTCTTCTCGCTCTTATTTGCGAATGTTAGCCACCATACATGCTTAGTCGCTGTTGCAACCTCACCACCCATCCTTTCCTTACCCATTAAGCTTTGCTAGTCTTGATACCCATGGTAATGGGATTGCTGAGTCCTCGTGGCTCACAGGTTGTTACAACAACAGTTGCACGTACAGGTTTTGCGATGATCATGACGCGAGAGCGATGTTTGCTTGTTTTGGAGTTCTTCTTCTGCTTCTTCTTTGATCAGGGGATAGGTTCCAGGTCGGCAGCCTGGGCTAGCAGGGTGGATGACGTTTGAGTTTCTGTTTGTGTTTCATCCGTAGTCGGATGTTGATCCCGTGTATGATGTTGTCGTATTCATGTGGCATTGTATTGTATGTATCCCCATCTATTATGTAATGTTGATGCAATGATATCCACCTTGCAAAAGCCTTTCAATATGCCGGTCTATCCTTGGTGGGACCTTCGAGTTCCTCTCGGATAGGGTCGCATATTGGGCGTGACAAGTGCCCATACCCGAAACTCAATTTTATTTTGGTGATGAAGAAGAAGGTGGTGGTGATGAAGTGGATGCGATCTTGTCCTCAGGCTGCCATGGCAGAGGTCAACCATTGTAAGAGGAAGAGTGAGTCTCATGGGTCCTGCAACTGGCAGCCAAACTCATACCTTTAAACCTCGCCTCATATTCAAAGACTTGGTTTTGAAGATCATGGATCTGGCTTTGGAGGAAGTTGATTTGCTTGTTGAGGGTGAAGCAATGTCCTTGATGGACTTTCCATCCACCTTGAGATCACGGGTGTAATACGCGATCATGAGGTGATTGGCATTGAGTCCACGTTCTACCATCCCCTTGGACCGGAAGACCTCCTGCTCCATAGCTTCAAGCCTGGCCTCCAGTGTTCCTGTCCCCTTGGGGCCTTGCACATCACGGATATGAAGCACCCCCTCATGCATCTGGATACCTTGAGGGTGCTGCATCACCTCCCGCAGATATCGGTTGATGACGTTCTCGAAGAACTTGTCCTTGGAGGAACTTTAAGCGGCCATGGTAGATGGGATCTGACAGAAAACAGCAAGGAAAAGAAAACAGAAGATTTCTCCGTGATACGATGTTCAATAGGTTCGAGGGGTATATAAAGATTTTTTTATCTTGGTGAGCAAGAAAACGGAAGAAAAACGGAGTCCGGAAGGAGCCCCGGGTGGGCACAACCCACCTGGGCGCGCCTGGCTTGCCAGGCGCGCCCTGGTGTCTTGTGCCCACCAGGGTACGCTTCCTAGAAGTTTCTTATTTTCCAAATTTTCTAAATATGCCAAAAGTGACAAAAAATAATTTTGTGGATTTTTCAGAGTCCATTTACTTATCGTATCAGGTACCTCCTTATTCTTACAATTCTGGAGTGTTCAGGAAGGACGCTTTTATGTGTTCTTCCAGTGTCAAAGTTTGGATAATATTTCAGCGTTAATGGGCGTACCTGAGATATAATGTTTTATTCGTTGCCCATTAACAACCTTCGGGTTAGTACCTTCGGCATTATTTATTTTGATAGCTCCAGACCGATAAACCTCCTCGAGAACATAGGGTCCTTCCCATTTGGAGAGGAGTTTTCCTGCAAATAATCTGAAATGAGAGTTGTACAAAAGAACATATTCTCCAACTTTGAACTCACGCTTTTGGATACTTTTATGATGCCATCTTTTGACCTTTTCTTTAAATAACTTGGCATTTTCATAAGCTGGGTTCTCCATTCATCTAATGAGCTAATATCAAATAACCACTTTTCACCGGCAAGTTTGAAATCATAACTGAGTTCTTTAATTGCCCAATATGCTTGATGTTCTAACTCAAGAGACAAATGACATGCTTTTCCATAAACCATTTTGTAAGGAGACATACCAATAGGATTTTTATATGTTGTCCTATACGCCCAAAGTGCATCATATAATTTCTTAGACCAATTCTTAAAGGACATATTGACAGTCTTTTGCAAGATTAGTTTTATTTCTCTATTACTAAGTTCAACTTGACCACTAGACTAAGGATGATAGGGTGATGCAGTTCTATGGTTAACATCATACTTGTGAAGCATTTTACGGAAAGCGCCATGAATAAAGTGTGAACCACCATCAGTCATCAAAAATCTAGGGACTCCAAACCTTGGGAAAATAACTTCCTTAAGCATTTTAATAGAGGTTTTGTGATCGGCACTACTGGTTGGAATAGCTTCTACGCATTTAGTAACATAATCGACAGCAACCAAAATATGTGTATACCCGTTAGAAGAACGATAAGGTCCCATGTAATCAAATCCCGAAACATCAAATGGTTCAACAACAAGTGAATAATTCATAGGGATTTCTTGATGCTTACCGATATTACCTATTCTTTGGCATTCGTCACAACATAAGACGAACTTACGGGCGTCCTTGAACAGAGTAGGCCAATAAAATACAGATTGCAAGACCTTGTGAGCAGTTCTATCTCCAGCATGATGCCCTCCATTAGCTTCAGAGTGACATTTCCATAGGATTTATCCCTGTTCATGCTCAGGTACACAACGTATAATAATACCATCTAGTCCTTCTTTATAAAGATGTGGGTCATCCCAAAAGTAATGTCTTAAATCATAGAAGAATTTTTTCCTTTGTTGGTATGTAAAGCTAGGTGGTAAATATTTAGCAACAATGTAATTAGCATAGTAAACATACCAAGGAGTGTTATTAGAAACATTTCTTGCAGCTAACTGCTCATCAGGAAAACTATCATCAATAGGTAGTGGGTCATCAAGCACATTTTCAAGCCTAGACAAGTTATCAGCTACGGGGTTCTCAGCTCCTTTCCTATCAGTGATATGTAAATCAAATTCTTGTAGCAAGAGAACCCATCGAATAAGTCTAGGTTTAGCATCTTTCTTTCCCATAAGATATTTAATAGCAGTATGGTCGGTGTGAACGATAACTTTAGAGTCAACAATGTAAGATCTAAATTTATCACAAGCAAACACCACTGCTAGGAATTCTTTTTCAGTAGTTGCATAATTCCGTTGTGCACTGTCTAGAGTTTTACTAGCATAATGAATAACATTCAGTTTCTTATCAACTCTTTGTCCTAGAACAACACCAACAGCATAATCACTAGCATCACACATAATTTCAAAAGGCAAGTTCCAATCAGGTGGTTGAAAAATAGGTGCATAAATTAAGCTTTCTTGAGTGTTTCAAAGGCTTCTAAACAATCATCATCGAAAACAAAAGGAACATCCTTTCGCAAAAGGTTTGTAAGAGGCCTAGAAATTTTAGAAAAGTCTTTGATAAATCTCGTATAGAAACCAGCATGACCTAGGAAACTACGAATACCTTTAATGTCTTTAGGACATGTCATTTTCTCAATTGCATCAACCTTAGCTTTGTCCACTTCAATACCTCTTTCAGAAATTTTATGACCCAAGACGATACCTTCATTAACCATAAAGTGGCACTTTCTCCCAATTCAAGACAAGATTTGTTTGTTCACATCTCTGCAAAACTCGATAAAGATTGCCTAAACAATCATCAAAAGACTTCCCATAAACAGAGAAGTCATCCATGAAAACCTCAAGTCAGAGAATATAGAAGTCATACATCTTTGAAAGGTAGCAGGTGCATTGCATAAACCGAAAGGCGTGCGTCCATCAGCATAAGTTCCAAAGGGACAAGTAAAAGTGGTCTTTTCTTGATTAGGTTGAGAAACAGGTATTTGTGAAAAACCGGAATATCCATCAAGGAAGCAAAAGTGTGTGTGCTTAGATAATCTCTCTAGCATTTGATCAATAAAAGGCAGAGGGTAATGATCTTTTCTAGTTGCTTTATTTAATTTTCTAAAATCAATTACCATTCTATAGCCTGTAACAATTCTTTGTGGGATATGTTCATTCTTATCATTAGGAACAACAGTAATACCTCCCTTCTTAGGGACACAATGAACATGACTTACCCATCTACTATCAGCTATAGGATAGATTATACCTGTTTCCAGAAGATTTAAAATTTCCGTTCTTACCACTTCCTTCATATTCGGATTTAACCGCATTGGTGATCAACAACGGGTTTAGCATCAGGTTCCATATTAATCTTGTGCTGACGTAGAGTGGGACTAATGCCCTTTAAATCATCAAGAGTATGCCCAATATCAGCTCGGTGCTTCCTTAGAACTTTCAATGATCTTTCTTCTTCACGTTCTGAAAGGTTAGCACTAAAAATAACAGGATATATCTTCTTTTCATCAACATTAGCATATGTCAAAGTGTCTGGCAATTGTTTTAATTCAAACACAGGATCACCTTTAGGTGGAGGGGGACCTCCTAGAGTTTCAATAGGCAAATTGTGTTTAAGCAGAGGACGTTGTTCAAAGAAAATCTTATCTATTTCATTTCTCTCATGCATATGTAAATCATTTTCATGGTCAAGCAAATATGGTTCTAAAGGATCAGTAGGAGGCTGATACGTCTCCAACTAATCTACAATTTTTGATTGTTCCATGCTATTATATTATCCATCTAGGATGTTTTATATGCATTTATATGCTATTTTATAAGATTTTTGGGACTAACCTATTAACCTAGAGCCCAGTGCTAGTTTCTGTTTTTTCCTTGTTTTTGAGTTTTACAGAAAAGGATACCAAACGGAGTCCAATTGACGTGCCAATTTTTGATGATTTTTTATGGACCAAAAGAAGCCCCCGGAGTAAAAGAGTTGGGCCAGAAGAGTCCCGAGCCGTCCACGAGGGTGGAGGGCGCGCCCCCTGCCTCGTGGACGACTCGGAGACCCCCCTGACGTGAAACCAACGCCAAAAATTCCTATAAACACAAAAACCCCCAGAAAGAAACCTATATCGGGAGTTCCGCCGCCGCAAGCGTCTAACCACCAAAAACCAATCGGGACCCTGTTCCGGCACCCTGCCGGAGGGGGATCCCTCACCGGTGGCCATCTTCATCATCCCGGTGCTCTCCATGACAAGGAGGGAGTAGTTCACCCTCGGGGCTGAGGGTATGTACCAGTAGCTATGTGTTTGATCTCTCTCTCTCTCTCGTGTTCTTGATTCGACACGATCTTGATGTATCGCGAGCTTTGCTATTATAGTTGGATCTTATGATGTTTCTCCCCCTCTACTGTCTTGTAATGGATTTAGTTTTCCCTTTGAAGTTATCTTATCGGATTGAGTCTTTAAGGATTTGAGAACACTTGATGTATGTCTTGCATGGGATACCTGTGGTGACAATGGGGTATTCTATTGATTCACTTGATGTATGTTTTGGTGATCAACTTGCGGGTTCCGTGACCTTGGGAATCTATGCATAGGGGTTGGCACACGTTTTCGTCTTGACTCTCCGGTAGAAAGTTTGGGGCACTCTTTGAAGTTCTTTGTGTTGGTTGAATAGATGAATCTGAGATTGTGTGATGCATATCGTATTATCATAACCACAGATAATTGAGGTGACATTGGAGTATCTAGGTGACATTAGGGTTTTGGTTGATTTCTGTCTTAAGGTGTTATTCTAGTACGAACTCTATGATAGATCGAACGGAAAGAATAGCTTCGTGTTATTTTACTACGGACTCTTGAATATATTGATCAGAAAGGATAACTTTGAGGTGGTTTCGTACCCTACAATAATATCTTCGTTTGTTCTCCGCTATTAGTGACTTTGGAGTGACTCTTTGTTGCATGTTGAGGGATAGTTATATGATCCAATTATTTTATACTTGTTGAGAGAACTTGCACTAGTGAAAGTATGAACCCTAGGCCTTGTTTCCTAGCATTGCAATACCGTTTACACTCACTTTTATCGCTTGTTACCTTGCTGTTTTTATAATTTCATATTACAAAAACCTATATCTACCATCCATATTGCACTTGTATCACCATCTCTTCGCCGAACTAGTGCACCTATACAATTTACCATTGTATTGGGTGTGTTGGGGACAGAAGAGACTCTTTATTATTTGGTTGCAGGGTTGTTTGAGAGAGACCATCTTCATCCTACGCCTCCCACGGATTGATAAACCTTAGGTCATCCACTTGAGGGAAATTTGCTACTGTCCTACAAACCTCTGCACTTGGAGGCCCAACAGCGTCTACAAGAAGAAGGTTGCGTAGTACACATCAAGCAATTTCTGGCGCCGTTGCGGGGGAGGTGAGTTCTTGAAGGTATATCTTTACTTCTTGCAATCGAATCTTTTTGTTTCTTGTTTTATCACTAGTTTAGTCTATAAAAGAAATCTTAAAAATGGAATTGAGGGTGCCTCATATGCTTCATCTTTTTAATATCTTTCGTGAAAATGATGGAAAGAAAACTGTGCTCAAGTGCTAGAAGAAGAAATCTATGAAATGTTTGGCACTAAATCTTTTTATGATGAGCATGATTGCAATGTTGTTAGTATGAATTCCTGGAATAACCATGATGCTAATGATATGCAAAGCCACAAGCTTGGGGATGCTATGTTTGATGAAGATGATATTTTTTGTCCCCCAAGTTTTGATGAGAAAATTTATTATGATGATAGCATGCCTCCTATTTATGATGATTATATTGATGAAAGTGTATTTGGAGAGGTCATGACTTTATTTAGTGATGAATCCACTATTTCGGAAGAGGTTCCAATTGATTATGAGAACAAAGTTGCTATCTATGATGATTATTTTGATGACGCATATGCTATAAAGAATAAAGATAACCATGAAACTTGTCATCATGATTTTAATTTTCAATTGGATTATGCTTCACATGATAGTTATTTTGTTGAGTTTGCTCCCACTACTATTGATGAGAATAAGTTTGCTTATGTGGAGAGTAGTAAAATTTCTATGCAAGTAGATCATGAAAAGAATGCTTTATGTGCTGGTTATATTGTTGAATTCATTCATGATGCTACTGAAAATTATTATGAGGGAGGAATATATGCTTGTAGGAGTTGCAATGATATCAAGTTTCCTCTCTATGTGATTAAAGTTTTAAAGTTGTCCTTATTTTGCCTTCCTATGCTAGTTGATTATTGTTCCCATAAGTTCTTTGCTCACAAAATCCCTATGCATAGCAAGTGGGTTAGACTTAAATGTGTTAGTAATATGCTTCATGATGCTCTCTTTATGTTTGAATTCTTATCTTTTATGCGAGCATCATTGAAATCATCATGCCTAGCTAAAAGGCATTAAAGAAAAGAGCTTCTTGGGAGACAACCCAATATTTACCTTTGCTATTTTTGTGTGTTCACATGATTATGCTACTGTAGTAATCATGTTTTGTAGCTTTTGTTTCAATAAAGTGCCAAGTAGGACTTTTAGGATAGCTTACGGTGATAGTTGTGTTGATCCTGCTGAAAATCAAAAACTTTTGCGCCCAGTAAATTAGTTTTGATAATTCACATAAACATGCTTTTGATCTGATTCTTTTTGCTCTGAATTTATACACAAATTTCTCAGGTTTTCCTAATTTTGTAGAATTTTTGGAGTTACAGAAGTATGGAAAGTTACCAGATTACTACAGACTGTTCTATTTTTGATAGATTCTTTTTCTATGTGTTGTTTGCTTATTTTGATGAATCTATGAGTAGTATCGGAGGGTATGAACCATAGAGAAGTTGGAATACAATAGATACTACACCAATATAAATAAAGAATGAGTTCACAAAAGTACCAAAGTGGTGATTTATTTTCTTATACTAATGGAGCTTACGAGTTTTCTGTTAAGTTTTGTGTTGTGAATTTTCAAGTTTTGGGTAAAGATTCGATGGACTATAGAATAAGGAGTGGCAAGAGCCTAAGCTTGGGGATGCCCAAGGCACCCCAAGGCAATATTCAAGGACAACCAAGAGCCTAAGCTTGGGGATGCCCCGGATGGCATCCCCTCTTTCGTCTTCGTCTATCGGTAACCTTACTTGGAGCTATATTTTTATTCACCACATGATATGTGTTTTGCTTGGAGTGTCATCTTATTTTATTTAGTTTTGCTTGTTGTTTGAATAAAATACCAAGATCTGAAATTATTAAATATTAGAGAGTCTTCACATAGTTACATAATTATTCGACTACTCATTGATCTTCACTTATATCTTTTGGAGTAGTTTCTCGTTTGCTCTAGTGCTTCACTTATATCTTTTAGAGCACGACGATGGTTTTATTTTGAAGAAATAGATGAACTATTATGCTTCACTTATATTATTTTGAGAGTCTTTTAGAACAGCATGGTAATTTGCTTTGGTTATGAATTTAGTCCTAATATGATGGGCATCCAAGATGGGTATAATAAAAACTTCCATATATATTGCATTGAATACTATGAGAAGTTTGATACTTGATAATTGTTTTGAGATATAAAGATGGTGATATTAGAGTCGTGCTAGTTGAGCAATTGTGAAATTGAGAAATACTTGTGTCGAGGTTTGCAAGTCCCGTAGCATGCACGTATGGTAACCGTTGTGTGACAAATTTGAGGCATGAGGTGTTCTTTGATTGGCTTCCTTATGAGTGGCGGTCGGGGACGAGCGATGGTCTTTTCCTACCAATCTATCCCCCTAGAAGCTTGCGCGTAGTGCTTGGTTTTGAGGACTTGCAGATTTTTGCAATAAGTATGTGAGTTCTTTATGACTAATGTTGACTCCATGGATTATACGCACTCTCACCCTTCCATTATTGCTAGCCTCTTCAGTACCGTGCATTGCCCTTTCTCACCTCGAGAGTTCGTGCAAACTTCGCCGGTGCATCCAAACCCCGTGATATGATACGCTCTATCACACATAAGCCTCCTTATATCTTCCTCAAAACAGCCACCATACCTACCTATTATGGCATTTCCATAGCCATTGAGATATATTGCCATGCAGCTTTCCACCATTCCGTTTGTTATGACACGCTCCATCATTGTCATATTGCTTTGCATGATCATGTAGTTGACATCGTATTTGTGGCAAGGCCACCATGCATAATTTTTTCATACATGTCACTCTTGATTCATTGCCCATCCCGGTACACCGCCGAAGGCACTCATATAGAGTTATATTTTGTTCTAGTATCGAGTTGTAATCATTGAGTTGTAAATAAATAGAAGTGTGATGATCATCATTATTAGAGCATTGTCCCCTGAAAAAAAGAGAAAGGCCAAATAAAAAGGGAAAAGCCAAATGAAAAAGAAAAAAAGAAAGGCCAAATAAAAAAAGGAAGGCCCAAAAAAAAGAAAAGAAGGGACAATGCTACTATCCTTTTTCCACACTTGTGCTACAAAGTAGCACCATGATCTTCATGATAGAGAGTCTCTTATTTTGTCACTTTCATATACTAGTGGGAATTTTTCATTATAGAACTTGGCTTGTATATTCCAACAATGGGCTTCCTCAAATGCCCTAGGTCTTCGTTAGCAAGCAAGTTTGATGCACACCCACTTAGCTTCTTTTGTTGAGTTTTCATACATTTATAGCTCTAGTGCATCCGTTGCATGGCAATCCCTACTCCTTGCATTGACATCAATTGATGGGCATATCCATAGCCCGTTGATTATCCGCGTCGATGTGAGACTTTCTCCTTTTTTTGTGTTCTCCACACAACCTCCATCATCATATTATATTCCACCCATAGTGCTATGTCCATGGCTCGCGCTCATATATTGTCACGACCGGTTTTCCAATAAAAATATTTATTGAGAAACCGATCCCTTTTACGGACCAATAGAGAAGAATCCTTCTCACTGGTACACAAAATCTTGATCACAGAAGAGAAACCAGGAGTACTAAATATAATACAAGGTTGAGCGGAGACTGCTCAACAATTTATTACAAGCACGCCGATATTACACATAACGGCGGATAGGGTGGCATAACTACTGACTCGCAATAAAAGCGGTGGTGGATATATCACAGTGAAGTGGGTGACATGACTCCTGAATCTAACAGCTCTTCGAGCGTCGGAGTGAGGCTCGAGGATACTTATTGTGGGTGGCGAAAGCGTATATAATACAAGTGACCAATATCCAGGATCGCACGGGACTGACTGGGACTCCTCTAGGCGTCGGACTCACTATCAAACTCTTCATCCATGAGATCGCCTTCGTCAACATCTGGCCAAATCAACAAGCCAGGTGAGTACTATGAAAGTACTCGCAAGACAATTTGGACATAAGATATAACAAATGTAAACATGATGCATATGAACAGATTAATAGAGCGCACTCAGACAATGAGATAGCGTTGCATGAAGAATAAAAGAGAAGTCGGGCGGTAGTCCTCCCGAAATACCAATGTAATACTGAAGGCCAAACGAGTGTCTGAATGACTCCTCAAAAGGAAACAAAAGAAATAACAATGCCGCAGTCGGGCGTCAAGGCAACACCACATAAAGGGCTTATAATGGGAAAATAAATAACAGTGCGTGCCACAGTCGGACGTCTGAAGCGACATCACATAAAGGGCTTATATCAAAAGTAAATAACGGGCGTGCCACAGTCGGACGTCTGAGCGACATCACATAAAGGGCTTATATTGAAAGTAAATGACAAGAGTGCCACAGTCGGACGTCTGAGCGACATCACATAAAGGGCTTATATTGAAAGTAAATGACAAGAGTGCCACAGTCGGACGTCTGAGCGACATCTCATAAAGGGCTTATACTGAAAGTAAATGACAAGAGTGCCACAGTCGGACGTCTAAGCGACATCACATAAAGGGCTTATATTCCATAACTTAATATTTCAGTGGCTCATAAATAAAAATCATTGCAAGGGAATATTCAGGTACGAGATAAAATATAGGTTAGTCCATCCACAGGAATAACAATTCAAACGGGTATACCACTCAAGCTTGTTCACCGGGGATGTTACCACGAGGACTGACATAGATATGGATATGCTGGCCATGGTCCTTGACCATGGACACGATGACTCGGAAGGATTTGACTCTGCAGAGTTTGTACTATTTAACCACAGCCAACGGATTTCAGTAGTCACAAGGGACTAGTTCTGTTTACGGTGTTTTAGGAGAAACACATCTAACCAGTACACACCCATTCAACATTCCGATGCCAGGAATCACCCTCGGCAACGTTCAAGAAAAACTTTGAGACGGGGAGGCTACAACCTCGCGTAGCATGGTATCAAATTTATATACACGCGCTCTAAGGGGTGCCCCCCTCTCAGTCCCAACCGGAAACAACCATGCCCCCTGACCGGATGACTGGCTTTAATCCAGGGCCATGGAAACCTCATCCCGGCCCCTCCATTTGGTGTGTACACGGAAAGAGGTTATCAACTTACTAAACCGTATTCTTTGAAGAAAACATGTGGTAGCACGAAAGGGAAAGAACGGTAACGTGGCTCAAACCACGTTAACGTCGGAGTTTATCGGATGACGTAAGACTGGCATGCTACAACAATACCATCTTACCACCTTTCATGTCACCACATGATCAGGTCATCTCTCATCGAAGATCACAGTAACTTCGAAACACACGGTCAGTTGCCTTGCATGCAACGTAACACTCACCGATGCTCATATGCCATGCACAAACCATTCAAGCAAACATGGAAACACCTATCATATCAAAGGTTCAAACATGCTTGCCTGGTTCAGAGAAGTCGGTGTCTAGCTCGGCGAAGTTCGCGGCTCCGTCACCTTCTCCGGAACCTACGGTATAACGGAACCGTACACTAACGTGAAAATCGTAGCGTGCAAAAAAATTGTTCCAAATTTTTCCCAAATAATTACTATAAAAAACTAGACAAAATTATGAGACTGACAGAAAAAGAATCAATCAAATAGAATCTTTTATTAAAAAGTTATAAGGGTTTTAGTCCAAGGACTGATCTGTGATGAAACAGAAAAGAAACAGGGACCGGTTTGAAAAACCAGAAAACGGTTCGGAAAGAAATGCGCCAGGCCAAAGGGAAAGCGCATTTGCCCGAAGGCGCCATCAGAAAACGGTTCGAAGGGGGTAAAGAAGAGAGGTTGACGGGGAGGTCCCACCCGTCAGGTTTAAAAGCTCCAATGACGCTCGCCGGCGCCCGAAGGCTGCGGTGGTCGCCGGCGTTGAACCACGGCGAGGCAGGGAGATCGGAGGGTACCAAGAGGTTCAGGGTGTTCTTCCGTGTCGGTGGGTGGTGGACTTGGTCGTCGGAGAGCACCACGTCGACGGCGACACTTTCTCCGGCGGACGGTGGTTCGGGCGATGGTGGAGTACTCCGGTGGACGCTGCAAACTCTAAATTGAAGCGCGGGTCAGAAGGGTGGATGCATTAGGAAGCTACTGGCAAGAGCTGAGAGGTAGAGGTGCACGCACGGGGGTGAATCGAGCTGGACCCCGTGGCGGGTCGAGGCGGCCGGAGTTGGGGAAGAAGGCTCCCTCGGGGCTCTTCCAGTGGCTTGGCGTGGTATTGGTGGAGTGCAGAGGTGGTGTGGGTTCGAGTTCCAGCTCGGGGCCTCTATTTATAGGCGATCCAAGGGGGTGGCCGTGAACGGGGTAGCTCCGGTGAGCGATTACGGCGAGGCAGGGGTTGGGCAGGGAGTTTAAGTGGCCCGACACCATCAGGGAGGTTCACTGGTGCCGTTCCCCCGCTAAACTTTGGTCGGGCTTGGCGTAATGCGCTGGTCCTCGACGGGGCGGCCGTACGGGCACGGCGGCGGCAGAGAGCGCGCTCCACGCCTAGCAGTTCACGACGAAGGATGGCAGTGTGCACGGGTGAGTGGGTGGCCACGCGGCGGCCTCCGGTGGCTTGGGCGGCGCTAGACGGCGCCGTCCACGCTGCGCCTCTCTCTGGCAGCTGCAAAGCCGCTGCTGCCGTCGCTCACGGGTGGCGCACCTCCTCCTGCTCGTCACCGACGCCCGCAAACCTCCAGGCGATCATGCGGCGCAGGGATAAGAAGGAGGGAACAGGGAGCAAGGCGCCACCATGGTACTGGCGAGATCGAGAACGAGCTCTGAAGAAAACGACAGTGGTTTACTGAAACTGTTTACTGAATATCTGAACTTTGACAGAAACAGTGCCCATCAGGTGTTCGACGAAATGATTTGGCATGAAGAAATTTTTTTCTGGAGCTGGGACTTGGTGAGGTGACCTCTCAATGCATCCAGAGGCTGCCTGAATTTTCTCAGATTTTTAGGAGGAGAAAACAATTGAATTTCATCAAATTTGGCAAATAAGGTCCAAACTTGCAGCAAGTATAATTTGAAATAATTGAACTGGAGACCAGTGGATCATCATGGATCTTGGTTGAGGGCTCTAAGGACTAGCTAGGGAAATTGGTTTGGAGTCAAGACTCAAAGTAGAAAGGGTAGCTCCTTTGTAAATCTCCAAGAGCCAAAGTAGAGGGCAGAAATTATTTTTGATAAGAATTAAATGGAAGAAAATTTATGGGGAGGTTCAAACTGCTGGATTTGAAGTATATCATGACACAAAGATGGGGAAAAGCTTAATGGAGGGGATTTCCACTTGGGTCATGGCAAGAGGGATTTTTGAAAAGGGGAAAGGTCACTCCAAATGCCATAGGGCTATTTAAAAGATTTTTTTCAAAAGAATTTTCCCAAATGAAAAGCATTTGGTTTTGAGTCCAAATAAGATGGAAAAACCTCCAAGACCAAAGATCAAGTCTTGGGTGAATCCAAACAAAACATTTGTCATAAAAAAAGTTTTTGAGAGGGGGAGTTCTTTAGAAGAAAATTTTTAAATCACCTCCCTCAAATCAAATAAAAGTTTTGAAAAAGCCAAATAAAAATTTTGGGTGTCACAACACCTACCCCCTTAGGTAAAATCTCGTCCCCGAGATATCAGCTGATCCTCAAATAGATGTGGGTACTCTGCCTGAAGAAAATCTTCTCTTTCCCATGTAGCTTCATCCTCGGTGTGATTGCTCCACTGAACCTTGAAATTTTTTATCGTTTTCTGACGGGTCCTCCTTTCAGACTCTTCCAATATCTTTACTGGCCGTTCTCTGTAGGTGAGGTCTGGTTGTACATCAATGCTCTCGTGAGATACATGCTTCTCCGGGTTGTTCACACATTTCCTCAACTGTGAGACGTGAAACACGTCGTGGACGTCTGATAGCTCTTTGGGTAGGTCTATCTGGTAGGCTACTGTGCCTCTTCGTGCAACTATACAGAAGGGTCCAATAAATCTCGGGGCTAGCTTCCCCTTAATTTTGAACCGTTGCAGGCCCCTCATAGGAGACACTCGTAGGTATACGTAATCACCGGGTTCAAAGCTGACCTCACGATGTTTTCGATCGTAATAGCTCTTTTGTCGGCTTTGAGCTGTCTTGAGTCTATCCCTGATCTCTTTAACTTTCTCCTCGGCTTCCTTGAGCAGGTCTGGGCCGAAGATACGACTGTCACATGTTTCTGACCAATTTAGTGGGGTACGACATCTCCGCCCGTACAATGCTTCAAAAGGTGCCATTTGCAGGCTGGCTTGGTAACTGTTGTTGTAAGCAAACTCGGCATACGGCAAACTTTCTTCCCAACTGGATCCATAGGTGAGCACACAGGCTCTCAGCATGTCCTCTAGGATTTGGTTCACGCGTTTCGTTTGTCCATCAGTCTGAGGGTGGTACGCTGTACTGAATGCTAGTTGCGTGCCCAGAGCTTGTTGTAGGTGATCCCAAAATTTAGAGACAAATTGAGTGCCTCGGTCGGATATTATAGTCTTTGGGACTCCATGCACACAAACTATACGGGAGAGATAAAGCTTGGCTAGCCTCTGAGTGGAGTAGGTCGTCTTTACGGGAATGAAATGTGCTACCTTGGTTAGCCTATCTGTGATGACCCATATGGCGTCATTTCCGCGTTGTGATCGAGGTAGTCTGACGATGAAGTCCATTCCAATTTCATCCCATTTCCACTTAGGTATCCGGTTTGGCTGGAGTAGCCTTGCTGGCTTTTGATGCTCGGCTTTAATGCGCTGACATGAATTGCAACAAGCAATAAATGCGGCTATATCCCTTTTCATACCATGCCACCAAAATCTTTCCTGAATGTCTTTGTACATTTTGGTTCCTCCAGGGTGGATCGAATATGGGGCGGTGTGGCTTTCGGTTAGGATTTGTTGCTTGAGTTCCTCAAAGTTTGGTACGCTAAGTCTGTCCTTGTACCATAATATTCCTTCATTGTCTGTGATGAACTCTGAAGCCTTGCCAAGGCTCATCTTCCTCTTTATACCTTCGATGCTGGGATGTCCATGCTGAGCCTTCTTAATTTGTTCCATTAGGGTGGGTTGTATCTCCAGATTTGATACATTGCCCTCAGAGACTAACACCATGTTGAGTCTAGCGAACTCCTGCTGAAATTCAGGCCTCAAGTTCTGTGGACTGTCGCTGCCCGGGCTGGGGTTCCAACTAAGAGCATCTGCCACTACATTTGCTTTCCCTGGTTGGTAGTGAATGCCGACATCATAGGCCTTGACCAATTCCAACCAGCGTCGTTGGCGTAAGTTTAGCTCTCGTTGTGTGAAAATATATTTAAGGCTCTTATGGTCCGTATATATTTCACAACGATTTCCCAACAGAAAGTGCCTCCACTCCTTGAGTGCATGGATGACCGCTGCTAGGTCCAAGTCATGAGTTGGATAATTTTCCTCATGCTTCCGTAGTTGCCTGGAAGCGTACGCGACAACTTTGCCATCCTGCATCAGCACGCACCCGAGGCCCTTCCGGGATGCGTCACAATACACTTCAAAACTCTTGTGTATGTCTGGCACGATCAAAACCGGTGCTGTTGTTAGTTTCTTCTTGAGTTCTTGGAAGCTTTTCTCGCACGCTTCCATCCACACAAACTTCTTGTCTTTCTTGAGCAACTGCGTCATTGGTTTTGCCACAGTGGAGAATCCCTTAATAAATCTTCTGTAATATCCAGCCATTCTCAGGAAACGTCGCACATCTGTCATGTTGGCTGGTGGTTTCCAGTCAAGTATGGCTTTGACCTTTTCTGGGTCTACGGCCACGCCTTCTTGGGTCAGTATATGGCCTAGAAAACCAACTTGTCTTAGCCAAAATTCACACTTGCTAAATTTGGCGTATAATTGATGTTTCCTTAATTCTCCCAAAACAATTCTGAGATGTTCAGCATGTTCTTCTGGTGTCCTTGAATATACCAGAATATCGTCAATGAACACCACAACAAATTTGTCCATGAATTTCATAAACACTTTGTTCATGAGGTGGACGAAATATGCGGGGGCGTTCGTTAGTCCAAACGGCATTACTGTGAACTCATATAATCCGTATCTGGAGGTGAATGATGTCTTAGGGATATCTTCTGTCCGTACTTTCAATTGATGATTTCCCGATCTCAAATCGATTTTTGAGAACACCTTGGCTTGCGCGAGCTGGTCAAACAAATCATTTATCCGTGGCATCGAATATTTGTTTTTGATGGTGACCATATTGAGAGCCCGATAGTCTATACACAACCTCAGTGTTCCATCCTTTTTCTTGGCGAATAACACTGGTGAACCCCATGGTGAGGAGCTGGCTCGAATAAATCCTTTGTCCAGTAATTACTTTATTTGCTTCTTCAACTCTACCAATTCTGAGGGTGCCATTCTATAGGGTTTCTTATAGATGGGAGTGGTGCCAGGTGCTAGTTCAATGCTGAACTCTATCTCTCGGTCTGGTGGCATGCCTGGTAGTTCTTCAGGAAATATGTTAGGAAACTCGCACACCACTGGAACTTTTCTCAGTTCTGAAATGTCCACTTTGTTCAATTTTGGTTGCCGTGACTGTGGTCTCTCTTGAGCTGTAACTTATATTTTCTTGCCATGATGGTGAATGAGAATCACGGTCCGATTGAAACAGTCAATAAATCCTTTGTTGGTGGTCAACCAGTCCATCCCTAGGATGACATCCAGTCCTTTATTTTCCAACACGATGAGATTAGCCTGAAACTTTAGTCCTTTGAATTCAATAATCACTCCTTGCCAGAAACTCTGAGTGATCTGCTTATTTCCGGGGGACTTGATGATCATAGATTTTTCCAAAGGAAGTATCGGAAAACCATGTTGCAAAACGAAACTCTTCGAAATGAACGAGTGAGAAGCTCCAGAATCAAACAAAACCGTGGCAGGTACTGTGTTGACAGGGAACGTACCGAGCACGATGTCTGGGGCATTCTGCGCTTCTTCTCTGGTCACATGGTTCAGGTAACCCTTCCTGTGGTTGTTGTTGGGATTGAGATTGTTGCGCTTGGGGGCTGGATTGTTCCCACCATTGTTCGGTTTGGGGGCCGAGTTCCTTGGCTTTGGGCACTGTTTGGCATAGTGCCCTTCTTCGCCACAAGCATAGCAAGTGACCCCTGGACGGTACGTAAAGTCCTTGTCCCTTGAATGAAACTGTCTGGTTGGCCTTACAACAGTAGGCGTGGACTTTTTCACTTCAATCCTCTGAACATCAGTCTTGCTTCGGTTGTTGCGAGCAAGAGTCGTCTTGTCCCTCTTTCGCTTACGAATATCCTCCAGACTGCGGCGCTCATTCTCCAAAGTAATGGCCTTGTCAACCAGAGTTTTGAAATCTGGGAAAGTGTGTACGACCAGTTGGCATCTTAGTGCTGGCACCAGGCCGTCCAAGAATTTTTCCATCCTCTTGTTCTCAGTCATATGCTCGTCGTAGGCATAACGATATAGCTGGGTAAACTGACTGTTGTATTCCATCACTGACATGCCTCTCTGCTTGAGGTCATCAAATTCTCTTTTCTTGATTTTTATGATGCTCCTGGGGATGTGTGCCCCACGAAAGCCTTCCTTAAACTCTTCCCAGGTGATGTTATGTTCGCTGGGATGCATGTGTAGGAAGTTCTCCCACCATGCTGCAGCTGCTCCAGTGAGGTAGTGAGGTGCATAAAGCACCTTCTCATGGTCCGAACATTGAGCAATAATCAACTTTCTTTCGATGTCACGAAGCCAATCATCGGCTTCAAGCGGCCTATCAGTGTGAGCAAACATTGGAGGGCGTGTTTTCTGTAGTTCAGACAACTTGGAGTGTGGTTGGTACGGCTCACGGTGATTTCCCATATTGATGACGTGATTCATCATTTCTTGGTGTTGCTGTTGGCTTTGTTCGAAAAGGCGGCATACTTGAGATAAGGCTGCCTCACTGTCCTGTTGACTAGACTGTCCCTGAGTGAAGTTGTTGCTTGTCTGTGTTCCATAAACTTCTTCTGGTTGATTGGGCATGGAACGAGTCCACGAACGAGACATTTTCCAGTCTGGGGTATTATTTTGCAAAATTCATGAGAAGAACTGTGTGGCACAAGGAAAATTTTGCAAAGACGAAAACTTTTTAAAAGACCTCAAGATTTTTCAAGAAAATAATTGATTGCGCACGGAGAAGAACTGCTCAATACATATCTTACGCGCAAGACGTTGCCAGCCATCGGCAAAAGTAGGAAAAAATTCTGAGTAGTCAAATCATAAATTTATGATCACCAACAGAAAATAGCTACATTTGCAAAATGCTGAAAAAGCACTAAAGATGCTAATAACCAATTAGCGATCGCACCTAGTGGCTTCCTACAGTCAGCCTGGCTCTGATACCAAGCTTGTCACGACCGGTTTTCCAATAAAAATATTTATTGAGAAACCGATCCCTTTTACGGACCAATAGAGAAGAATCCTTCTCACTGGTAGACAAAAATCTTGATCACGGAAGAGAAACCAGGAGTACTAAATATAATACAAGGTTGAGCGGAGACTGCTCAACAATTTATTACAAGCACGCCGATATTACACATAACGGCGGATAGGGTGGCATAACTACTGAATCGCAATAAAAGCGGTGGTGGATATATCACAGTGAAGTGGGTGACATGACTCCTGAATCTAACAGCTCTTCGAGCGTCGGAGTGAGGCTCGAGGATACTTATTGTGGGTGGCGGAAGCGTATATAATACAAGTGACCAATATCCAGGATCGCACGGGACTGACTGGGACTCCTCTAGGCGTCGGACTCACTATCAAACTCTTCATCCATGAGATCGCCTTCGTCAACATCTAGCGAAATCAACAAGCCAGGTGAGTACTATGAAAGTACTCGCAAGACAGTTCAGACATAAAAACATAATGCATATGAACAGATTAATACAACGCACTCAGACAATGAGATAGCGTTGCATGAAGAATAAAAGAGAAGTCGGGCAGTAGTCCTCCCGAAATCCCAATGTAATACTGAAGGCCAAACGAGTGTCTGAATGACTCCTCGAAAGGAAACAAAAGAAATAACAATGCCGCAGTCAGGCGTCAAGGCGACACCACATAAAGGGCTTATAATGGGAAAATAAATAACAGTGCGTGCCACAGTCGGACGTCTGAAGCGACATCACATAAAGGCTTATATCAAAAGTAAATAACGGGCGTGCCACAGTCGGACGTCTGAGCGACATCACATAAAGGGCTTATATTGAAAGTAAATGACAGGAGTGCCACAGTCGGACGTCTGAGCGACATCACATAAAGGGCTTATATTGAAAGTAAATGACAAGAGTGCCACAGTCGGACGTCTGGGCGACATCTCATAAAGGGCTTATATTGAAAGTAAATAACAAGAGTGCCACAGTCGGACGTCTAAGCGACATCACATAAAGGGCTGATATTCCATAACTTAATATTTCAGTGGCTCATAAATAAAAATCATTGAAAGGGAATATTCAGGTACGAGATAAAATATAGGTTAGTCCATCCACAGGAATAACAATTCAAACGGGTATACCACTCAAGCTTGTTCACCGGGGATGTTACCACGAGGACTGACATAGATATGGATATCCTGGCCATGGTCCTTGACCATGGACACGATGACTCGGAAGGATTTGACTCTGCAGAGTTTGTACTATTTAACCACAGCCAACGGATTTCAGTAGTCACAAGGGACTAGTTCCGTTTACGGTGTTTTAGGAGAAACACATCTAACCAGTACACACCCATTCAACATTCCGATGCCAGGAATCACCCTCGGCAACGTTCAAGAAAAACTTTGAGACGGGGAGGCCACAACCTCGCGTAGCATGGGATCAAATTTATATACGCGCGCTCTAAGGGGTGCCCCCCTCTCGACCCCAACCGGAAACACCCATGCCCCCTGACCGGATGACTGTCTTTAATCCAGGGCCATGGAACCCTCATCCCGGCCCCTCCATTTGGTGTGTACACAGAAAGAGGTTATCAACTTACTAAACCGTATTCTTTGCAGAAAACATGTGGTAGCACGAAAGGGAAAGAACGGTAACGTGGCTCAAACCACGTTAACGTCGGATTTTATCGGATGACGTAATACTGGCATGCTACAACAATACCATCTTACCACCTTTCATGTCACCACATGATCAGGTCATCTCTCATCGAAGATCACAGTAACTTCGAAACACACGGTCAGTTGCCTTGCATGCAACGTAACACTCACCGATGCTCATATGCCATGCACAAACCATTCAAGCAAACATGCAAACACCTATCATATCAAAGGTTCAAACATGCTTGCCTGGTTCGGAGAAGTCGGAGTCTAGCTCGGCGAAGTTCGCGGCTCGGTCACCTCCTCCGGAACCTACGGTATAACGGAACCGTACACTAACGTGAAAATCGTAGCGTGCATAAAACATTGTTCCAAATTTTTTCCAAATAAATACTATAAAAAACTAGACAAAATTATGAGATTGATAGAAAAAGAATCAATGAAAAAGCATCTTTTATTAAAAAGTTATAAGGGTTTTAGTCCAAGGACTGATCTGTGATGAAACAGAAAAGAAACAGGGACCTGTTTGAAAAACCAGAAAACGGTTCGGAAAGAAATGCGCCAGCCCAAAGGGAAAGCGCATTTGCCGGAAAGCGCCATCAGAAAACGGTTCGAAGTGGGAAAAGAAGAGAGGCTGACGGGGGGGTCCCACTCGTCAGGTTTAAAAGCTCCAACGACGCTCGCCGGCGCCCGAAGGCTGCGGTGGTCGCCGGCGTTGAACCACGACAAGGCAGGGAGATCGGAGGGTACCAAGAGGTTCAGGGTGTTCTTCCGCGTCGGTGGGTGGTGGACTTGGTCGTCGGAGAGCACCACGTCGACGGCGACACTTTCTCCGGCGGACGGTGGTTCGGGCGATGGTGGAGTACTCCGGCGGGCGCTGCAAACTCCAAATTGAAGCGCGGGTCAGAAGAGTGGATGCATTAGGAAGCTACTGGCAAGAGCTGAGAGGTAGAGGTGCACACACGGGGGTGAATCGAGCTGGACCCCGTGGCGGGTCGAGGCGGCCGGAGTTGGGGAAGAAGGCTCCCTCGGGGCTCTTCCAGTGGCTTGGCGTGGTATTGGTGGAGTGCAGAGGTGGTGTGGGTTCGAGTTTGAGCTCGGGGCCTCTATTTATAGGCGATGCAAGGGGGTGGCCGTGAACGGGGTAGCTCCGGTGAGCGATTACGGCGAGGCAAGGGTTGGGCAGGGAGTTTAAGTGTCCAGGCACCATCAGGGAGGTTCACTGGTGCCGTTCCCCCGCTAAACTTTGGTCGGACTTGGCGTAATGGGCTGGTCCTCGACGGTGCGGCCATACGGGCACGGCGGCGGCAGAGAGCGTGCTCCGCGCCTAGCAGTTCACGACGAAGGATGGCAGTGTGCACGGGTGAGTGGGTGGCCACGCGGCGGCCTCCGGTGGCTTGGGCGGCGCTGGACGGCGCCGTCCATGCTGCGCCTCTCTCTGGCAGCCGCAAAGCCGCTGCTGCCGTCGCTCAAGGGTGGCGCACCTCCTCCTGCTCATCGCCGACGCCCGCAAACCTCCAGGCGATCGTGCGGCGCAGGGATAAGAAGGAGGGAACAGGGAGCAAGGCGCCACCGTGGTACTGGCGAGATCGAGAACGAGCTCTGAAGAAAACGACAGTGGTTTACTGAAACTGTTTACTGAATATCTGAACTTTGACAGAAACAGTGCCCATCAGGTGTTCGACGAAATGATTTGGCATGAAGAAAAAAATTTCTGGAGCTGGGACTTGGTGAGGTGACCTCTCAATGCATCCAGAGGCTGCCTGAATTTTCTCATATTTTTAGGAGGAGAAAACTATTGAATTTCATCAAATTTGGCAAATAAGATCCAAACTTGCAGCAAGTATAATTTGAAATAATTGAACTGGAGACCAGTGGATCATCATGGATCTTGGTTGAGGGCTCTAAGGACTAGCTAGGGAAATTGGTTTGGAGTCAAGACTCAAAGTAGAAAGGGTAGCTCCTTTGTAAATCTCCAAGAGCCAAAGTAGAGGGCAGAAATTATTTTTGATATGAATTAAATGGAAGAAAATTTATGGGGAGGTTCAAACTGCTGGATTTGAAGTATATCATGACACAAAGATGGGGAAAAGCTTAATGGAGGGGATTTCCACTTGGGTCATGGCAAGAGGGATTTTTGAAAAGGGGAAAAGGTCACCCAAATGCCATAGGGCTATTTAAAAGATTTTTTTCAAAAGAAATTCCCAAATGAAAAGCATTTGGTTTTGAGTCCAAATAAGATGGAAAAACCTCCAAGACCAAAGATCAAGTCTTGGGTGAATCCAAACAAAACATTTGTCAGAAAGAAAGTTTTTGAGAGGGGGAGTTCTTTAGAAGAAATTTTTTAAATCACCTCCCTCAAATCAAATAAAAGTTTTGAAAAGGCCAATAAAAATTTTGGGTGTCACATATATTGCGTGGAAGTTGAAAAGGTTTGAGAATGCTAAGTATGAAACAATTGCTTGGCTTGTCATCGGGGTTGTGCATGATGGGAGCATTTTTTGTGACTAAAATGAAGCATGGCCGAACTATACGATTTTGTAGGGATGAGCTTTGTTTGGCTATGTTATTTTGAGAAGACATAATTGCTTGGTTAGTATGCTTGAACTATTATTATTTTTATGTCAATATTAAAATTTTGTCTTGAATCTTTTGGATCTGAACATTCATGCCACAATAAAGAAAATTACATTGAAAAATATGTTAGGTAGCATTCCACGTCAAAAATTCTGTTTTTGTCATTTACCTACTCGAGGACGAGTAGGAATTAAGCTTGGGGATGCTTGATACGTCTCCAACGTATCCATAATTTTTTATTGTTCCATGCTATTATATTATCCATTTAGGATGTTTTATATGCATTTATATGCTATTTTATATGATTTTTGGGACTAACATATTAACCTAGAGCCCAGTGCCAGTTTCTGTTTTTTCCTTGTTTCCGAGTTTTACAGAAAAGGAATACCAAATGGAGTCCAATTGACGTGCCAATTTTTGACGATTTTTTATGGACCAAAAGAAGCCCCCGGAGTAAAAGAGTTGGGCCAGAAGTGTGCCGAGCCGTCCACGAGGGAGGAGGGTGCGCCCTACCCCCTTGGGCGTGCCCCCTACCTCGTGGACGACTCGGAGACCCCCCCCTGACGTGAAATCAACGCTAAAAATTCCTATAAATACAGAAACCCCCAGAAAGAAACCTAGATCGGGAGTTCCGCCGCCGCAAGCCTCTGTAGCCACAAAAAACCAATCGGGAACCTGTTCCGGCACCCTGCCGGAGGGGGGATCCCTCACCGGTGGCCATCTTCATCATCCCGGCGCACTGCATGACGAGGATGGAGTAGTTCACCCTCGGGGCTGAGGGTATGTACCAGTAGCTATGTGTTTGATCTCTATCTCTCTCTCTCTCGTGTTCTTGATTCGACACGATCTTTATCTATCGCAAGCTTTGCTATTATAGTTGGATCTTATGATGTTTCTCCCCCTCTACTCTCTTGTAACAGATTGAGTTTTCCCTTTGAAGTTATCTTATCGGATTGAGTCTTTAAGAATCTTAGAACACTTGATGTATGTCTTGCATGGGATACCTGTGGTGACAATGGGCTATTCTATTGATCACTTGATGTCTGTTTTGGTGATCAACTTGCGGGTTCCGTGACCTTGGGAATCTATGCATAGTGGTTAGCACACGTTTTCGTCTTGACTCTCCGGTAGAACCTTTGGGGCACTCTTGTGACACCCAAATTTTTTGGCCTTGTTTTATTTATTAAAATGTTGCCAGGAAATAAAACTTTTCCAATTGTCAAGATTTACCTTTTTGTGATTTTTGGATTTTTGCCTCTAGTGGTAAAACTCTCAAAAGGTATTGTTGGACTTGATTTCCCTCTATAATAAAACAATTTTTATCAGTGGATTCAAATGTTGCAAGATTTACTTTCTCAAAACTTTGTCCTTATAAAATGATTTCTTTTGCATTTGGAGCCTGTTTTGCACTGCAACCTTTTGACAAATGCATTCAAAATTTCCACCAAAATTTGGGGATGTCATGTGATGTTCCCACATCACTTTTATGCAAAAATATCTTCTGGCCATTGGAAATTTTGGGCTCTACACCAACTTTTCCAATCTGGTCCAGTAGGCACTTTTGCACTACAACCCATTTAAATATTCTTCTAAAAATTCTTCCAAGTGTTTGGAGATGTCAATGGATGTATACAATTCATCTTCAAGCAAAAACCCAATGATGTTCTTTGAAAAATTTGAGTGGATCAGCCTCTTTTGCATTCTGGTCCAATTTGGTGATTTGTACTACAACCATATTTTTCCTTGCTCTAGTGACCCTGAGCTTTTTCCTACTTGTAGCCCTCCCTACCAAACTCTTAAGTCCAGCAGATTGGGCTCATTGGAGGTTTTGAAGTGCATGCTCTAAACCCTTCTGTTTTCTGCCCAAAACTGGAGTTTTGCAAAACTTGCACTATCAACTTTCTGTTTTTGCCAAACTAACCTTACCACCATCTCCTGCACCTAAGGAGACACTGACCTGGAGATTTTGACCACTCCAAGAGTTGCCTAAGTGCATATGGCATTCTGTCGAACACCTAGTGTGCACAGTCACCTTTGGCAAGCGCTCTGGTTTGCATTGTGGACTTGAACCCCTGGCCTATCCATCTTGTCCACTGAGCGCCTTGCTACGCCTACCTCCATCCTGTGCAGTGCCAGCTCCACCCTCGAGCTCTAGAGCGCACTGGCATTCCGTCGAACAGGTGCCGTGCATGCTCTGGGCGCACCCAGAGCGCACGTTTTGCACGCGCGCGCACTACGCCGACACGCTGCACTGCCGCACTCGACGCGACCCGACCCTGGCCCCTCTGCATCGCTGAACCGCGCACTAGCCGCCCCCTGCTCCACGGTATCTCTGGCGCCCTGCTGCGGCGCTGGCCGCGCCCTTGGCAGCACGCCGGCGTCGGCAGCGGATTCCGCCGTGGACGGCGCCGCCCAAACCACCAGTGCGCGCCAGCTGCCTCAGAGCACAGGCCGAGCTTATCCTCCCGCTCGTCGCAACGCGTTCGTCGCCGCCACGATGCCCTGCAACTACAGGAAAGTGGTCACCGGCGATCCTATCTTCTGCCGCCGCGGAGCCAGCCTCGTCTCGCTATATAAAGGAACCCCGAGCCCCTCCTAGCACTCAGGCGACACCAGGCACTCCCCGTAGAGCTTCCCACGTAGTTGATCGACCCGTAGTGGCCATCTTCCCCAACTCCGGCCGGTTCGGCCGCCGCTAAGCTCCGGTGCGATTCGTCGCAGCCGGCCACCCTTTCGCCAATCCAGCACCACCAGTCGCTCCCTCTGGTCCTTGCGGAGCAGCCCAGCTGCTCATCTTCGATCAGAGACCACCGGAGCACAAAAAGCACTTCACCACCGTAGCCTTTCTCCGCCGCGGAGCTCGCCGCCGGCGATTCCTTCCACCTCCGACGACCCAATAACCACCCAGAGGATCGCCTCGGTCTAACCAAGCCATCCCTACCCGCAGATGCCCTCGAGGAGCTGCCGTTCGTCGCCGGCGATCGCTGGAGCCTCGCCACCGTTCGAGCACAGAGAAAGGAGGGAGAGGGAGACCAGTCAAACCTGACTAGTGGGCCCTCTGGACCCACTGTCAGCGACTCGCACGTCCGCCCTCTCTCTGTTTAAGTGAAGGCGCAAAACCCCGCGTACGTTTCTCTGCTGCGAAAGCGTATTTCCCTCGAATCGTTTTCTTTTTCTGGTTTTATTTAAAAACAGAGTTGACCAAACTTTGACTGGCTATAACTTTTAAAATAAAACTCCAAATGAGTTGATTCTTTTTCCTACCTCCCTCAAATTTCATCTAGTTTATTTTAAGATTTATTTCAAAAATATTTGAGACAGATTTTGGTACTGTGTTTGAAATATTTGTTATTTGTGTATTTTGCAAATAGGATTTTTGGAGGAAAAGGAAAGCCTCCAATAAGTGCATCCTTTGCATACTCTTGAAGGCAAGCATTTCTGAACTCTGGAATATTATTTTTGTTGAGGTGTTTTGATGCGATCTCAACATCTTGTGACTAGGAGTATGTGGTAGTTTATGTACCGATATGGTCTCGTGCATGAGTGCACTTTGGAGTTGTTTCTGGCCAGCAATGGATACACTAATGATTTGGATCATCCTCGTGAGCTTCTCTTGCACACCGGTAGGAAGCCAGGAAAGTCGTGGTCTTGGGTAGACACGAGCTTGTCCCTAATCCCTCGTCGAGACGAGTATGCCCGGCATAGCATGGTGAGGCTCGAGGAGTGGTGATTTACTTCACTAGTGGAAATGTTGTTGGTGGATACTTAGACCACCCGAGTCGGTTGTAGACCGAGTCTTGATCAATAGCTTCCTTTTGTTGGTACCACCACTTGTCCCTGCAGGGGACAGGGTATGGTTGAGTAGGTTGTCAACCCCTTTCCAAAGCACACACCGTACAGAGAGGCCGTGATGAAGGTCCCGTGGCCACGGATTAAAGCCTGTCATTCGGTCCGGGGGCATGGGTGTTTCCGGTTGGAGCCGAGGGTGGTTGCTCCCCTAGTTTGCGCACGGTATAAATTTTGTGATCCCATGCTACGTCGAGGTTGTAGCCTCCCCACTTAAAGTTTTGCTTGGCAGGTGTCGTGGGTGATTCCAGACACTGGTGAGTTAAGCTGGTGTGTGCAGGTCAGGCGTGTTTTCAATCAAAAGACCGTAGACGGAATTAGTCCCAAGGGACTGAGTAATCCCGTTACTCGTGGAGAATGGTACTCCGTCTGCAGAGGATACATCCTGTTGGATAGACATGTTCTTGAGTAGAAACCACAGTCTGAGTTGAGTCTCAGTAAAGGTATTCGGATCGAGAACGATTTAACTAGAACTCAGTAATGGTATTCGGATGGAGAACGATTTAACTAAGTCATAGTAACGGTATTCGGATGGAGATACGGCTTGACTAAATTATCGGTTTTCGGATGGAGAAACGACTGTACTAAATATTGCTTATGATTATGGCACGCATGGATTGTGATCTTATTATTTTGGACTAACCATTATGTATTTTATTGAGTATCCTTGGGACGGTTCTACCTCCTGGATATTCACTATGATTATTCTTTTATAAGCCCTTTCTGTGGCGTCGCTCAGACGCCCAACTGCGGCATGCTTTTTGTTCATTTACCTTTTATAAGCCCTTTTTGTGGTGTCGCTCAGACGCCCGGCTGCGGCATGCTTGTTGTTCATTTATCTTTTATAAGCCCTTTCTGTGGTGTCGCTCAGACGCCCGACTGCGGCATACTATTCTGCATTTTCCGCTCGAGGAGTCTTTCAGACACTCGTTTGGCACCTGTATTATTATTCCGCATTTTCCGCTCGAGGAGTCTTTCAGACACTCGTTTGGCACCAGTATTACTATTCTGTATTTTCCGCTCGAGGAGTCTTTCAGACACTCGTTTGGCACCAGTATTATCATTCTGCATTTTCCCCCCGAGGTGTCATTCAGACACTCGCTTGGCATCCAGTACTTTATATTTGTGGATTTTAACCATATGTGTGCATCTTGGTCTTTCGTATATTTCGTGACAGACGTGCAACCATTTAATTAATGTGGAGCATGTTTTTGATTTATTATACCCGTGTTCTTAATGTTTGCGAGTACATTCAAACGTACTCACTGGCTTGTCCCTGGCTATTGTCTTGGCCAGATTCCTTGCTTGGAGATAAGCATCGCGGTGACAACCTTGGAACCTACGCGTTGACGTTTGCAGCCTCTCGAAGATAGGAGTTATCCTGGTCAGCTGTTCTTGTGGGAAATGGAGTCCCATAGACGCAGATGTACCCAATCGCTTCCGCCCTCAACCATTAGAAACCAAGTGTTGTACTCCTAGGCCACAATGGTCTTGTACTACATTTTTTTGTACTTGCTTGGATTTCCTTGTATCAAGTTGGTGCCTCATCAGCTAACAGTGATCCTGGGGCTGGTGAGCTCACAGGCCGTATTTCTGGGAATTCATATCCTGAAAATCCGGTCGTGACAGACTTGGTATCAGAGCCAGGCTGACCATTGGCTAATCATATCCTAGCCAGGTCAATAAACCTAGGTTAACCCAAACCACCAGACCTTAGCTTAACCCCGGTCAAGCTTCCCGCGTAAGATAGCTCCACAGTGACCCGACGCCCTTTTCGGCGGACGGTGCCCAACCTATCAGCCTAGCCCGTCGATCACGCGCCAGTGACCGACACCCAACCCGTCTCTATCGCAAGCGTGCGGAGGAAGACTCCATCCCCTTTCCCTATAAAAAGGGCACGCTAGCCACGGCACAGCACAGCCTCTTTCCCCAAACCCAGCCACGATGCCTGGTCCCATTGTCCACAATGAGACCACAGCGACCAACCTTGGAGGTTTTGTGACCGTGCTCGCAAACCTCACCCGCCGTGCCTATGTGTTGGAGGAGCCTCCTGAGTATGTTGTGTACCAGGGACCCATGTACGGTGAGAGCCGTCAGTACTGGGCCACTGCGCACATCTACGGTAGGGGTCTGTCGCCAGAACGCCCCTACAGGTTCACTGGAAGGACAACTTCCTTTGAGCCGCAAGCCATCCAACTGGCAGCCCGCGAAGCTATAGTTCAACTCCGGCACTTGTCGCCCAGAGTTAACTGTCGCTCGTTCTACTACTACCCCAGTCGTGACGGGTATGGTAGGCCGCCCCAAGTTGCCAACGGAGACCACGAGACGGATCCTGCGCTGTTGCATCTGGTGCGCTATGTAAGCGCACTAGAACAACTATTCGACCAGGTCACTCTTGATCTAATCGCAGCTCGTGGAGAGCTGGTTCGCCGAGCCCCGGCGAGAAGAGAAGCGGAGCCCGACACCGACAACCCAGTCGTGCTGTTCGGACACCCGATCGATCCCTTCAGGTCTGCGCCAGCCCTCAACCAGAGCACTTTGGTGACCCCAGAAGCGCTTTGTCGCCTTTTGGGAACCCATTCCAACGGGATTGTGGCCAACAACCCCCGGGATGGTCATCACCATTTCCCCGACCCTGCAGCACCTCAGCCTCAACCAGCAAATCCCGACGGTGAGAACCGTGGAGAAGCATCGGAGTCCGCAAGGCCTGCCCACTTAGACATTAACGAAGTAGACTAAGTCGCTCAAGTTGTATCGAGCCTTAGTTTTCCTACGCTTTGTAATGAGTGGCCTTGTATCGCTTTTGTTGCATGCTGTCTGTTTGAGCGCTCTTATTTTTGGAGTAGTGGCTATGCATGTGTACGTTGGCGTACAATTGCATTTTTATATTTCGGGCATAGCTGCCAAGACCAACCCCGTCAGCGCCCACAATAATGCGTCACCTTTTTGTGATATGTATATCTATGGCGTTGACCCGAGTACAGGATCGGCGGCCAGTTAACCTTCACCCCGGTAGATATCCCAGCCCCGGTGCTATATAAAGGCCACTTCGCGACCTTGCCGAGCACCCCTCACCTTTGTGCGCAGCACCCACAGCCATTCCTTGCCATGTCGACCCCCAGCATTTATCTGAGAACCCCAGACGCAACCCCGGGCAGTTTTGTCAAATTATTGTGGGACTTTACCTGCAGTACTATGAGTGCCACTCGTCCACCCCAGTACGAGCTGCTCAAATCAAGGATCACTCCATCCACCTCGGAATATTGGGCAGTGGTGCACATCCCTCCCGCATACCCAAACCAAGACCCAACAGAAGTCTCCTTCGTGGGGAAATCCATGCCAACTCCGCATATGGCCATAGAAGCTGCTGCGTACGAGGCGCTCACTCGTCTTCGATTCGCAGTGCCCTATGCCAGCGAGCGAGGATACTATTATTTTCCGAGTCGTGCAGCACCCGGAGAAGTAGCATCTTTTCCCGGTGGGCGCATTGAGAGAGATCCAGTACTGGCCAACCTTGCCCAGTACGTCATCGCTCAGGAGCGTTTAACTCAGCGAGTAATGGGTTATCTCCAAAGCCTCGCTGATTTAAATCCTCGGATCGCTATTGGCAGACCACTGAGGCCTGACCAAGAAGGGCGCATTCATTGCCTGGTCAACCCGCTTCCCCCGATAGAAGAGGAGTGTGCCCCAGTTCCAGAGGCATTTTCTCAGGACCCTGTCTTTTTACCGTTTTCCATGTAAACACCTCCGGTGTATTTATTGTCCTAGTACTTGTATTTATGTGTTACAGCATGTTCGTAAAATTTTTGTGCGACGGATCCGATTTTCTTTAGTTCCTGTTTTGTGAGCAGTGTTACTGCTGTTAGTTTTGTTTTAATTATTTTTTTTCCTCTCGCAACATGTTTTCGAGGAGATTTCTTTTTCCCCGAGTTATTGCTGCGTATTTATACATTTTCTCGACATAGATTTTTATTCGTGCAACATCGTTACGGCAAACTCTCAGCAGCCACCACTCGACCTCGAGCACTGTTACAAATCCCTTGAGCACATTTTTGCGCCTATCTAACCACACTCGAGGACACCACAATCTCAGTAAGAGAGATTTCTGAGTGTTCATTCAAGCGCGAGCTGCCCCGGCACTCCGACAGCAGTCAGCCCCGATGCCGCGCCTAATCCACATGATCGCCGCCACCGCGAAGAGCTAACACTCGTGCGGCAGCATCACGACGATCATCTAGGATCATCACGCACAGGAGCACGGAGAACCCCAGCAGCACCGCCAAGCCTCCACACACCAGGACCACATACCAGTCCGGCATTGCCTCCGCCATTAGAGCCTCGGCCTGAGCTCCTACCAGCAGCTATGGAGGAGAAGGAAAGAGGAGTAGAAGCGAGGCCCGGTGTGAGGAAGAAGAGAGGGGCGCCGCGATCGTTTTATAGCCCGAGATCGGTGTACGGTGGGCGAGGTCCACCAGCGCCACTCGTCGCTCGGCCGCCGGTGTTCGGAGGCGAGTCCGCGAGCAGTGCCGACAACGCCCTGGCCCACGAGGTGAGTGCACGCTGCACCGGCAGCTAGCACGCCGCGCACTACCACGGTACCGCCTCGATGCCCTACGAGCTAGGCATCGCCGGTGGAGGGAGCGCGGGAGAGCGCGAGAGAGAGAGAGAGAGCCAGAGGAAGGAGAAGAGGCCGACAGTGGGCCCTGGGCCCACCTGTCAGCCAGAGAGAGCACTATGCTCTCGGGTGCGACCAGCGTATTTTAGTAATTTAGAATTTATTCTAAATTACTGTATCCCGTAGAAATATCTCGTTTTCCCCAACCATGGATTTTTCCACGCTGCGCCAGTGTACCACACTGTGGTTTTACACCACTTATTGCCCTCTCACTGTAGCCGTTTTGTTTTTGTGCAATTGAAGGATTTCTTTGATAAAAACAATTTTTATTTCAAAACAAATTCTTGTTCAAAACAACTTTTAACAAATCTCGAGGACGAGATTTTTCTTAAGGGGGTAGTGTTGTGACACCCAAAATTTTTGGCCTTGTTTTATTTATTAAAATGTTGCCAGGAAATAAAACTTTTCCAATTGTCAAGATTTACCTTTTTGTGATTTTTGGATTTTTGCCTCTAGTGGTAAAACTCTCAAAAGGTATTGTTGGACTTGATTTCCCTCTATAATAAAACAATTTTTATCAGTGGATTCAAATGTTGCAAGATTTACTTTCTCAAAACTTTGTCCTTATAAAATGATTTCTTTTGCATTTGGAGCCTGTTTTGCACTGCAACCTTTTGACAAATGCATTCAAAATTTCCACCAAAATTTGGGGATGTCATGTGATGTTCCCACATCACTCTTATGCAAAAATATCTTCTGGCCATTGGAAATTTTGGGCTCTACACCAACTTTTCCAATCTGGTCCAGTAGGCACTTTTGCACTACAATCCATTTAATATTCTTCTAAAAATTCTTCCAAGTGCTTGGAGATGTCAATGGATGTATACAATTCATCTTCAAGCAAAAACCCAGTGATGTTCTTTGAAAAATTTGAGTGGATCAGCCTCTTTTGCATTCTGGTCCAATTTGGTGATTTGTACTACAACCATATTTTCCCTTGCTCTAGTGACCCTGAGCTTTTTCCTACTTGTAGCCCTCCCTACCAAACTCTTAAGTCCAGGATATTGGGCTCATTGGAGGTTTTGAAGTGCATGCTCTAAACCCTTCTGTTTTCTGCCCAAAACTGGAGTTTTGCAAAACTTGCACTATCAACTTTCTGTTTTTGCCAAACTAACCTTACCACCATCTCCTGCACCTAAGGAGACACTGACCTGGAGATTTTGACCACTCCAAGAGTTGCCTAAGTGCATATGGCATTCTGTCGAACACCTAGTGTGCACAGTCACTTTTGGCAAGCGCTCTGGTTTGCATTGTGGACTTGAACCCCTGGCTATCCATCTTGTCCACTGAGCGCCTTGCTACCCCTACCTCCATCCTGTGCAGTGCCAGCTCCACCCTCGAGCTCTAGACCGCGCTGGCATTCCGTTGAACAGGTGCCGTGCGTGCTCTGGGCGCTCCCAGAGCGCCCGTTTTGCACGCGCGCACACTACGCCGACACGCTGCACTGCCGCACTCGACGCGACCCGACCCTGGCCCCTCTGCATCGCTGAACCGCGCACTAGCCGCCCCCTGCTCAACGGTATCTCTGGCGCCCTGCTGCGCCGCTGGCCGCGCCCTTGGCAGCACGCCGGCGTCGGCAGCGGATTCCGCCGCGGACGGCGCCGCCCAAACCACCAGCGCGCGCCAGCTGCCTCAGAGCACGGGCCGAACTTATCCTCCCGCTCGTCGCAACGCGTTCGTCGCCGGCACGATGCCCTGCAACTACAGGAAAGTGGTCGCCGGCGATCCTATCTTCTGCCGCCGCGGAGCCAGCCTCGTCTCGCTATATAAAGGAACCCCGAGCCCCTCCGAGCACTCAGGCGACACCAGGCACTCCCTGTAGAGCTTCCCACGTAGTTGATCGACCCGTAGTGGCCATCTTCCCCAACTCCGGCCGGTTCGGCCGCCGCTAAGCTCCGGTGCGATTCATCGCAGCCGGCCACCCTTTCGCCAATCCAGCACCACCAGTCGCTCCCTCTGGTCCTTGCGGAGCAGCCCAGCTGCTCATCTTCGATAAGAGACCACCGGAGCACAAAGAGCACTTCACCACCGTAGCCTTTCTCCGCCGCGGAGCTCGCCGCCGGCGATTCCTTCCACCTCCGACGACCCAACAACCACCCAGAGGATCGCCTCGGTCTAGCCAACCCATCCCTACCCGCAGATGCCCTCGAGGAGCCGTCGTTCGTCGCCGGCGATCGCCGGAGCCTCGCCACCGTTCGGGCACAGAGAAAGGAGGGAGAGGGAGACCAGTCAAACCTGACTAGTGGGCCCTCTGGACCTACTGTCAGCGACTCGCACGTCCGCCCTCTCTGTTTAAGTGAAGGCACAAAACCCCGCATACGTTTCTCTGCTGCGAAAGCATATTTCCCTCGAATCGTTTTCTTTTTCTGGTTTTATTTAAAAACAGAGTTGACCAAACTTTGACTGGCTATAACTTTTAAAATAAAACTCCAAATGAGTTGATTCTTTTTCCTACCTCCCTCAAATTTCATCTAGTTTATTTCAAGATTTATTTCAAAAATATTTGAGACAGATTTTGGTACTGTGTTTGAAATATTTGTTATTTGTGTATTTTGCAAATAGGATTTTTGGAGGAAAAGGAAAGCCTCCAATAAATGCATCCTTTGCATACTCTTGAAGGCAAGCATTTCTGAACTCTGGCATATTATTTTTGTTGAGGTGTTTTGATGCGATCACAACATCTTGTGACTAGGAGTATGTGGTAGTTTATGTACCGATATGGTCTCGTGCATGAGTGCACTTTGGAGTTGTTTGTGGCCAGCAATGGATACACTAATGATTTGGATCATCCTCGTGAGCTTCTCTTGCACACCGGTAGGAAGCCGGGAAAGTCGTGGTCTTGGGTAGACACGAGCTTGTCCCTAATCCCTCGTCGAGACGAGTATGCCCGGCATAGCATGGTGAGGCTCGAGGAGTGGTGATTTACTTCACTAGTGGAAATGTTGTTGGTGGATACTTAGACCACCCGAGTCGGTTGTAGACCGAGTCTTGATCAATAGCTTCCTTTTGTTGGTACCACCACTTGTCCCTGCAGGGGACAGGGTATGGTTGAGTAGGTTGTCAACCCCTTTCCAAAGCACACACCGTACAGAGAGGCCGTGATGAAGGTCCCGTGGCCACGGATTAAAGCCTGTCATTCCGTCCGGGGGCATGGGTGTTTCCGGTTGGAGCCGAGGGGGGTTGCTCCCCTAGTTTGCGCGCGGTATAAATTTTGTGATCCCACGCTACGTCGAGGTTGTAGCCTCCCCACTTAGAGTTTTGCTTGGCAGGTTTCGTGGGTGATTCCGGACACTGGTGAGTTAAGCTGGTGTGTGCAGGTCAGGCGTGTTTTCAATCAAAAGACCGTAGACGGAATTAGTCCCAAGGGACTGAGTAATCCCGTTACTCGTGGAGAATGGTACTCCCTCTGCAGAGGGTACATCCTGTTGGATAGACATGTTCTTGAGTAGAAACCACAGTCTGAGTTGAGTCTCAATAAAGGTATTCGGATGGAGAACGATTTAACTAGAACTCAGTAACGGTATTCGGATGGAGAACGATTTAACTAAGTCATAGTAACGGTATTCAGATGGAGATACGGCTTGACTAAATTATCGGTTTTCGGATGGAGAAACGACTGTACTAAATATTGCTTATGATTATGGCACGCATGGATTGTGATCTTACTATTTTGGACTAACCATTATGTATTTTATTGAGTATCCTTGGGACGGTTCTACCTCCTGGATATTCACTATGATTATTCTTTCATAAGCCCTTTCTGTGGCGTCGCTCAGACGCCCGACTGCGGCATGCTTGTTGTTCATTTACCTTTTATAAGCCCTTTTTGTGGTGTCGCTCAGACGCCCGGCTGCGGCATGCTTGTTGTTCATTTATCTTTTATAAGCCCTTTCTGTGGTGTCGCTCAGACGCTCGACTGCGGCATACTATTCTGCATTTTCCGCTCGAGGAGTCTTTCAGACACTCGTTTGGCACCTGTATTATTATTCCGCATTTTCCGCTCGAGGAGTCTTTCAGACACTCGTTTGGCACCAGTATTACTATTCTGTATTTTCCGCTCGAGGAGTCTTTCAGACACTCGTTTGGCACCAGTATTATCATTCTGCATTTTCCGCCCGAGGAGTCATTCAGACACTCGCTTGGCATCCAGTACTTTATATTTGTGGATTTTAACCATATGTGTGCATCTTGGTCTTTCGTATATTTCGTGACAGACGTGCAACCATTTAATTAATCTAGAGCATGTTTTTGATTTATTATACCCGTGTTCTTAATGTTTGCGAGTACATTCAAACGTACTCACTGGCTTGTCCCTGGCTATTGTCTTGGCCAGATTCCTTGCTTGGAGATAAGCATCGCGGTGACAACCTCGGAACCTACGCGTTGACGTTTGCAGCCTCTCGAAGATAGGAGTTATCCTGGTCAGCTGTTCTTGTGGGAAATGGAGTCCTATAGACGCAAATGTACCCAATCACTTCCGCCCTCAACCATTAGAAACCAAACGTTGTACTCCTAGGCCACAATGGTCTTGTACTACATTTTTTTGTACTTGCTTGCATTTCCTTGTATCAAGTTGGTGCCTCATCAGCTAACAGTGATCCTGGGGCTGGTGAGCTCACAGGCCGTATTTCTGGGAATTCATATCCTGAAAATCCGGTCGTGACAACTCTTTGAAGTTCTTTGTGTTGGTTGAATAGATGAATCTGAGATTGTGTGATGCATATCGTATAATCATTCCCACGGGTACTTGAGGTGACATTAGGGTTTTGGTTGATTTGTGTCTTAAGGTGTTATTCTAGTACGAACTCTATGATAGATCGAACGGAAAGAATAGCTTCGTGTTATTTTACTACGGACTCTTGAATAGATTGATCAGAAAGGATAACTTTGAGGTGGTTTCGTACCCTACAATAATCTCTTTGTTTTTTCTCCGCTATTAGTGACTTTGGAGTGACTCTTTGTTGCATGTTGAGGGATAGTTATATGATCCAATTATGTTATCCTTGTTGAGAGAACTTGCACTAGTAAAGTATGAACCCTAGGCCTTGTTTCCTAGCATTGCAAAACCGTTTACGCTCACTTTTATCGCTTGTTACCTTGCTGTTTTTATAATTTGAGATTACAAAAACCTATATCTACCATCCATATTGCACTTGTATCACCATCTCTTTGCCGAACTAGTGCACCTATACAATTTACCATTGTATTGGGTGTGTTGGGGACACAAGAGACTCTTTGTTATTTGGTTGCAGGGTTGTTTGAGAGAGACCATTTTCATCCTACGCCTCCCACGGATTGATAAACCTTAGGTCATCCACTTGAAGGAAATTTGCTACTGTCCTACAAACCTTTGCATTTGGTGGCCCAACAACGTCTACAAGAATAAGGTTGCGTAGTAGACATCAGAGGCACATCAATAGAAGCAAGACCAATTATTTCATCCTTACTAGGCAATTCTTTTTCATGAAGCTTTCTACAAAACTTGGAAAAATTAAACTCATGAGACTCATCACCAAAGCTAAAACTAACAGTATGTTTCTCACAATCTATTTTAGCATAACGGTGTTCAAGAAAGGTCTGCCAAAGATAATGTCACGAAAGTCATCTTGTGGGGAACCAAGAACAAGGAAATCAGTAGGGTATATTATTTTCCCTCACAAGACTTCAACATCTCTAACCATCCCAATTGGTGATATAGTGTCTCTATTAGCAAGTTTAATAGTAACATCTATGTCTTCTATCTCTGCGGGTCCTATGTCATTCATAATTTCTTCATATAAGGAGTTAGGAATAGCACTTACGCTAGCACCTATGTCACATAAACCATGATAACAGTGATCTCCTATTTTAACTGAGACAACGGGCATGACAACAACATGTCTATGTTTATCCTTTTTATCGGGCATGACAACAAAACCATTGCCTCTTATGCTTTCAAAAAAATTCTCGTGTCAAGGTAGAACAATAGGAGTGTTGTGTCAATTTTTGTGATTTTTGGGGTTTGTTTGGACATTTTTATGCATTAACTGAGTTTTCAATGCAGTCATGTGCCTAATTCAAATTTGAACTATATGCACATGCTCTAATGCATATAAATTGGTTGAAAATTCAAATCCGTGTTCTTGGTTAAATGCTTAGGTCCCATGCAAGAAATGGGAATGAATGTCAAACACCCTGCCACCGTCACTCGGCCGCAAACATTGAGATACCTGGTTTTTAAATTCAAGTAAATCCAAAACTCGTCTGAAATTCATGAAACTTGGCATGCTATCATGGAGCCGCATCAACATGACGTGGTAAAAATTTTGTCCCATTTGGGGCAGGTTTTGGTATATGCTTCTCACAAACTAGAGCTTCTCACAACAAGCATGGTGGTTTCGGTAGGGAACGTCCCACCTTTGGGGACGAAACGATATAAGTTGCCTCTTATGGCTTTCAAAAATTTTCTCGTGTCAACATAGAACAATAGGAGTGTTGTGTCAATTGTTGTGATTTTTTGGGGTTCGTTTGGACATTTTTATGCATTAACTGAGCTTTCAATGCATTTATGTGCATAGTTGAAATTTGAACTACATGCACATGCTCCTGTGCATATAAATTGTTTAAAAAAATCAAATCTGTGTCCTTGGGTGCATGCTTAGGTTCCATGCAAGAAATGGGAATGGATTTCAAACAACAGGGCACCATTGATTGCTGGCAAAATGTTGAGATACTTTGTTTTTAAATTTTAGTAAACCCAAAACTCGTTTGAAATTCATGAAACTTGGCATGGTATCATGGAATGGCACCCGACATGTTGTGGTATTTTTCGTGTCCATTTTGAGAGAAGGCGCACTCGAATAACAGCCAACGAAGGCATTTGAAAAAATAGCTGCCACTTTAATATCTCAAACGTTTGTATAATTCAAACCGTGTGTGTTCTGTTAACCATTCACGTGACGCCACGTGTCTTGATTTTAATGGCTATAGGAGGTGCCGTGCGGACAGCTGCTTGACCTCGACTGAACGGGAGGTGTGCGAGCACAGTCCGGTGCGCAGGCGGACCGAGAGGCGTGCAAGCTGTCCTCCAATGCGCAGGCTCACTGGGAAGCGTGCGAGTTGTACGTTGCGCAGGCTCACTGGGAAGCAATACCTTTGACTTCCATGGCCTCCTGCCTTCCTCTCCATTAATGGCGCCCGAGCCGCGGCTTAATACGGGAGGCCTTACTGTTCGCCTCCCTGCCCCTCCCTCCTGCAGACCTCCACCAACGCCATGGGGCAGAAGGATCATCTGCCACTAGTGTTCAAGTTTGGTGAAGTCGACTCCGAGCCGGAGGAGATAGAAAATAAGGAGGAATGGGGCCTCATAGACATGGCCCAGAACGTGCTGGTCGTGGCAGTTGCTGCCCCCGCTCCCGTCCTAGCTCCCATCCCCGCGCCCGTGCCAACGACCATCCCTGTAGCATTGATGGGCTGGTCACCGAGCACTATCGCAGAGCTAGAAGCCGCGGGCGTCAGCGAGGTCTCCGCGGACCCGCGCAAGCTCGTGTACATGTCAGCGCCAGCACCCGTGCCCGTGCCCATGCGCGTCCCACCACCCACTGCGGCGCCGGTCCCCGTGCATTTGGCTGCACCCGCCGCGCCCGTGCCCATGCGTGCGCCCCCCTCAGTGACATGGGACGCCGTCGTCGACCGCTACCTCTCAGCACCACCAACTGCCGTCCTCCCGAGCCCCGCCCGTCGATCGCGCGACGACATGATATTTGATTTACAAGTGAAGAACATTCTGTGCTGCATTGAAGACTTCAACAACGGCATCCCGGAGGACGACAACGACAGCGCGGCACGCCGCCTCCGCCGCTGCCGAAAATAGTTTTTTTCTTGTGTTTAATACTGTATCTCGATCATATGAATATAAATTTGCAGTATGACAGAATGAAAGGTATGGTTTGAGCGAACTTGCATTTTTCTCTCTTAATGTACAGACTTATGAAACAATTTTCTTTTGAAAAAAACGTCAATGGTTTTTGAATATAAAACACTCATCGCAAACGTTCTTGTTAAAACACCCGTATGCAAACCGACGGCTTCCCCAGGAAGCCAAGGGAAAATTTGCCCAGAAGGATTTTTGTGGCTCTTGATCGCAAACGTTTCAGATATAACACCCGTATGCAAAGTGAGAGCAGGATTGGTGCATCTCTTCAACGCAAATGATTCTTTTGGATGACCCGTGTGCAACCACTTACAAACAATTTGGTATGATTTGCATATGTCATATTGGGTATGTTGTCATTTGTCAAACTGGAAAGATTGACATTTGTTGATCTAGTAACATTGCCATTTGGCAACCTTGTAACACTGCGATTTATCAAAATATGAAGATAAAACTCACTAGCAGTATCTAATTTTTGGAACTAAGATTCAGTAATTAAGCATAGATTTCATTCATAGATTAAGCAGTCGTTCTTAATTTATACAAACAGTTCAACTCGACAGCTGAACCGGCCAAAATTTTCCCCAATTGTTGCCAACCACATACTGAAATAGCTAGTTCAACTATATATACTAGCTAATTTTAAGTACGTTGTACAGTTCCACCACATCTATAGACAGATGAACTAAACAAAATAGCCCCTAAATACTACTACTACGGAGGGGCTTTGTACTACTTCCTGCTGCCTCAACTCTGCCGAGCACGCTCAGTAAGAGGCAGAGGAGGAGGAGCCTACCGATGAGCTGGACAACTGCAATACGGTGCCTGTCGCTGCTGCAGCTTCAGCGACACTCACCTCGAACGCCCTCTGCCGCTCCAGACGACCCCTCTCGAAGCGGTGGTTCTCCTCGTAGATCTCCTGATTTCTCGCCTCTGAGGTGGCGTGTGCCGCAGCCACGGCGGCGGTAAGGCTCTTTGCGTGCTCGACGAGGCGCTCATCCTCCTCCCGCAGGAACTCTGTGTAGCGCGCAAGGTCGCTGACGCACGTGCGGGCATCCACCTCCGCCTCCTGCCCTCGGGCGGCCGGAGAGCGGGTGATGACCCCAGCGTTTGATGGTGGGCTGGCGGCCACAGCGGCCGACGATGGGGTGGCGGCCACGACCCCCACCACCCACCTTCGGGCCATGGTGGTGGAGCGGGTGATGGTCACGGTGGCCGGCAGTGGGGTGGCGGCCACGACGACCACCTCCCGCCTTCGAGTCGCGGCGGCGGAGCGGGCGATGGCCCTGGCTTTTGGCGGTGGTGTGGCGGCAACCGCTGCCAGTAACAGCTGCCGATGGGCAGCGGCGGCGGAGCGTGTGTTGGGTGTTCCGCGCACACCCAATAGGGACGCCACACGCACTACACTACGCCGGGGACTGCGCCGCCGCCGCGGTGTAGCCTCTCAGCTGGAGATGTCCTCTGATGATGGCGGAGTGGCTGAGCGACGATGACGGACAGGTGCCATTGGCGATTGTGGGAGAAGCAGACGAGATAACTACAGGGAGGGATGGGAAAATGCGACGCGGGACTCTCGCCGGCCGTGAGGGTTTACATAGCAGGCCGGTAAGCATTGGGATTTTTGGGGATTTAACTGAGTCAGGAGGGAAGCTTGCGCGGGAACCTGCGAGGTTGAGCGGGAATGGGCTCACCGACGATTCATTGGCGCCACCGTTTGACCAAAAGAGCCGCCCCGCGCGCTGCGCAAGCTTGCGATGTAAGCCATCCGCATACGGTTAATAAAAAATCATCTACGATTTGATTACCTACTATACCCCCGTCCTGGTTTATAAGTATGATTTAACTAATAGAATATGAATGCATGTCACCAAAGATTATCTAGTTGGATTCGTATTTGAACAAAGTTTCCAATTATATAATTTTTATATCATGCATTAACATTTTGTTGGTTAAAATGAGGCAAAGTATGGCCCAGAATATAAAGGGGACTATAGACTAGACGGAGGTAGTAGCACACGGCCGCTCTCTACACAGCGATGCAACTGTCGGTCGGCTTGTAGGTGACCATTTCCTACGTGTGCAACTGCTCTATGTGTGTGGTTGCTTGCGGTTCAGGCGGCCGCGGCGCGCTCTGCTCGCGTCCCGCCACGCGCGCTCTTCTCTCACATCCCTCCGGGTGCTCTGCCCTCCTCCCTCCATGCGCGCTGCCAGTGTTTTTGGCCGGCGCACGATCACGCATGTTTGTGTGCATGCGGTTGCACCGGGCGCGGCGCGACAATGCAGTTACCCACTGCAAAAACTGCCATGCGGACGCACAGAGAATCCAGGCCGCCCGGCCCCCATTTATTCCTACAGCCATTTACCTTCATCTCTCGCGTCACACGACACGATAAGCACACCCACGATGACACATACGGAGAGGACATCCAGCGGTTCCAATGGTGATCCCCGTGGCTCCAATGGCGCTCCCAACAGCTGACGACGACAACGGCGGGCAGTTCACCATGCATCACGTAGTGGACACCCACATGGGGGGAAGTCCCTCTCGGTGGTGTACACGAACAGTCCGGTCTCGGTGGAGAGCTCCATCCAACCTATGGATCAGTTCCTTACAAAGGACAAGTACCAAGTGGTTGGCTTCGACCTCGAGTACACCATTTGTCGTGACGGGCACGATCAGAAGGTTGCCGTCGCCCAGTTGTGCGTGTGACATGACATCCTCGTCTACCACTACCACCTTGCCACATGGCCTTGCGAGCGTTTCTCTAGGTTTATCAACAGCTCCGACTACAGTTTCGCTACGGTGGACACCACCAACGATCTAAAAGCGCTCAATGTGTTCGGGCTTGAAATGCCTGAATCTTGTCAACATCCAGCACGACTACAACGTCTGGGGCAGCGACAAAAACAAACTGAACTCCCTGGTTGACCTCGCCTCGGCCATCATCGACCCCTACTACATGAAGATGAATAATGAGGGCAAGAAGGACAAGAACGCCTGGCACAATGTGTGGCATGAGAGACTGGATGAACAACATCTCAAGTATGCGGCCAAGGACGCATACACAAGCTATAAGATGTACAGGCGGATCATTGACATGAGGAAGTGTCTTCTTCCTGCCCCAAATGAGGGATCAAGCCACAGAGCAGTGGCGGGAGCGACACAGGAAGTAGATGACTAGACGATCATTTCTCCTACTTTAGAATGCATGCAATTGTTTATTGAGGTGTGTGCGAATGATCTGTATAGTCACTTATGTAATTGGATGTTTATTTCAGTTATATATATATATCTATATATACATGTTATTCTTCTGTAGACAGAGCAAATCACACGACTTATTAGCAGCAATCACATGTTATTCTTCTGGCTGCCCGTTTCTTTTGTTCCTCCTCATCCCAAACAGTTAATTGAACTGAACAGTATGCCTTGCATCGCACACGCAACTAAAATCTGAACCGTGTTTGATGGTATCCGCCATCGCAAACGTTTTGCAACTTTTTTGACGTTTTTTACACCACCGTTTGCGATTATGGCATCGCACACAGTTTCGTCGAAGGGTCTCTGATCGTAGTGTCGCGTTTGGACCATCCTGCAGTAGTGGCCGCTTATATTTTGCTCTCTGGATAGCTCTGTCCCTCGAGCGGAAGTAGAGCAGTAGTACCGCACCGGACGACAAAACCGCCCTGCCTGTCTCTACTACCGCTGATTCCGGCTGTTGTTCAACACTAAGCGGAAGTACCACTGGTGGGAGCGGTAGAACCGCTCCGACGACAAAACCTCCCTGGCCTGCTTAGTTGAACTCAGCGCCTGGAACTTCCGTGCCAGCGGAAGTACTGCTGGCATGAGCGGTACTACGGTTTGTGCATGGGATGTGGGTGCATAACAGTTTGATTTCATTCCCCACTATAAAAGGGGGTCATATTCTCCAAGTTGACTTACCTCTTCCTCCCCCAAGCTCCATTGTTGCTCACAAGCTCATTCTTACCCATTCTCTCTCCCTAGCCAATCAAACTTGTTGATTCTTTAGGGATTGCTTGAAAAGGCCTAGATCTACACCTCCACCAAGAGAAATTTGATTCTTGATGACCCACAAGTATAGGGGATCAATTGTAGCTCTTTTTGATAAGTAAGAGTGTCAAACCCAAGGAGGAGCAGAAGGAAATGACAAGTGGTTTTCAGCAAGGTAATGTCTGCAAGTGCTGAAATTGTAAGTAGCATAGTAGTTTGATAGCGAGATAATTTGTAACGAGCAAGTAACGATAGTAGTAACAAAAGTGAAGCAAGGTAGCCCAAACCTTTTGAGGCAAAGGACAGGCCAAAACGGTCTCTTATAATAAGCAAAGCGTTCTTGAGGGTACACAGGAATTTCATCTAGTCACTTTCACCATGTTAATTCGATTCGTGTTCGCTACATTGATACTTTGATGTGTGGGTGGACCGGTGCGTAGGTGATGTTCTTACTTGAACAAGCCTCCTACTTATGATTAACCCTCTCACAAGCATCCGCAACTATGAGAAAAGTATTAAGAATGAATTCTGACCATAGCATTAAACTTTTGGATCCAATCGGTCCCTTACGAAATAGCGCATAAACTAGGGTTTAAGCTTCTGTCACTCTCGCAACCCATCATCTACTTACTACTCCACAATGCATTCCCTTAGGCCCAAATATGGTGTGAAGTGTCACGTAGTCGACGTTCACATGACACCACAAAGGGAATCACAATACAAACTATCAAAATATCAAACACATATGAAGTTCACATGATTACTTGCAACATGATTTCTCCCGTGACCTCACGAACAAAAGTAACTACTCACAAATGATAATCATGCTCAAGATCATAGGGGTATTAAAGAGCATATTGGATCTGAACATATAATCTTCCACCAAATAAACCATATAGTAATCAACTACAAGATGTAATCAACACTACTAGTCACCCACAAGCACCAATCTATAGTTCCGGTAACAAGATGGAACACAAGAGGTGAACTAGGCTTTGAGATGAGATGGTGCTATTGAAGATGTTGGTGGAGATTGCCCTCCCCAAGATGGGAGATTTGTTGGTGATGATGATGACGATGATTTCCCCCTCCGGGAGGGAAGTTCCCCTGGCGGAATCGCTCCGCCGGAGGGCAAAAGTGCTCCTGCCCAAGTTCCGCCTCGAGACGGCGGCGCTCCGTCCCGACAGTCGTCTCCTTATATTTTTCTAGGTCAAAATGACTTATATACCAGAAGATGGGCACCGGATGTGAGCCTAGGTGAGCACAGCCGACCAGGGCGCGCGTGGGCTTCCTGGCGCGCCCAGGTGGGTTGTGCCCACCTGGTGGGCCCCCTCTGGTACTTATTTGCTCCAATATTCATCTGGCTGCCCGTTTCTTTTGTTCCTCCTCATCCCAAATAGTTAATTGAACTAAACAGTATGCCTTGCATCGCACACGCAACTAAAATCTGAACCGTTTTTGATGGTATCCGTCATCGCAAACGTTTTGCAACTTTTTTGACGTTTTTTATATCACCGTTTGCGTTTATGGCATCGCACACAGTTTCGTCGAAGGGTCTCTGATCGTAGTGTCGCATTTGGACCATCCTGCAGTAGTGGCAGCTTATATTTTGCTCTCTGGATAGCTCTGTCCCTCAAGCGGAAGTAGAGCAGTAGTACCGCACCGGACGACAAAACCGCCCTGCCTGTCTCTACTACCGCTGATTCCGGCTGTTGTTCAACACTAAGCGGAAGAACCACTGGTGGGAGCGGTAGTACCGCTCCGACGACATTACTGCCTCCCTGCCCTGCTTAGTTGAACTCAGCGCCTGGAACTTCCGTGCCAGTGGAAGTACTGCTGGCATGAGCGGTACTACGGCTTGTGCATGGGATGTGGGTGCATAACAGTTTGATTTCATTCCCCACTATAAAAGGGGGTCATATTATCCAAGTTGACTTACCTCTTCCTCCCCCAAGCTCCATTGTTGCTCACAAGCTCATTCTCTCTCCCTAGCCAATCAAACTTGTTGATTCTTTAGGGATTGCTTGAAAAGGCCTAGATCTACACCTCCAGCAAGAGAAATTTGATTCTTGATGACCCACAAGTATAGGAGATCAATTGTAGCTCTTTTCGATAAGTAAGAGTGTCAAACCCAACGAGGAGCAGAAGGAAATGAGAAGTGGTTTTCAGCAAGGTAATGTCTACAAGTGCTGAAATTGTAAGTAGCATAGTAGTTTGATAGCAAGATAATTTGTAACGAGCAAGTAACGATAGTAGTAACAAAAGTGCAGCAAGGTAGCCCAATCCTTTTGAGGCAAAGGACAGGCCAAAACGGTCTCTTATAATAAGCAAAGCGTTCTTGAGGGTAAACAGGAATTTCATCTAGTCAATTTCACCATGTTGATTCGATTCGTGTTCGCTACTTTGATACTTTGATGTGTGGGTGGACTGGTGCGTAGGCGATGTTCTTACTTGAACAAGCCTCCTACTTATGATTAACCCTCTCACAAGCATCTGCAACTACGAGAAAAGTATTAAGAATGAATTCTAACCATAGCATTATACTTTTGGATCCAATCGGTCCCTTACGAAATAGCGCATAAACTAGGGTTTAAGCTTCTGTCACTCTCGCAACCCATCATCTACTTACTACTCCACAATGCATCCCCTTAGGCCCAAATATGGTGTGAAATGTCACGTAGTCGACGTTCACATGACACCACAAAGGGAATCACAATACATACTATCAAAATATCAAACACATATGAAGTTCACATGATTACATGCAACATGATTTCTCCCGTGACCTCAAGAACAAAAGTAACTACTCAAAAATGATAATCATGCTCAAGATCATAGGGGTATTAAAGAGCATATTGGATCTGAACATATAATCTTCCACCAAATAAACCATATAGTAATCAACTACAAGATGTAATCAACACTACTAGTCACCCACAAGCACCAATCTATAGTTCCGGTAACAAGATGGAACACAAGAGGTGAACTAGGGTTTGAGATGAGATGGTGCTGTTGAAGATGTTTGTGGAGATTGCCCTCCCCAAGATGGGAGATTTGTTGGTGATGATGACGACGATAATTTCCCCCTCCGGGAGGGAAGTTCCCCTGACGGAATCGCTCCGCCGGAGGGCAAAAGTGCTCCTGCCCAAGTTCCGCCTCGAGACGGCGGCGCTCCGTCCCGACAGTCCTCTCCTTATTTTTTCCTAGGTCAAAATGACTTATATACCAGAAGATGGGCACTGGAGGTGGGCCTAGGTGAGCACAGCCCACCAGGGCGTGCGTGGGCTCCCTGGCGCGCCCAGGTGGGTTGTGCCCACCTGGTGGGCCCCCTCTGGTACTTATTTGCTCCAATATTCATCTGGCTGCCCGTTTCTTTTGTTCCTCCTCATCCCAAATAGTTAATTGAACTGAACAGTACGCCTTGCATCGCACACGCGACTAAAATCTGAACCGTGTTTGATGGTATCCGTCATCGCGAACGTTGTGCAACTTTTTTGACGTTTTTTAAACCACCGTTTGCGATTATGGCATCGCACACAGTTTCGTCGAAGGGTCTTTGATCGTAGTGTTGCGTTTGGACCATCCTGCAGTAGTGGCCGCTTATATTTTGCTCTCTGGATAGCTCTGTCCCTCGAGCGGAAGTAGAGCAGTAGTACCGCACCGGACGACAAAACCGCCCTGCCTGTCTCTACTACCGCTGATTCCGGCTGTTGTTCAACACTAAGCGGAAGTACCACTGGTGGGAGCGGTAGTACCGCTCCGACAACACTACCGCCTCCCTGGCCTGCTTAGTTGAACTCAGCGCCTGGAACTTCTGTGCCAGCGGAAGTACTGCTGGCATGAGCGGTACTACGGCTTGTGCATGGGATGTGGGTGCATAACAGTTTGATTTCATTCCCCACTATAAAAGGGGGTCATATTCTCCAAGTTGACTTACCTCTTCCTCCCCCAAGCTCCATTGTTGCTCACAAGCTCATTCTTGCTCATTCTCTCTCCCTAGCCAATCAAACTTGTTGATTCTTTAGGGATTGCTTGAAAAGGCCTAGATCTACACCTCCACCAAGAGAAATTTGATTCTTGATGACCCACAAGTATAGGGGATCAATTGTAGCTCTTTTCGATAAGTAAGAGTGTCAAACCCAACGAGGAGCAGAAGGAAATGACAAGTGGTTTTCAGCAAGGTAATGTCTGGAAGTGCTGAAATTGTAAGTAGCATAGTAGTTTGATAGCAAGATAATTTGTAACGAGCAAGTAACGATAGTAGTAACAAAAGTGCAGCAAGGTAGCCCAATCCTTTTGAGGCAAAGGACAGGCCAAAACGGTCTCTTATAATAAGCAAAGCGTTCTTGAGGGTACACAGGAATGTCATCTAGTCACTTTCACCATGTTGATTCGATTCGTGTTCGCTACTTTGATATTTTGATGTGTGGGTGGACCGGTGCGTAGGTGATGTTCTTACTTGAACAAGCCTCCAACTTATGATTAACCCTCTCACAAGCATCCGCAACTACGAGAAAAGTATTAAGAATGAATTCTAACCATAGCATTAAACTTTTGGATCCAATCGGTCCCTTACGAAATAGCGCATAAACTAGGGTTTAAGCTTCTGTCACTCTCGCAACCCATCATCTACTTACTACTCCACAATGCATTCCCTTAGGCCCAAATATGGTGTGAAGTGTCACGTAGTCGACGTTCACATGACACCACAAAGGGAATCACAATACATACTATCAAAATATCAAACACATATGAAGTTCACATGATTACTTGCAACATGATTTCTCCCGTGACCTCAAGAACAAAAGTAACTACTCACAAATGAGAATCATGCTCAAGATCATAGGGGTATTAAAGAGCATATTGGATCTGAACATATAATCTTCCACCAAATAAACCATAAAGTAATCAACTACAAGATGTAATCAACACTACTAGTCACCCACAAGCACCAATCTATAGTTCCAGTAACAAGATGGAACACAAGAGGTGAACTAGGGTTTGAGATGAGATGGTGCTGTTGAAGATGTTGGTGGAGATTGCCCTCCCCAAGATGGGAGATTTGTTGGTGATGATGATGACGATGATTTCCCCCTCCGGGAGGGAAGTTCCCCTGGCGGAATCGCTCCGCCGGAGGGCAAAAGTGCTCCTGCCCAAATTCCGCCTCGAGACGGCGGCGCTCCGTCCCGACAGTCCTCTCCTTATTTTTTTAGGTCAAAATGACTTATATACCAGAAGATGGGCACCGGAGGTGGGCCTAGGTGAGCACAGCCCACCAGGGCGCGCATGGGCTCCCTGGCGCGCCCAGGTGGGTTGTGCCCACCTGGTGGGCCCCCTCTGGTACTTATTTGCTCCAATATTCATCATATATTCCATAAAAATTCTTCATGAAGTTTCAGCTTGTTTGGAATTGTGTAGAATAGGTAGCCTGACGTAGCTTTTCCAGGTCCAGATTTCCAGCTGCCGGAATTCTCCCTCTTTGTGTGTACCTTGCAAATTATGAGAGAAAAGACATGAGAATTACTACAAAAAGCATTATTATGCATAAAAAATCATAAGTATCAGTAGGAAAACATGATGCAAAATGGACGTATCAGCTCCCTAGGCTTAGACCTCGCTTGTCCTCAAGCCAAAACCGAAATCGAAAAGCATGTCCACATGCTTAGAGAGAGAGGTGTCGATTAAAACAAAATACGGACATAGAAGCATCATGTAGATTATTATAACATCAACGAATTTAAACATAAGACTTTTATCATAAACTTCTCATGAATAAGTACCAGTTCGTCCCACAATCGAAGTATAAAGCATAAACTCTATTAGAAACCAACAAACTATCTTCTCAGTCAATTTTGCAACTACAATTCATCATCTTTTTAGGAAGGGTCACGTATCAGAGCCTTTAGGCAAGTCCACATACTCAACCATCATATAGTCTTCTATGATTGCTAACACTCACTACATACACATGAGCAAAACGTTTCAGCCGGACACATAGAAAGATAGGGGCTTATAGTTTCGCCTCGTAACGTATTCACCTCAAGGGTGATGTCAACAGAAATAACTTATGCCACCCATATTCAACTGGACATATGTGCCTAGATCTTTCCTCACCACATGATGCTTGCCAAAGGAGAAAAATAAAAACGAATAGAGGGAAAAACTTTGACTCTTTGCATAAAAGTAAATACATAAAAGTAAAAGATAGGCCCTTCACAGAGCGAAGCAGAGGTTTCCATGCGCTTATTTGTTTGTATGCTCAACCCCTTAGTGCAAAAGAACGTCACGTTGCATTGCCCCTTGTGATAACGACCTTTATTATGCAATCAGCCGCTTTTATTCTTCACCATCACAAGTTCATGCAACGCTCAATTTTCTCTTACACTAAATGATCTCACACATTTAGAAGCATTTTTTATTGCCTTTTTTCACCAACTAAAACTTATTTGAGGGATCTTGCTCAATCCCTAGGTAGGTATGGTGGACTCTTGAAAATAAAATTTGGGTTTAAGGGTTTTTGGATGCGCAAGTAGTATCTCTACTTAGTGCGGAATTTTTGGCTGGCAAAGATAGGGGCAAGCACCACATGTTGATGGATCTATGACAATATAACTTATGTGTGAATATGAACAAACATAAATCATTACGTTGTCTTCAATGTCCAACGTCAACAATTTTGGCATGTAATATTTTGATGGGGGCTCACAATCACAAAAGATTTCTAGGATAGTGTATTTATATGTGAATATTCTCTTCCCTTATTAATTCTTTCATGAGTTGCATCATTGACCAATGCTATGTTTGTCAATCTCTAATAAAATTTTCTACTTATATTTTTCCTTATGTGGTCCGATCACCTACCATAAGATTAGCATATGATCTTTTTATTTTATTTCCTTTCTTCTTATTTATATCCTTTTTTATTGCAGCACGAAAGTAAAGAAAGAAAATACTCAAACTAAACTTTATTATATATCTTGGACACGATTACAAGGATAGATCACTAAGCAAGCTCTCGAAAGGAAAGGATCGATCTAACCTTTTTTTCATCGAAAGAAAAAGATCGAACTAAAATAAGTAAAGGCAAAAAGATAGTGGTGGTGATACGATACCAGGGCACCTCCCCCAAGCTTGGCGGAAGCCAAGGGGAGTGCCCATACCCAAAACTCAATTTTATTTTGGTGATGAAGAAGAAGGTGGTGGTGATGACGTGGATGCGATCTTGTCCTCAGGCTGCCATGGCAGAGGTCCACCATTGTAAGAGGAAGAGTGAGTCTCACGGGTCCTGAAACTGGCAGCCAAACTCATACCTTTAAACCTCGCCTCATATTCAAAGACTTGGTTTTGAAGATCATGGATCTGGCTTTGGAGGAAGTTGATTTGCTTGTTGAGGGTGAAGCAATGTCCTTCATGGACTTTCCATCCACCTTGAGATCACGGGTGTAATCCGCAATCATGAGGTGATTGGCATTGAGTCCACGTTCTACCATCCCCTTGCACCGGAAGACCTCCTGCTCCATAGCTTCAAGCCTGGCCTCCAGTGTTCCTATCCACTTGGGGCCTTGCACATCACGGATATGAAGCACCCCTCATGCATCTGGATAGCTTGAGGGTGCTGCATCACCTCCCGCAGATATGGGTTGATGACGTTCTCGAAGAACTTGTCCTTGGAGGAGCTTTAAGCGGCCATGGTAGATGGGATCTGACAGAAAACAGCAAGGAAAAGAAAACAGAAGATTTCTCCGCGATACGGTGTTCAATAGGTTCGAGGGGTATATAAAGATTTTTTTTATCTTGGTGAGCAAGAAAACGGAAGAAAAACGGAGTCCGGAAGGTGCCCCAGTGGGCACAACCCACTTGGGCGCGCCTGGCTTGCCAGGCGCGCCCTGGTGTGTTGTGCCCACCAAGGTACGCTTCCTGGAAGTTTCTTATTTTCCTAATTTTCTAAATATTCCCAAAGTGACAAAAAATTTGTGGATTTTTCAGAGTCCATTTACTTACCGTATCATGTACCTCCTTATTCTTACAATTCTGGAGTGTTCAGGAAGGACTCTTTTATGTGTTCTTCCAGTGTCAAAGTTTGGATAATGTTACTTTCAACGTTAATGGGCGTACCTGCGATATAATGTTTTATTCGTTGCCCATTAACAACCTTCGGGTTAGTACCCTCAACATTATTTATTTTGATAGCTCCAGACCGATAAACCTCCTCGATAACATAGGGTCCTTCCCATTTAGAGAGGAGTTTTGCTGCAAATAATCTGAAAGGAGATTTGTACAAAAGAACATATTCTCCGACTTTGAACTCACGCTTTTGGATTATTTTATCATGCCATCTTTTGACCTTTTCTTTAAATAACTTTGCATTTTCATAAGCTAGGTTCTCCATTCATCTAATGAGCTAATATCAAATAACCTCTTTTCACCGGCAAGTTTGAAATCATAATTGAGTTCTTTAATTGCCCAATATGCTTGATGTTCTAACTCAAGAGGCAAATGACAAGCTTTTCCATAAACATATTTGTAAGGAGACATACCCATAGGATTTTATATGTTGTCCTATACGCCCAAAGTGCATCATCTAATTTCTTAGACCAATTCTTCCGGGAAATATTGACAGTCTTTTGCAAGATTTGTTTTATTTCTCTATTACTAGGTTCAACTTGACCACTAGACTGAGGATGATAGGGTGATGCAGTTCTATGGTTAACATCATACTTGGCAAGAATTTTACGGAAAGCACCATGAATAAAGTGTGAACCACCATTAGTCATTAAATATCTAGGGACACCAAACCTTGGGAAAATAACTTCCGTAAGCATTTTAATAGCGGTTTTGTGATCAGCACTACTGGTTGGAATAGCTTCTACGGATTTAGTAACATAATCGACAATAACCAACATATGTGTATACCCGTTCGAAGAACGAAAAGGTCCCATGTAATCAAATCCCCAAACATCAAGTGGTTGAACAGCAAGTGAATAATTCATAGGCATTTCTTGACGCTTACCGATATTACCTATTCTTTGGCATTCATCACAAGATAAGACGAACTTACGGGCGTCCTTGAACAGAGTAGGCTAATAAAATCCAGATTGCAATACCTTGTGAGCAGTTCTATCTCCAGCATGATGCCCTCCATTAGCTTCGGAGTGACATTTCCGTAGGATTTGTCCATGTTCATGCTCAGGTACACAACGCATAATAATACCATCTACTCCTTTATAAAGATGTGGTTCATCCCAAAAGTAATGTCTTAAATCATAGAAGAATTTTTTCTTTTGTTGGTATGTAAAGCTAGGTGGTAAATATTTAGCAACAATGTAATTAGCATAGTAAACATACCAAGGAGTGTTATTAGAAAAATTTCGTCCAGCTAATTGCTCATCAGGAAAACTATCATCAATAGGTAGTGGGTCATCAAGCACATTTTCAAGCCTGGACAAGTTATCAGCTACGGGGTTCTCAGCTCCTTTCCTACCAGTGATATGTAAATCAAATTCTTGTAGCAAGAGAACCCATCGAATAAGTCTAGGTTTAACATCTTTCTTTTCCATAAGATATTTAATAGCAGCATGGTCGGTGTGAACGATAACTTTAGAGTCAACAATGTAAGATCTAAATTTATCACAAGCAAACACCACTGCTAGGAATTCTTTTTCAGTAGTTGCATAATTCCGTTGTGCACTGTCTAGAGTTTTACTAGCATAATGAATAACATTCAGTTTCTTATCAACTCTTTGTCCTAGAACAGCACCAACAACATAATCACTAGCATCACACATAATTTCAAAAGGCAAGTTCCAATCAGGTGGTTGAACAATAGGTGCAGAAATTAAGCTTCCTTGAATGTTTCAATGGCTTCTAAACAATCATCATCAAAAACAAAAGGAACATGCTTTTGCAAAAGGTTTGTAAGAGGCCAAGAAATTTTAGAGAATTCTTTGATAAATCTCCTATAGAAACCAGCATGACCTAGGAAACTACGAATACCTTTAATTTCTTTAGGACATGGCATTTTATCAATTGCATCAACCTTAGCTTTGTCCACTTCAATATCTCTTTCAGAAATTTTATGACCCAAGACGATACCTTCATTAACCATAAAGTGGCACTTTTTCCCAATTCAAGACAAGATTTGTTTGTCACATCTCTGCAAAACTCGATCAAGATTGCCTAAACAATCATCAAAAGACTTCCCATAAACAGAGAAGTCATCCATGAAAATCTCAACAATCTTTTCACAAAAGTCAGAGAATATAGCAGTCATACATCTTTGAAAGGTAGCAGGTGCATTGCATAAACCGAAAGGCGTGCGTCCATAAGCATAAGTTCCAAAGGGACAAGTAAAAGTGGTCTTTTCTTGATCAGGTTGAGAAACAGGTATTTGTGAAAAACTGGAATATCCATCAAGGAAGCAAAAGTGTGTGTGCTTAGATAATCTCTCTAGCATTTGATCAATAAAAGGCGAAGGGTAATGATCTTTTCTAGTTGCTTTATTTAATTTTCTAAAATCAATTACCATTCTATAGCCTGTAACAATTCTTTGTGGGATAAGTTTATTCTTATCATTAGGAACAATAGTAGTACCTGCTTACCCATCTACTATCAGCTATAGGATAGATTATACCTGCTTCTAGAAGTTTTAAAATTTCCGTTCTTACCACTAACTTCATATTCAGATTTAACCGATGTTGGTGATCAACAACGGGTTTAGCATTAGGTTCCATATTAATCTTGTGCTGACATAGAGTGGGACTAATGCCCTTTAAATCATCAATAGTATACCCAATATCAGCTCGGTGCTTCCTTCGAACTTTCAATAATCTTTCTTGTTCATGTTCTGAAAGGTTAGCACTAATAATAACAGGATATATCTTCTTTTCATCAAGATAAGCATATTTCAAAGTGTTTGGCAATTGTTTTAATTCAAACACAGGATCACCTTTAGGTGGAGGGGGACCTGCTAGAGTTTCAATAGGAAAATTGTGTTTAAGCAGAGGACGTTGTTCAAAGACAATCTTATCTATTTCATTTCTCTCATGCATATGTAAATCATTTTCATGGTCAAGCAAATATTGTTCTAAAGGATCAGTAGGAGGCTGATACGTCTCCAACGTATCTACAATTTTTGATTGTTCCATGCTATTATATTATCCATCTAGGATGTTTTATATGCATTTATATGCTATTTTATATGATTTTTGGGACTAACCTATTAACCTAGAGCCCAGTGCCAGTTTCTGTTGTTTCCTTGTTTTTGAGTTTTACAGAAAAGGAATACCAAACGGAGTCCAATTGATGTGCCAATTTTTGACAATTTTTTCTGGACCAAAAGAAGCCCCCGGAGTAAAAGAGTTGGGCCAGAAGAGTCCCGAGCCGTCCACGAGGGTGGAGGGCGCGCCCTACCCCCTGGGCGCGCCCACTGCCTCGTGGATGACTCGAAGACCCCCCTGACGTGAAACCAACGCCAAAAGTTCCTATAAATACAGAAACCCCCAGAAAGAAACCTAGATCGGGAGTTCCGCCGCCGCAAGCCTCTGTAGCCACCAAAAACCAATCGGGACCCTATTCCGGAACCCTGCCGGATGGGGGATCCCTCACCAGTGGCCATCTTCATCATCCCGACGCTCTCCATGACAAGGAGGGAGTAGTTCACCCTCGGGGCTGAGATTATGTACCAGTAGCTATGTGTTTGATCTCTCTCTCTCTCTCTCGTGTTCTTGATTAGGCACGATCTTGATGTATCACGAGCTTTGCTATTATAGTTGGATCTTATGATGTTTCTCCCCCTCTACTCTCTTGTAATGGATTGAGTTTTCCCTTTGAAGTTATCTTATCGGATTGAGTCTTTAAGGATTTGAGAATACTTGATGTATGTCTTGCGTGGGATAGCTGTGGTGACAATGGGGTATTCTATTGATTCACATGATGTATGTTTTGGTGATCAACTTGCGGGTTCCGTGACCATGGGAATCTATGCATAGGGGTTGGCACACGTCTTCGTCTTGACTCTCCGGTATAAACTTTGGGGCACTCTTTGAAGTTCTTTGTGTTGGTTGAATAGATGAATCTGAGATTGTGTGATGCATATCGTATAATCATAACCACGGATACTTGAGGTGACATTGGAGTATCTAGGTGACATTAGGGTTTTGGTTGATTTGTGCCTTAAGGTGTTATTCTAGTACGAACTCTATGATAGATCGAACGGAAAGAGTAGCTTTGTGTTATTTTACTACGGACTCCTGAATAGATTGATCAGAAAGGATAACTTTGAGGTGGTTTCGTACCCTACAATAATATCTTCGTTTGTTCTCCGCTATTAGTGACTTTGGAGTGACTCTTTGTTGCGTGTTGAGGGATAGTTATATGATCCAATTATTTTATCCTTGTTGAGAGAACTTGCACTAGTGAAAGTATGAACCCTAGGCCTTGTTTCCTAGCATTGCAATACCGTTTACGCTCACTTTTATCGCTTGTTACCTTGCTGTTTTTATAATTTCATATTACAAAAACTTATATCTACCATCCATATTGCACTTGTATCACCATCTCTTCGCCGAACTAGTGCTCCGATACAATTTACCATTGTATTGGGTGTGTTGGGGACAGAAGAGACTCTTTGTTATTTGGTTGCAGGGTTGTTTGAGAGAGACCATCTTCATCCTACGCCTCCCATGGATTGATAAACCTTAGGTCATCCACTTGAGGGAAATTTGCTACTGTCCTACAAACCTCTGCACTTGGAGGCCCAACAACGTCGACAAGAAGAAGGTTGCGTAGTAGACATCAAGCAATTTCTGGCGCCGTTGTTGGGGAGGTGAGTGCGTGAAGGTATATCTTTAGATCTTGTAATCGAATCTTTTTGTTTCTTGTTTTATCACTAGTTTAGTCTATAAAAGAAAACTTAAAAAATGGAATTGAGGGTGCCTTATATGCTTCATCTTTTTAATATCTTTTGTGAACATGATGGAAAGAAAATTGTTCTCAAGTGCTAGAAGAAGAAATCTATAAAATGTTTGGCACTAAATATTTTTATGATGAGCATGATTGCAATGTTGTTAGTATGAATTCCTTGACTAACCATGATGCTAATGATATGCAAAGGCACAAGCTTGGGGATGCTATGTTTGATGAAGATGATATTTTTTGTCCCCCAAGTTTTGATGAGAAAATTTATTATGATGATAGCATGCCTCCTATTTATGATTATTATATTGATGAAAGTGGATTTGGAGAGGTCATGACTTTATTTAGTGATGAATCCACTATTTCGGAAGAGGTTCCAATTGATTATGAGAGCAAAGTTGCTATCTATGATGATTATTGTGATGACACGTAGCTATAAAGAATAAAGATAACCATGAAACTTGTCATCATGATTTTAATTTTCAATTGGATTATGCTTCACATGATAGTTATTTTGTTGAGTTTGCTCCCACTACTATTGATGAGAATAAGTTTGCTTATGTCGAGAGTAGTAAAATTTCTATGCAAGTAGATCATGAAAAGAATGCTTTATGTGCTGGTTATATTGTTGAATTCATTCATGATGCTACTGAAAATTATTATGAGGGAGGAATATATGCTTGTAGGAGTTGCAATGATATCAAGTTTCCTCTCTATGTGCTTAAAGTTTTAAAGTTGTGCTTGTTTTGCCTTCTTATGCTAGTTGATTATTGTTACCATAAGTTCTTTTCTCAAAAAATCCCTATGCATAGGAAGTGGGTTAGACTTAAATGTGTTAGTAATATGCTTCATGATGCTCTCTTTATGTTTCAATTCTTATCTTTTATGCGAGCATCATTGAAATCATCATGCCTAGCTAAAAGTCATTAAAGAAAAGCGCTTGTTGGGAGACAACCCAATATTTACCTTTGCTGTTTTTGTTTGTTCACATGATTATGCTACTGTAGTAATAATGTTTTATAGATTTTTTTCAAAAAAGTGCCAAGTAGGACTTTTAGGATAGCTTACGGTGATAGTTGTGTTGATCCTGCTGAAAATCAGAAACTTTTGCGCCCAGTAAATTAGTTTTGATAATTCACAGAAATGTGCTTTTGATCTGATTCTTTTTGCTCTGAATTTATACACAAATTTCTCAGGTTTTCCTAATTTTGTAGAATTTTTGGAGTTACATAAGTATGGAAAGTTACCAGATTACTACAGACTATTCTGTTTTTGACAGATTCTGTTTTCTATGTGTTGTTTGCTTATTTTGATGAATCTATGAGTAGTATCGGAGGGTATGAACCATAGAGAAGTTGGAATACAATAGATATTACACCAATATAAATAAAGAATGAGTTCACAACAGTAACAAAAGTGGTGATTTATTTTCTTATACTAACGAAGCTTACGAGTTTTCTGTTAAGTTTTGTGTTGTGAAGTTTTCATGTTTTGGGTAAAGATTCGATGGACTATAGAATAAGGAGTGGAAAGAGCCTAAGCCTGGGGATGCCCAAGGTACCCCAAGGTAATATTCAAGGACAACCAAGAGCCTAAGCTTGGGGATGCCCCGGATGGCATCCCGTCTTTCGTCTTCGTCCATCGGTAACCTTACTTGGAGCATTTTTATTCACCACATGATATGTGTTTTGCTTGGAGTGTCATTTTATTTTTTTTAGTTTTGCTTGCTGTTTGAATAAAATACCAAGATCTGAAATTCTTAAATATTAGAGAGTCTTCACATAGTTACATAATTATTCGACTACTCATTGATCTTCACTTATATCTTTTGGAGTAGTTTGTCGTTTGCTCTAGTGCTGCACTTATATCTTTTAGAGCACGACGAAGGTTTTATTTTGAAGAAATAGATGAACTATTATGCTTCACTTATATTATTTTGAGATTCTTTTAGAACAGCATGGTAATTTGCTTTAGTTGTGAATTTCGTCCTAATATGATGGGCATCCAAGATGGGTATAATAAAAACTTTCATATATATTGCATTGAATACTATGAGAAGTTTGATACTTGATAATTGTTTTGAGATAGAAAGATGGTGATATTAGAGTCGTGCTAGTTGAGTAATTTTGAAATTGAGAAATACTTGTGTCGAGGTTTGCATGTCCCGTAGCATGCACGTATGGTAACCGTTGTGTGACAAATTTGAAGCATGAGGTGTTCTTTGATTGCCTTCCTTATGAGTGACGGTCGGGGACGAGCGATGGTCTTTTCCTACCAATCTATCCCCCTAGAAGCATGCGTGTAGTGCTTGGTTTTGATGACTTGTAGATTTTTGCAATAAGTATGCGAGTTCTTTATGACTAATGTTGAGTCCATGGATTATACGCACTCTCACCCTTCCATCATTGCTAGCCTCTTCGGTACTGTGCATTGCCCTTTCTCACCTCGAGAGTTGGTGCAAACTTCGCCGGTGCATCCAAACCCCGTGATATGATACGCTCTATCACAGATAAGCCTCCTGATATCTTCCTCAAAACAGCCACCATACCTACCTATTATGGCATTTCCATAGCCATTCCGAGATATATTGCCATGCAACTTTCCACCATTCCGTTTGTTATGACACGCTCCATCATTGTCATATTGCTTTGCATGATCATGTAGTTGACATCGTATTTGTGGCAAGGCCACCATGCATAATTTTTTCATACATGTCACTCTTGATTCATTGCCCATCCCGGTACACCGCCGAAGGCACTCATATAGAGTTATATTTTTTTCTAGTATCGAGTTGTAATCATTGAGTTGTAAATAAATAGAAGTGTGATGATCATCATTATTAGAGCATTGTCCCCTGAAAAAAAAGAAATAAAAAAAGGGAAAGGCCAAAAAAAAGAAAGGCCAAATAAAAAAAGGAAGGCCCAAAAGAAAAGAAAAGAAGGGACAATGCTACTATCCTTTTTCCACACTTGTGCTTCAAAGTAGAACCATGATCTTCATGATAGAGAGTCTCTTATTTTGTCATTTTCATATACTAGTGGGAATATTTCATTATAGAACTTGGCTTGTATATTCCAACAATGGGCTTCCTCAAATGCCCTAGGTCTTCGTTAGCAAGCAAGTTGGATGCACACCCACTTAGCTTCTTTTGTTGAGCTTTCATACATTTATAGGTCTAGTGCATCCGTTGGATGACAATCCCTACTCCTCGCATTGACATCAATTGATGGGCATATCCATAGCCCGTTCATTATCCGCGTCGATGTGAGACTTTCTCCTTTTTTTGTCTTCTCCACACAACCTCCATCATCATATTCTATTCCACCCATAGTGCTATGTCCATGGCTCGCGCTCATATATTGCGTGAAAGTTGAAAAGGTTCGAGAATGCTAAGTATGAAACAATTGCTTGGCTTGTCATTGGGGTTGTGCATGATGGGAGCATTTTGTGTGACGAAAATGAAGCATGGCCAAACTATATGATTTTGTAGGGATGAGCTTTGTTTGGCTATGTTATTTTGAGAAGACATAATTGCTTGGTTAGTATGCTTGAACTATTATTATTTTTATGTCAATATTAAAATTTTGTCCTGAATCTTTCGGATCTAAACATTCATGCCATAATAAAGAAAATTACATTGAAAAATATGTTAGGTAGCATTCCACATCAAAAATTCTGTTTTTATCATTTACCTACTCGAGGACGAGCAGGAATTAAGCTTGGGGATGCTTGATACGTCTCCAACGTATCCATAATTCTTGATTGTTCCATGCTATTATATTATCCATCTAGGATGTTTTATATGCATTTAGATGCTATTTTATATGATTTTTGTGACTAACCTATTAACCTAGAGCCCACTGCCGGTTTCTGTTTTTTCCTTGTTTTTGAGTTTTACAGAAAAGGAATACCAAACGGAGTCCAATTGACGTGCCAATTTTTGACGATTTTTTATGGACCAAAAGAAGCCCCCGGAGTAAAGGAGTTGGGCAGAAGAGTGCCGAGCCGTCCACGAGGGAGGAGGGTGCGCCCTACCCCCCTGGACGTGCCCCCTACCTCGTGGACGACTCAGAGACCCCCTTGACGTGAAACCAACGCCCAAAATTCCTATAAATATAGAAACCCCCAGAAAGAAACCTAGATCGGGAGTTCCGCCGCCGCAAGCCTCTGTAGCCACCAAAAACCAATCGGGACCCTGTTCCGGCACCCTACCGGAGGGGGGATCCCTCACCGATGGCCATCTTCATCTTCCCGGCGCTCTGCATGACGAGGAGGGAGTAGTTCACCCTCGGGGCTGAGGGTATGTACCAGTAGCTATATGTTTGATCTCTCTCTCATGTTCTTGATTCGGCACGATCTTGATGTATCGCAAGCTTTGCTATTATAGTTGGATTTTATGATGTTTCTCCCCATCTACTCTCTTGTAATGGATTGAGTTTTCCCTTTGAAGTTATCTTATCGGATTGAGTCTTTAACGATTTGAGAACACCTGATGTATGTCTTGTGTGGGATACCTGTGGTGACAATGGGGTATTCTATTGATTCACTTGATGTATGTTTTGGTGATCAACTTGCGGGTTCCGTGACCTTGGGAATCTATGCCTAGGGGTTGGCACACGTTTTCGTCTTGACTCTCCAGTAGAAACTTTGGGGCACTCTTTGAAGATCTCTGTGTTGGTTGAATAGATGAATCTGAGATTGTGTGATGCATATCGTATAATCATTCCTACGGTTACTTGAGGTGACATTGGAGTATCTAGGTGACATTAGGGTTTTGGTTGATTTCTGCCTTAAGGTGTTATTCTAGTACGAACTCTATGATAGATCAAATGGAAAGAATAGCTTTGTGTTATTTTACTACGGACTCTTGAATAGATTGATCAGAAAGGATAAATTTGAGGTGGTTTCGTACCCTACAATAATCTCTTTGTTTGTTCTCCCCTATTAGTGACTTTGGAGTGACTCTTTGTTGCATGTTGAGGGATAGTTATATGATCCAATTGTGTTATCCTTGTTGAGAGAACTTGCACTAGTGAAAGTATGAACCCTAGGCCTTGTTTCCTAGCATTGCAAAAGCGTTTACGCTCACTTTTATCGCTTGTTACCTTGCTGTTTTTATGATTTCAGATTACAAAAACCTATATCTACCGTCCATATTGCACTTGTATCACCATCTCTTCGCCGAACTAGTGCACCTATACAATTTACCATTGTATTGGGTGTGTTGGGGACAGAAGAGACTCTTTGTTATTTGGTTGCAGGGTTGATTGAGAGAGACCATCTTCATCCTACGCCTCCCACAGATTGATAAACCTTAGGTCATCGACTTGAGGGAAATTTTGTACTGTCCTACAAACCTCTGCACTTGGAGGCCCAACAACGTCTACAAGAACAAGGTTGCGTAGTAGACATCAGAGGCACATCAATAGAAGCAAGACCAATTATTTCATCCTTACTAGGCAATTCTTTTTCATGAAGCTTTCTACTAAACATGAAAAAATTAAACTGATGAGACTCATCACCAAAGCTAAGACTAACAATTTGTTTCTCACAATCTATTTTAGCATTAACGGTGTTCAAGAAAGGTCTACCAAAGATAATGTCACGAAAGTCATCTTGTGGGGAACCAAGAACAAGGAAATCAGTAGGGTATGTTATTTTCCCACACAAGACTTCAACATCTCTAACAATCCCAATTGGTGACATAGTGTCTCTATTAGCAAGTTTAATAGTAACATCTATGTCTTCTATCTCTGCGGGTGCTATGTCATTCATAATTTCTTGATATAAGGAGTAAGGAATAGCACTTACGCTAGCACCTATGTCACATAAACCATGATAACAGTGATCTCCTATTTTAACTGAGACAACGGGATGACAACAACATGTCTATGTTTATCCTTTTTATCGGGTTTGGCAATTCTAGTAGCTTCTTCACAGAAGTAAATAACATTCCCATCTACGTTTTCTTCCAGGAGATCCTTAATCATAGTAACACTAGGTTCTACTTTAATTTGTTCATCAGGTTTAGGTGTACTAATATAACATTTGTTAACCATAGTTGAAACTTTAGCATGTTCCTTTGTCCTAACAGGGAAAGGTGGTGAATATAAGCAGTAGGAACAATTGGCTCAACATTATAAAGTACAGTTTCCTCTTTAGTTGGTATCGGTTCTTTAATTTCTTCTTTAATAGGTGGGTGATATTTGAACCACTTCTCCTTAGGGAGATCAACATGAGTAGCAAATGATTCACAAAAGGAGGCTACTATCTCAAAGTCAAGTCCGTATTTAGTGCTAAACTTTTGAAAAGCTTCAGTATTCATAAAAGATTTAACACAATCATACTCAATCTTAATACCTGACTCTTTACCTTCATCGAGTTCCCGATATTCAGAGTTGAATTTAATTCTTTCCAAAAGATCCCACCGGAATTCAATAGTCTTCTTCATAAAAGAACCAGCACAAGAAGTATCAAGCATGGATCGATCATTATGAGAACGCCGAGCATAAAAGTTTTGGATAATAATTTCTCTTGAGAGCTCATGATTGGGGCATGAATATGACATTGACTTAAGCCTCCCCCAAGCTAGAGCGATACTTTCTCCTTCACGAGGCCGATCATGATGAACTAGATGCATAGGATAAAGTATTTGGTGAAACTCCAATTTCAATCGATTCCAATTCCAAGATCCAATATCATCGCATAGCCTATACTATGCCAATGATTTTCCCTTCAAAGATAAAGGGAAAACCTTCTTCTTAACACCATCTCCGGGTAAACCTGCAAGCTTAAACAATCCACAAATTTGTTCCACATATATCAAGTGCATATCAGGATGTTCGGTTCCATCTCCTGCATAAGGATTAGCTAGCAGTTGTTCTATCATACCCGAAGGAATTTCATATTCAATATTTTCAGTAGGTGCAGTAGGTTGAGGGTAGCTAATTGTGGTTCCGGTCGAGGTGAAGATACCCCGAACAAACCCCTCAAATGTTTCGTTACCAAATTCCACTTACCAAAGGCGCTTCACTCCCCGGCAATGGCGCCAGAAAATAGCCTTGATGACCCACAAGTATAGGGGATCAATTGTATCTCTTTTCGATAAGTAAGAGTGTCGAACCCAACGAGGAGCAGAAGGAAATGACAAGTGGTTTTCAGCAAGGTAATGTCTGTAAGTGCTGAAATTGTAAGTAGCAGAGTAGTTTGATAGCAAGATAATTTGTAATGAGCAAGTAACGATAGTGGTAACAAAAGTGCAGCAACTTAGGCCAATCCTTTTGAGGCAAAGGACATGCCAAAATGGTCTCTTATAATAAGCAAAGCATTCTTGAGGGTACACGGGAATTTCATCTAGTCACTTTCACCATGTTTATTCGATTCGTGTTCGCTACTTTGATAATTTGATATGTGGGTGGACCGGTGCTTAGGTGTTGTTCTTACTTCAACAAGCCTCCTACTTATGATTAACCCTATCGCAAGCATCCGAAACTACGACAAAATTATTAAGAATGAATTCTAAGCATAGCATTAAACTTTTGGATCCAATCGGTCCCTTACGGAATAGCTTATAAACTAGGGTTTAAGCTTCTGTCACTCTCGCAACCCATCATCTACTTACTACTCAACAATGCATTCCTTAGGCCCAAATATGGTGAAGTGCCATATAGTCGACGTTGACATGACACCACTAAGGGAATCACAATATACATACTATCAAAATATCGAACACATATCAAGTTCACATGATTACTTGCAACATGATTTCTCCCGTGACCTCAAGAACAAAAGTAACTACTAACAAATGCTAATCATGCTCAAGATCAGAGGGGTATTAAATAGCATATTGGATCTGAACATATAATCTTCCACCAAATAAACCATATAGTAATCAACTACAATATGTAATCAACACTACTAGTCACCCACTAGCACCAATCTATATTTCCGGTAACAAGATTGAACACAAGAGATGAACTAGGGTTTGAGATGAGATGGTGATGTTGAAGATGTTGATGGATATTGCCCTCCCCAAGATGGGAGAGTTGTTGGTGATGATGATGACGATGATTTCACCCTCCGGGAGGGAAGTTCCCCCGACGGAATTGCTCCCCCGGAGGGCAAAAGTGCTCCTGCCAAGTTCCACCTCGAGACGGTGGCACTCCGTCCCGAAAGTCCTCTCCTTATATTTAGGTCAAAATGACTTATACACCAGAAGATGGGCATTGGAGGTGGGCCTAGGTGAGCACAACCCACGAGGGCACGCCTGGGCTCCCTGGCGCGCCCTGGTGGGTTGTGCCCACCTGTTGGGCCCCTCTGGTACTTATTTGCTCCAATATTCATCATATATTCCATAAAAATTCTCCGTGAAGTTTTAGCTTGTTTGGAGTTGTGTAGAATAGGTAGCCTGACATAGCTTTTCCCGGTCCAGATTTCCAGCTGCCGGAATTCTCCCCTTTGTGTGTACCTTGCAAATTATGAGAGAAAAGACATTAGAATTAATCCAAAACACATTATTATGCATAAAAACTTCATAAATATATGTAGGAAAACATGATGCAAAATGGATGTATCAACTCCCCCCACTAATCCCTTGGGGGTCTTCTTACTCTTGGGTGTTTGAGCACCCTAGACGGTTGAGGTCACCTCGGAGCCACATTCCATTGTGGTGAAGCTTCGTGGTGGTGTTGGGAGCCTCCAATTCGGTTGTGGAGATTGCCCCAACCTTGTTTGTAAAGTTCTAGTTGCCGCCTTCAAGGGCACCACTAGTGGAATCACGGCTCTCGCATTGTGTGAGGACGTGATGAGAATACGGTGGCCCTAGTGGATTCTTGGGGAGCACTGTGCCTCCGCCACTCCAACAGAGATGTACTTCCTTCTAAAGGGAAGGAACTTCGGTAACACATCCTCGTCTCCCCTGACTTCACTTGTGGTTATCTCTTACCTTTACTTTGTGCAAGCTTTACTTGTGTTGTATATCTTGCTTGCTTGTGTGGTTATTGTTGTTAGCATCATATAGGTTGCTCACCGAGTTTCATATCTAGACAACCTATTTGTTTCTTAACCTAATTTTTAAGAAAAGCTAAAGATTGGTAATTGCCTATTCACCCCCCTTCTAGTCAACCTTATCAATCCTTTCAGCTGTGCTTTCGGTCTTCGGTTCAAGGGACTGTTCATGGGATGTTTGTGGGATTGTTCATCGATGGTTTGAGGGATGATATGTCTCCAATGTATCTATAATTTATGAAGTATTCATGCTGTTATTTTATCATTCTTGGATGTTTTACAACCATTTTATAGCAACTTTATAGTTGGCTCCGGATGGCTCTCCTCCCACCCACCCACCCTCCCCACCCACGGCCTAGGTTTTCCGGCGATCTACACTTCTAGCCTATGATTTTTGGATCTTCCCCGCTCATCTTCTCCGGCGTGCTCTGGTCTACACATCTACACCCATCTCCTATGGGTACCTCTGGTGGATCAACGTTGGATTTGGATTTCTCGGCGGGCTCCATCTTTGCAGATAAGGTTTTTATTTCTTGTGGGAGAACTGTTCATCCCTCGGATGACACGAGCCATTTCATTATGGTTGTGTCCTTTAGCCGACATGATTTCCGTCTTAATGAGGATTCTGTGGCGGTTGCATTGGAATCAGCGATTGGGGGATCGGACATTCATTTGTCGGTTCAACTCATCAAGGGCAAGGTATTTTCTTTCATTGTTTCCTGCAAGCAAGTTGGCCTTTGCATTTTCCAGTTGAGATCGTTTGCATGCCCGTATTTCAAATGTTATTTCCATCTTTGGGGGAATGGTGGTCCAAATTGGAAATGTGAGTTAGAGATCTGGAGAAAGGAATGTGACGCTGAGTGGATTATGGTTAGTCCCTCCAAAAAGCATGCTACTTTGGGTTTGATTGCTATGCATAAACCACCACCAATGTCTTCTCTTAGATCGGGTTCATCGACAAGGGAGAACATCTCTTTTGCCACGTTCCAGCAGTATCCAACTTGTAAGGGTTATAGATACCCAGCTACTCAGCAATGTGTTGATACGGTTTCTGCGGCCGGCTATGAACTTAATCCTAGTGAAAAGGTGATCATGCCATCACCGCTGGCGAACAACCTCCAGTGGACGGTGGCGATGCCAGCCATCTCATTCGGAACGATCAACGTCCCTGCCAAGAATACTGCCGTCATATCCGGAACTACATCAATCTGTTCAGGCAATGAGTTACAGGTTACGCACGATATCGTGTCATCTGAGTGCGTTGCACCGGAATCTCCGGCCCAACATGGATCACCGGCCCCTGTAGGGTTTCTAAGGCCCAATCTACGCCCCAACCATCAGTGGCTATCTTGGATAATTCTGTTTCTGTGATTGGAAATTATTCTCAACTAATTATGGACGCCGAACTGCCGGACTCTCCTGGGGATTCTGCTAGGGTTAATGATATTATTGATGATATTGTGTTCAACGTTTGGAAGTGCCAGAACTGTTTATCTATGTTTCATCATACCAGCTCGTGCACCAAGCAGGTCCGTTGCCGTTGATGCTTTAGATTGGGCCACAGGGCCAAGGGATGCTCCGACTCTGCGCCTTCCCCGGCTTACAAGTGCGTCCCACGAGTCAATTCTGATTCTCCGGGACGGTCAGCGGAGATATACGCGCCCGGCGCCTCGGTTTCCCCCTCACATAACCCTCTGGGGTCTTTGCCCAGTCCCATCACGCCTGCCACCCCATCGCTTCCGCCATTGCCCGCAGAGCCACCGCCCATCACGCCGCCACCACCAACCTTGCCACGGCCGCCCAGCTTGTCTCCACCATTATCCCCCGTGGCTCCTACCTCACCATCAGCTCACTCACTGCATCCAGCAATGGCCACCTTCGCCCTCGACCCCATGCCGTTTGTCCCGCTGGGTTTCGAGATCATCGACGGTGGTCCGCGGTGAATCTCGTGCACCTTCTACTCTCCAGCTGTGGCTCCTGATCGTCAGCATGAAGACTACGCCATTGCCATCCTTGAGCCTGCTCTTCTGCCTGAGGAAGTTCCCATCTTCAGAAATATGGTCAATGATTTTGTCGTCAACAATCTTGGCCGCGCCGTTCTTGATGCTCAGCCTTGGATTCAAGGAGTTAGCTTCTTTCGTTTCCGTAGCCCGGTTGCTAGGCAAGCTCTTGTAGATCATCCTCCGTTCGAACTTGACAATGATAGGTTTGTTCAATTTGTGCCACATGATGAGGGTATTAATTACAGAGCTATCCAAGGTTTTCGTCGGGGCTGGGTTATGATTGTTGGAATACCCCTGGATTATAGGCGCACGCGGTATATTGTAGATGCAATCAGCACTTTTGGCCGTTTTCATCACTGGCACCAGGATGATCCTCTGCTTGTTCGTACTCTGGCGTATGTTTCTTTTCCGGCAACTACCTTAGTGCCGCGTGATGTAGTCTATTGGGAGTTTGCTGACTTTGGTGGTTCTCGCATATCTTGGTCTGCTCCGATATACATCTTCTCTACAAACTTTGCTGATATATTGCCAGCTGATGAGGATCCTATGCCCTTCGATGGCAACTCACATCGACTCCCTGGGCATCTGCAATTTCATAACAACAACTGGGTTATGCCTGAATTTCCTGAGATTGGTTGGGATGAGATACCACCACCGGCTCACAATCATGCACCACCCCACCTGGATGCTCCACATGATGATCTGAATGTTGTGCAGCAGGAGCTTGTGGATGAAAATCATGTTGATGCGGATCAGTCGCAAGAGTCGATCATCCTGCAAGTTTCGGATGATTCTGTTAATGCTCAACCAGTGGATGATATGGTGATCTTTCAGCATCCAGCGACACCAATGCAGCCTCCTCTTCATATTGGGCGAGTTCTCACTGTATTTGGCCATGTTCTACCCCCTGTTATGCAATGGCAGCGCACTTTCCAGAAATTCTTGCCGGCTTTTTTCTCTGCTGAAATCCCAAAGTTTGTGTTCAAGACTGAATTTGGGTCTCTACTGGTGCCTAAGTGCTCCTGGGATATTTGTTACAATGGCGCAGATGTCAGCTTCTCTCTGGAGCCTCCGTCAGGCTCCTCTTATAGCCTTCCATGTCATGCTTCTCCAGTTAGGAGACCTGTTGTAAGGGCTCTTTGCTTTGGTGACCTCTCTGAACCTGTCACCGAGTCCTTCGAGTTCACTGTTGTCCCTGAGGTGACCATCAAGCGTGGCTGGAAGCCGAGGTCTACTAAAGTTTTGGTGGACACGGAGGTTCGCCGTAGTGCACGTCTAAGCGCGTTACGTGATGGATTTCATAGAACTCCAAGCAGAGGCTCTCAGCAGACCAATGCCCAACATACATTCAAGATGCGGAAAACCAGTTCTTCACAGTCTGATGGGAGCCCGTCAGTGCCTCCACCAACGCCTATTGCAGATCTTCAGCGTATCGGGGCTCACCTGCCATTGCTTCTGGGAAGATCTCCAAGGATAAGCTTGAGGCTGATCCTGCTACCTCCTCCAACAGCAAGAGTTCTGATGATTAGTTGCATCGGACTGCTTCATGGTCCATGGCGTACCGCTTTAAACGCCATATATCTTTATTTATGTTTTCATATTTGGTTCTCTCTCCCATTGCTATGCTTAGCTGGTCAGTGTAGGTCATTGCGTGATCTACTTTTGTTGCTTTCTATTATAGTTTGTAATGAATCAGTCCGGATTTAAAGACTGGAAGGTTTTATGTTGGAACGTGCGTGGTCTTAATTCTGAAGCACGGCAATTAGCGGTTAAACAAAAGATTGATGAAAGTGGCTGCTTTGTGGTATGTCTCCAAGAAACGAAGTGTATGCATATTGATCACAGGTTTATTAGGAGGTTTTGTCCACGACGTTTTGATAATTTTTCATATGTGCCTTTGGTGGGTGCCTCGGCTGGTATGGTCATCATTTGGAACTCCTCTTTCTTTGAGGGTAAATTAATTGAGGCAAGGCCTTATGGTATTATTCTGGAATTCCGCTCTAAGCACACTTCTGAAGTTTGGACCCTAGTGTCAGTTTATGGCCCTTGCCAGGGTCCGGCCCACGATAATTTTGTGCAATGGTTATACAACCTTGACATCAACTGTGATGATAATTGGCTGCTTTTGGGTGATTTCAATTTTATGCGGTCGTTGGAAAATCGTAACCTACCCGGGGGTAATGTCAATAACATCTTTCTGTTTAATGAAGTGATTGGTCACTTGGGTCTTGTTGAGCTACCAATTAAAGGACGGCAATTCACTTGGTCAAATACGCAAACTGAGCCTTTACTTGAACAGATTGACTGGTTTTTTACTTCTGTTGCATGGACTTCGGATCATCCCAACATGCTAGTCTTGCCGCTTGCACGCATGGCCTCCGATCATGTTCCGTGCGTGGTCTCAATTGCTACGGCTATTCCTAAGGCTAAAGTCTTTCACTTTGAAAATTATTGGATTGATTTGCCTGGTTTTTATGATTGTGTTGCTTAGTTTGGAACAGGTCTGTGACCAGATCCTCTGCTACCTTAACTATTTCCTCTAAATTCAAGGCTTTCGATATGCCCTCAAGAAATGGCATCTCAATCTGTCCACAGTTAAGGCGCTCATTTCAGACTGCAACAAAGTGATTCTATTCATTGATGGACTGGAGGAGATTAGGCCTTTGACTAGGCCGGAGTTTAATTTCAGGCGAATTATGAAATTGCATCTGGAGGATATCTTACATTGGCAATTTGTACATTGAAAGCAACGTTGTACAATACGAAGCATTAAAGTTGGTGTGGAAAACTCAAAAAATTTCCATGCCATGGCCACTGAAAGGTTTCGGAGGAACACAATTTCTTCAATTAAGAATTCAGCAGGTGATGTGGTCTCGGATCACCAACAACTAGCTGGCATGTTTTGGTATGATTTTAATCAGCGTATGGGCAATGCAAAAGGAATCCGCATGGGATTTGATTTGGACACCCTAATTGCGCGTGTTGATGGCCTTGAATATTTATCCCAGCCTTTTACAGACTCCGAGGTTGAATCTGTCATTAAGACCATGCCAACGGATCATGCTCCTGGTCCCGATGGCTTTACTGGCCTGTTCTTAAAGAAGTGTTGGCCAATCCTAAAGGAGGATTTCATGCAACTTGTCAAGGAGTTCTATGAAGGCAGATGCAATCTGGAATGTCTTAACACATCATTAATTACTCTGATCCCCAAAAAGCTGAGCCCTGAAGTTGTTGGCGACTTTCGGCCCATCTCTTTGACCAACACGTGCTTGAATTTTTTGACTAAGCTGCTTGCTAACCGCCTTCAGAAAGTGATCCTCAGATGCATCCACCGCAATCAATATGATTTTCTTCGGTGCCGTCCTATTCAAGATTGCCTGGCCTGATGTTTTGAGTATATATACCAATGCAAGGCCTCAAAGCGTCCCATCGTCCTTCTTAAGCTGGATTTTATGAAGGCCTTTGACACAATTGAGCATCAAGTTATTCTCACAATTTTGCAATGCAAGCATTTTGACTCCTGTTGGACTAGATGGATTAATAGCATATTATCTACGGGATCTTCTTCTGTGCTTCTCAACGGTGTGCCGCGCAATCATTTTGTTTGCAGAACGGGCGTGCGTCAAGGGGATCCCTATCACCGTTGCTGTTTGTGATCGCAGTTGATTTATTACAGTCTGTCGTCAATGAGATGTGTTCCAGGAACATCCTTTCACTGCCAATCCCAACCAACTCCAGTGACTACCCGATTGTACAATATGCTGACGACACCTTAATTGTCCTGCCTGCGATCGATGATCAGCTTATTGCTTTCAAGGAGATGCTTGACACTTTTACGGTGTCAACAGGATTACGTGTCAACTTTAGTAAATCCTCACTCATTCCAGTCAATATGAGTGATGAGGAAGGTGCTAGGGTGGCTTCCTTGCTCGGATGCGACGTTGGGTTCCTGCCATTCACGTATCTGGGATTGCCAATGGGAACTTCTAGACCTACAATCTATGATCTGCTGCCTCTGGTCGATCGCGTCGAGCGATGTTTATCTGCCTCCTCATGCTTGCTAAATCAAGGAAGCCGACTGCAACTTCTACAGTCGGTGTTGTGCTCCATGCCAATATATTTCTTGTGTACCTTATCTCTTCCCAAGGGCATTTTGCAGCAATTAGAGCGAATCATGAGACAATGTCTGTGGAGAGGCAACACGGATAATCCACGCCAATCATTGGCTGCTTGGGATATGGTTTGTCGCCCTAAGAAATACGGTAGTTTGGGTGTCCTTAATTTGGGCATTCAAAATGAGGCTTTGTTACTAAAGCATATCTTCAAGTTCTTTAATAAGTTTGACGTGCCTTGGGTCACTTTAATTTGGGACACTTATTACGCATCATCACCGCCTCATAGCACCCAGACCTGTGGCTCCTTCTGGTGGCGTGAAGTCATCCGTTTATATACCAATTTCTGCAAGCTCACTGTTCCATAAGTTCATGTTGGCGACACAGTGCTATTTTGGCTCGATCGTTGGCAGCTGGGAAATCGTGTTGTCCTATTACATGAGTGCTTCCCAAGGCTACATTCATTTCTAGTTGATGATGTAATCACTGTCAAGGAGTTTATGGAGCTGCCTGATGCCTTGGATCACTTCCATCTGCCTCTGCCACAGGAGGCTTATGCTGAATTCTCACAGCTCCAGGCCCTGCTGCCTTTGATCAACCTGGATGGGGAGAGCAATGAAATTTGGAAATGGCCTTCGAAGTCTGGTGCTTTTATGTCAAAAATGTACTATGACTCATGCTTCTCCCACCTAGTGGTTGACCCCATCTTCAAATGGATTTGGAAGTGTGCATGCACGCTCAAGTTCAAGGTGTTTGGCTGGCTTCTCTTAATGGATCGTTTGAACACTAGGGATATGACGCAACGCCAACATTGGATCATCCAAGATGTCACATGTGTGCTATGCAAATTTGCACAACATGAGGATCGGGCTCATCTTTTCTTTGCTTGCAACTTTAGTCAAAGGGTTTGGAACTACCTTGGGATATCTTGGTCTGTTCAAGCAACCAAACCACATATGAGATGGCTCAATCAGTTAGGAGGGATTTCGGTCATCCTTTTTTCACAGAGGTTGTCTTCACTGTTACTTGGAATACTTGGACACAAAGGAATGGGAAGATCTTCAGAAATGAGCAACCTTCTTTTAGAGCTTGGAGGAGGAACTTTATCCATGACATTTCTCTTCTGTCTCATAGAATTGGATGTAAATATAAAGATAGTTTACTATCTTGGATAGCTAACCTTTCATAGATCTTTTTTTGTAAGTATCTCTTCTCTTTCCTTGTAAATTTGTAAACTTGTAACTTTCTTTTCTTTATTAATAAAGGACTCTGAGGCTATTGCCTTGCAGTATATAGTCAAAAAACATTATATCATTTTTTGGGACTAACCTATTAACCTAGTGCCCAGTTCCACTTGATGTTTTTTGCTTGTTTTTTACATCACAGGAAATCAATACCAAACGGAGTCCAGGCGCAAGGAAACTCCACGGAGAATTTTTGTGGACCAGAAGGAACCCAATGGGCCAGATGTGCACCTGGGGGGTGCCCCGAGGGGGGCACAACCTACCAGGGTGTGCCAGGCCCCCCTGGTGCGCCGAGGTGGGTTGTGCCCACCTCGGTGGCCTCCTGCACCCCCTCTTTGCACTATAAATTCCCAAATATTCAGAAACCCTTCGGGGTTAACCTAGATCAGAAGTTCCGCCGCCGCAGGCCTCTGAAGCCATCGAAAACCAATCTAGCTCCGTTCCGGCACCCTGCCGGAGGGGGGAATCATCTCCGGTGGCCATCTTCATCATCCCGGCGGCCACCACGATGAGGAGGGAGTAGTCCACCCTCGGAGCTGAGGGTTTGTACCAGTAGCTATGTGTTTGATCTCTCTCTCTCTCTCTCTCTCGTGATCTATATCATGGGCTTTGTTAATATTGTCGGATCATCTGATGTTTCTCCCCTCTATCCTCTTGTTGTGATGAATTGAGTCTTTACCCTTTGAAGTCTTGGCTTGTCGGATTGAATATTCAGAGAATAGAACACATGATATATGTCTTGTGGTATGAATACTTGAGGTGACAATGAGGTATCATATTGATTCACTTGATATGTGTCTTGGCATTCAACTCGCGGATTAATGCGGTGATATTGGGGTAATCTATGCATAGGGGTTGATGCACGTTTTTATTATCTTTTCTCCGATAGAAACTTTGGGGTCTCCTTGTAGTTCTTTGTGTGGATTGAGTATTATGAATATTAATATGCTTTGGTGTTATTCTAGTACGAACTCTAGGATAGATCGAACGGAAAAAATAGCTTTGCGTTATTTTAGTACGAACTCTTGAATAGATCGAGCGGAAAGACTAGCTTTGAGGTGGTCTCATACCCTACAAACAATTCCTATCTTTTGTTCTCTGCTAATAGGAACTCGGGAGTGATTCTTCGTTACACTTTGCGGGATAATCATATGATCCAACTATGTTAGCATTGTTGAGAGGTTGCACTAGTGAAAGTACGGACCCTAGGCCTCATTTTTTAGCATTGCAATACCCTTTTTGTGCCTGTTTATTATTTTCTACCTTGCTGTTTTTATTTATTCAGATTATAAAAATATATTTCTACCATCAATATTACACTTTTATCACTATCTCTTCGCCGAACAAGTGCACCTATACAATTTGCCATTGTATTGGATGTGTTGGGGACACAAGAGATTTCTTGTATTTGGTTGCAAGGTTGTTCGAGAGAGACCATCTTCATCCTACACCTCCCACGGATTGATAAACCTTAGGTCATCCACTTGAGGGAAAATTGCTACTGTCCTACAAAACTCTGCGCTTGGAGGCCCAACACGAGTCTACAAGAATAAAGTTGCATAGTATACATCAAGGGAGTCCAAGTACGATCTACACTGACACGTTCTTCTTCTGCTGCAACTCGGTGACGGTACGGTCATGATCCCTACCTGTTATGGATCTTCATTTTGATCTTGGGTGATCGTAGGTGCGATTTTTTTGTTTTCTACTACGTTTCTCCCAACAATTCGGGGTATCTTCACCTCGACCAGATGTGGTAAAAGCCACTACTCAACCTACTAAAGCTACTGAAAATATTTATTATGAGATTCCCTCGGGTATTTTAGATAAACTACTAGCTAATCCATATGCAGGAGATGGAACAATACATCCAGATATATGCACCTAATCTATATAGATGAAGTTTGTGGATTGCTTAAGCTTACAGGTTTATCTAAGGATCGAGTTAAGAAAGTATTCCCTTTATCTTTGTGGGTAAAAAGCATTATCTTGGTATAAGCTATTGGATTATATTGGAACATGGGATTGGAACTGATTGAAGCTGGAATTCCACCAGAAATTTAATCCTATGCACCTGGTTCATCGTGATCGAAATTATATATCTATAATTTTGGCCTCGTGAAGGAGCAAGTATCGCTCAAGCTTGGGGAGGCTTAAATATATGATGCTCACTTGCCCCAATCATTACCTCTCAAGAGAAATGATTATACAAAAAAATTATGGCCGGCTTTGTAATGACGTAAAGCAATGCTTGACACTTCTTCTTTTGGTTCCTTCATGAAGAAAACTATTGAGTTCAAATGGGATCATATTGAAAGAATTAAAGACAACTCTGAAGATTGAGAAATCGACAAACACTACTGCAGGACAGTCCAAACGTGACACTAAGCTCAGAGACCCTTCGACGAAACTGTGCGCGATGCCATAATCGCAAACGGTGGTGTAAAAAAACCGTGAAAAAGGTGCAAAACATTTACGATGACAGATGCATCAAACACGGTTCAGATTTTAGTTGCATGTGCAATGCAGGACATACGGTTCAGTTCAATTAACTATTTGGAATGAGGAGGAACAAAAGAAATGGGCAGCGAGATGAAGGTGTGTGCGATATACAGCATACGGTTCACTAGGATGAACTGTGTGTGATTAGGCAACACAATGGAAACGGTTCAACTGAACTAGATGTCTGTGATACGCGGCAAAAAGGTCCGTAATCAGAAATGTGTGCAGAGACCAATAATAATACAGACGATTGCTGCTAATAAGCCGTGTGATTTGCTCTGTCTACAGAAGAATAACATGTGTGTGTGTGTGTGTGTATATATATAACTGAAATAAACATCCAATTACATAAGTGACTATACAGATCATTCGCACACACACCTCAATAAACAATTGCATGCATTCTAAAGTAGGAGAAATGATTGTCTAGTCATCTACTTCTTGTGACGCTCCCGCCACTACTCTGTGGCTCGATCCCTCGTCTGGGGCAGGAAGAAGACACTTCCTCATGTCAACGATCCGCCTGTACATCTCGTAGCTTGTGTACGCGTCCTTGGCCGCGTACTTGACATGTTCATCCAGTATCTCATGCCACACACTGTGCCAGTCATTCTTGTCCTTCTTGCTCTATTCTTCATCTTCATGTAGTAGGGGTCAATGATGGCCGAGGCGAGGTCACCCAGGGAGTTCAGTTTGTTTTTGTTGCTGCCCCAGACCTTGTAGTGGTGCTGGATGTTGATAAGATTCGGGAATTTCAAGCCCGAAATCTTGAGCGCTTTTAGATCGTTGGAGGTGTCCGCCGTAGCGAAACTGTAGTCGGAGCTGTTGATAAACCTGGAGAAATGCTCGCAAGGCCTTGTGGCAAGGTGGTAGTGGTAGACAAGGACGTCATGTCGCACGCACAACTGGGCAACGACAACCTTCTGATCGTGCCCGGCGCGACCAATGTTGTACTCGAGGTCGAAGCCGACCACTTGGTACTTGTCCTCGGCAAGGAACTGCTCCATAGTTCGGATGAGCTCTCCACCGAGACCGGATCGTTCGTGCACACCATCGAGAGGGCCTTCCCCTCACGTGGGTGTCCACTACGTGATGCGTGGTGAACTGCTCGCCGTTCTTGTCGTCGGCCGCTGGGAGCGCCATTCGAGCCACGGGGAGCGCCATTGGAACCGTTGGATGTCCTCTCTGTATGTGTCGTCATGGGTGTACTTATTGTGTCGTGTGACACGAGAGAAGAAGGTAAACGGCCGCAGGAATAAATGGGGGTCGGGCGGCCTGGATTCTCTACGCGTCTGCATGGCAGTTTTTGCAGCGGGTAACTGCATTGTTGCGCCGCGCCCGGCGCAACCGCATGCACACGAACATGTGTGATCATGCGCCGGCCCCAAACACTGGCAGCGCGCATGGAGGGACGAGGGCAGAGCACCCGGAGGGACGCGAGAGCAGAGCGTGCGCGGCAGGACGCGAGCAAAACGCGTCGCGGCTCCCTGAACCGCAAGCAACCACATGCATAGAGCAGTTGAACATGCAGGAAATGGTCGCCTACAAGCCGGCCAACAGTTGCATCGCTGCGTAGAGAGAGGCCGTGTGCTACTACCTCCGTCTAGTCTATATATAGTCCCCTTTATATTGTGTGCCATACTGTGCCCTCAAATTTAACCAACAAAATGTTAATGCATGTTACAAAAATTATATAATTGGAAACTATGTTCAAAGACGAATCCAACTATATAATCTTTGGCGACATGCATTCGTATTTTATTAGTTAAATAATAATTATAAACCAGTATGGGAGTATAGTAGGTAATTAAATCATAAATGTTTTTTTATTAACCGTATGTGTACGTGGCCTTTCGTCCTCCTCTCGCACGTCTTGTCACTCCGCTGCCGCAGACGGCTTACAACGCAAGCTTGCGCAACGCGCGGGGGCGTTCTTTTGGCCAAATGGTCGCGCCAATGAATTGTTGGTGAGCCCGTTCCCGCGCAACCTCGCAGGTTCCACGCAAGTTTCCTGCCCGACTTGGTGAAATCCCCCAAAATCCCAATGCTTACCGGCCTGCTATATAAACCCTAACGGGCGGCGAGTCCTGCGTCGCATTTTCCCCTCCCTCCCGGTAGCTTATCTCGTCTGCTTCTCCCACAATCGCCAATGGAACCGGTCCGTCATCGTCGCTCAGCCACTCCGCCGTCATCAGAGGACAGATCCAGCACGGAGGCTAGACCGCGACGGCGGCGCAGTCCCCGGCGTAGTGTAGTGCGTGTGGCGTCCCTGTTGGGTGTGCGCGGAACACCCACCACACACTCCGCCGCCGCTGCCTGTCGGCAGCTGTTGCCGGCCGCCGTTGCCGCCACACCACCGTCGAAAGCCAGGGCCATCGCCCGCTCTGCCGCCGTGGCCCGAAGGTAGGAGGTGGCTGTCGTGGCCGCCACCCCACTGCCGGCCACCATGGCAATCACCCGCTCCACCACCGCGGCCCGAAGGCGGGAGGTGGTGGTCGTGGCCGCCAGCCCACCGTTGACCGCCGGGGTCATCACCCGCTCCGCCACCGCCGCCCAAAGGCGGGAGGGGGAGGTGGATGCCCGCATGTCCGTCAGCGACTTTGCGTGCTACACCGAGTTCCTGCGGGAGGAGGAGGAGTGCCTCGTCGAGCACGCAAAGAGCCTTACCGCCGCCGTGGCCGCAGCACACACCGCCTCAAAGGCGAGGAATCAGGAGATCTACGAGGAGAACAACCACTTCGAGAGGGGTCGTCTGGAGCGGCAGAGGGCGTTCGAGGTGAGTGTCGCTGAAGCTGCAGTAGTGGCAGGCACCGTATTGCAGTTGTCCAGGTCATCGATAGGCTCCTCCTCCTTTGCCTCTTACTGAGCGTGCTCGGTAGAGGAGAGGTAGTCGGAAGTAGTAAAAAGGCCCTCCGTAGTACTAGTAGTAGTATTTAGGTGCTATTTTGTTCAGTTCATCTGACTATAGATGTGGTGGAACTGTACAACGTACTTCAAATTAGCTAGTATATATAGTTGAACTAGCTATTTTAGTACGTGGTTGGCAACAATTGGGGAAAATTTTGGTCGGTTCAGCTATCGAGTTGAACTATTTGTATAAATTAAGAATGACTGCTTAATGTATGAATGAAATCTATGCCTAATTACTGAATTTTAGTTGCAAAAATTAGATACTGCTAGTGATTTTTAGCTTCATATTTTGACAAATCGCAGTGTTACAAGGTTCACAAATGGCAATGTTACTAGATCAACAAATAATCTTTCCAGTTTGACAAATGGCAACATACCCAATATGACAGATACAAATCTTACCAGATAATTTGTAAGTGGTTGCACACGGGTCATCCAAAAGAACCGTTTGCGTTCAAGAGGCGCACAAATCCTGCTCTCACTTTGCATATGGGTGTTATATCTAAAAAGTTTGCGATCAAGTGCTGCACAAATCCTGCTCAGCACATTTTCCTTTGGCTTCCTGGGGAAGCTGTCGGTTTGCATACGGGTGTTCTAACTAAAACGTTTGAGATGAGTGTTTTATATTTAAAAACCATTGATGTTTTTTTCAAAATAAAATCGTTTGATAAGTCGGTACATTAAGAGAGAAAAATGCAAGTTCGCTCAAACCATATCTTTCATTCAGTCATACTGCAAATTTATATTCATATGATCGAGATACAGTATTAAACCCAAGAAAAAAACTATTTCCGGCGGCGGCGGAGGCGGCGTGCCGCGCCTTTGTTGTCGTTGTCGTCCTCCGGGACGCTCCTGTTGAAGTCGGCAATGCAACACATAATGTTCTTCACTTGTAAATCAAACATCATGTCGTCGCGCGATCGACGGGCGGGGCGCGGGAGGATGGCAGCTGGCGGCGCTGAGAGGTAGCGGTCGACGGCAGCGTCCCATGCCACTGAGGGGGGGGCACGCACAGGCACGGGCGTGGCGGGTGCAGCCAAACGCACCGGGACCAGCACCGCGGTGGGTGTAGTGGCGCGCACGGGCACGGGCACTAGCGCTGGCATGTACACGAACTTGCGCTGGCATGTACACGAACTTGCGCGGGTCCGTGGAGACCTCGCTGACGCCCGAGGCTTCCAGCTCTGCATTGTGCTCGGTGACCAGCCCGTCAATGCTACGGGGATGGGAGCTGGGACGGGAGCGAGGGCAGCAACCGCCGTGGCCAGCTCGTTCTGAGCCATGTCCATGAGGCCCCATTCCTCCTTATTTTCTATCTCCTCTGTCTCGGAGTCGACTTCACCAAACTTGAAGACTAGTGGCAGATGATCCTTCTACGCCGTGGCGTTGGTGGAGGCCTACGGGAGGGAGGGGAATGGGAGGCGAACAGTAAGGCCGCCCGTATTAAGCAGCTGCTCGGGTGTCATTAATGGAGAGGAAGGAAGGCGGCCGTGGAAGTCAAAGGGCTTGCTTCCCAGTGAGCTTGCGCAACGTACAACTTGCATGCTTTCCGGTGAGCCTGCGCGTTGGAGTACAGCTTGCACGCATCTCGGTCAACCTGCGAACCGGACTGCGCTCGCATGCCTCCCATTCAGTCAAGGTCAAGCAGCTGTCAGCATGGCACCTCCTATAGCCATTAAAACCAAGACACGTGGCGTCACGTGAATGCTTAACAGAACGCACATGGTTTGAATTATTAAAATGTTTGAGATATTAAAGTGGCAGCTATTTTTCAAAATGCCTTTGTTGGTTGTTATTCGAGTGCGCCTTCTCTGAAAATGTACACGAAAAATACCACAGCATGTCGGGTATCATTCCATTATAGCATGCCAAGTTTCATGAATTTCAGACGAGTTTTGGATTTACTAGAATTTAAAAACAAAGTATCTCAACGTTTTGTCGGCAATCAACGGTTCCCTGTTGTTTGGAATTCATTCCCATTTCTTGCATGGGACCTAAGCATGCGCCCAAGGACATAGATTTGATATTTCAATCAATTTATATGCACTTGAGCATGTGCATGTAGTTCAAATTTTAATTATACACATAACTGCATTGAAAACTCTGTTAATGCATAAAAATGTCCAAACGAACCCCGAAAAATCACAACAATTGACACAACACTCCTGTTGTTCTATGTTCACACAAGAAATTTTTTGAAAGTAGTAAGAGGCAATGTATATCGTTTTGTCCCCAAAGGTGGGACGTTCCCTACCGAAACCATCATGCTTGTTATGAGAAGCTCCGGTTTGTGAGAAGCATATACCCAAACCTGCCCCAAATGGGACAAAAAATTTACCACGTCATGTTGATGCCGCTCCATGATAGCGTGCCAAGTTTCACGAATTTCGGAGGAATTTGGATTTACTATAATTTGAAAACCAGGTATCTCAATGTTTGCGGCCGAGTGACGGTGGCAGGGTGTTTCACAATCATTCCCATTTCGTGCATGGGACGTAAGCATGCAACCAAGAACACAGACTTAAATTTTCAACCAATTTATATGCATTACAGCATGTGTATGTAGTTCAAATTTGAATTATGCTCATGAATGCATTGAAAACTCAGTTAATGCATAAAAGTGTCCAAAGAAATCCCGAAAATCACAAAAATTGACACAACACTCCTATTGTTCTACGTTGACACAAGATTTTTTTTTGAAAGCAATAAGAGGCAATGGGTATCGTTTCGTCCCCAAAGGTCGGACGTTCCCTTCCGGAACCGTCATGCTTGTTGTGAGAAGCTCTACTTTGTGAGAAGCATATACCCAAACCTGCCCCAAATGGGACAAAAAATTTACCATAGCATATTGATGCCACACCATGATGGCATGCCAAGTTTCATGTATTTCAGACGAATTTTGGATTTACTAGAATTTAAAAACAAGGTATATCAATGCTTGAGGCCGAGTGATGGTGCCAGGGTGTTTGACATTCATTCCCATTTCTTGCATGGGACCTAAGCATGCAACCAAGGACACATATTTGACTTTTCAACCAATTTATATGCATTAGAGCATGTGCAATTAGTTCAAATTTGAATTATGCACATAAATGCATTGAAAACTCAATTAATGCATAAAAATGTCCAAACGAACCCCAAAAAATCCCGAAAATTGACACAACAGTCCTGTTGTTCTATGTTGTCACTAGGAAAAAAATTGAAATCGAGAAGAGGCAATGGATATCGTCTCGTCCAGAAAGGTGAAACGTTCCCTACCGAAACCATGAGGCTTGTTGTGAGAAGCTCTGGTTTGTGAGAAGCATATCCCCAAACCTGCCCCAAATGGGACAAAAAATTACCACGGCATGTTGATGCCTCTCCGTGACAGCATGCCAAGTTTCATGAATTTCAGACGAGCTTTGGATTTACTAGAATTTAAAAACCAGGTATCTCAATGTTTGCGGCCGTGTGACGGTGGCAGGGTGTTTGACGTTCATTCTCATTTCTTGCATGGGACGTAAGCATGCAACCAAGGACACAGATTTGAATTTTCAACCAATTTATATGCATTAGAGCATGTGCATGTAGTTCAAATTTGAATTATGCACATGAATGCATTGAAAACTTAGTTAATGCATAAAAATGTCGAAACGAACCCCAAAAAATCACAAAATTGACACAACACTCATGTTGTCCTATGTTGACACGAGAAATTTTTTGAAAGCAATAAGAGACAATGGATATTGTTTCGTACCCAAAGGTGGGACGTTCCCTACCGAAACCATCATGCTTGTTGTGAGAAGCTCTGGTTTCTGAGAAGCATATACCCAAACCTTCCCCAAATGGGACAAAAAATTTACCACGGCATGTTGATGCCGCTCCATGATAGCATGCCAAGTTTCATGAATTTCAGACAAGTTTTGAATTTACTAGAATTTAAAAACCAGGTATCTCAATGTTTTCGGCTGAGTGACGGTGGTAGGGTGTTTGACATTCATTCCCATTTCTTGCATGGGACCTAAGCATTCAACCAAGGACACAAATTTCAATTTCCAACCAATTTATATGCATTAGAGCATGTGCATGTTGTTCAGATTTGAATTATGCACATAAATGCATTGAAAACTCAATTAATGCATAAAAATGTCCAAACGAACCCTGAAAAATCCCAAAAATTGACACAACAGTCCTGTTGTTCTATGTTGACACTAGGAAAAAAATTGAAATCGAGAACAGGCAATGGATATCGTTTCGTCCAGAAAGGTGAAACGTTCCCTACCGAAACCATCAGGCTTGTTTTGAGAAGCTCTGGTTTGTGAGAAGCATATCCCCAAACATACGCCAAATGGGACAAAAAATTTACCACGGCATGTTGATGCCGCTCCATGACAGCATGCCAAGTTTCATGAATATTAGACAAGCTTTGTACTTACTAGAATTTAAAAACCAGGTATCTCAATGTTTGCGGCCGAGTGACGGTGGCAAAGTGTTTGACATTCATTCCCATTTCTTGCATGGGACCTAAGCATGAAACCAAGGACACATATTTGAATTTTCAACCAATTTATATGCATTCGAGCTTGTCACTGGTGCGCGTCGGTGCTATACAAACGGTTGTTAACCCCTTTCCGTGACGGCATTTGGAACCATCGCCAAGTGAGTGTGGGCGATAGGGGGTCCTTCCCACACGACCCAAAAATCATCGGGGATAGGCCCTCCTGGGACACAGGCTAGCGCTGTGTCCGATCGGGCGAGGCATCGAAACCCAATCATTTCCGTAGGTATGTACATCCCACACGGTAATACGAGAAAATCATTTCCGTAGGTATGTACATCCCACACGGTGAATCCAAGAAAAACATTTCCGTTCGTATGTATATCACACACAGCCAATCCAAGGAATACGTTTCCTTTCTTATGTACATCCCACACAGTCAATCCAGGGAAAACGTTTCCGTTCGTATGTACATCCAACACAGTTTTGTGTATACGCTCGTGTGTGAAAGGTGTAACTATCACACATGCTCTGCATTGGTTAACTGTTTGCTTTCATTAACTACATCACACACGATTTGATGTAGAAAACTGTGTGGCATTGGTCTATCCATCACAAGCACTTTTACTGCCAGAAGCGTTTGCAAAGGTCCATGACCGTCTGTTATCTTTTTATTTTTGCCTGTAATTTATTATTCAAATTGGATATTTTGAAATATGAAACGTGCAATTCAAATTCTCAGCACAATGGTTCAACAACGAATCCATAAATAAAATTGCCAGTACAATATGTTCAGTAATTACAGGATTAGATTAACTATGATGAACCACAGTATTTAAAGGCGGTAAAGGTGAAGAGACAAGTGCAAATCATTTTGACTGCCGACGGTGTTGAAGAAGCGGAATGCCCATAATGTTGCTTCCTGCATACCATAGGCACGAACCACTTTTGTCCAACCCCTTGTGACGATTACCCGCCCATCCTTCACCACCTTCAGGAAGACTTCTAGAGCATTATCATGGTAGCATGAATTATATACTTTAACCTTAGTTGCCTCCACTCCGGTCATGTAGTTTGCAAGGTAATCATCAGTAAATAGCTTCAGAAACCACTGAAAAGAGAAAAATATCAGATACTGAGGTCTAATAGAGTAACTTGTTGCGGGCAGGGGGAAAAGGCAACACATTACTTACCATCCTAAAGTTCACTGTTGTCTTCGACAAAGTGTAAGTAAAGAGCTTAATTCCAATCTCCCGTTTCTTTCGCCTAACAATCTTTCTTAGTTTCCTCACTTGACGCTTGTTCATGAATATCTAATTGGCCCATACGCAAAAGGGATTGAAGCATGGATCAGTACCCCTCATATATGTACCTACAAGCAACCAGTAAATGTTAGAAGCTAAACTGAGATTGCACAAATGATGTAAAATACAACTACCTATGTTCCTAAGTACGAGTATTTTTTTTGAGATTTCAATATGAACTACATACGGATGTATATAGAATTATAGATATAGTTTAGATTAGAATCAAGATTTACTCATTTTGCTCCTTATGTAGTCTATATTGGAATCTCTAAAAATACTTATATTTAGGAATAGATGGTGTATAAGACATGGGATGCAGCTAACCTCGACGGCAAACAACAGCATCGCCCATTGTAGCCCTGTGTAAGTACATGGAAAGCCAATGTTAACTACAACAGGGTTAACATCCACCAAAATAGCAAATGGTAATAAAACGGCAACATCTGTAGTGATATCTTCATTTCGAAAGAGTAGCACAGTAGCAAAGGGACGGATTAAAAAATGGATACAACTGTTAATTGCAACAGGCTTAACAACATCCTAATTCATGTTTTGTAAGTTTGTAGCCATTAAAATACAACTCTTTAAAAATGGATACAACTATTAATTGCGACAAGCTTAATGGCCAATGAAACCGGTACTGATAAAAATGCAATTGGTGGAGTTAAACATCACAGGGCAGGTGCTGCCAGAGCAGATAATGGCCCAGTTGTCTATAAAAAGGTAGGGAAAATAGCTAAAATGTGTTAGGCATTTTTACTACAACATGCTTAATACATCGATCGTACAAAACATAGCCATTAATTGCAACTGGTATTGGTAAGATTGAACTGATTAGTACATACTTGGTAAGTCCTGAGAGGTAGTTGCTGGGGCACTTCATCTTGGCCAGAGCCCGCCCAAAGTCAGCGGTGGCGGAGGCGAGCTGTTCCTCCGGCTCGAAGCATGGATCAGTGCCACTGACATGTGTACCTACACGCAACCAGTAAATGGTAGAAGTTAAACTGCAATTGCACAAATGATGTGAAATATTGTAAGACATGGGATGCAGCTAACCTTGACGGAAAACAACAGCATCGGCCGTTATGACCCTGCGTAAGTACATGGACAAGCATGTTAAGTACAACAGGGTTAGCATCCACCAAACATAGCAAATGGGCAGCATCTCTAGTATATCTTCATTGCGGAGAGTACCATGGTAGCAAATGGACAGATTAAAAAATGGATAGAATTGTTAATTGCAACTGGCATAACAGTATCATAAGTCATGTTTTGTAAGTTTGTAGCCATTGAAATATAACTATTTAGAAATGGATTCAACTATTAATTGCAACAGGCTTAATAGACATTGAAACCGGTACTGATAAAAATGCAATTGGCATAGTTAAACATCACAAGGCAGGTGCTTCCAGAGCAGAGAATGACCCAGATGTCTATAAAAATGTAGGGAAAGTAGCAAAAACTTGTTAGGCATGTTTACTAGAACATGCTTAATACATCGACCGTACAGAACATAGCCATTAATTGCAACTGGTATTGGTAAGATTGAACTGGCGAGTACATACTTGGTAAGTCCTGAGAGGTAGTTGCTGGGGCACTTCATCTTGGCCAGAGCCTGCCCAAAGTCAGCGACGGCGGAGGCGAGTTGTTCCTTCGGGTCGAAGCGTGGATCAGTGCCACTGACATGTGTACCTACAGGCAACTAGTAAATGGTAGAAGTTAAACTGCAATTGCACAAATTATGTGAAATACTGTAAGACATGGGATGCAGCTCACCTCGACGGCAAACAAAAGCATCAGCCGTTATGACCCTGCGTAAGTACATGGACAGGCATGTTAAGTACAACAGGGTTAGCATCCACTAAAAATAGCAAATGGGCAGCATCTCTAGTGATATCCTGAGTCATGTATTGTAAGTTTGTTGCCGGTATTGGTGAAATTGAGCTGGACACGGTAATATTTGAACATCACACAGTGTGCAGTACTGAAATAAACAGACACGAAAATGCTTGATACATCAACCGTACAAATCATAACCATTGCAAGTGGTATTGGTAAGATTTTGCCGGTCAGATCTTACCTGTTAAGTCCTAGGGGGTAGTCGCTGGGGGACTTCATCTAGGCCAGAGCCTGCACCATGTCGGCGACAGCGGTGGAGGCGAGGTGTTCCTCCGGGTCAACACGCACAACAGCCATCGCGCCATGGACCGCCATCAGCTCCTGGCGGGGGGGATTTGGAGGCATGAGGATGTTTCGCAGGCGCCATTTAAGCAATCAGGTCGGGGATGTGATAGAGATCGGTGGGTTACCTGACTGGGTCCGAGCAGAACGTAGATGTGGTTAAGCTGTGGTTGCGGCGGCGGCAGTTTGAGATGCCGGTAGGGGGAGGTGCGAGGGAGGGGGTACTGAGGGTGGGGATGTGGTTGGAGGAATAAATTCTGAAATCGCGCACCTAATGAAAATTTCACTGTGAAACTTGAAACTTGGGTGGGGGAAACACACAATGCAGACGAAACACGTAAAATACTCGTGTGCGAGAAAAAAGAAAGTTGGCAGATCCCGTCTCCAAAAAAATGTACACGTGTACTTCATTTTTTCGGTCAATGGTACGCCTGGTTTATTAGGAAACATCGCACAAGTAACTGACTTACGAGTCATTAACGCAAAAAAATGCAGACGGGTACGGCATAGAAACCGTGTGTTTTGTGATCTTCTAATGATTAACGCAAAAAACGCACACGAGCACACATGCTAATCAACGCTCAAATCCCTCAAAGGATGCTCTTACCGACATTGTACGTTAATACTACAAACTTAAAGTACTACTGGTAATTTGCTCTAATACTACAAACTTAAACTACTTCTCACATGTTGCCATCAGGGCAAGCTGGCCAGACGCCGGCATTCTCCTTCTCGGCCTTGTAGGCGGTAGCCCACCGTGCTTCGATCTCCACCAAGCTCTCCTCACCATGACGTGCGGCCTCTTTTTTCTTGCGGCGGCGGGACTCTCTTTTCTTGACTGCTTTCTGCCTTTTCCGCTCCTTCTGTGCGGCTTCGGCCGCCTCTAGATCCACCAGTCATTCGGCCATGGCAGCCTCAAGTCCGCCCATGTAACTATTGGGCCGCCGGCGGCAATGAACTCGGCGTGGCGAGATGCCATCGCTTCCCTACCATGTGTGTGGTCATGGGCGGCGAGGAACGCGGCGCAGCGGGATGCCATCGCTTCCTTACCAGTTACTGTGCGCCGCCTGGAGAGAGCTCTGGGCCGGAGGGGCCGGGCAGCCTTACAGTCTGGTGGTATTCAAGAGCTCAACGACAAACGACAACAGAAATTTGGCTTCCCTTACAATTTTGCTCGTTCATTATCGCACATGGTTCATCTCCGTCGCTTCCGAAAACAGTGTGTGCTGAACCTATTGTGTGTTGCGTTATGATTGGCTGGAACCCCAGCCACGTGGATTGCGTGTGTGCACTGTAAGATGCGCCGCGATCGAACGGCAATCCACGTCCCTCACATCACACCTGTGCACCTGTAGCTGGATTGGATTAATATGCGCTAAATGCCTATAAAATGCACATAATCCCCTAAATATGGTAAATGAGCCCGAAAATATGCCAAATTTGAACACGTTGATTTGCAGGGTGTACGTTCGTCATAGAAAAAAGCTCCAGGGCAAGAACGAAGAAAATTTGGATTCCCCTTCAATCTTGGGGATTTCCCTCTCGAAAGCATGGAACTTCCTCGGTGATGGTTTGATTTATGAAAGGCGTGCATGATGACATAAGCCAAACCTTCTCAAACTTTTACCAGGGCATGGTGAGGTCATAACAAGGCACCAGGCCAGGGGTCATGTTTTTAAGCATTTATTTCAATTTTTTTTGTATAGTTGAAAACATAACAAACAAACATTTGTGGTTGACTATTGCCACACATTTCATCGAAATATCTGTCCATTCCTTGTAAAAGGCATGAGAATTCCTTAAATGGCACGAGCATGGTTTTCTAGGCTGTTCTTGTGGACCCTTTCATGCACCGATTGTTTGAACTTGAATTATGCGCATTAATGCCTAGGAAATGCACATAATCCCCTAAATATGGCAAATGAACCCGGAAAAGTGCAAAATTTGAACACGGTGATTTTCAGGTTGTATGTTCATCGTAGAAAAAACTCGTGGACAAAGGACAAAGGCAATTTGGACCCCCCTTCAATCTTGGTGATTTCCCCCTCGAAACCATGAAACTTCCTTGGTGATGGTTCGATTTATGAAAGGCGCGCATCACGACATAAGGAAAACATTCTCCAATTTTTACCAAGGCATGGTGAGGGCATACCATGGCACCACGCCAGGCGTCATGTTTTCCAACCCTGTGTTTCATTTTTTGTATAGTTGTTAACCCAGTAAACGACGTGTTTATGGTTGACTATATATTGCCACACATTTCCTTGAAATATCTGCCCATTCCTTGTAAAAGGGATGAGAATGTACTAAATAACAAGAGCATGGTTTTCTAGAACGTTCTTGTGCACCTTTTCATGCACAGATTGTTCGAATTTGAATTATGTCCATTAATGCCTAGAAAATGCACATAGTCCCCTAAATATGGTAAATGAGCCCGGAAAATGTCAACTTTGAACACGTTGCATTTGAGGCGGTATGTTGATCGTTGGAAAAAACGGAATGACAAACTAGGATAGAAATTTGGATTCCCCTTCAATCTTGGGGATTTCCCTCTCGAAAGCATGGAACTTCCTCGGTGATGGTTCGATTTATGAAGGGCGTGCATGACGACATAAGCCAAACCTTCTCAAATTTTTACCAGGGCATGGTGAGGTCATACCATGGCACCATGCCAGGCGTCATGTTTTTTAAGAATTTATTTCATTTATTCTATAGTTGAAACCCAACAAACAAACATTTGTGGTTCACTATTGCCACACATTTCATCAAAATATCCGTCCATTCCTTGTAAAAGGCATGCGAATTTACTAAATGGCACGAGCATGGTTTCCCAGGCCGTTGTTGTGGACCCTTTCATGCACCGATTGTTTGAACTTGAATTATGTGCATTAATGCCTAGGAAATGCACATAATCCCCTAAATATGGCAAATGAACCCGGAAAAGTGCCAAATTTGAACACAGTGATTTGCAGGTGCTCATCATAGAAAAAAAATCGTGGAAACAGAACAAAGGAAATTTGGATCCCCCTTCAATTTGGTGATTTCCCCCTCGAAACCATGAAACTTCCTTGGTGATGGTTCGTTTCATGAAAGGCGTGCATGACGAAATTTTTACCAGGGCACGGTGAGGTCATTCCATGGCACCACACCAGGCGTCATGTTTTCCAAGCATGTATTTCATTCTTGTATAGTTGTTTACCAGTAAACAACGCGTTTATGGTTGACTATTGCCACACATTTCCTTGAAATATCTGCCCATTCCTTGTAAAAGGCATGAGAATGTACTAAATAGCATGAGCATGGTTTTCCAGACCGTTCTTGTGCACCTTTTCATGCACTGATTGTTCGAATTTGAATTGTGTGCATAATTAATGCCTAGAAAATGCACATAATCCCCTAAATATGGTAAATGAGTTCGGAAAAATGTAAAATTTGAACATGTTGCATTTGAGGCAGTATGTTGATCGTTGGAAAAAACTGAATGAAAAACTAGGACGGAAATTTGGTTCCCCTTCAATCATGGTGATTTCGCTCCCGAAAGCATTGAACTTCCTCGGTGATGGTTCGATTTATGAAGGGCCTGCATGACAACATAAATGAAACCTTCTCAGCTTTTAACCAGGGCACGGTGAGGCCATACCATGGCACCATGCCAGCCGTCATGTTTTTCAAGCATATATTTCATTGATCTATAGTTGATAACCCAGTAAATGACGCGTTTGTGGTTGACTATTGCCACACATTCCATTCAAATCTCTGCCCATTCCTTGTAAAAGGCTTGAGAAATTACTAAATACCACGAGTATGGTTTTTTGAGACTGTTCTTGTGCACCCTTTCATGCACCGATTGTTTGAATTTGAATTATGTGCATTAATTCCTACAAAATGCACATAATCCCCTAAATATTGTAAATGAACCCAGAAAAGTGACAAATTTGGACACGATGATTAGCAGGATTTATGTTCATCATAGAAAAAAACTCATGGATGAAGGACAAAGGAAATTTGGATTCCCATTCAATCTAGGTGATTTACTATTGTACGCGATTCATCTCCGTTGCCTCTAAACCGTGTGTGTTCACTCACACATGCAAAAGGAAAAAAGAAAACCCTCGCCCACTTCGTCCCAACTCACTCGCCACGGACTCCTCCGCAACTCTGCACCCTAAGCTCGACGTCTGTTGGCGGCGGCTGTAGGTCGCGCTCCAAACGGCACCGGATTTCGCCCCTACCGCTTTCCGCCACCTATCTGCACCGACATTCTACACTCTAGTCGACTGGGGTTTTCTGCAGGATTGGGCTGGGGATTTTTCTCATGGAGAAGGTAATCAACTTAATTAGAGAAAATATTCACTCATCTCTTATCGTAGTCCGTCCGTCGCTGTTAATCAAACGGCGGAAATTGCCGTGGAATAATTTTTGTTCTAGCTGATTCGTGGGTGTTCATTCATGTGTCCACAGTGCGAGCACAAATCCGGCAACTGTGGTCGTGGCTAGTCGGAAACGAAGTTCTATCTCACCATTCCGGATGACTTCAGGGAGCGCTCGGTTTGTTCAATCTCAACCTACCACGGTTGGCACGACCTAAATTTGTGAACATATACCATCTGTTGCTACATTATCTATATATTTGCATCAAATCTTTGTTACATTATCCATTTTTAATTCGATATTTTTGTACTTTGCTTTCATCTATATATACGGATCTGTTCTATCAGTTACTCCCATATTTGCATCTTGCTCTGTTATTTCAATATATCTAATTTCCGATCTTAATTTTCATTTCAAGCAGTACATCCCTTGCTTTGCAAGAACAGGTGTAGATTGAAATCTTGGGCTTTACTTTGCTGATGACTCCCAGGATGTCATATTGACAATGCAGCATGGATTTACAATGACGGTTAGCGTAAAACTTGATAAAGATGGTCACTCCTATTTTAATGCGGACCTTTGGAGAAAAATGCCTAGGTGTTATGAACTGAAAGCTGGCAATAAAATTCTAGTGCGTGCACCACAGCCTGGTCTAATTAACATGGATGTTTACTTCCCCAACGCCATCAGCTGATCAAAGTCTGATCGAGGTTAGTGTCCTTTCAACTTTCTCCATGCTATCATGTTTCTATTTAAGCAACCAATTGATCACTATTTAAGCAACCAATTGTGATAACATATTCTGAAATCCGTTCCTAGGCAGTAACAAATTCTATTTACCAATTTGTGCGCACTATATATTCTTCTGCCATGTTCTGAATAAATAATACCTTTCCACCTTTTAAGCAGGATATGTTGGATGCATAGTGAACGATCTGTATGTTACTAAGCGTACCAAATATAACGGGAAGGACTTGAAGCATGTCATAAACTTTTTTGAAAATCTGACAGAGATAGCACAGCGTATGAAAGCTGTATTTTGGATGGGATTAATTAGACCTATGGTGCACACACTGAACAAGACCAATTGTGTGCACAAAACGCTGGTAAAAAGTCTTATGTTAATGTTGATGCTCATAAACTATATATATCTTCAACTATATGTTGCAATTGTTTTTTATTCTACATGTCAACAGAAATTGCCCCCTATAGCAGTTCCTGGATCAATTTCCCAGCGTGGTCGAATTACACTTGTGCCTGCTAATAACGCCAAAGTGATTGCAAGGTACTGCATTTCCCGCAGAAATGGAACCATTCAAATTGACAAGTTCTTGCTTCTCGTGGCAATGCATCCATATTGGAAAATTGGAGACACTGTTCTACTCATGCTCTACCAAGTCATAGGAGGGTTATTCCTTTTTATTGACGAGATGCCGAGTCACCGTGATCAAGCTGCTTCCAGTGGATAGTTGTGGTTGTTGGCCCTCAGCCTCTTAAAATGTGCTAGTTGTTACTATATATGTTAAGTATGTAGATACGGACCATATGGTTGTTGGCCCTTAGCCTCTTAAAATGTGATAGTTGTTACTATGTTAAGTATGTAGATATTGATATGGTTGTCAAAACTGTGTTACGAAGATCCTCCTTTTGTCGAATAGTGTAACCACTATATATATGTTACTCAAATGCTGTTACCCAAGTTCATAAATTTTCATGGAAAGTATTAGTATCATACACAGGTCATTGAGTTTAAGCGTGTGCCCGATGTCCAAAAGGCATTTGCACATTAACTGTCCATATTGCAAATTCACACACATGTTAACATAAGGAAACGTATGTGTAACATACTAATCATCGCACACGAGTACTCGCAGACGCATCGTGTGCGATACTCCGCCACCGCAAGCAACTAGTTTGCATTTTTCAAAGTCTTTTGTACACACAGAATCGCACACGAAGTAACTGTATTGACCGTCTGTGTTGTAATTTCTCATCGCAAACAGTTCATCCGAGTCGGCTATTTGCCACGTATCACACACATCTTGTTTGCACGACTCATTTGTGTTATTTTGGCTCATCGCAAACAGTTTATCCATGTGAACTGTATGCCGCATATCACACACATCTTGTTAAGTTGAACCGTTTCTGTTGTGTTCCCTAATTGAAAATAGTTTGTCCGAGTTAACCGTATGAAGTGTATCGCACACACATTGATATGGCTGCCCGTTTCTCTTGTTCTACCTCCTCGCAAACAGTTTGAATGGATTAACCGTGTGTCCTGAATCGCACACACATTGTTATGGCTACCCGTTTCTGTTGTTCTGCCTCATCACAGACAGTTTGAATGGATTAACCATGTGTCCTGCATCGCACACGCAACTAAAATCTGAACCGTGTTTGATGCCTCCGCCATCGCAAACATTTTGCACCTTTTTTACGGTTTTTTACACCACCGTTTGCAATTATTGCATCGCACATAGTTTCGGCAAAGGGTCTCTGATCGTAGTGTCGCGTTAGTAGTATCCTGCAATAGTGTGTGCGTGTAGTTCAAATTTGAATTATGCACATGAATGCATAGAAAACTCAGTTAATGTATAAAAATGTCCAAGCGAACCCAAAAAATCCCAAAAATTGACACAACACTCCTATTGTTCTATGTTGACACTAGGAAAAAATTTCAAATCGAGAAGAGGCAATGGATATCGTTTCGTCTAGAAAGGTGAAATGTTCCCTACCGAAACCATCACACTTGTTGTGAGAAGCTCTGGTTTATGAGAAGCTTATACCCAAACCTGCACCAAATGGGACAAAAAGTATACCACGGCATGTTGATGCCGCTCCATGATAGCATGCCAAGTTTCATGAATTTTGGATGACTTTTGGATTTACTAGAATTACAAAAGAAAGTATGTCGACGTTTGTCGGAGAGCCATGGTGCCGTAGTGTTCAACATTCATCCCCATTTCTTGCATGGGACATAAGCATAAACCCATGGACACATATATGATTTTACAACCCATGTTCGTGCACCGGAGCATGTGCATGTAGTTTAATTTTGAATTGTGCACCTGAAATGGCTAGAAAACCAATTTAATGTATAAAATGTCCAAATGAACCCTGAATAATTCCAATTCTTTTAAGACACACATATAGTTGCATGTTCACTGCAGATAAAAGGTCTAGCAATTCAAACACCGTCCATTTCCGCTATGACACCATTATGTAATTCATATCAAGATGAAAAATCAAGTAGATCCCACATAGTTTATTATCACCAACCGTGTGAGATGCAGCACAAAATATGCTGGAGCACCGTCGGTGTATAGTACGCCTATGGCTTATGCGAGAAGGTGCGTCGGCTACAATCCACAGCCGACGTCTCAAGCACACTAACTCGCTCCCCAGATATCATTTCAATGTTCAATCGTCGCCGATGAAAGATGGGCACGTGGACCCGCCTCGTGAGGGCAACTTCAGTGGCCCACTTCGGCGAGAGCGGCACAGTAGCTGTCCGTTCCGCAGCGGCGGCCTTAGCCCTGATGGAGGCCGCCCACGACCATGTCGGAGCCGCCCATGCCCAGCTCGTGGCAGTCACTGCACGAATCGAACGAGGCTTCTCCGATAACGGTCGGCAACCCACGGCCGAAGAGTTGGCAATCGCCGAGAGCGTTCGAGTAGCCGTCCGTTCCTCCGCCGCATACCTTGCGACGACGGAGCCTGTCCAAGCCTAGATCGTGGCTGCCCAAAGAGATGGCGGACGCGGATGGAAAGATGCTTCCCGAGTATGGTGTGATGGATGCCATGGAGCCCCTTCCCTAAGAGACAATTAGGCGCGAGCTGGACATGGAGGCGGTGGCGGAGATCCACGAGCACCAGCCGTAGTAGTACTCTTTGTTTTGTTTAATTAAGAGCGCCAGTCTTTAATTTGTTAGAGTAATGTTTAGGTCAGCAAGCTCTGTTTAATTGCTGAACTTGCTCGATTAAGAAGTGTGGGTGTGCTGTAGTCTCCTTTGTGTACCCAAAGTATGCAATGACGTGGATGACCACTGTAACCAGGGAAATTCGAACCAAAATTTTTGACGTTCAAACTCATTACACACGGGTTAAGCTATCTGAATCGTTTGTGATGTTCACATATCGTACACAGTTCTGAATAAGGGACCGTGTCTGATGACACTTTGCGCGCCAGTTTTTTTGCTGAAGCGATGCCAAATTTTTGGCTTCCACGAAAATAGCTACCTCCTCGCCCCTCCCCCTTACCAAAAGCCACATTTCCCCTGTTTCCGCCTTCCTTTCCAAGTTGAAACCTTCACTCCTTGCTTGCAGCGACGCCTCGTCGCCGGCGACCCTCCTTCGCGTTGCTCGGCCTCGTCTATCCAGGCAGGTAATCCACACCCGACCCCCATCCTCCTCCTCCTTCCACATCCCACATGCCCCGACCGCCGGTGCGACACCTTCCACCCAAATCACCGACCCCTCCACCAAATAAGTGCCGCCCTAAGCCATGGTGCACGTAGTATAGCCAGGATCTCAAGGAGCATTTGGCAGCGGAGAAGCAAATCGCGGCCGCACGCGCGGATGAGGCCGCGATGGCTGCCATTCGTGCCGACCCCCAGATCTTGGAGGAGCACCTTGCCATTTGCTAGCTACACCGGTTAAGCATGCTCGGTTTACCCATTGCGTGTACCCCTCCTGCCTTTCCTTCAAAAATTCTAGTGAATTGTGCTATCTAATTTTACCATGCAATCTGTTGCTCTAGTGTATATGTTCTATATGTCATGCAGTGTGGTGCTCACTTATTAACTATTTTGTTAATTAGTTGTCGTCTTCAGTTAACTGTTTGGTTCAATTCTGCAAATGTGATGTTCAATTCTTCGGGCTGCAATTTTGTATTCTCTTCCATGTGAGAAATAAATCGAATTTATCTTTACAAAATACATGAGAAATGAATACAATTGCTATATTTCCAAGTTGTCAAGCATGCTTGGTTTGGTTATACATTGTGCAATGTGGAGCTCAGTTAACGTTTGGTTCATTTGTGTTGTGGTGTTTAGTTAAGTGTTTGGTTCAATTCTGCAATGCGATGTTCAATAGTTGTGGGTGCATTCTGTTATTGTATACCATGTGAGGAATAAATTGAATTTGGCTGTAGTAAATACATGAGAAACAAATACAATTGCTATATTTCCAAGTTGTTAAGCATGCTTGGTTTGGTTAACTGTCTGATCTTCTATTAGGAGTATGTAATATTGTGCAATGTGGTGCTCAGTTAATGCTTGGTTCATTTGTTGTGGTGTTTAGTTCAATTCTGCAATGCGATGTCCAATTGTCGTGGGTAGAATTTTGTATTGTTGTGCATGTGTGGAATAAATCAAATTTGGTTGCACTTAATACCTGAGAAACATATACAAGTGCTATATTTCCTAGTTATTAATCATGCTTAGTTTGGATAAATGGGTTTTCCGTGTGGCTTGAATTAATCCGATGAATCTGCAATGTGCTTATTTTTCATCAACATATTTTACTGATAGCATGCGAACCCTAACTTAACCTGATGACTAACTACCTTATATGTGTTGCAGGGAAACAATGGGAAGCACTGAGGTTTACAATCATGGTTAGCACGTGCATGGTCTGTTGTCTAATAGCACATTATTGTGCAATTGCAGGAACCATTCTAATATTTAGGTTTTTAACAATTTGGTCTTGCACATATAGGTCCTGCTGTCAGAGGTTTTGACCCACTGTTCGACCCTTTTTGCATATGGGGAAATGAGTTGTCCATGAATATCAATCAAGTCAAGAAACTCAGAAAGATTGTTAGGATAAAGAAATTAGCGACAACAAAAAACAAGATCTTTGTCTGCACAATGAAGAAGACATCAGTTCACTACAAGATGGTACTAATTATTATACCTTGCCTTTTTTATTCCTTTGTCCCATTTCCAATATAGAGAAGATATTTATGCACATCCTTGTTTCCAGGCCTTTCCAAAGCATTTCACTGATGATTACCTCTCAAACCACCTCTATGGTCAGGAGGCGAGGAAGGTTTTCATACAACACCCATGGTTCAATATTGAAGTGTTCCTGAAGAGGAGGAAGAACAGACGGTCAATCATCCACAGGCACTGGCCTAAAGTTGCAAAGACCTTCAACAGGAATGAAGGCTCAATATTTGCCTTCCGCTTCAGCAGTTTTCCAGATGAGATGCATCTGTTTATATACCGTCTATGATGCTAAAGGTTCTACATGTTGTGTAACACCCCAAAATTTTGACCTTGTTTTATTAGTTAAAATTTTGCCAGGAAATAAAAATTTTATTTTTCTGGATTTCTCCTTTGATTTCAGAACCCCTCTTCTCTTTAATATTGTGGGTTTTTACCTCTAGTGGAAACTTACCAAAGGTATTATTGGACTTGTATGCCCTCTTTATAAAATCAATTCTTTTTCAGTGGATTTATTTGCATAATTATTTTTCATGAACTTTATTCTTTTAAAATGATCTTTCATAAATTTGGAGCCCCTTTTTTTGCACTGCAACCATTTGATAAATGCTTTTAAAAATTTCACCAAAATTTGGGGATGTCATGTGAGGTTCCCACATCACTTTTATGCAAAAATATCTTTTGGTTATTGGAGATTTTGAGCTCTACATCAATTTTTCAAATCTGATCCAGTGGGTGTTTTTGCACTACAACCTATTTAAATATTCTTCTAAAAATTCTTCCAAGTGTTTGGTGATGCCAGGAGATGCATATAATGCAACTTCATGCAAAAACCCAGTGATGTTCTTTGAAAAATTTGAGTGAATAATCTTCATTTCTATTCTGGTCTAGTTTGGTGATTTGTACTGCAACCCCATTTTATCTTGCTCTAGTACCTTTGAGCTTTTTCCTACCTATAGTCCTCCCTACCAAACTCTTAAGTCCAGGAGATTGGACCCATTGGAGTATTTTTGGTGCATGCAATGTCAGCCTTTATTTTCTGCCCAAAACTGGTTTTCTCAAAAATCTTGCACAATCAAGTTTCTGTTTTTGCCAAACTAGCCTTACCACCTTTTTTAGCTCCTAAAGAGACTAGGATCTGGAGAGTTTGGCCACCCCAAGAGCTGCCTAGATGACCATGGCATTCTGTCGAACACCCTGTGTGCAGGAACAGTTTTGGCATGTCCTTTGGTTTGCATTGTGGACTTGAACCCCTGACCCATCCAGCATGTCCACTAGCCTCCTAGCTATCCCTAACCCTGGCCTGTTAGCTACCAGCCTCACCCAAGCTCTCTAGAGCGCGCTGGCTTTTCGTCGAACACCTGCCGTGCGCGCTCTGGGCGCGCCCAGAGCGCACGTTTTGCACGCGCGTGCACTGAGTCATCGCGCCGCACTGCCACCCCCAACGCGTCCCGTCACTGGACCCAGCTCGGCTGCAGAGCCGCGCCACACACTCGCCCTCTCACCAGTACGCTCCAAGCCGCACTGACACCCTACAGCGTCGCCGGCAGAGCTCCCTTGGCGGCACGCCGGCGTCGGCAGCGGGCTCTGCCGTGGACGGCGCCGCCCAAGCCACCCGCGCACGCCAGCTGCCCCGGGGAACAGCCCGTGCTTATCCTCATGCTCGTCAGCACGCGCTCGTCGCCGCCACGATGCCCTGCAGCTATAGCAACGGCGACTCGTCGTCGATCTTATCCCCGCCGCGAAGCCAGCCCCGTCGCGCTATAAAAGGAGGCCCCGTGCTCCTCCGAGCACTCAGGCAACCCCAGGCCACCCCCATAGTTCTCCCGTAGCCAGCAATCGATGGGGAAGGGCTTTCTTCCTCGTCTCCGGCCGATTCGGCCGCCGCCGAGCTCCGGTGCCGTGTGTCACAGCCAGGCCCTCCCCCGCCAATCCAACGCCACCAGACGTTCCCCCATAGCCTTGCGGAGCTGCCTAGCGCCTCAGCTTCGACCAAGGACCACCGGAGCCCAAAACCCACTCTGCTCCCGAGCCGCCGTCCGCCGCGAAGCTCGCCGCCGGTGACCCCCTCCGTCCCCACCTGCCTAGTGCCCACCGGGAGGACCGCCCCAGCCTGGCGGATCCATCCCCGCCCTCGGGACCCCGTGGGGAGCCGCCGTTCGCCGCCGGTGATCGCCGGAGCCCCGCACCGCTCGGGCAGAGAGAAGGGAGGGAGAGGAAGAACGGTCAAACCTGACCAGTGGGCCCCCTGGACCCACTGTCAGTGAACCGCGGGGCCGTTCTCTCTGTTTAAGTGAAAGCGCAGAGTCCCGATTACGTCTTCTCTGCTTTGAAAGCGTATTTTCCTCGAAGCGTTTTCCTTTTTCTGAATTTAATAAAACAGAACTTTGACTGATCTTTGACTGGCTATAACTTTTAAAATAAAACTCCAAATGAGTTGATTCTTTTTCCTACCTCTCTCAAATTTCATCTAGTTTATTTTAAGATTTATTTCAAAAATATTGAGGCAACTTTTTGTGCTGTCTTTGAAATGTGTGTTGTTTGTATATTTCTCAAAATAGGATTTTTGGAGAAAAAGGCAACCTTCAAAAGTGCACCCCCACATGCATACACTTGAAGGCAAGCATCCTGAACCCTGGTTAATATTTTGGGATGTTGTTGATACGTTTACAACATCAACTTGACTTGGAGCATACGCTATTTTATGTGACGATAAAAATCATATGCATAAGTGCATGGTGGAGTTTTTCTTTGCTGTGATAATGGATATGTTGGTGATGGTATTCATCCTCGTAAGCTCCCCTTGCATACCGGAAGGAAGCCGGGAAAGTCGTGGTCTTGGGTAGACACGGGCTTGTCCCTAGTACCTCGTCGGGACGAGTATGTCCGGTATGGCATGGTAAGGCTTGACGAGTGATAAGTCTACCTGTTAATGGAAATACTCTTGTTATGCTAATCATGTAGGGAACACTTGAACCTCCTGAGTCGGCCTTAGATCGAGTCTTGTCCAGTAACCCCCATACTTGCCTGGTACTACCACTTGTCTCTGCCTTTGGTAGGGTATGGTTCAGTAAGTTGTCAACCCCTGTCATCCGATCCGGGGGCATGGGTGTTTCCGGTTGGGACCGAGAGCGGGGCCACCCCTTAGAGCGCGCGTATAGAAATTTGATCACATGCTACGTCGAGGTTGTAGCCTCCCCACTTAGAGTTTGGCTTGACAGGTGTTGTGGGTGATTCCAGACATCGGTGAGTTAAGCTGGTGTGTGCAGGTCAGGCGTGTTTTCAATCAAAAGACCGTAGACGGAATTAGTCCCGATGGACTAAAGAAATCCGTTACCCGTGGGTAAAGAGTACACCCTCTGCAGAGATTATACATCTATTCGAATAGCCGTGTCCATGGTTAAGGACTACAGTCAGGGATAGGTCAAGTGTCGGTCTTAGTGTCGGTCTTCGGAGGAAAAACGGCTAAACCAGAACCTTGATTATGGACTGTGACATATGTGGATTATGATCATTATTATTGTGGACTAACCATTTACTTTATTTGTATTATTGAGTATCCCTGGGATGGTTCTACCTCCTGGATACCCATTACAACTATTCTATTATAAGCCCTTTATGCGGTGTCGCTCAGACGCCCGACTGTGGCATGCTTGTTATTTCTTTTATATATATATAAGCCCTTTATGTGGTGTCGCTCAGACGCCTGACTGTGGCATGCTTGTTATTTCTTTTATCTATAAGCCCTTTATGTGGTGTCGCATAAACGCCCGACTGTGGCCTGTTTGTTATTTCTTTTATTTTAAAGCCCTCTACGTGGTGTCGCCCAGACGCCCGACTGCGGCATTATTAATTTACTTGCACTTTCTTTTGAGGATTCATTTCAGACACTCGATCACTATATACTATTTCTATATTGCATATTCATATATTACCCACATGCGTGCATCATGAATATTTTTGCTTATCTCGTGACTGTCGTTATGATCATAGAATATTTTCGGATCATGATTTTCCCTTGATATATTATACTCGTGTTCTTGATGTTTTGTGAGTACATTCAAACGTACTCACTGGCTTGTCCCTGGCTATTGTCTTGGCCAGATTTCTTGCACAGAGAAGAGTGTTACGACGACGGCCCCGGAACCTACGCAGTGTTGTCAGCAGCCTCGCGAAGATAGGAGTTATCCTGGTCAGCTGTTCTTGTGGGAAATGGAGTCCCATAGACGCAGATGAACCACAAACCGCTTCCGCCATCAAACCATTAGAAACCAAGTGTTGTACTCATAGGCCACAATGGTCTTGTACTACATATTTTGTACTTGCTTGAATATTCTTGTATCAAGTTGGTGCCTCATCAGCTAACAGTAATCCTGGGGCTGGTGAGCATAAGGGCCATTTTCTGGAGAATTAATATCCCGAAAATCCGGTCTTGACAGACTTGGTATCAGAGCCAGGCTGACCATTGGCTAACCCTATCTTAGCCAGGTCAATAAACCTAGGTTGACCAACCCACCAGACCTTAACCAAACCCCAGCCAAGCTTCTCGCGTAAGATAGCCACACAGTGACCCCGACGCTTTTGGCAGTCGGTGCCCAACCTATCAGCTTAGCCTGTCGATCACGCGCCAGTGACCGACACCTAACTTGTCTCATTCGCAAGCGTGCGAAGGAAGACTCGCCCTTTTTTTCCTATAAAAAGGACGCGCTAGCCTCAACCCAGCATAGCACAGCCTCTTTCCCAAACCAAGCCACGATGCCTGGCCCCATTGTTCACAATGAGACCACAGCAACCAACCTTGGAGGTTTTGTGACCGTGCTCGCAAACCTCACCCGCCGTGCCTATGCACTAGAGGAGCCCCCGGAATATGTTGTGTACAAGAGCTCATGAACGGTGAGAGCCGTCAGTTCTGGGCCACTGTACACATTTATGGTAGGGGTCTCTCGCCAGAACGCCCCTACAGGTTCACTAGAAGGACCACTCCCTTTGAGCCGCAAGCCATCCATCTGGCAGCCCGAGAAGCTATAGTCCAACTCCGGCACTTGTCGCCCAGAGTTAACTGTCGCTCGTTCTACTACTACCCCAGTCGTAACGGGTACGGTAGGCCGCCCGAAGCTGCCAACGGAGATCACGAGACGGATCCTGCACTGTTGCATCTGGTGCGCTATGTAAGTGCACTAGAGGAACTGTTCGATCAAATCACCCTTGATCTGATCGCAGCTCGTGGAGAACTGTTTCGCCGAGCCCCGGCGAGAGGAGAAGTGGAGCCCAACGCCGACAACCCAGTCGTGCTGTTCGGACACCCGATCGAGTCCTTGAGGTCTGCCCCAGCCATCGGCCAAAATACTTTGATGTCCCCAGAAGTGCTTCGTCGCCTTTTGGGAACACACTCCAACGGAGTGGTGACCAACAACCCCCGCGATGGTCATCACCGCTACCCCGACCCTGCAGCCCCTCAACCTCATCCAGCTAATCCCGACGGTGAAACCCGTGGGGAAGATTCGACGTCCACTAGGCAAGCCCTCTTAGATATTAACGGAGTAGACTAAGTCACTCGAATAGTAGCGGGCCTTATTTTATTTCTACGCCTTGTAATTGTGTGATTCTGTATCACCATTATTAGAGGATGTCTGCTTGTGCGCCCCATTACCAAAGACATTTTCTCCGGACCCTGTCGTTTTGCCGTCTTTATTATCAACGTCATGGCTATGTTTATTTGTGTGTTGCAGCTTATGTTTGTATCCTAAATTCATGCTATGCGCAAACTCTTGTTTTCAACTTAAGGTTGTATATTTTATTTTTTTAAATCAACCCTTAGCAAATCTCGAGGACGAGATTTTTTTAAGGGGGGTAATGTTGTAACACCCCAAAATTTTGACCTTGTTTTATTAGTTAAAATTTTGCCAGGAAATAAAAATTTTATTTTTCTGGATTTCTCCTTTGATTTCAGAACCCCTCTTCTCTTTAATATTGTGGGTTTTTACCTCTAGTGGAAACTTTCCAAAGGTATTATTGGACTTGTATGCCCTCTTTATAAAATCAATTCTTTTTCAGTGGATTTATTTGCATAATTATTTTTCATGAACTTTATTCTTTTAAAATGATCTTTCATAAATTTGGAGCCCCTTTTTTTGCACTGCAACCATTTGATAAATGCTTTTAAAAATTTCACCAAAATTTGGGGATGTCATGTGAAGTTCCCACATCACTCTTATGCAAAAATATCTTTTGGTTATTGGAGATTTTGAGCTCTACATCAATTTTTCAAATCTGGTCCAGTGGGTGTTTTTGCACTACAACCTATTTAAATATTCTTCTAAAAATTCTTCCAAGTGTTTGGTGATGCCAGGAGATGCATATAATGCAACTTCATGCAAAAACCCAGTGATGTTCTTTGAAAAATTTGAGTGAATAATCTTCATTTCTGTTCTGGTCCAGTTTGGTGATTTGTACTGCAACCCCATTTTATCTTGCTCTAGTACCTTTGAGCTTTTTCCTACCTATAGTCCTCCCTACAAAACTCTTAAGTCCAGGAGATTGGACCCATTGGAGTATTTTTGGTGCATGCAATGTCAGCCTTTAGTTTCTGCCCAAAACTGGTTTTCTCAAAAATCTTGCACAATCAAGTTTCTGTTTTTGCCAAACTAGCCTTACCACCTTCTTTAGCTCCTAAAGAGACTAGGATCTGGAGAGTTTGGCCACCCCAAGAGTTGCCTAGATGACCATGGCATTCTGTCGAACACCCTGTGTGCAGGAACAGTTTTGGCATGTCCTCTGGTTTGCATTGTGGACTTGAACCCCTGACCCATCCAGCATGTCCACTAACCTCCTAGCTATCCCTAACCCTGGCCTGTTAGCTACCAGCCTCACCCAAGCTCTCTAGAGCGCGCTGGCTTTTCGTCGAACACCTGCCGTGCGCGCTCTGGGCGCGCCCAGAGCGCATGTTTTGCACGCGCGCGCACTGAGTCGCCGCGCCGCACTGCCACCCCCAACGCGTCCCGTCACTGGACCCAGCTCGGCTGCAGAGCCGCGCCACACACTCGCCCTCTCACCAGTACGCTCCAAGCCGCACTGGCACCCTACAGCGTCGCCGGCAGAGCTCCCTTGGCGGCACGCCGGCATCGGCAGCGTGCTCTGCCGTGGACGGCGCCGCCCAAGCCACCCGCGCACGTCAGCTGCCCCGGGGAACAGCCTGTGCTTATCCTCATGCTCGTCGGCACGCGCTCGTCGCCGCCACGATGCCCTGCAGCTACAGCAACGGCGACTCGTCGTCGATCTTATCCCCGCCGCGAAGCCAGCCCCGTCGCGCTATAAAAGGAGGCCCCGTGCTCCTCCGAGCACTCAGGCAACCCCAGGCCACCCCCATAGTTCTCCCGTAGCCAGCAATCGATGGGGAAGGGCTTTCTTCCTTGTCTCCGGCCGATTCGGCCGCCGCCGAGCTCCGGTGCCGTGCGTCACAGCCAGGCCCTCCCCCGCCAATCCAACGCCACCAGACGTTCCCCCATAGCCTTGCGGAGCTGCCTAGCGCCTCAGCTTCGACCAAGGACCACCGGAGCCCAAAACCCACTCTGCTCCCGAGCCGCCGTCCGCCGCGAAGCTCGCCGCCGATGACCCCCTCCGTCCCCACCTGCCTAGTGCCCATCGGGAGGACCGCCCCAGCCTGGCGGATCCATCCCCACCCTCGGGACCTCGTGGGGAGCCGCCGTTCGCCGCCGGCGATCGCCGGAGCCCCGCACCGCTCGGGCAGAGAGAAGGGAGGAGAGGAAGAACGGTCAAACCTGACCAGTGGGCCCCCTGGACCCACTGTCAGTGACCCGCGCGGCCGTTCTCTCTGTTTAAGTGAAAGCGCAGAGTCCCGAGTACGTCTTCTCTGCTTTGAAAGCGTATTTTCCTCGAAGCGTTTTCCTTTTTCTGAATTTAATAAAACAGAACTTTGACTGATCTTTGACTGGCTATAACTTTTAAAATAAAACTCCAAATGAGTTGATTCTTTTTCCTACCTCTCTCAAATTTCATCTAGTTTATTTTAAGATTTTTCTCAAAAATATTGAGGCAACTTTTTGTGCTGTCTTTGAAATGTGTGTTGTTTGTATATTTCTCAAAATAGGATTTTTGGAGAAAAAGGCAACCTTCAAAAGTGCACCCCCACATGCATACACTTGAAGGCAAGCATCCTGAACCCTGGTTAATATTTTGGGATGTTGTTGATACGTTTACAACATCAACTTGACTTGGAGCATACGCTATTTTATGTGACGATAAAAATCATATGCATAAGTGCATGGTGGAGTTTTTCTTTGCTGTGATAATGGATATGTTGGTGATGGTATTCATCCTCGTAAGCTCCCCTTGCATACCGGAAGGAAGCCGGGAAAGTCGTGGTCTTGGGTAGACACGGGCTTGTCCCTAGTACCTCGTCGGGACGAGTATGTCCGGTATGGCATGGTAAGGCTTGACGAGTGATAAGTCTACCTGTTAATGGAAATACTCTTGTTATGCTAATCATGTAGGGAACACTTGAACCTCCTGAGTCGGCCTTAGGTCGAGTCTTGTCCAGTAACCCCCATACTTGCCTGGTACTACCACTTGTCTCTGCCTTTGGTAGGGTATGGTTCAGTAAGTTGTCAACCCCTGTCATCCGATCCGGGGGCATGGGTGTTTCCGGTTGGGACCGAGAGCGGGGCCACCCCTTAGAGCGCGCGTATAGAAATTTGATCACATGCTACGTCGAGGTTGTAGCCTCCCCACTTAGAGTTTGGCTTGACAGGTGTTGTGGGTGATTCCAGACATCGGTGAGTTAAGCTGGTGTGTGCAGGTCAGGCGTGTTTTCAATCAAAAGACCGTAGACGGAATTAGTCCCGATGGACTAAAGAAATCCGTTACCCGTGGGTAAAGAGTACACCCTCTGCAGAGATTATACATCTATTCGAATAGCCGTGTCCATGGTTAAGGACTACAGTCAGGGATAGGTCAAGTGTCGGTCTTAGTGTCGGTCTTCGGAGGAAAAACGGCTAAACCAGAACCTTGATTATGGACTGTGACATATGTGGATTATGATCATTATTATTGTGGACTAACCATTTACTTTATTTGTATTATTGAGTATCCCTGGGATGGTTCTACCTCCTGGATACCCATTACAACTATTCTATTATAAGCCCTTTATGCGGTGTCGCTCAGACGCCCGACTGTGGCATGCTTGTTATTTCTTTTATATCTATATACGCCCTTTATGTGGTGTCGCTCAGACGCCCGACTGTGGCATGCTTGTTATTTCTTTTATCTATAAGCCCTTTATGTGGTGTCGCATAGACGCCCGACTGTGGCCTGTTTGTTATTTCTTTTATTATAAAGCCCTCTACGTGGTGTCGCCCAGACGCCTGACTGCGGCATTGTTAATTTACTTGCACTTTCTTTTGAGGAGTCATTTCAGACACTCGATCACTATGTACTATTTCTATATTGCATATTCATATATTACCCACATGCGTGCATCATGAATATTTTTGCTTATCTCGTGACTGTCGTTATGATCATAGAATATTTTCGGATCATGATTTTCCCTTGATATATTATACCCGTGTTCTTGATGTTTTGCGAGTACATTCAAACGTATTCACTGGCTTGTCCCTGGCTATTGTCTTGGCCAGATTTCTTGCACAGAGAAGAGTGTTACGACGACGGCCCTGGAATCAGCAGCCTCGCGAAGATTGGAGTTATCCTGGTCAGCTGTTCTTGTGGGAAATGGAGTCCCATAGACGCAGATGAACCACAAACCACTTCCGCCATCAAACCATTAGAAACCAAGTGTTGTACTCATAGGCCACAATGGTCTTGTACTACATATTTTGTACTTGCTTGAATTTTCTTGTATCAAGTTGGTGCCTCATCAGCTAACAGTAATCCTGGGGCTGGTGAGCATAAGGGCCATTTTCTGGAGAATTAATATCCCAAAAATCCGGTCCTGACATGTTGCTTGTGAAACTTGGTGCTGGTGCAGTTGTGTAATGGGGTAGCTAAGTGCTGAAGCTATATCATGTTGTACTCTGATGTATTTCAATTATGAAATCCTGCTTCCTTAATATGGAAATGAAAGATATTATGTGCTTAATATGAGTGTCAATTAGATTAATAAATGGATTATTAAAAATAGGGCAATTAGTCTGCTAATGGTGAATTAGCCTGCTAATTGGGTTTTGCTAATGCAAACGGTTATTTAGAAAATACCGTGGGCGATGACCTCGGGCAATGCACACAGTTTCTAGGTATAAACCGTGTTGGATCAATGAACAATCACACATGAGCTTCTCTTGAAAACTGTTTGCGTTAGGCCACCTTGCGCAAACATTTACCACATAAAAACTGTGTGTGATGGACAGCCTTTGACACACAGTTTCTCCTACGCACAGTGTATGATGCATTCAATAATGCAAACGATAAAATTGTTAATATCGTGTGCAATGGCAACGTTATTGTCGGGTGGTAGGTGCGACATATGCCAACGGGTGGCTTATCATTGTGGGAGCCAGTAAGACATCGCCGGTGCCTGGAAACGGGATAAGGCGAAGAGATGCACGCCGGCGGATCTTACCCAGGTTCGGGGCTCTCCGTGGAGATAACACCCCCAGTCCTGCTCTGCGGGGTCTCCGCATGATCACTAGATCAATACAGGTAGCTACAAGTGCTCCTTGAGTTGTTTGGCTAGAGGAAGAAGAAGGGCAAGGCTAGCTCTCCTTTTCTCTCTATGTGGTGTGTGAAACTCTGTGAGATCAACCCTTTGCATGGGTGTCCCGGGGGGCTTATATAGGCCTACCCCCCAGGGGTACAATGATAATCTGGTTGGGCGCGGGTCCCAGCCGTCAGTGTCTATGCTCCCCGGCTTCTCCGCCGGCCATTGGGGCCCGCCAACTGGTGGGTCCCGCCGGCTGCAGGCCTCTTGGCCGAAAGGCCGGCCCCACCGCTTGGGGGCCTTGTCGGTGGCAGGTTACTATTGCCTCACCTCTAATGACGAGGGCTTTGTCGAGGTAAGCATGGCTACAGTGCCGCCGCCTTGCGGGCTCTCATTGTAGCCTTACCTCGTCTTGTCTCCTTAATGAGGCACATGTTTCGAGGGTGGGAGGTAGCCGGCTATTGGGAGCCGGCCACGCCCCTGGCCGACTAGGAGAGGCCGGGCCGCCTTCGAGTGTCTCTCTGGTTAAAGGGGCCCGCCGCCCGCGGGCCGTACTGGCGCCTGTCATGGGTGACATCGAGGTCAACATGGCTACAGTGCCGCGCCGGACGGGAGATGGCTGGCCCGTACGGCGCCCTGTGGCCATGCCTGCTTCGGGATTCGGGGGTAGTGGGCTGTACTGCGGCCACGCCCTGTCTTATCACCGTTATGTGGATACAGTCTTGGTGGGTGCAGTCTTGGCCGGCTTCTGGGAGTCGGCTTTCTTCATGGCCGGCTTCTGGGAGTCGGTCCTCTTGGGGCCGGCTCCCTGGAGTCGGCCATCTCGTATCTTTCTTAGGGAAGGTTTCTGAGGCCGGGTCGCCTTCTGGTAGTAGGCCCTGGGGATAGCCGGCCGGGGGAAGGCGGCCCTATGCTTTGTATGCTTGAAGGCTCGAATGGCCTGATAATTTTTCGAAGAGCCAAGGGGAGTCGGTTAGGCTACCCGTGGCCATTTACTCCGATAGTAGTCCCCGAAGCTGGTTGCGCTTCGAGGCTGAGAGGAGGTTGAGAAGCTCGGTCAGCTTCTTATCTTTACGAGCCAGCAGCTGGGAGTCAGCTTCGGTTGGGCGCGCCGTCTTGGCGAAATTTCTAAAGTCGGAAGGCGGGAGTCTATTGGCGCGTGCGCCGGGCTGCGGGCCGGCCGCTCGCTGCCCGCGAACCACGTGGCCTCCTCCGGCTAAAAAATCCTGCCAACCCACGCGCGCGACAGGACGTCGCCGCAGGCCGAGGGCCCACCACTCCTACGCCTAAGCCCAGGCACGGATCCTCTGTGGCCCAGAGCTGTCTCCACGTCTTCGTGTGGCGGTTTCCGCACGCTGTTAGGGCGTAATAATCACGGGACATGGGGGAGTGGGCGCAGTTAATCCCATGTTCCTTCCCACGCCTCGCCTCCTCGGCTTCGCTGCATGAGGCTATAAGTAGGGGGAGGAGGGGAAGTGTCAAACGCTCGCACGCTCCTCTCTTCTTCGCCATCTTCTTCCTCCTGCATTCCCTCGTTGCAGTGCCTCGCCGTCCCACCAATCTTCACTCCGCCCCGCAGCTTTGCCGCCGCAGGGCCGTGCTTTCTCCGCCGCCGCACTCTTCCTTCTTAGCTTCTCCCCACCATGAAGTACGGCGGGGACTGGGACGGCTCCCTCGTCCATATGGACCACATCAAGTTCCTCCGCAAGACGCGGCGGGTGCTCGGCGAGGACCCAGTGCGGGTCCGTCTCGCGCCGGAGAAGGAGATCACGCAGGCGTCGGAGGAAGGCGAGTGGATAATCTTCCGCTCGCACTTCCTGCGCGGCCTCGGCCTGCCGGCGAGCGCTTTCTTCCGCTCCTTCCTCGACTTCTATCAACTCCAGCCGCACCACCTCACTCCGAACACGGTGGTGCTGCTGTCCGCCTTCGTCACCCTGTGCGAAGGCTTTCTTGGCGTTCTCCCCACCCTCGAGCTCTGGGGGGAGTTCTTCCAATCTAAGCTCGGCACCCACATGCAGGGCGTGCCGGCTCAGAGCGGCGCCTTCATCGCGATGCGGAGGCCGGCGGCCGACAATCCCTTCCCCGTCATCACGCTGATCTAGTCGGTGAAGCTCTGGCAGAAGTCGTATTTCTACGTGAGGAACGTCGCCCCGCAAGGCGACTACGTCAACTTGCCGGCTTACGTAGCTGGTCGGCCTGCTGGGAGGCGGCCCCAGTGGTCCTATCGGGCCGTGACGCTGTCGCAGGCTGGAGCCACGGCCGTCGCCCGACTCCGGGTGATGATCCAATCGGAGGGCCTGACTGGGTCAGACTTGCTGGCCGCCTTCGTCGCGTGCCGGGTGCTTCCGCTTCAAAGCCGCCCTCACCTGATCTGTCAGATGAGCGGCCAACTCGATCCGAGTCGGATGTGCACCAAGGATATGCCACACGACGATGTGGCGCCTATGGAGAATTGTCTTGCGAACTGCAAGCTCTCTGCAGAGTGGCGGTTTGGCAAGGAGCCATAATCCCATGCACATCCTCCGCCTTCGGTATGCTCTCTTTACCCTTTCTTCTCTTAGTTTTGCCGCCGAGTTTTTCTTGGCCGACTCTGACCAGTCGGCACGTCTTGGCAGAGCCCTCTCCTTCGACCTGCATCCTGGTTGGAGGCGGATCGCTGATTTCTACCCGACCGGTCGGAGCATGACCTGGACGACCACGACATGGGGGCGGCCGCCATGGACGAAAACACCGAGGCGGGTGGCGGCGAAGCCGGCGGCGAAGCAGGTGGCTCCGGGCTTGGAGTCAGCTTCGACGACTGGCCAGATGACGACGAGGCGGAAATCGTCCCACGCCGCCAGCCGGCGTCTGGCCGTGGCGCGGGTTCTTCCGCCGCGCCGCCTGCTCGGGGCGGTGGGCAGAAGCGCCGGGCCCCGTCGGGCTTGTTCGGCAGTCGGCCGAAGAAACCCAAGGGCGGGGCGGCGGGGACCAGGCAGGATGAGGCGGCCGCGAAGGCGGCCCGCTTCCGCAAGGTGGTGAAGCAGCCGCTGACGGTGTCAGCGTAAGTGTACATTCTTCGGCATATTCTTCTTTTCTTGTTGATTTCTAAATCCTTGCCCTTTCTCAAAACTCAAGGCTCCGCTTTCTCTTGAGCGGGTTGCCGCCGCCTCCGTGGTTGGATCGCCTGTAAGATCCGGGAGCACCCGCCGTGTGGATCCCCGCGCCGAGCTTCAGGCAGCGATGGAGCGAAATGCGCAGGAGGCGCGGGAGGAGCGGGAGGCGGAGGTGCTGAGGGCGGCTGCCGCCAAGGTGGCACATGAGGAGGAGTCGGCGAAGGCGCGTGCCGACGCGGCGGCCGAGGCCCAAGCGGAGGCTGCGGCCGCGGGAACAGTGGAGGGGGCCTTGCTTGTCACCCCTCTGCGTGTCGCGGCGACCGAGGTCCCGGAGCCCCCGCCGGGGGAAGCCGGCGGCGACCTGCCGGGGCTGGAGAGGGAGGACGACGTCGCCGTCCCGGAGAGGGAGGCGGCACCGTCCTCGCCGACAGGGGTGGCCCAAGGTAGCCGGCCTAACGCGCCGCCTGCACAGCCGGCTGGGGGCGAGCTGGCCGCGAGGACGGACCTGGTGGTCTAGTCGCCATCGCGCCAGCGCGCTGGGAAGGCCACTTCGGATCCGCAGAAGGCCGCGGGCTCCGGCTCGTCGGCCCGGGATGTGGAGGCGGCCAGCGCCAGCTCGGGGTGGACGCCGGGTTGAGGGACGGCCGTGGTGAACGTGGCGGCGCAGGAAGTCCGGAACCGGCTTCAGTCCCAGGACGCGACGCTGAGGCAATACAATGACGAGTTCCTTGCGACGCGAGCGGCCATTCAGGTAAGTCTTCCCGTTTTTGCTTTTTTGATCTTGGTTTCTTCCGTGGGGGCGCGTTAGCGCACCCACTGGGTGTAGTCCCCGAGTTCCGAGTTGGCTTCTGAGCAGGCGGCTTGGAACTTCTTAGCGGGCTTTGTTTACTATCTTGTTCTCATTCGCTTCTCTGCCTGACTTGCAGGACTACCACAACCTCCGCGCGGCTGCCTTCAACTCCCAGGCTCGGGAGCTAACCCAGAAGAATGCTGATCTATCTGAGAGCCGGAGTAAGTGCTTCATCTTTTTTCTCATGTGGGGGCGCGTCAGCGCACCCACTGGGTGTAGTCCCCGAGATTCGGGCCGACTTCTGAGCAGTCGGGTCGGATCTTTCTTGACGACTTCTTCCTTATTACTTCTTTCTTCTCTGCCATGCCTGCAGTGGCCAACGCCAAACTAAGGGAGCAGCTGGGTGGGACTCAGGCCGCCCTTCGCGGTAAGGAAGCCGAGTTTGATGCCTTGGCCCAGGAGCGTGACCGCCTGGCCAAGAGCCTAGCCGACCAGGAGGAGAGGCACAAGGCGGCCCTGAAGGCGGTGCAGGACAGCGAGGCCGCCCTTCAAGCCGAATATGAGACGGAGGCGGCGAGCTGGGCTGAGGCGAGGCAATCGTTGATCAACGGCTACGGCCAGATCGAAGACTTAGTTGCCGGTAGGCCGCCCTTTTCTTCGTCCCTTGCTTGCCGCTTGCCGTTTGGCTCATTTTCTGACTTGGTATTTTTCTCTTTCTTTCTTGCGCAGAGTACTTCCCTGGCTACTCTACTGCCGCCAACCAGGTCGTCGAGGCCCACCGCGAGGCGCAAAGGCAGGCTGGTGCCACGATCGCGCCGAACGCTTGCCGATCGCTGGAGGAACAGCTCTTGGCGATTCAAGCCCGCCTCCAGCCAGCTCACCGCATGCTCCGCCGGCTTTAGTGTGTTGGGGCGCAGGTGCTGGCCGCTCTCTGGCCCGGTGAGGTGATTCCCCGCACCCCCAGTCAGACTGCCGACTGGCTGGAGGTGGCGGCCGGCCGCTTCGAGGCTTAGAAGGCTTCTGCGTCTTGGTCCGGCGCCAGGCGGGCGCTGGAGTTCATCAAGGCCTGGTATCCCGAGCTGAGTTTGGACCAGCTGGCCACCTGGCGGCAGGAGGCCGACACAGGGCTGGAGCCGGTGCGGCCGGCTATCATCCAGCGCGCCTCGGCGATCGCCGACTACACCGACATCAGCGCCTTTGCTCCTGAGGTTGACGAAAACGGCGTTGCCCAGCCGGAGGAGTGGTTCGGGCTGAACCGGGCAGATGGCGAGGACTCGGCGGAGGAGATCGACTCCAGCGACGAGGGCGAGGAGGAGGAGGAGGAGGGTGAAGACGCCGCGCCAGATGGTGGAGCGGCCGGCCAGCCTCAGCTTGACCGTGCCTCCAGCAACAAGGCACGTGCGAGCGCACCACCTGCAGCCGGCGATGATCAAGCGGAGACTCACCGGCCGGCCACTCCTCCAGCCGGTGCCACCGTCTCCACCGACCAGCTCGGCTCCCCTGCCTGCGCCCTTAGTCTAATTTGCTGCCTCTTCTTTCCTGTTTTATTACTCTTGGAACAGTATTTTGTTAAGTTTGCCTAGTTCCACCCACTGGGGGTGTATTCAAACTATATTGACTGCCGGCCCGTTGAAGGCCTTATGTGTAAATATAATTATGCATGCGTTTGGCTTTCTCTTGTTCTTTGCTTTTCAGCCTTCGACTGTTTCCTTTGCCGCCCTCCCTTGGTTGTCGCCTTCCCAGGCGAACAGCTGCTCTGCAGTCTATGGCTAGAGAAGTGCTTGGCCGGTTGGGAGGGCAAGTACTCAAGCTTTGTTGGATTGTAGCGAAGTGACTGGGAAGCCGGCCAGCCGGCTGTTTTGTCAGCCGGTAGGCGTGGCTGGAGGCCGGCTTGTGTTATATAAGTTCGTTAGTCCTTAGCCATTTTTTGTGTGGGCATCCTTTCCTGCCTTTGACTCTTGCCAGTCGGGCAGTTGGTTCTTCGAGCTACGACTTACAACAAGAGAGGGCTCGGGTGCTGGCACACTACTTGTCTGACTTCAGGTAGAACTTTTAATATAACTTAAGGCGGCCAGCCCCCGGGCCGACTAGTCGAACCCGGTGCTAGATAGAAAATCAAATGTAATACTACATTCATGAGTATGACACTCGTCATTCATAGATAAAGGAGGGCAGTCCCCGAGTGCGCCTCGGGGGGGCTGTTGTCTCGTACTTAATACAAAAAGGTAGCATGATACATACTGCTTTTAACTGTAAAATCTTCTCAGGAGGTTGGTGTTCCATGGTCGTTCCGACTCCTTGCCGGAATCATCCCTCTTGCGCGCTCTTGGCTTCTGTGCGTCGATCAGGTAGTAGGAGTCGTTGCCTAGTGCCTTGCTGACAACGAAAGGGCCTTCCCAAGGGGCCGAGAGCTTGTGCTGGCCGGCTGTTCGCTGGATCAGCCGGAGCACAAGGCCACCCTCTTGGAAGGATCTTGGCTTGACCTTCCGGTTGTGGTAACGGCGCAAACCCTGCTGGTAGATGGCGGACCAGCTGAGTGCTAACAGCCGGCCTTCTTCCAGCAGGTCCACGCCATCTTCTCGTGCTTCCTTGGCCTTCGCCTCCGTGTACATGGTGATCCGAGGCGAGTCGAACTCGATGTCAGTTGGGATGACAGCCTCGGCACCATATACAAGGAAGAACGGAGTGAAGCCGGTTGACTTGTTTGGGGTAGTACACAGACTCCAGAGGACAGCCGGCAGCTCATCGAGCCAGCAGCCGGCCGAACGCTCCAGTGGTACGACCAGTCGGGGCTTGATGCCGGAGAGGATGAGGCCGTTTGCTCGCTCGACCTGGCCGTTTGACTGTGGGTGGGTAACGGACACTAAGTCCAGTCGGATGCCCTGTGTCGCGCAGAAACGTGCCAGTGCTCCCTTGGCAAAATTTGTGTCGTTGTCAGTGATGATGCGGTGTGGCACACCATACCGAGTAGTGATGTCGGCGATGAATGTCACGGCAGTCGGTCCGTTTAGCTTCTTGATCGGCTTCGCTTCAATCCACTTGGTAAATTTGTCCACGGCGACAAGCAGATGTGTCATGCCGCCGCGGGCTGTCTTGAATGGGCCCACCATGTCCAGCCCCCAAACGGCAAAGGGCCAGGTGAGGGGGATGGTTTTGAGTGCAGAAGCCGGCAGGTGTTGCTTGGAACTGAAGACTTGGCATCCTTTGCAGCATTTGACTAATTCCTTGGCATCTTCCAAAGAAGTCGGCCAGAAGAAACCATGGCGGAAAGCTTTGGCCACAAGTGATCTTGAGGCTGCGTGGTGGCCGCATTCGCCTTGGTGGATATCCTTGAGGATTGCTACACCCTTCTCTGGCTCGACGCAGCGCTGGAAGACTCCAGTGACGCTACGCTTGACAAGTTCTCTGTTTATTATTGCGTATGCTCCGGCTCGGCGTTGCACTAGCCTTGCCGAGATCTCATCAGTCGGTAGCTCTCTGTTGACTAGGAAGTTGAGGATGGGCTGGGCCCATGATGGAGTTGTGACTTCTTCTACTGTCAGTACGACCACTGTGACCCGGGTGGGTGGGTTGGGTGGTGGAGAGTTGGAGTCGGCCACCGCTTCTTGTCTCGCTGCAGTCCCCGGGCCGACTGCTGCAGTCCCCGGGCCGGGTTCTGAAGTCCCCGAGCCGGGTGCGACTACGGCAGTCCCCGGGCCGCTTGTCGAGGTCCCCGAGCCGCCTGCTGGGTTCCTGCAGTCGGATCCGGCTGCATCAGGGGCGGGCAATACGACGAAAGAGTCCGATTCTGGAGACGGCTTGATAGACGGCTTGAGGAGGCGCTCGAGAGAGACACCGGTTGGTATAGCCTGTCGGGTGGAGCCGATCCGTGCCAGGGCATCTGCTTGGTCATTGTCGGCCCGTGGTACGTGAAGGAACTCGCACCCTTCAAAGTATCCACTGATCTGCTGGACGAGGAATCGATAGCTCGCCATGTTTGCATCCTTGGCATCCCAGTCGCCAGATGACTGCTGGACCACCAAGTCCGAGTCGCCATAACACTGGATCCGGCGTATGCCGAGCTCTTTGGCTAGCCGGAGCCCGTGTATGAGCGCCTCGTACTCAGCCACATTGTTGGAGGCGGCGAAATGGATTTGCATCGTGTATCTGAGCTTGTCGCCTTTGGGAGAGGTGAGGACGATGCCGGCTCCCAAGCCAGTGCGCATCTTGGACCCGTCGAAGTGCATCCGCCAATGAGTGGAGTCGTGAGCCAGCAGTAGGTACTGGGTCTCGGCCCAGTCGACAAGGAAGTCGGCCAATGCTTGGGACTTGATGGCGGTGCGGGGCTGGTAGAAGATTGTGTAAGGAGCTAGCGCAATGGCCCACTTAGCCACCCAGCCGGATGCATCCCGGCTGCCCAAGATCTCGGCAAGCGGGGCGGTGCATACGACCGTGATGGGATGCTCTTGAAAGTAGGGCTTCAGCTTCTTGGCGGAGAAGTACACTCCATAGCACATCTTCTGGTACTGCGGGTAGTTTTGCTTTGAGGTGGACAGTACCTCCCTTAAATAATATACCGGCCTCTGGACTAGCTGGGCTCGGCCTTCTTCTGGGCGTTGTACCACGATGACTGTACTGACCACTCGGCTAGTCGCGGTAATGTAGAGGAGCATGGGCTCCTTCTCAGTCGGCGCCGCCAGGACAGGTGGAGTGGTCAGCATCTTCTTCAACTCATGGAAGGCTTGGTCTGCTTGGTCGTTCCACTCGAAGTGAGTGGATTTCTTCATGAGCCGGTACAGGGGGAGAGCCTTCTTCCCTAGCCGGCTGATAAAGCGGTTTAGGGAGGCCAGGCACCCGGTGAACTTCTGAACGTCTCGCAACTTGGTGGGAATCTCCATTCTCTCAATGGCCTTGATCTTCACAGGGTTGCACTCAATGCCGCATTCGGAGACCAAAAAGCCTAGAAGCTGGCCGGCTGGTACTTCAAATACACATTTCTCGGGGTTGAGCTTGATCTGGAATCGGCGCAAGTTGGCAAATGTTTCTTTGAGGTCTTCCAGCAGGGTGCCGCGCTTCTCCGTCTTGACCACAATATCGTCTACGTAGACGTGGGCATTTCTGCCAAGTTGCTTGAGGAGGCATTTCTGCATGCAACGCTGAAAAGTGGCACCAGCATTCCTCAAGCCGAATGTCATAGTCAGGTAACAGAAAGCTCCGAATGGTGTGCTGACGGCGGTCTTCAGGCGGTCATCTGGGTCCAACTTGATCTGGTGGTATCCTGAGTAGGCATCCAAGAAACTCAACAGCTCGCATCCGGCTGTGGAGTCTATCACTTGATCAATCCATGGTAGGGCAAACGGATCTTTGGGGCAGGCTTTGTTGAGGCTAGTGTAGTCTATACACATATGCCATTTGTCGTTCTTCTTCAACACCAAGACCGGGTTGGCAAGCCACTCTGGGAAAAACACTTCCATAATGAAGCCGGCGGCCAAGAGCCAGACTATCTCCTCTCCTACGATTCTTCTCTTCACCCCCGACAGTCGGCGGAGAGGCTGCTTGACTGGCTTCGCGTCCGCCCGGACTTGTAACTTGTGCTCGGCGAAATCCTTCGAAACACACGGCATGTCCTTTGGGGACCATGCAAAGATGTCTTGATTCTCACGGAGGAAGTCGACGAGCTCGCCTTCCTATTTACTGTCCAAGTTTGCTCCAATGACAGCAAACCTCTCCGGGTTCTCCGGGTCCAGAGGTATCTTCTTCGTCTCCTTGGCCGGCTGGAAGGAGCCCTGCGCATCATATTCCTTGGGGTTGGGGGACAGGGCCGGCTGCTTGCCGCCCATGGCCACAACTCGCTCCAGCATCTTCTCTTCTGCGATCACGAGGGACTCGGCCAGTCGGCTGCTGGCTGCAGCGCACTCGATGGACTTCTTGTAGTCGCCGGCTACAGTGATTATCCCCTTCGAGCTCGGCATCTTCATCTTGAGGTAGGCGTAGTGGGGAACAGCCATGAACTTGGCCAGGGCAGGTCGGCCAAGCAAGGCGTGGTAAGGGCTCTCTAGGTCCACTACCTCAAACCAGATCGCTTCTTGGCGAAAGTGATCCTTGTCTCCGAAGAGAACATCCATCTTGATCTTGACGATTGGGGAACAGGACAGGCCGGGTACGATGCCATGGAACACGGTCCGGCTTGGCATGAGCTTCTTTGCCTTGAGGTTCAACTTATCCATGGTGTCGCGGTATAGTATGTTGATACTGCTTCCGCCATCAATCAGCACGCGAGAGAATCGGGCAGCTCGCCTCTCCGTCGCGAGGGTGACGTCCAACACCAATGCGTAGGAGCCGGGAGACGGCATCACCTCTGGGTGATCGGCCCGGCTCCAGCTGATAGGCCTTTCAGACCAATGCATGAACTCGGGGTTGCTGGAGGCGACCGCGCTGACCTCTTGGTGCTGTCGGCGCCGGCTGCGCTTGTCTTCAACCTGGCTCGTGAAGACGACATAGGCGGCGTGCTCATCTGGGAACTCATCCTGAATGGCTCCGATTGCTGGTCGAGCAGCCGGCTGCTGGGGGGCTGGAGGCGGCGGGCCGGGAGGCGGAGGCGGCACCAGCCCCTCGCCCTTGGAGATCCGTGTGAGCTAGTGGCACTTCCGGGTCGTGTGGTTGGATGGCTTCGCGCCGCTGTGAAACTTGCAGGGGGCATCGAGAGTCTGCTCGTAGGAGAAGGCCGTTCTTCGGGCTGCTCGTCTTCGACAGTGGCCACCTGCCGACTGGTGGAAGGCGGCATCGGGGCCTTGCGCTTGTGGTCGTTCTGGTAAGGGCGTCGGTTGGAGTCACCAGCCGGCGTCTTGGGAGCCGGAGCAAGCACCTACCCAAAGGCGTCTACTCGGAGCTCGGTCTTCGTCGAGGAGTCGGCCGTGGCGTACTTGTCTGCTATGACTAGCAGCTCGTCGAGGGCAGCCTGCTCGTCGCAGAGGAGTCGGTGTTTGAGGAGGGTGCCCTCTCGGCACCCGGCGGTGAAGTATTTGATGGCTTGAACCTCGTGCACCCCCTCGCAGGAGTTGCGGACCTCGGCCCACCGCGTGAGGTAGTCACGAGTCGATTCGTTGGGCCCTTGGACGCACAAGGACAGCTGGCGAGGCTTTGGAGGCCGCTTGTACGTGCTGGTGAAGTTGCGGACGAAGACTTCTGTGAAGTCCAGCCAGCTGTTGACGCTGTAGGGCTTGAGGCTATTTAGCCAGGTGCGTGCCGTGCCTTGCAGCATGAGTGGGACGTACTTCACGGCTACGCGCCTGTTGCCGTTCGCTATGCTCACAGCGGTAGAGTAGTCGATGAGCCAATCTTCTGGCTTCACAGAGCTGTTGTACTTGGGCGTGTCTCTGGGGAGCGAGAACCCTTTGGGGAAGGGCTCGTCGCGGATGCGGGGGCCGAAGCAAGGCGGGCCGACATCGTCTTCTTCTTCTAGCGCCAGGGATCGTGCTAGGCGGTCGATCCGGTGGCGGGCGTCGTTCTCACTGACTCCTTCGTGGTGGCCTAGTCGGCCACCGAGAGTCGGATGAGTGACAGGCGGCGGGGTGGGATATCTCTCCCCACGAGGCGGGGGAGGAGGCGGATTGCCTTGGCGCTCCACTGCTCGAGGGTGGCTTTTTGCGTCGCGTTCGATGGTGATTCGAGTCCGGCTGCGGCTAGCAGCCGGCTCCTTGTCTTTCCTTGCGCAGGCGCCGCTCGCAGTCGGCGACTGGGATGTCGCGGCGTGTTCTCGGCGTGGGGGAGGACTCTCAGCGCGGGCGCCGGCTTCATGCCGTTCTGCGGCCGCGTCGACCAGCTGCTGGATGCGCCTTGTCATGTAGGGGAGCTCATAAGCCCCCAGCCGTTCAGCTCTTCTGCGGCCGCCTGAGCAGCTCGCAGATTCTCGAGCGGTGTGGCGTAGATTGGGCGGTCTGCCCCCAGCATGCTGGCGATGGCCGCGCCGCGCTTCTTGATGAGGCCGGCTCGGCTCGTCCCGCCATGAGGCGGCGTACCAAAGGCGGCGTGGTCGAGTTCGCGCTGGTGAGCCTCGGTGAGGCGTGTCATGGAGGCTATCCTCTGGCCCTCCGCGATGAGGGCGAGGCGGCGTGCCTCCAGAGTCTCGGCGTCGGCGTCGGTCTGGATGGGGACGGACAAGTCATGCATCGCCGCTTGTAGGGCGTCGTGGGCGTTTTCGCCCGAGTTGGCGCCGTGGCTGATGACCAGCACCTGAGTGATAGCGCTGCTGCCACTGTCCGCTCGAGGGAGAGGGTCGTCGAAGATTACCACGTCGGAGGGGTAGGCGTCGAGCGATGCCGTGTCAGAGTCGACCAGCATCGGGTCGGTGGAGCCGACCGACTCCAGGTCCACAGCAAGCTTGCTGGAGACGTGAAGCTGGTCGAGGAGGCTGACGAGGCGGCTCTCGGGGTAGTATGTGCCCACGTCGGACGCGGGCTCGTCAGAAATGCGAGTCTCGCCAAGAAGGTCGGCGAGGCAGCTCACCGCGCAGGCGTCGTCGACGCCTTGCAGCGCGTCAAGGCAAGCGCCATCGGGCGTAGCGGGCTGGCTACGCTCGCGGGGGAGGAAAAGGGTTCCCGTCCAGAACAGGTCTCCGGACGACGGTGCACCTGGCCCCACGGTGGGCACCAAATGTCGGGTGGTAGGTGCGACATATGCCAACGGGTGGCTTATCATTGTGGGAGCCAGTAAGACATCGCCGGTGCCTGGAAACGGGATAAGGCGAAGACATGCACGCCGGCGGATCTTACCCAGGTTCGGGGCTCTCCGTGGAGATAACACCCGTAGTCCTGCTCTGCGGGGTCTCCGCATGATCACTAGATCAATACAGGTAGGTACAAGTGCTCCTTGAGCTGTTTGGCTAGAAGAAGAAGAAGGGCAAGGCTAGCTCTCCTTTTCTCTCTATGTGGTGTGTGAAACTCTATGAGATCAACCCTTTGCATGGGTGTCCCGGGGGGCTTATATAGGCCTACCCCCCAGGGGTACAATGGTAATCCGGTTGGGCGCGGGTCCCAGCCGTCAGTGTCTATGCTCGCCGCTTCTCCGCCGGCCATTGGGGCCCGCCGACTGCCGGCCTCTTGGCCGACAGGCCGGCCCCACCGCTTGGGGGCCTTGTCGGCGGCTGGTTACTGTTGCCTCGCCTCTGATGACGAGGGCTTTGTCGAGGTAAGCGTGGCTACAGTGCCGCCGCCTTGCGGGCTCTCACTGTAGCCTTACCTCGTCTTGTCTCCTTAATGAGGCACATGTTTCGAGAGAGGGAGGTAGCCGGCTATTGGGAGCCGGCCACGCCCCTGGCAGACTAGGGGAGGCCGGGCCGCCTTCGAGTGTCTCTCTGGCTAAAGGGGCCCGCCGCCCGTGGGCCGTACTGGCGCCTGTCGTGGGTGACATCGAGGTCAACATGGCTACAGTGCCGTGCCGGATGGGAGATGGTTGGCCCGTACGGCGCCCTGTGGCCATGCCTGCTTCGGGATTCGGGGGTAGTGGGCTGTACTGCGGCCACGCCCTGTCTTATCACCGTTATGTGGATACAATCTTGGTGGGTGCAGTCTTGGCCGGCTTCTGGGAGTCGGCTTTCTTCATGGCCGGCTTCTGGGAGTCGGTCCTCTTGGGGCCGGCTCCCTGGAGTCGGCCATCTCGTATCTTTCCTGGGGAAGGTTTCTGAGGCCGGATCGCCTTCTGGTAGTCGGCCCTGGGGATAGCCGGCCGGGGGAAGGCGGCCCTATGCTTTGTATGCTTGAAGGCTCGAATGGCCTGATAATTTTTCGAAGAGCCAAGGGGAGTCAGTTAGGCTACCCGTGGCCATTTACTCCGACAGTTATCACAAACGATTTAACAGGGAAAATTGTGTGTGATGTACCTGTGAATGGAAACGTTTTCCTTGGAGCAACAGTGTGGGATGTACATACGAAAGGAAACCTTTAGCGGGGACTGACTGTGTTGGATGTACTTGCGACCGGAAACAATTTCGCCTGTGTAATTGTATTTTTTAGCTCTACTGTACGTATTACCGTATTTGAGCGCTCGCCGGTTGCACACGACCTCATTTTGCCGAGCGTGTGTTCGAGGAGGGCATATCCCCGACGGTTTCTGGGTCGTGTGGGAAAGGACCCCCCTATCGCCGTCACTCACTAGGCAACGGTTCCAAATACCGTCGCGGAAAGGGGTTAAAAACCGTTTATATAGCACCGACGCGTACCAGTGAAAGGTAATGAGTCAGGTATAAATCTTGTATATCCTTGTGTCAAATCTTTTATAGAAATAGATGCTTATCGTAAGTTTAGTGCAAAATCTGGACTTGACTCTGAGATAGTAGCTACTTTATGTGAATCCTTTGCTGATCATGTTGATCTTCCTAAGGATAAGTGGTTTAAATGTCATCCTCCTATTGAAGAAATTTGTTATGAACCTCTGAAGGAAATATGCCCTAGAGGAAATAATAAAGTTGTTATTTTATATATCCTTATTCTTGATAAAGGTTTATTATTCATGCTAGAATTGTATTGATCAGAAACTTAAATACATGTGTGAATACATAAACAAACACCGTGTCCCTACTGAGCCTCTACTAGACTAGCTCGTTGATCAAAGATGGTTATGGTTTCCTAACCATGGACATGTGTTCACATTTGATAATGGGATCACATCATTATGAGAATGATGTGATGGACAAGATCCAACCGTTAGCTTAGCATAATGATCGTTCAGTTTTATTGTTATTGCTTTCTTAATGTCAAATACATATTCCTTCGACTATGACATTATGAAACTCCCGAATACCGGAGGAATACCTTGTGTGCTATCAAACGTCACAACGTAACTGGGTGATTATAAAGATGCTCTAAAAGTATCTCCGAAGGTGTTTGTTGAGTTGTCATAGATCAAGATTAGGATTTTTCACTCCGAGTTTCGGAGAGGTGTCTCTGGGCCCTCTCGGTAATACACATCATAAGCTTGCAAGCAAATGACTAAGGAGTTAGTCACGAGGTGATGTATTACGGAACGAGTAAAGAGACTTGCCGGTAACGGGATTGAACTAGGTATAGAGATACCGACGATCGAATCTCAGGCAAGTAACATACCGATGACAAAGGGAATTACGTATGTTGTCATAACGGTTCGACCGATAAAGATCTTCGTACAATATGTAGGCACTACAAAAAAAGACACATCCGTGACATTTTGGGCCGAACAAAAAAAAATCTGTCATACTTATGACACTTCTATGACAATAATTATGACAAAACACGTATCATCATAGATTTGGTGGGGTCCTATTTCTATGACAAAAAATCATGACAGAAAATGGGCTTTTCGTCCTGCGCGGGCCGGAGACGCAGCTGCATGACATTCTTTGGGCCATCCATGACGGAAAAAACCATGGTAGAAGCGAGGGCGAGGAAAATATCGGGGTGTTCCCGGTTAGGTGGGTGGTCGGGGCAGAGCGATGCGCGCTTCTCTCGTACACGCACGCGCGTGGGTGCGAGGCATTGGGCTCTAACTGAACCCGAGCGAGGCGTTGGTCTCTAACTGAACCCGAGCGATTGCACTGCAGGCTACGCGTTACTGAACCCGAGCGATCGATCGATGGCTGTTAACTGAACCCGATCGAGCGATTCCTTCGCTACTGCTGCTAATTGAAGCCGATCGATGCTACCTCTAGATGAACAGTGAGCGTTGCTGGGGGGGTTTTGGATGAACATTTCCCGGTGGTGGTGGATGAGCAGGACCCCGTGGCGTTGCCTCTGGATGAACAGGACCCCGATCGTTCGAGCCAGTTGGGGCTGGATGAACAGGACCCCGTGGAGGGCAGGATGAACAGGACCACCCCGTGGAGGGTAGGATGAACAGTAGACGATGGAGGGCTGGATGAACAGTAGACGATGGAGGGCTGGATGAACAGGAGCCCGTGGAGAGGGCTGGTTGAACAGTAGCCGGTGGAGTAGCGCCCAGTGGGGGCTGGATGAACAGGAGCCCGTGGATGAACAATCGCAGGTGGAGGCTGAAGGAGGTCGACGGTGGATGAACAGTAGCCCGTGGAGGCTGGAGGGGGTCGACGGTGGAGATGAACAATATCCCGTGGAGTACCGTTTTGCGGTACGCCACACCCCTCCCGATGAACAGGACCCCCGTTTCGACCGTAGCGCTCCAACACAAGTCCGTTCCCTCCGTTTTGCGGTACGCCACACCCCTCCCGATTAACAGGACCCCCGTTTTGACAATAGGAGGTCTGTTTCCTCCGTTTTGCGGTACGCCAGACCCCTCCCGATGAACAGGATCCCGTTTCGAACGTGGCCGGTCGAACACTAGGCCGTTTCCTCGGTTCTGCGGCACGCCAGGCCTCGTTTCCATCGGCTATTCCGTCCAAGCCGGTTGGCTCCCACACGTTCCGTTGCCTCCCGATGAACATGACACATTCCGTTGGCTCCCCATGAACACGATGATGACGCTGTTTCTCCGTTCCGACCCAGCCATGTATACGAGCCCTTGCCGTACGTATGCGCGAGTAGGCGTTCGAGACCCTGCCCGTATGTACGAACGTGGCCGTATTTTCTTTCTTGCACACTGGCCGTTGTACGTACGTGTACATGCTACGTGCGCGCCTCTACTACGACACGTGCGCGCCACTACATCGACCAGTATGTACATACACGTTCGCGACCAGAAGGACAACGCTACATACGCTTCGACCAGGTGGGTCCCGACTGTCAGGCACTTCCTTGTGTGCGAAGATGTAGCTGGTGGGCCCTAGCAGTCAGGGGGGCGAATCGTTATTTTTTTCCCAGACGCACTTCCTTGCATGCGAAGATGTAGCTGGTGGGTCCCAGCAGTCAGGGGGAAACGTTTTTTCGCAAAATACGGTGGCCCGTCCGGTGGGTCCCCGCTGTCAGGTGGAGGAATAATTATTTTGCGCGTAATAAGGAGGCACTTCCTTGCTGCCACCGTGGACCCAGCTGTCAGCCTCACCACGTACAGTCCACGTCCGATGGAAGCCGTTCCTTGACCATGTTGACCACGCCGCGCCGAGAGCACCAGGGTGGTGGACGATGGCGAGGCCTAGGAAGGGGACGACGCGGAGCCGGGGAAGACGCTGCAGTGGATGCCCACACTCAGAGGAGTACGAGGGTTCACTGGTTCGCTGCGGTGTGAGGCTGCCGTCGCCGCAGAATAACACGGGGGTGTGGGTGAGTAAAGGGATGGCCTGGCCAGCGGTGGGAGTAGTAGGGGGCGGTGAGCCTCCGCCGCATCGCAGCTGGCCACGGGAGGCAGGAGCACGAGGCACGGCCGGCGCTGGTTTGGGCGGCTGGAGGAAGAAGACCAGAGGTTGAAGAAGCACTACGGCCGTTGGATGGACATCGTACGATCACTGGAGCTAGAATCGTGCATATTGACTTAGTTGACAAAGCCCTCCATCCCCGTCAACTTAGTTGGCCCACAAGTCAGCCTCCCACTATTGTGGGTCCCAGCTAACAGGGGGTATTCATTTTTTTGTGCGCAATAAGGAGGCACTTCCTTGTGTGCGAAGATATAGCTGGTCGGTCCGACCTGTCAGCGGTGGGAATGTTTTTCGCAAAATACAGAGGCCCTTCCGGTGGGTCCCAGCTGTTAGGTGGAGGAATCATTATTTTGCGCGTAATAAGGAGGCATTTCCTTGCGTGCGGCCGTGGACCCAGCTGTCAGCCTCTCCACGCACAGTCTACTTCCGATGGTGTCGTTCGTTGACCATGTTGACCAGGCCACGCCGAGCGCATCCAAGGTGGTAGTCGACGGCGAGGCCCCGGACAGCAACGAGCCGGAGATGGGAAGACGCGGGAGTAGAGTCACAGACGGAGAGGTGTACGAGGGTTAACTGGTTCTGGTGCGGTGTGGTTCGGCAGTCGGTGGAGAAGAACAGGAGGTGTGGAGGGGTGGAGGGGTGGCCTGGCCAACGGTGGAGTAGCGCTTCACAGCGAAGCATGCTAAGCAGAGCTGCTAGCAGCAGGAGGCGGGAGCAGGTTGTCCCGGCCGCGCTGGAGGAAGAAGACGAGAGATTGAAGATGGATGTCGGTCGTTGGATGTAAATGCAATGGCTAACAATGTCAGAATCATTTGTTGACTAAGTTGACAACGACTTGCATTGGCTTCGACCTATTGGCCCACATTTTAGCCTCCAAAAATGTGGCACGTATTCAACCCATTTTTTCAGAATTTACAGTCTTTTTTTGCGGGGTAGAATTTACAGTCCATTTGATCTCTTTTTTTTGAACTACAGTCCATAACTGGGCTGCCTGAACAAATAATGTAGCGTCCATGCGGCCCATTTATGTTTTTCCTAAAAAATTACAGGCCATTTGCACTTTCTCGAAATACACGATTTTGCTGGGCTTATTCTAATTATAATGTAGGGGTGGGCGCAGCAATGTTATCAAAAAATAAACAGGGGCTGAGCATTTTGTTATATATATATATATTTTTAAATAATAAGTGATTTATTATTACATTGGTCCTTAAATCTTACCAAGCCTTTGTACACAATCACCAGGATTTTCGTTGCCAAAAAAATCGAGGATTTTATTGTTAAGAAATTGTTTTTTTAAGTTAATAAGATGTGGGATATTGTTTTCTTACATATGTAAGTATCTGTTAAGTATATGATTACAATAACAATAATATATAATAACATATAAAATAATTGAAATATATATAATATAGTTAGAAGGGAAACATAAGTTGGACCAGGCGTTCCTATTCTTATATAGAAAAGTAGAACAGACCTCTGCGTTTTCTTCAAAAAAGAATACATAAATTGGGCTGCCGATGTTTCAGGAAAAATAAAACCTCGGATGGGAGGTCCATAGGCCGGTCGATACATGACGGCCCTCAAGAAAATACAAATAGGCGTATGGACCTCCCATCCAAGGTCGTGGGATGCGCATGTTAAAAAAGAAAGCCTAGACGGGGCAGCCCAAAACCCAGCTGATACTTGCTGCCACAGTGATAATAAATGATACCTGCCAGCTCCCTGGCTTCGTTGTGAATTTATCTCCTATTGTAACTATGTTGAAGCACCTAAAAAAATGTAACTATGTTGACAAACCCGTGGGGCCCAACGTCAGTATAGCATTAGGAGGAAGTATTTTTTCGATGAGGCACTTGCTTGCGTACGGCCATAGACCTGGTGGGTCCCGACTGTCCGCCTCTCCACGTACAGTCCTCTCCAGATTCCTCTCGTTTGTTCAGCATGTTCACAACGGCAGACAGCGGCGTCCCTCATTTTCTTTGCTTTTCGCACACTCGACATTGTGTGGGCATCTTGAAAATAGCATATCTTTTTGATTGTGCATCATATGAAGATGTGCTATGCATGAATGTTGATCAGCATGATGTTAACTGGCTGGTAGTTCCAGTTTCGACCATGAATAAAACTTCCAGCATGATGTTAACACTGTTTGAAAAGGCCGTGTTAATATAAATGCTCTGCCTCTGAAAGTTGCAGTTTCTTATCTGAAACTGAACTTGGAGTTTCTTATCTGAAACTGAAACTTGCAGTTTCTTCTCTGAGAATCACATTGTCTGCACTTTTATACTCCTATGAAACTACATTTTTTAAGTGCTAAAATAGATCTCTAGAATTCATAAAATACTTCATATGCTCAATACTGCAAATCTGAAATTCAAAAGACATTCATATCTGAAAGTACTCTCAAAATACGCAACACAAAACACAATTCACAACCTGCAAATATTAAGAACCCTAAGCTCCTCCTGACAATTCACAACCTGCCCGACTATTGGTCTAGGGGTGTCACGACCGGTTTTTCAATAAAAAAATTATTGAGAGACCAGTCCCTTTTACGGACCAGCGAGGAAGAATTCCTTCTCACTGGTAGACAATATCATGGTCACAGAAGAAAAAAAATACCAGGAGTACTAAATATAATACAAGGTTGAGCAGAGACTGCCCAACAATTTATTACAAGCACGCCGCTAAAACAATACGGCGGATAGGGTGGCAACTACTAAATCACGGTAATAACGGTGGTGGAAATATCACCGCGAAGCGAGTGATATGATTCCAGAAGACTACAGCTCTTCGAGCGTCGGAGTGAGGCTCGAGGAGACTTATTACGGGTGGCGGAAGCGTATAGAATACAAGGGACCAATATCCGGGATCGCGCAGGACTGACTGGGACTCCACTAGGCATCGGACGCGCTATCAAACTCTTCATCCAAGAGATCGCCTTCGTCAACATCTGGCCAAATCAACAAGCCAGGTGAGTACTATGAAAGTACTCGCAAGACAGTTCGGACATAAGATATAATAAATGTAAACATGAATCACATGAACAAGTTAACCGGTGCGATCAGACATAGAGGTAATAAATACTGGGTGCCAAGCGAGGGTCTGAATGACGCCTCGAGCGGAAACTGCAGAATAGTAATACTGGTACCAAACGAGTGTCTGAAAGACTCCTCGAGCGGAAAATGCAGAATAGTAGTACAGGTGCCAAACGAGTGTCTGAAAGACTCCTCGAGCGGAAACTGCGGAGTAATAATGCGGGTGCCAAACTAGTGTCTGAAAGACTCCTTGAGCGGAAAATGCAGAATGATAATGCCACAGTCGGGCATTGGGGCGACACCACTTAAAGGGCTTATAACAGAAATTAAAGACAGTGCATGCCACAGTCGGACGTCTGAGCGACATCGCATAAAGGGCTTATATTTAATGTAAGAAACAAAAACACGCCACAGTCGGACGTCGGCGCGATGTCACATAAAGGGCTTATATCACAGCTCGATAATACAACAGTTTGGGAACATAATTTTATCACGAGCATGAAACAAATATAAAGTTAGTCCATCCATAGGAATAACAATAAATCTGGATTACCACTTGAGCTTGTTCACCAGGAACAGGTTTTCCAATGCGGATAGATATGGATAATAATGTTCTCATTACTTGATCATGGATACGATGATATGGAAAGAATTGACTCTGCAGAGTTTGTACTTAACCACAGCCAACGGATTTCAGTAGTCACGGGGACTAGTTCCGTCGACGGTATTTTGGAAGAAACACGTCTAACCAGTACACACCCAATTCAACCATCCGAAGCCAGGGATCACCCTCGGCAACGTTCAAGAAAAACCTTGAGACGGGGAGGCTACAACCTCGCGTAGCATGGGATCAAATTTCTATACGCGCGCTTTAAGGGGGTGCCCCCCCTCTCGGTCCCAACCGGAAACACCCATGCCCCCTGACCGAATGACTGGCTTTAATCCTGGGCCAAGGTACCATCATCCCGGCCTCTCTGTTTGGTGTGTACACGGAAAGAGGTTACCAACTTACTAAACCGCATCCTGGCAATGAGACATGTGGTAGCACGGAAGGGGAAAAGAACGGTAACGCGGCTCCAACCACGTTAACGTCGGAGAAAGTCGGATGACGCAAGGCTGGCATGCTACAACAGTACCACCTTGCTGCCCTTCATGTCACCACATGATTAGGCCATCTCTCATCAGAGATCATCGCAACTTTGGAACATGCGGAAAAAGAACGATAACGTGGCTCCAACCATGTTAACGTCGGAGAAAGTCGGATGATGCAAGGCTGGCATGCTACAACAGTAGCACCTTGCTGCCCTTCATGTCACCACATGATTAGGCCATCTCTCATCAGAGATCATCCTGACTTTGGGACAACCGGGTAGTTGCCTTACAAGCAACGGGGTATTTACCGACGCTCATATGCCACGCACAAACTTTCACGCAAACATGCAAACACCTGTCATATCAAATGTTCAAAACATGCTTGCCTGGTTCAGAGAAGTCGGAGTCTAGCTCGGCGAAGTTCGCGGCTCCGTCACCTCTTCCGGAACCTACGGCAATCACGAAACGGGTAGTAACGTGAAAACCAATGGGTGCACAGAAACTTTTCCAAATATTTTTCAAATAAATCCCATAAAAAACTAGAAAAAAATTTAAGATTGTCAGAAAAAGAATCACTCAAAAATTCCTTTTTATTAAAAAGTTATAAAGGTTTCTGTCCAGGGAATTATCTGTAATGAAACAGAAAAGTTCCAGGGTTTTAACTGAGAAAACAGAAAACGCTTCGGCTGGGAATGCGCAAGCGCAAAGGAGAAAACGTATTTGCCCGAAGGCGTCAACAGAAAACGGTTCGAGGTGGAATAAAACAGAGGCTGACACGCGGGGTCCACATGTCAGGTTTGAAAAGCTCGCCAGCGCCCGAAGATTGCGGTGGACGCCGGCGTCGAACCACGGCGAGTTAGGAGAAACGGAGGGTACCAAGAGCTTCAGCATCCTCTTCCGCGTCGGTGGGTGGTGGACTCGTCCAACGGGGAGCACCACGTCGACGGCGACACTTTCTCCGGCGGACGGCGGCTCGGGTGAGGATGGGGAACTCCGGTGGAGGGCTGCAAGCTTCAAATTGAAGTGCGGGTCAGAAAGAGGGATGCATGGTGAATCTACTGGTAAGAGAATGGAGGCGGAGGAGCACACACGGGGGCGAATCGGGCTGGATCCCGTGGCGGGTCGCGGCGGCCGGAGTCGAGGAAGGAGACCTCCTTGGGGCTCTTCCAGTGGCTAGGCGTGCTCTAGGGGGAGTGTAGGTATGGCGGGTGCTCGAGTTGAAGCTCGGGGCCTCTATTTATAGGCAGATCGACGGGGTGGCCGTGAACGGAGAATCTCCGGTGAGCGATTACGGCGGAGCAGTGGATTGGCAGGAGGTTTGAGCGGCCAGGCAGCATCAGTGGAGGTTACTGGAGTCGTTTTACAGCTAAACGGAGATGGTCTTGGCGTAATGGCGTCGGTCCACGGTGAGGTGACCGCACGGGCTCAACGGTGGCAGAGAGCGTGCTCCGCGCCCTGCGGTTCACGACGAGAGCGGCAGCGCATTCGGGGGAGTGGAAGGCCACGCGGCGAGCTCCGGTGGTTTGGGCGGCACTGGGTGGCGTCGTCGGCGCCGTGTCTCCCGCGAGCGTCCGCAAAGCCGCCGCCGGCGTCGGTCACGGGGCGGCGCACCTTCTGCTGCTCGTCGCCGACACCCGCAAGGTGCCAGGCGTTCGTGCGGTGCAGGAACAAGGGGGCAGGGACGAGGAGCAAGGCGACGCGGTGGCACTGGCGAGATCGACGTCCTCCTCTGAAGAAAACGACAGCAAGCCACTGCAGTGTTCTCTGAACTTTCTGAATGTGACAAAGACAGTGCACTGCAGGTGTTCGACAGAAGGTTTTTGCAATCAGATGAATTTTTCTGGAGCTGTAACTTGGTGAGATGACCACTCAATGCACCCAGAGGCTGCATGATTTTACCTGGAATTTTTGGAGGAGGTTTTGAATGAATTTCACCAAATTTGGCAAATTTGGTCCAAACTTGCAGCAGATGTAGTTTGAAAATTTTGAACTGAAGACCAGTGGATCTTCATGGATCTTGGTTGAGGGTTCAAAGGACTAGGGAGGAGAGTTGGTTTGAGGGAAAAATCAAAACAAAAAATGGAGTTCCTTTGTAAATCTCCAAGTAGTAGGATAGAAGACATAAATTTGTTTGAATAAAATTCATATGGACATGATCACATGGGGAGGTCCAACTTGCTGGATTTGATGCAGATCATGATCCAAAGGTGAGGGAGGAGTTAGGAGAGAGGATTTGCACTAAGGCCATGGCAAGAAGGAATTGTTGAAAGTGGCAAAGGAGTTTTCCAAAAGCCATAGTGCATTTCCAAAAAGATTTTTTTAAAAGTTGTTTTCCCCAAAAGAAAAACATTTGGTCTTGAGTCCAAATGAAAAGCAAGAACCTCCAAGACCAAAGACAGATCTTGGGTGAATCCAAATAAAACTTTTGCCATAAAAAAAGTATTTGAGAGGGAGAGTTCTCTTAAAGGAAAAATTTAAATCACTCCCCTCAAGTCAAATAAAAATCTTTTGAAAAATCCCAATAAAAACTTGGGTGTCACAACACCTACCCCCTTAGGAAAAATCTCGTCCTCGAGATTTCTGCTGCTCCCCAAATAGATATGGATACTCTGCTCGGAGGAAATCTTCCCTTTCCCATGTGGCTTCATCCTCAGTGTGGTTGCTCCACTGAACCCTGAAAAATCTTGTCGTTTTCTGACGGGTCCTCCGTTCAGACTCTTCTAAAATCTTTACTAGCCTTTCTCTGTAGGTGAGATCTGGTTGCATATCAATGTCCTCATGAGGTACATGTTTCTCCGGGTTACTCACACATTTCCTCAACTGCGAGACATGGAATACGTCATGGACGTCTGACAGCTCCTTGGGTAGGTCTAGTTGGTAGGCCACCGTGCCTCTTCGTGTCTTTACACGAAATGGTCCAATAAATCTTGGGGCTAGCTTCCCCTTAATTTTGAACCGTTGCAGACCCCTCATAGGAGATACTCGGAGGTATACGGAATCACCAGGTTCAAAGCTGACCTCACGATGCTTCTGATCGTAGTAGCTCTTTTGTCGGCTCTGTGCTGTCTTGAGTCTGTCCCTGATTTGTTTAACTTTCTCCTCGGCCTCTTTAAGCATGTCTGGGCCGAAGATACGGCTGTCACCTGTTTCTGACCAATTCAGAGGGGTACGACACCTTCGTCCGTACAACGTTTCAAAGGGTGCCATTTGCAAGCTGGCTTGGTAACTGTTGTTGTAAGCAAATTCGGCATACGGCAAACTCTCTTCCCAACTGGATCCATAGGTGAGCACACAGGCTCTTAGCATATCCTCTAGGATTTGGTTTACACGTTCTGTTTGTCCATCCGTCTGAGGGTGGTATGCTGTACTGAAAGCTAGTTGCGTGCCCAGAGCTTGTTGCAGGTGATCCCAAAATTTGGAGACGAATTGGGTGCCTCGGTCTGATATTATAATCTTTGGGACTCCGTGCAAGCAAACTATACGGGAGAGATAAAGTTTTGCCAGTCTTTGTGTGGAGTAGGTAGTCTTCACGGGAATGAAATGAGCAACCTTGGTTAGTCGGTCTGTGATGACCCATATGGCGTCATTTCCGCGTTGTGATCGGGGTAATCCGACAATGAAGTCCATTCCTATTTCATCCCATTTCCACTCTGGTATCCTGTTAGGCTGGAGTAGCCCTGCGGGCTTTTGGTGCTCGGCCTTGATGCGCTGACATGAATCGCAACAAGCAATGAATGTGGCTATATCTCTTTTCATACCGTGCCACCAAAATCTTTCCTGGATGTCCTTGTACGTTTTGGTTCCTCCAGGATGGATCGAGTATGGGGCGGTGTGGCTTTCCGTCAAGATCTGTTGCTTGAGTTCCTCAATGTTAGGTACGCAAAGTCTGTCTCGGTACCATAATGTTCCTTCACTGTCTGTGACGAACTCTGAAGTCTTACTAAGATTCATTTTCTTCTTTATGCCTTCGATGCTAGGATGTCCCTGTTGAGCCTTCTTAATTTGTTCCACCAGGGTGGGTTGTATCTCCAGGTTCGATACGGTGACCTCAGAGACTAACATCATGTTGAGCCTAGTGAACTCTCGCTGAAACTCAGGCCTCAAATTTTGCTGACCGTCCCTGTCCAGGCTAGGGTTTCAACTAAGGGCATCGGCCACTACATTTGCTTTCCCTGGGTGGTAGTGAATACCGACGTCATAGTCCTTGACTAGTTCCAACCAGCGTCGTTGGCGTAAATTCAGCTCTGGCTGTGTGAAAATATATTTGAGGCTCTTATGGTCCGTATATATTTCACAGCGATTTCCCAACAGAAAGTGCCTCCACTCCTTGAGTGCATGTATAACTGCTGCTAGCTCCAAGTCATGTGTTGGGTAATTTTCCTCATGTTTTCGCAGCTGCCTGGAGGCATATGCGACAACTTTGCCATCCTGCATTAGCACACATCCGAGACCTTTTCGGGACGCGTCACAATACACTTCAAAGCTCTTGTGTATGTCTGGCACAGTTAAGACCGGTGCGGTTGTCAGCTTCTTCTTGAGTTCTTGGAAGCTCTGCTCACATGCTTCCGTCCATACGAATTTCTTGTCCTTCTTGAGTAACTGCGTCATAGGTTTTGCCACAGTGGAGAATCCTTCAATAAATCTCCTGTAATATCCGGCCATTCCTAGGAAACTCCGCACATCTGTAACGTTGGCGGGTGGCTTCCAGTCTAGTATGGCCTTGACTTTTTCTGGGTCTACGGCCACGCCTTCTTGGTTCAATATATGGCCCAAGAAACAAACTTGTCTTAGCCAAAATTCGCATTTGCTTAATTTGGCGTACAACTGATGTTTCCTCAATTCTCCCAAAACAATCCTGAGGTGCTCAGCATGCTCTTCTGGTGTCCTTGAGTAAACCAGAATATCGTCAATGAATACCACCACAAATTTGTCCATGTATTTCATGAACACTTTGTTCATGAGGTGGACGAAATATGCGGGGGCGTTCGTTAGTCCAAAAGGCATTACTGTAAACTCGTATAACCCATATCTAGAAGTGAATGCTATCTTGGGGATATCTTCTGTCCGTACCTTCAGTTGATGGTATCCCGATCTCAAATCAATCTTTGAAAATACCTTGGCTTGTGCGAGCTGGTCAAACAAATCATTTATCCGTGGCATCGGATATTTGTTTTTGATGGTGACCATATTGAGGGCTCGATAGTCTATACACAGTCTCAGTGTCCCATCCTTCTTCTTGGCGAACAACACTGGCGAACCCCATGGTGAGGAGCTGGCTCGAATAAATCCTTTGTCCAACAACTCCTTTATCTGCTTCTTCAATTCCACCAATTCTGAGGGTGCCATTCTATACGGCTTCTTATAGATGGGAGTGGTGCCAGGTGCTAGTTCAATGCTGAATTCTATCTCTCGGTCTGGTGGCATGCCTGGTAGTTCTTCAGGGAACACATCAGGAAACTCGCATACCACCGGAACTTTTCTCAGTTCTGCAATGTCCATTTTGTTCAGTTTTGGTTGCTGTGATCGTGGCCTTTCTTGGGCGGAAACTCTTATCGTCTTGCCGTGATGGTGGGTGAGAATCACTGTCCGATTGAAACAGTCGATGAATCCTTTGTTGGTGGTCAACCAGTCCATCCCTAAAATGACATCCAGTCCTTTACTTTCCAACATGATGAGATTCGCGTGGAATTGTAGTCCTTCGAACTCAATGACCACTCCTTGGCAGTAACCCTGAGCGATTTGCTTATTTCCGGGGGACTTGATGATCATAGATTTTTCCAAGGGAAGTATCGGAAAACCATGTTGCGAAACAAAACTCTTCGAAACGAACGAATGGGAAGCTCCAGAATCAAACAAAACCGTGGCAGGTACTGTGTTGACAGGGAACGTACCGAGCACGATGTCTGGGGCATTCTACGCTTCTTCCCTGGTCACATGGTTCAGGTGACCCTTCCTGTGGTTGTTGCTGGGGTTGAAGTTGTTGCGCTTGGGGGCTGGATTGTTTCCACCATTGTTCGGCTTGGGTGCCGAGTCTCTTGGCTTCGGGCACTGTTTAGCATAATGCCCTTGTTGACCACAAGCATAGCAGGTGACCCCTGGACGGTATGTGTACTCCTTATCCCTGGCATGAAATTGTCCGACGGGCCTTGGCTCAGTAGTCGTGGATCTCCTTGCGTCTGTCCTCGGGACCTCAGTCTTGCCTCGGTTGCTGCGAGCAAGAGTCGTCTTGTCCCTCTTTCGCTTGCGGATATCTTCCAGACTACGGCGCTCATTCTCCAGGTTGATGGCCTTGTCCACCAGCGTCTTAAAATGCGGAAAGGTGTGCACGATCAGTTGGCATCTTAACGCCGGTGCCAGGCCGTCCAGGAATTTTTCCATCTTCTTGCTTTCTGTCATGTGCTCGTCGTAGGCATAACGAGACAGTTGGGTAAACTGGCCGTTGTATTCTGTGACGGACATGCCTCTTTGCTTCAGGTCATCAAACTCTCTCTTCTTGATCTTTAGGATGCTCCTGGGGATGTGTGCCCCACGGAAGCCTTCCTTGAATTCTTCCCAGGTGATGTTGTGTTCCCTGGGATGCATGTGTAGGAAGTTTTCCCACCATGCTGCGGCTGCTCCAGTAAGGTAGTGTGGTGCATAAAGTACCTTCTCATGATCTGAGCACTGAGCAATAATCAGTTTCCTTTCAATCTCATGAAGCCAATCATCGGCTTCCAGCGGTCTATCGGTGTGAGCGAAAGTTGAGGGGCGAGTCTTCTGTAACTCAGATAACTTGGAATGTGGTTGATAGGGTTCACGGTGGTTTCCCATATTGATGACATGATTCATCATCTCTTGGTGCTGTTGCTGGCTTTGCTCGAAGAGACGGCATACTTGAGACAGTGCTGCTTCGCTGTCTTGTTGGCTGGACTGACCCTGAGTGAAATTGTTGCTGGTCTGTGTCCCGTAAACCTCTTCTGGCTGATTGGGCATAGAGCGAGTCCATGGGCGAGACATTTTTCCAGTTTGGGGTATTATTTGCAAAACCCATGAGAAAACTGTGTAGCACAAGAAAATCTCGCAAAGGCAACATTTAAAACGGTTCAAGGTTTTCAAAGAAACACAAATGATTTTTCACGGAGAAGAAGTGCTTAACATAAATCTTACATGCGAAAAGCAAACACATGATACATCACTCAGGATGCGTGTACACATCCTGACATGTTATTATAAAACTAGCGTACTACTCCGGAAGGCAGCAAGCACACCAATACAAACTAGCGTACAGATAAAACAGCACATCATACAGGCAGACATAACACGCGGCTACTCGGTGCTCTCAGTCGGAGATGGTGAAGATCTCCTTCCCCTTGCCGATGGCAAGGCTCGGCGGTACCGTAGAATCAACCTCCACCTCCTCTCTAGCTGGCTCCTGGCGCGTAACGCTGCGCTGCGGTGATGGTGCGGGGGCGACTGGTGGTAGAGCGCGTGCGGCAGGCGGTGCGGCTCTGACAGGAGTAGGAGCGATGACACGGTCGAACTCCTCAGTGGTAGGCAGACGGCGAGCAGTGGCCATAACGGCCGGTACATACGAGGCTGAAGACGAGACGAATGTCAGAGGCGGCGCCGTGTGGAGGAGCTCCTTCCTGCTGGCAGGACCGCCCCGGACTAAGTCCATGCGGGCAGCCACAAGATCATCTACGAGGTTGTCGAAAGACTCCTCCAGAGCCTTGAGATACTCCACAACCATCTCGATGGCTTCATCTCGTTCTCCCGGGTGGCAGGCGAATGCATAGTGGCTGGTGTATGGCACATGGCATGGGAGGTAGCGGTAGCGACGAGTCTTCATCGTAGGAAGGATGTCCCGAAGGCGAGCTATCGCCTCACGGGCAGCCATCTGCATGGCATGCCTCTCCGTAGGCATGGCCCTTCCCACAAAACGGAAGTGGCGTGCAGCAGAACATCCTCCCTTGAACTGCACCACAGCTTGGTGCATAGACACGTCGTCACTGAGCTTGTGCTGATAGAGTGTGAACTCCGGGCGAGCTGCTGGCCCGATCGCGAGCTTGGTAATGGAGACGAGGAGCTTGACAAACCCCTCGGGCACGTTGGTGAACACTCGATTCTCACAGCTGCTGCCAGCCATCTACAAAAGTAGGCAAAAATTCTGAGTAGTCATGTCATAAATTTATGATGACCAACCGAAAATAGCTACAATTGCAAAAATGCTGAAAAAGCACAAAAACGCTAATAACCGATTAGCGCTCGCACCTAGTGGCTTCCTACAGTCAGCCTGGCTCTGATACCAAGCTTGTCACGACCGGTTTTTCAATAAAAAAATTATTGAGAGACCAATCCCTTTTACGGACCAGCGAGGAAGAATTCCTTCTCACTGGTAGACAATATCTTGGTCACAGAAGAAAAAAATACCAGGAGTACTAAATATAATACAAGGTTGAGCAGAGACTGCCCAACAATTTATTACAAGCACGCCGCTAAAACAATACGGCGGATAGGGTGGCAACTACTAACTCACGATAATAACGGTGGTGGAAATATCACCGCGAAGCGAGTGATATGATTCCAGAAGACTACAGCTCTTCGAGCGTCGGAGTGAGGCTCGAGGAGACTTATTACGGGTGGCGGAAGCGTATACAATACAAGGGACCAATATCCGGGATCGCGCAGGACTGACTGGGACTCCTCTAGGCATCGGACGCGCTATCAAACTCTTCATCCAAGAGATCGCCTTCGTCAACATCTGGCCAAATCAACAAGCCAGGTGAGTACTATGAAAGTACTCGCAAGACAGTTCGGACATAAGATATAATAAATGTAAACATGAAGCACATGAACAAGTTAACCGGTGCGATCAGACATAGAGGTAATAAATACTAGGTGCCAAGCGAGGGTCTGAATGACGCCTCAAGCGGAAACTGCAGAATAGTAATACTGGTACCAAACGAGTGTCTGAAAGACTCCTCGAGCGGAAAATGCAGAATAGTAGTACAGGTGCCAAACGAGTGTCTGAAAGACTCCTCGAGCGGAAAATGCGGAGTAATAATGCGGGTGCCAAATGAGTGTCTGAAAGACTCCTCGAGCGGAAAATGCAGAATGATAATGCCACAGTCGGGCGTCGGGGCGACACCACATAAAGGGCTTATAACAGAAATTAAAGACAGTGCATGCCACAGTCGGACGTCTGAGCGACATCGCATAAAGGGCTTATATTTAATGTAAGAAACAAAAACACGCCACAGTCGGACGTCGGCGCGACGTCACATAAAGGGCTTATATCACAGCTCAATAATACAACAGTTTGGGAACATAATTTTATCACGAGCATGAAACAAATATAAAGTTAGTCCATCCACAGGAATAACAATAAATCTGGATTACCACTTGAGCTTGTTCACCGGGAACAGGTTTTCCAATGCGGATAGATATGGATAATAATGTTCTCATTACTTGATCATGGATACGATGATATGGAAAGAATTGACTCTGCAGAGTTTGTACTTAACCACAGCCAACGGATTTCAGTAGTCACGGGAACTAGTTTCGTCTACGGTATTTTGGAAGAAACACGTCTAACCAGTACACACCCAATTCAACCATCCGAAGCCAGGGATCACCCTCGGCAACGTTCAAGAAAAACCTTGAGACGGGGAGGCTACAACCTCGCGTAGCATGGGATCAAATTTCTATACGCGCGCTTTAAGGGGGTGCCCCCCCTCTTGGTCCCAACCGGAAACACCCATGCCCCCTGACCGAATGACTGGCTTTAATCTTGGGCCAAGGTACCATCATTTCGGCCTCTCTGTTTGGTGTGTACACGGAAAGAGGTTACCAACTTACTAAACCGCATCCTGGCAATGAGACATGTGGTAGCACAGAAGGGGAAAAGAACGGTAACGCGGCTCCAACCACGTTAACGTCGGAGAAAGTCGGATGACGCAAGGCTGGCATGCTACAACAGTACCACCTTGCTGCCCTTCATGTCACCACATGATTAGGCCATCTCTCATCAGAGATCATCGCAACTTTGGAACATGCGGAAAAAGAACGATAACGTGGCTCCAACCATGTTAACGTCGGAGAAAGTCGGATGACGCAAGGCTGGCATGCTACAACAGTACCACCTTGCTGCCCTTCATGTCACCACATGATTAGGCCATCTCTCATCAGAGATCATCCTGACTTTGGGACAACCGGGTAGTTGCCTTACAAGCAACGGGGTATTTACCGACACTCATATGCCACGCACAAACTTTCACGCAAACATGCAAACACCTATCATATCAAATGTTCAAAACATGCTTGCCTGGTTCGGAGAAGTCGGAGTCTAGCTCGGTGAAGTTCGCGGCTCCGTCACCTCTTCCGGAACCTACGGCAATCACGAAACGGGTACTAACGTGAAAACCAATGGGTGCACAGAAACTTTTCCAAATATTTTTCAAATAAATCCCATAAAAAACTAGACAAAATTTGAAGATTGTCAGAAAAAGAATCACTCAAAAATTCCTTTTTATTAAAAAGTTATAAAGGTTTCTGTCCAGGGACTTATCTGTAATGAAACAGAAAAGTTCCAGGGTTTTAACTGAGAAAACAGAAAACGCTTCGGCTGGGAATGCGCAAGCGCAAAGGAGAAAACATATTTGCCCGAAGGCGTCAACAGAAAACGGTTCGAGGTGGAATAAAACAGAGGCTGACACGCGGGGTCCACATGTCAGGTTTGAAAAGCTCGCCGGTGCCCGAAGATTGCGGTGGACGCCGGCGTCGAACCACGGCGAGTTAGGAGAAACGGAGGGTACCAAGAGCTTCAGCGTCCTCTTCCGCGTCGGTGGGTGGTGGAGTCGTCCAACGGGGAGCACCACGTCGACGGCGACACTTTCTCCGGCGGACGGCGGCTCGGGTGAGGATGGGGAACTCCGGTGGAGGGCTGCAAGCTTCAAATTGAAGTGCGGGTCGGAAAGAGGGATGCATGGTGAAGCTACTGGTAAGAGAATGGAGGCGGAGGAGCACACACGGGGGCGAATCGGGCTGGATCCCGTGGCGGGTCGCGGCGGCCGGAGTCGAGGAAGGAGACCTCCTCGGGGCTCTTCCAGTGGCTAGACGTGCTCTAGGGGGAGTGTAGGGATGGTGGGTGCTCGAGTTGAAGCTCGGGGCGTCTATTTATAGGCAGATCGACGGGGTGGCCGTGAACGGAGAATCTCCGGCGAGCGATTACGGCGGAGCAGTGGATTGGCAGGAGGTTTGAGCGGCCAGGCAGCATCAGTGGAGGTTACTGGAGTCGTTTTACAGCTAAACGTAGATGGTCTTGGCGTAATGGCGTCGGTCCACGGTGAGGTGACCGCACGGGCTCAACGGCGGCAGAGAGCGCGCTCCGCGCCCTGTGGTTCACGACGAGAGCGGCAGCGCATTCGGGGGAGTGGAAGGCCACGCGGCGAGCTCCGGTGGTTTGGGCGGCGCTGGGTGGCGTCGTCGGCGCCGTGTCTCCCGCGGGCGTCCGCAAAGCCGCCGCCGGCGTCGGTCACGGGGCGGCGCACCTTCTGCTGCTCGTCGCCGACGCCCGCAAGGTGCCAGGCATTCGTGCGGTACAGGAACAAGGGGGCGGGGACGAGGAGCAAGGCGACGCGGTGGCACTAGCGAGATCGACGTCCTCCTCTGAAGAAAACGACAGCAAGCCACTGCAGTGTTCTCTGAACTTTTTGAATGTAACAAAGACAGTGCACTGCAGGTGTTCGACAGAAGGTTTTTGCAATCAGATGAATTTTTCTGGAGCTGTAACTTGGTGAGATGACCACTCAATGCACCCAGAGGCTGCATGATTTTACCTGGAATTTTTGGAGGAGGTTTTGAATGAATTTCACCAAATTTGGCAAATTTGGTCCAAACTTGCAGCAGATGTAGTTTGAAAATTTTGAACTGAAGACCAGTGGATCTTCATGGATCTTGGTTGAGGGTTCAAAGGACTAGGGAGGAGAGTTGGTTTGAGGGCAAAAATCAAAACAAAAAATGGAGTTCCTTTGTAAATCTCCAAGTAGTAGGATAGAAGACAGAAATTTGTTTGAATAAAATTCAAATGGACATGATCACATGGGGAGGTCCAACTTGCTGGATTTGATGCAGATCATGATCCAAAGGTGAGGGAGGAGTTAGGAGAGAGGATTTGCACTAAGGCCATGGCAAGAAGGAATTGTTGAAAGTGGCAAAGGAGTTTTCCAAAAGCCATAGTGCATTTCCAAAAAGATTTTTTTAAAAGTTGTTTTCCCCAAAAGAAAAACATTTGGTCTTGAGTCCAAATGAAAAGCAAGAACCTCCAAGACCAAAGACAGATCTTGGGTGAATCCAAATAAAAATTTTGCCAGAAGAAAAAAGTATTTGAGAGGGAGAGTTCTCTTAAAGGAAAAATTTAAATCACTCCCCTCAAGTCAAATAAAAATCTTTTGAAAAATCCCAATAAAAACTTGGGTGTCACAAGGGGGGGGGCAATCCCTCCTATTCCTCGGCGGCAGACAGCCGCCCCGTGAGACGATGTGAACGGCGAGGGAGAGGATGGCGGGGAAGCATCGTCGGGCCAACTGTTTTTCTCCTCTTGCAGTTGGGTTCGGTCGACGAAGACTCCACCGGCTCGCTCTGGCACGACACCCTTACAAACGGCACCCTGTAGATGCTCGATCCTTCAATCTCTGGTGGATGCTCCATCTGGGATCAATACTCCCACCACCGCTCCCTCACGATCGGATTCGCTGAATCTGTTTGCTGCATGGCCCAGAGGAGCAGCTCTATGTACTCCCGCGCGACTCCCTCCGGGAGTATCGCCGCCTTTTCGCTCTGTTGCAGATATTTGGCCATGGATGTCGCCGTCGCCGCTAGTTGGTCCTTGTTGTCAAACCAAGACTGTATCTCCAACATCCTAGCTAGCTTCACAGGGTCACCGTCTGCGATCCTCACGTATCGGTTGTACTCCTCCATCGATCTACTTCTCCACAGCACCTTCACTCGCCGGCGGTGGATTTTTAATGGAAGAGGAGAGGAGCAGCGCTGGTTTTGGTTTAGAACGGGAGAGGAGCAACGCTGGTTTTGGATTGGAATAGGAGAGGAGGGGCGGTGGTTTTGAAATGGAAGAGGAGAGGAGCGGCGCTGGATTTAGATTGGAATAGGAGAGGAGCGACGGTGGTTTAAGAGGAGAAGAGCCGAAGAGCGGCACTGGTCTTGGAAGTATTTTTTTGTTTTGCGTATTTTGGGTCAAAGTTTGACCACGTACTATATTTGAGAACAAAATGTGAATGCATGTCACCAAAAATTGTATCGTTTGGTTCGTATCTAAATGTACTTTCAAATTATATTATTTTTGCAATGTATAACATATATTTTATTTGTGAAAATCATGGTCAATTATGACCCAGAATAAAAGGGAGACTAGTTAATGTGGGGTCGCTTTCTTAATTGAAGGGTAAATTGATTTTGATTTTGATCCAGTCACAGCGCGCCGGCCCTCTCATCCAATCCTAAATCGCTGCCGCACGCTCCTCTCCCTCTTCTCCATTGCAAAACCACCTCCTCTCCTCTCCATCATCTCCATTCCAAAACCATCGTCTCGCCTCTCCCTCTTCTCCATTGCAAAACCACCTCCTCTCTCCTCGGACGAGGATCCCCTGACATAGCCCATCCTGCCATAGAGACACTGACACATGGGTCCCACCAAGCGCGAGGCCCACCTGTTAGTGACCGAAAGGCAGGGGAACCTCTCCTCTCCATCATCTCCATTCCAAAACCACTATCTCGCCTCTCCCTCTTCTCCATTTCAAAACCACCCCCTCTCCTCTCCATCATCTCCATTCCAAAACCACCGTCTCGCCTCTCCCTCTTCTCTATTGCAAGACCACCGTCTCTCCTTCCATCTTCCAAAGATAGCACCGGACCACTCAGAAGGACATCTATGGAGGGGATGCAGCAGCGAATCAGGCAGCTCGCCGGCGGCGACCAGGCAAAGTTAGCCAGGTTGAAGGAGATCCTTACTTGGTTTGACAATGAGTGGGAGATTTCGAGGACGGTGAGGGCCATGTGGCAATGTTTGCGAAAGAGCGAGACGCCGGCGATGAGGGCGGCGATGTACTCCTCGGCGGCAGTCACGCCGCAGTCCTTCGAGTTCTTCGAGTATCTCCTCTGGGCGATGGAGCAGACAGATTCGCCCGAGGCGAAAGTCAGGCGGAGGTGGTGGGCGTATAGGTCGAAGGTTGAGCACCCAGAGGATAACGAATCGATCGAGTACGGTGTGCCGTTCGTGAGGGTGCAGAGCCAGCCGGAGCCACGGGAGTATTCGTTCTCCCACCGCAAGAGGAGGCCAGATGGCGCGACGTCGCTTCCGCGCCTTTCTCCACGGTTCCCTCGACGCTCGCCTCGTTTCAACGGCGTCGGTAGGGTTTAAGGTAAGCTTCGCACTAACCTAATCTTCCATCTGCTCATGCTTACAATCAGTGTGACAACTAATAAAAATCATGCTTACAATCAATCTCTGAGTACTACGCCACTCACCCTAAAATAGCTCTATACCTTTGGGTCAAAGTTGTCACACTGTGTACAAATAAAGAAAAATAGATTGGTGCTTCTTTCAGAAAAGAGTAAACCCCTAGAAAACTTCCAATATAAGCTACTAGTAGTTTTTAAGGCTAAGCTACCAGTATTTGGTTAGAGGATTTGCTGCCGAGAAATATCCGTCCACAGTGAGCACCACACATCCCACTGATGGTGGTGGATGCCAATGCTTAGATGGAGCAGGGTCGGTGTCGGTAATTTTGACTTGGCACCTCGCACTCTGCATATATGCCGGTTCCATTCCACCAAAATGCAGCTGAATAACCCTGTTTGCACAGATAATGAAAAGGTGTGATTACATTATAGTGGCGCTAGTTGATGAAACATACACTAATAAACAGAAGAAAATATTACATCATGCTGGAAATCGACCCAAGTCTCCCCGATACACCTTCTGCCAGTGATGAACATCAGTGTACAGTGGTAGTACAAGGAGGGGCCTTTAGAAATTCAAATCTCTATTTTTGTGCAGATCAACTAAAATTAATCACCCAGTTTGCATAAATGCTTAAACATTAACAATGGGACTAGTTGATGAAACATACATTAACAAAGAGAAGCACTTTCTTTATCTACATCGGAAACGAAATGATAGAGAGGACACTCGCTCGATTTTAACTGTATTATTACTTCATTTTATCAGTGACACTAGGGTCGAGCAGGTGGCAAACGAGGTGTACCGTGCATCGCAAGGATGAAGGCCGGGGGTGCTTAGACTGGGATGCTGAAGATGGCTCTTTCAGTCCCTATCTTCCCCCTCATGTTTTTGTGGTAGCATTTGGGTTGTAATCCAAACTTGGTCGAGCTGGTGCTGCGTCCCCCTACCTGCCTAGCTTATGTGGTGAACTTGTCTCCTGCTAGTACTCAGTCCATTCTAGTAGTAGTTGCATAACTGCCCGTTTACACTGAGATGTTGTCGGATAATGGTTCTCCATGGTTGGGTTTCTTTAATGAAATCGGAGGGAACCCCCTCTTTCGATATATAAAAAAACAGTGGCACTAGCGGTGCCAAAACATTGCCTCAAATTAATAGTGCCACTAGATTAAGGTGCAAAATAATAACATTACTGCTTTATCATGGCAGTGCCAAAACAGTAGCACAAGAGCAGGATCAACATGCAGGATCTTTGGCAAACGGTCAGACCAGAAAGGAACATACCTTGTGATGGGAACCATATCTACAGTCAATGCCATCATAGAAGGGATGACACCAGTCACCAACATGGATGATTCAATTCATGGGACCTTTTGGTGCAGTTCACCTAAAATGAAGCAATGTCCCATGAGCTAGCAGCTTCTTCTTCTTTTTTTAAGAAAAGGGCTCCAGCCGCAGTTCCATTTCCATCAGAAAACGAAACCTACAGAGCTTCTTCTTCATTAGTTGCAATAAAATTGAGCAACATCAAGGTTGGTCGTGAAGCTCCTGGAGAGTAGGCGGACCAGGACAGTTGCATCTCTAAGGAAAAGAAGCAACTTATCTTAATGGGAAAATTAGCAGGACATGAAAAAAGTGCCACTGATTCATATTACTGGAGGCATTACATTGAAAACAACATTGGTTTAACGTGTCCTTACTTTTAACAGTGTGACTGCTACATTTTACCATTGGCATTACATAAGACCGGCCTGGGGCAACAAACATCAGAAGAGGATATCTGGGTTGGTCCCATTTTTGTTCGGTATATAGCCACCTTATACTGTGTGAGGCTAGCAAATCTAGTGCTAGACTTACTCTATTGACTTGTCCCCCAGTCCCCACTTTCTTTCCTTTTTCAACAAATAGACCGGGTTTATATTGAGTTTGTACTGCGTTCCCTTTATTTCCCTATTAGACCTAGAGACCAGCTGGATAGCCAGTCTCTGCTACTTTTCACCCCCATTATTTCCTCTTTCGACCAAGTCCTAGATTTAGGTAACAAATCTTCCCCCACCCCACCCCTTTCTTCCTTGTTTGAACCAAGTACTACTAGATTCGAGTGCATGAACTAGTTTTACCTCTCAACAGTAAAAAATTAGGTGGTTTTCGAACAGCCGATCGATCCTATCTACACGAGGGGGCCTGGGAAATAGTACAGGATACAAATGCAGCGACGTCAGGAGCTCGGGAAGTAGAGCAAGGCCGGTTTCGAAGGAAGTTATACCTGAGGGTCGCCGGGATGTCGCTAGGTGGGCGACGCGAGGTCGGATCTGCCCACACTACAGCAGCGAGGAAGGAGGGGTGGGAGGTCCTCCCTCACCAACGTTGCTTGGGAGAGAACGACAAGGCATGCTGATCGGGATGCGCCGGCAGTGGGTAAGAGCCGTCGCCGAGGACGACCGCGTGAACGTTGCACCTTCTCACCTTCCCCAGCGGAGAGGATCCGGTTGGATCTATGACCAGTGGTGAGTAGAGAGACAGAGTGTGGCCACCGCTGTCATGTTTAGATCTGGAGAGGACGAGACAGTGTGAAGAGAGCAACACTAGCAAGCAAGCATGGAGGCTCCTGCCTATATAGTGGAGTACTAGTTTTCTTTTGTCTACCGGCCGGAGCCGGCTTGACCTCGGCAATGACTGTCGAGAAGTCTTCATACACGTGCCCCGGAGGCACACTTGTCGTCATTTTGATCTGAAGCACCGGATTATAACATATAACACGAAAAAATGCCACATGACAAGAAATCATAACCTCACTGCCCAAAGGAGACCAGATGAATCCCGACGGACAAACTAGACGAGAATCAAAGCTTAAATTAAAGATAAACTCGTAGAAAAGGGGTCCGTCGATAGATGTCCTAATTAACATAGCCGGCTTGACCTAGATGGCAGCCGAGTAGTCTTCGTGCCTGTGCCCCCAATGACTAGCCCAACTCAGTTGTCGCTGTTTAACCCTCGCAGTGATCCGAAGCACATGACAACTAATTTTGCGAGATGACAAGAAACCTTTTTTTAGATTTCTCACCAGAACTACAACCCTGTACAACACAGCCTGCACGATATGTAGACGACAGCCAATCCAGGCATGTCTGCTGGAGTCTGGTCACATGCATGGACGAACTGATCTTCCGTGTCTTGCAGGGATCGTCCAGGTACCAACGTATGTACTCCTACAACACTTCTCTAGTAGTACTATTGCTCTTCTCTCTCTTCTATTAACTCACCCGACTTGCGGGCGGGGGAGTGTGCCTATGGTCGGTCCTCAATTGCGGTCCCACGTGTGTGTGCAAACGCAATATGACACGCGTTCCATTCGGAGAGCGGCGTGCCAGACCGACCGACCGTCTCGGGTGCGACGCGAACGCGACGGGCATGCTGTATACTCCGTACATGTGTACCTCCGTTTTCTTGAGGCTTTGCTCCATGACGCAATCCATGGATACAAAATTAGTATATTGTACTATTTAAAACTCGAGGGCGGGGCTTTACCCGCGCGGTAGGCGGGGCAGTTCCGCCTAGTCGGTTCGACAGAGACGTGAGAAGATGAGGGAGTAGGCTGCTGCAAACGTAGGGCTGTGTGATTTGACAGCGAGTTACTTCTGGACAGGTGGGGCCCGGTGATTTGACTTGCCATTATCATTTTAACTGCGGCGCTATGACCGGCGTGAGTCTCCCGATTCCTGACCACCTCCATACAGGCGCCTCTCCCGATGCTCCACCATGTAGAGGCTGGCTCTTGCTTGAGAACCCACTCCTGCACTTTTTTCTTGCCTCTTTCCACCACATATTCAAAAATGCCATGTAAAGCGGGCTTATAGCCCACTATTGTACTTGATCCTACAGGTGCTAAGCCTACCACATAGGCATAAAGTCTGATGTGGCAAGTTAATTAAGAAGAGAGAGACTAGTTTGGTGACCCGAGGAAGAAACGGTGATAAGCGCGTGTACCTAGAAGAAGCAAACTTATCAACAAAAAACTAAGCACCTATGCATTGGGGACTTGAGTTGCTAAGCCATTTAATTCCCGTAGCACCTCACCTAAGCACCATTTCATTGGAAGAGGTAACTCCTTGGCAAATACAATAAATACTACGAAGAAAGAGATAGAGAGAAGTAAACAAAAAATATCTAATAGCCAACCTTATAGCTAACGTTGTTGTATGAGTGACTAAGTGATGACTATGTATGACGTGCCAACATCAGATAGCCTAACGCACAATGTTAAATCTCCAAGGGCGCGACCGCGCGAGCGAGGCGACGGTCGTGGTAGGCGTGACCATGATACGGGCTGCTGGCAGCCCTTGTATCTGAGATCAAACGGTCGCATGCTAAGTTGCTGAAAATTTGCAGAATAACCCTCCAGGATAGGATATTCACCCATAGGTCTAGAATCACGCCATGCAACCATTCGATATCAGATCCAAGGGCTCTCAGAAGCCCGTATCATGGGAGAATGGAAAGCTTCGTATCACCAGTAATTTTCCCGACGCTTGACATGACATCGAAAGCCATTTAATTGGGCATCGAGTAGACATGACATCTAATTAGGCCCCCATAGTATTGTGCATGAATCCGTTTATCCACCAGGCAAGCCACTACCCTGCCATTCGCACGCGCCCCCCCACTCGACATTTTTACAATCGATAAACCGCTCCTAGTTGTCCCGTCCTTTCACATTACGGCAGTTCCACTAATCCTAACCCTCCTCCCAAATCCATGGCGTCCCAAATCTCCATGATCGGTGGTGAGTACAAGGTTAGAACCATCGCCGGCGATGAGTCCGACGTCATCTACACCCGTTCTTCCGCAAGGGTGAAAGAATGCCTTGCTCGCTTCAAAAGCATGTTCGAAAACTCCAATGATGAGTGGGTCGCTGGGCTAGATGTTGAGTACACCACAGTCCTGGGAAGCGAGAAGAAACTAAAGGAGGCAGAGAAGAAGAAGCCCTCCGTGATCTAGGTTTGCGTGCATGACTTATGCTTGGTCTACCACATATGCCATTCCGACGTTGAGTGCGAGGAATATAAGAAGTTCCTCAAGGGCGGCCGAGTCAAATTCGTTACTGTAGACTTTAGGAATGACAAGGAAATCCTGGGTCGAATAGGCCTCGTTGTAGGCCAGCCCTTCGATCTCCAGAAGGCAAGCCTGGTGTCCTCCTCTCAGCCTTCAATGCTGACCCTGGCAGCAGCCATGGTTCATCCTTCGTACGGTAATCTAGAGAAACCTCCGTACATGTTTCATCGTCATACATGGCAGTGGAATGTACTAGATATAGACCACATCCACTACGCTGCAATGGATGGCTACCTTTGTTTCCATATCTACAAGGGTTGGATGAAGAGCAAGAGCCAAGTGTGCGATTCAAGCAAAGAAGTATCGCCCAAGAGGAAGAGGGAGAAGGACGAAGTCGAGGACGTGGACGAGGACTCCGAGTAAGGTGGTAGTGTCGTTGCTCATGGTGGTTCTAATGCAGTGTCTACCGGATTAGTTGCTTAGTTTAATTTCTGGTGTGCTTAGTTTTATTTGAGGGGTGTGTTGTGTTGAGCCCCCAGCAGAACTATGTTATGTTTCTTCTCGTTATATTTCGTACATTTCATCGTTTAGTTGGTATAGTACTACCGCTCGTTTCTTGACATTATATATGTACAATATATATGGCCAACATCATATAGCCAGCAGTTTAGTTGTCAAAGAATTTCAGGGTGCTTAGTTTTGTCAAAGAATTTCAGGGTGCTTAGTTTTATTTGAGGGGTATGTTGTGCTGGACACCATTAACTTATCATTGTGAGAATCGGCTTATTTTTGTCATGTAACATGGTCAATGGGTTTGACGTGAAAATAACAATGTCTAATGGCATTTCTGAGCAAACATCTAACTTAACGATGGCATTTTTTAGATATCTAATTGCATTTTTTAGTACGCATCTCACGGATCGATGGCATTTTTTGAGTAGTTGTAACTTCTGATTTGCGAAGGCGCACACATTAACAATCAACAAAGTCATTTTGGAACAAGTGTTGTCATGTGACAATCGGAAACACAAGTATTATTAAAACCGTGGGCGTTCTATTTACCATTTACGTGCCGCCACGCGTCCCCTTTTTTTATTAGCTAGGAGGCGCTATGCAGGGTAGCTATTTGAGTATGGGAGGCGTGCGATCAGACCCCTGCTCGTGCTTATCGGGAGGAGAGCCCTTTGACTTCCATCTGCCGTCCACCTCTCTCCCAAGGGCTCCATTAATGGCGCCCGACCCTCTGTTTAATAGCGTGGCAATGTCTCACTCGACTGAGATTTAAGAGAGAGAAAATAAAATCTGAAAAGAAAATTTTGCACGGATCTTGATGTAAGATCCGACGGACCTATATAGCATCTACTGCGACTTATAGCAAGAGTGATGAATATATATAAGGACAACGAGAGTGGATAATAATTGTCTTACATAATTAGAAAGATAATTAAAAAAGCCAGATGTGGCTATGCCCGAAATACACAAGGGCGAAAGAAGAAGGAAGACGCATACAACGATCTGGCTCGCTGATCTCTACTTTCTTTATGCGCTGTAGGTCATGGAGACTAGTTCTCGCGGCGGGCGATGATCTCTTTCATTAGTTTCATGTCCTTAATACACTGCTTGGAAGCATCCACGGATTCTTCCACCAGCCTGTTGGGCTCGAGGCGGAGCATGGCATTCTCGTCCATAAGTTTCTTGACGATGACGCCCGTCCTCTGCAACAAGGCAGCGGTGTCCTCCGCCTGCTTTGCCCTTTCGGCGATCTTTGCCCTCAGCAGGTCGCGCTCGCCCCGGAGCTTCGCATTGCCCTCCCCTAGTTGCTGGATGACGCCGGTAGCCTCGTCCTGCAACCTCGCCCAGCCGGAGATCTGATCCATCTGGCTATGGATCATCGCACGCATGCGCCTGTACGAGTCCTCTCCTGCCCGCGAGAAATTTTCCCAGGACGCCGCGGCGCGGCGGGACCTCCGTGCTGCTTCGGCGGCGTGGCGGGACATCTCTGCTGCTTCCGCGGCGTAGACGGACCAGTCTGCTACATCGACGGTGCGGCGGGACCTCTGTGCTGCTACTGCTGTGCGGTTGGACATGTCGGTTGCTTTCACGGCGAGGCGGGACATCTCTCGTGCTTCCTCTTCCATCCTCACCTCTCCCTGGTGGAAATGTCTCGACCCAGAACTCACGCTGGCCATGGCTTGATTGACTTGATTGTTTTTTGTGGATGAGGAGTTGAGGAGGCATGTGCCATCATCTTAGCATAGTAGTATTTATAACCGAGTACTACTAGTACGCTCCTAAGTGGGAAACCGTTTAGGTTGTGATCGGTGTGAACAGGTTTGCAATTAAATATAGCGTGGTAGTAGTAGTAATTTGGAATGTGACGAGACGCGCTCAAAATTTATTGACGGTTCTAGTTTTGAAGTGCGGCACTATTCCTAGATGGCGTAACGTCGGCACGTTTTCTCGGTCGTGGTGTAGCATATGCCATGGTACTAGTTCTTTTTCTACTGTTGTGTACGTGCAAAAACTGGCACCGTCGGATACATATGTTACGCTTGGCGTTCGACAGGAATAGCCTCGTGGCATGCTATAGACTAGTCTTTTTTTCAAACGCATTACACCTATCTCTCGGGACTTCTCGCACGCACCATCACTGCTCCCTAGGTCGATGCCACCCACATACACTTGTACTCTGAGAAGAGGTGCACGCACGCACTCGTCCTCACTCACACACGCATCTGTAGCTACGAATTGTAGTGTTCTCAACCATCCGATTGGCTCTATCATAGGTTTCACATTGCTCCTTGGCCTTGAGATTGAGAAGTTTAAAACGCGGAGGCTAAGATGGAGGCGCGAGGTTTTGGTTAATGTGCGGGCCGCACACGGCACCAACACGACACGAGCTTCATCTGCCTGGTGCGCATGCAGTCGGGTGAGTTGTCCAACTATAGACACAACCAGGCCCTCGTTGGTATCCGCGCGTCGACTTTGGCTGGTCATAGTGGAGAGTAGCATAGACTATTTACTAGTACCTTCATAGTGGGTAGTGTCATATAGTATATGCATAATTTGGCGACGAGCGCTCTCTATATGTACCACCTTTTTCCTTTAATTACATCTTGTTAGTTTTGCTCCATGGCGCAATCCATCGATACTACTACTATACAAATGTATACATTTTTTAAAAGGCTAGAGGGCGGGGCAGTCTAGCTTGGTCCTTTTCACGAGAGGCGAGGGCCTTTGTGATTTGACGGCTCATTACTGCTGGAAGGCGGGGCCTTGTGAATTGACTGCTCGTATAAATGTGCCGACGACCTGAGGAGGAGCAAAGAACCGTGCGGTATACTCAAGTTTTCCACTGGAGTACAATGGAGGAGCATGAAACACGGTAGTCCAGTGCCATATCGTCTACTCTCCACTCTTATTATATATTACTAGCAAGAGGCATTGTTCTATTGGCGATAAAGAATGATCTAATTTGCTAGTCATCTCATTTTTAGCATTGTTCTATTCATGCCTCACAGAGAAGGTGACACGTGCGGCAAAACACCCAAAGAAAAATAAGAAACACAGGAGCAAAAGAAGAAGGAGGATTATCACCCCAAAAAAAGAAGGAAGACGCACACACAAGTTTGGGGCGCTGCTCTCACTACATGAAGGGTTGCTGGCCGTGGAGTCGTAACTGCTTCTTCATCGCCTCCATGACCTCCATCTCCTTGCGCGTCTCCTCCGCCATCTTCATCATTGTGTCCATGATGCGGGATTTCTCGATGCGAGCCTTCATCATCTGTTCCATGGCTGCATTACGTACCTTCACAGCAGTCGGGTGCTCGATGCAGAGCTTCGCCAACTCCTCCTTCTGTTCCATGACGAGGGCCTGCAACATCTTCATCGAGGAACTACTATTCTCATGCAGCTTCTTCCAGCCGGCATTCTCCTCCTTCAGTAGGTCGAGCTCGTGGCAGAGCTTCGCCTTGTCCTCCTAAAGTTGCAGGATTTCGCCGGTCGCCTTCTTCTCCGAGGCAATGCTCTTCTTTAGCAGCATCACCAAGCCGGCGGTCAAATCACCCTGCTCATTGAGCTCAGCGGGCATGTCGTCGAGGCTCTCCTTCAGCAGCTCCACAAAGACGTGGATGAACTCCTTCTGCTTATTGAGGTGGTTATTGAGCTGATCGGGTATGCCGTCGAGGGATAATGACTCCAGCGCCGCCAGCTCGGCATGTTCGCCTCCGGGTCTAGGGCGCTCCTGGGAGCCATCGCCTGCCCGTGAGATATCTTTCGAGGTCTCTACATGGCGGCGAGCCCTCTCTTTTTTCCCGCACCCTTGGTTGCCCCTCCCTTGTTACGAGTAGTTCTCGACCTAGAGCTCTGCACACCAGCCATGGCAAGGACGGACAAAGAAGGAGGTCTTATGAGGAGGAAGATAGAGTAATTTTCGGTTAGGTAGTTCCCCTTTTTATAATCTAAATACTAGCACTAGTAACAAAACCTGGATGGTGAGAACACGTTCAAGTTTGGTACGTACTGGTAGGTGTGAGCAGGCTTGCACTTAATTGTAGCAATAGTACTTTCGAATGTTATGGGAACAAGGTAAAGATTAATTTATGGATTTTGGTTTCGAGGCCCAAAACGGCCTCCGATGAGTTTAGTGGAACATAAATTTCAAGTAGACTACTGTTGACGCTAAAAAGTGGCACGATCATAAAGCGGCATGCCGGGGCGAAAACCTTGCCGGGGTAAAATCTTGCCGGTGTGAAAGCTTGCCGGTGTGAAGGCTTGCCGGCATGGAAAGCTTGCCGGCGCAGAAAGCTTACCCGGGTGGAAGCTTGTCGGTGTGAAATCTTGCCGGGGGAGAAACCCTGCCGGGAAGGAACCCTTGCCGGGGTAGAAACCTTGCCGGAGTGGAAACCCTGCCGGGGAGGAAACCTTGCCGGAGTAGAAACCTTGCCGGGATGAAACCTTGCCGATGTGAAAGCTTGCCGGGTAGAAACCTTGCCGGTGTGGAAAGCTTACCCGGATGGAAAGCTTGCTGGGGTGGAGGCTGTGATAGTCAATCCGACGAGAAGTTGAACATGGGCTCAAAAGTTTATTCAAATGATCTTGTATGGAAAAGTGTTCCACACGGAAGTTGTGTGCCTCGTCAAAACGATCGATTTTGATATAAAGATCGTCCCAATCCGAGGTCGTATGCGAAAGTTAGAGCCTGCACAGCGAGACCCTCCAGCGAGCAAAATATGACGCCCGGAACCACACACATATGGGGGTCTGTCTGATGAGCTGCGTGAATAATTAGCTGTTTTGCGCGAGCAATTTGACCCTCAAGATTACCTCTGATGAATAAATGTTCAACATGAAAGATGTTCGTCTCGTCGAAACGGTCATGACTGCTTTTGGACTCGTTTCCATCTGAGGTCGTTTGCCACCACATAAAAGACCCGCAAGGTACAGCCAGTTTAAACCGAACAGTTTTGGAAAGTTCGGATAAAACCAGTCCGAATTTGACTAGGGTTTTGGATGTCAATTGGTGTAATTTTCTTGTAAGGAAAGCCTAGATGAATCATTTTCTTGTACGGGAAGTCCAGCCGCCTCTTATATGTGTTGGGGGTGACGGCCGATTGAAACAACACACAATCGAACAAATCAATATACTACTTTTTCATCTACATTTTATCTCTTCACTGTTTCTCTCTCTCGTTCTTCGCTATTCCTCGAGTTTGAGAGCTGCGAATCCCGAGGCTCTAGGGGCAAGCGAATCAACCTAGGGCAGCCCATTTCCGCCGCACTCCCTGACGGGGTCCCTCCCGGGGGTGTGGGGTTTCGGGTCTGCAAAAGCGCCCGTCGACTGTCTTGCGTATCGTGCTGTCGGCCGGGTCTCCTTCGACGTGAGCTGCAGTGCATCACCCCCGGCATTGAGGGTACACGTGATGTGTTCGTGTGTCAACACACTTTTTGGCGACTCTTGTATTTGAAGCCTCATGCCGTTAGAATATTTTTGTACAAACAATCAAGCCGAATATGAAGCATTATTATTCGGCCTAGAGATGTTACTTGCTATAGGTGTTACACATATTGAGGCTTATGGTGATTCGTTATTAGTAATGCAACAAATATCTAAAGTCTTTCAATGCTTCGACGAATCACTTAATGTTTATCTTGATAAATGTCTAGATATAATTTCTACTTTGGATTATTTTAGCATTCCTCATATATATAGACATGAAAATTGGAATGCAAATGAGTTGGCACAGCAAGCATCTGGCTATCATGTTGATCGTGGCATGTTTCATATTTCTGAAAAGCCGATGTCTAGTCTTGCCAACATGGGGGAGGCCGAACCGGAGCCCACTGTTTGGGCCACTAATGAAATATTCAATGCAGGAGAAAATCAAGACTGGAGGAAACCCATCATTGATTATTTATGTGATCCTAGTAGAAGGGTGGACAGGGCTATTCGGCATATGCCTTTCAAGTACACAATGAGAGATGATGGTCTCTATCGCCGAACGGTTGATGATGTTCTTTTAAAGTGCTTGCACGAGGACCAAGCGAGAATTGCTATGCGAGAGGTGCATGAAGGTATTTTTGGCACTCATCAGTCGGCTCCCAAGATGAAATGGTTACTACGACATTCTGGGTTTTATTGGCCGACTATGATTAATGATTGCTTCAGATATTATAAGGGTGTGAAGCTTGTCAAAAATTTGGTGATATTCAGTTGGCTCCTGCTGCTATGTTACATCCCATTATCAAGCCGTGGCCTTTCAGAGGATGGGGTTTAGACTTTATTGGACAAATTCATCCGTCTTCATCAAAGGGGCATTGGTTCGTATTAGTAGCAACCGATTATTTCACTCAATGGTCTGAAGCAATACCTCTCAAGAACATGACACATACGGAGGTAATTAAATTCATAACCGAGCACATTATTCATAGATTCGGTATTCCACAAACGTTGACTACAGATCAAGGCTCATCATTCATGTCACAGCAAGTCAGAGAATTTGCCGAATCTTATAACATAAAGTTGCTCAGTTCCTCTCCATATTATGCCCAAGCCAATGGACAAGCTGAGTCTAGCAATAAAATTTTAATCAAACTCATCAAGAAGAAGATTGAGGATAATCCAAGGAGATGGCATGAGTTGTTGTCTGAGGCTTTGTGGGCACATAGGATCTCAAGGCATGGTGCTACGAAGGTGACTCCATATAAGCTAGTATATGGTCAAGAGGCTGTTTTACCGGTGGAAGTAAATTTGAATGCTTTGAGAATAGCCAAGCAAAATGATTTATCGGCAGTAGACTTTTATAACTTAATGATGGACAACATTGACAAAGTTGCCGATAAACGTTTTGCTGCTTTGAAGGCCATAGAGAGAGACATGTTGAGGGTGGAAAGAGCTTACAATAAGAAAGTCAAGTTGAAGAATTTTCAAGTTGGCGATCTCGTCTGGAAAGTGATTCTACCGATTTGTTCAAAAGGTAGAAAATTCGGGAAGTGGTCTCCAAGTTGGGAAGGCCCTTTTAGGATTACCAGAATAGTTCCCAGAAACTCTTATTTATTGGAATCCGTACAAGGGGCACTGTTACCTCGAGCTCTCAATGGCAAGTATTTGAAGAAATACCACCCGAGTGTGTGGCAAGAAGCCTAAGTAGGCAATGGCCGATAGATGATTATCGCCCTTAGCACAAACATGGCCGATACCTGATTATCGTCCTGAGAAAAATAAAAGGCCGATGGGGTGTTCACATCGTCTTTAGAACCAACACAGTACAAGATATTTTTTGCCACGCTAGCTTTGACGAAAAACAGGGGGGCATGTGTTGACGCTCAAAAGTGGCACGATCATAAAGCGGCATGCCGGGGCGAAAACCTTGCCGGGGTAAAATCTTGCCGGTGTGAAAGCTTGCCGGTGTGAAGGCTTGCCGGCGTGGAAAGCTTCCCAGCGCAGAAAGCTTACCCGGGTGGAAGCTTGCCGGTGTGAAATCTTCCCGGGGGGAGAAACCTTGCCGAGGAGGAACCCTTGCCGGGGTAGAAACCTTGCCAGAGTAGAAACCTTGCCGGGGAGGAAACCTTTCCGGAGTAGAAACCTTGCTGGGATGAAACCTTGCCGATATGAAAGCTTGCCGGGTAGAAACCTTGCCGGTGTGGAAAGCTTACCCGGGTGGAAAGCTTGCCGGGGTGGAGGCTGTGATAGTCAATCCGACGAGAAGTTGAAGATGGGCTCAAAAGGTTATTCGGATTATCTTGGATGGAAAAGTGTTCTACACGGAAGTTGTGAGTCTCGTCAAAACGATCGATTTTGATATAAAGATTGTCCCGATCCGACGTCGTATGCGAAAGTTAGGGCCTGCACAGCGAGACCCTCCAGCGAGCAGAATATGACGCCCGGAACCACACACATATGTGGGTATGTGTGATGAGCTGCGTGAATAATTAGCTGTTTTGCGCGAACAATTTGACCTTCGAGATGACCTCTGATAAAAAAACGTTCAACATGAAAGATGTTCGTCTCGTCGGAGCCGTCAAGACTGCTTTTAGACTCGTTTCCATCCGAGGTCGTTTGCCACCACAAAAAAGACCCGCAAGGTACAGCCAGTTTAAACCGAACAGTTTTGGAAAGTTCGGATAAAACCAGTCCGAACTTGACTAGGGTTTTGGACGTCAGTTGGTGTAATTTTCTTGTAAGGAAAGCCTAGATGAATCCTTTTCTTGTACGAGAAGTCCAGCCGCCTCTTATATGTGTTGGGGGTGACGGCCGATTGAAACAACACACAATCGAACAAATCAATATACTACTTTTTCATCTACGTTTTATCTCTTCACCATTTTTCTCTCTCGTTCTTCGATGTTCCTCGAGTTTGAGAGCTGTGAATCCCGAGGCTCTAGGGGCGATCAAATCGACCTAGGGCAGCCCATTGCCGCCGCACTCCCTGACGGGGTTCCTCCCGGGGGTGTGGGGTTTCGGGTCTGCAAAAGTGCCCGCCGATTGTCTTGCATATCGCGCTGTCGGTCGGGTCTCCTTCGACGTGAGCTGCGGTGCATCACCCCCGGCATCGATGATACACGTGACGTGTTCGTGTGTCAACAACTACACTGCTCAAATGCGTAAATATTATGTTACTGTCAAAAATTGGCACAAAATACGAAGGAGACCAATGCAAGTACTACTAGCAACCCATGATTTAACTACTCGCATGCGCGCAGTGGAGTAGTAATGTCTTTCTTCCGCCCTCACGTCCACTCAATTTGCATGCGCTGTATTAATTGACCATCAATGAAGTGAAGGACTTTACACGCATCAAATTATCACATGGGGTGGATCTTGGTACAAAATTCCATCCGCCCGTGTACCCGCCTGTGCGTGTGAGGGAATGAGTGCGTGTGTGGCGTGCGTGCACATCTTCGCTTCGTGCATGTACCGCCAGTGCTGCTCAGGGAGGACGAGTACATTCTTCTAGAACCAGCAGCACGTCACTGTGATCAATTGGTACGTACTGGTACCAATTGATCACACAAGGATGTCGCGACAACGCCTCCACATGTGCCACGTGGCTTCATGAACTGTAAGAGAGACACTGTGTAGTGTGCCATTGTGTTTTGCACATCCTCGAAGTACTAGTAAGGTACACGTGCATTGCACGCGTCAGATTTTGCAACCAAATTATGAATAAATACCACACTGTAGCATGTAAGCTCTGTGTCATATATTCCTTATGTAGACCTTCGTTTAATTCTTATAGTTCATCTCATTCAAAATCAATTAGTTTTTATAAAAAACCTAGGGCCTCTTTGATTCGTAGGATTTCCAAATCGTGGGAATAGGAAGAACATGGGATTAGAGTGGAATGTCGTCTTGAATCCTACAGGATGGTACGAGTGTTTGATTGTGCATAGAAAAAACGCAGAATTTTTTCAAAGAGGTTTGAGTGGATGGGATGTTTCCTATGAAATCTAGTGCAAATGAATCATATGGAAAAATTCCTATGGTGGACAATTCTACGAATCAAATAACCAAGATAGGAAAAATTCCTAAGGATTAGAATCCTCCAAAATTCCTTCAAGAATCCTTTGAAATAAAGAAGCCCTTAATCTATTTTATGATTCATGGAATTGTGCGTTGTAAAGCATAAAGTAAAAACAAATAATGGCAATTCAACTGGAAAAAAAAGTTTGGGCAGTTATGATACGGAAGATTCAAGAACAAAGGAGAACCACTGTTGTTTTGAGATTTGTGTAATATGCTTAAGTTCAACCATGGAGTCTGCTAGATTGTACATGTGGCAAAATCCGGTGGGGGCTAGAAGATGGTGCAAGGGGCCGAGTGGAGGGAGACTATGAAGGAGTGCACAACTGCGAGATCGATATTTAGAGAGAGGGGCGAGAACGTGCGCTGTTGCGCGCAGTGGCGGAGCCATGAAAAATGTCCCATGAGCTAGGGGGCCAAGCATTGTTAATCCTTTACGAGGAGGGCCAATTCATCAACTTAAACCATTTTTACCAGCAATTGTTTATTGATCACATTCTTATTAGCCTCGATATATAGTGATGTTAGGGGGGGCAGGGCCCTTGCCGCCGCTGTCTTCGCCATTGTGCGCGCGTCTGAGAGATGAAGCGGAAGGCATGGATGATGAGAGGGGGGCGTTGGATATATAATTAATGTGGGTGTATTAGCTATATATGTAATCCTATATAGAGAGGTTTAGATTGATCGATGGGGACGTGGGAAAGAGGGTGAGACATCACTAGATATATAGATTGATCGGTTTATGTGGAAAACTATGAAACACCTAGCTACACACACACACACACATAGAACATCGATCATTGCGCATGCACGTGAGAGATAAAGAATGCCCGATATGATGGAGAGGGGGATGTGTGTGTGTGTACCTTCATGGGAGGCCGACCTGAAGAAAAAGATTGCATGTGTGCAATGGATAATGCCGACTGCTAGTGTGTGTGCATGCATGCACGAGAGAAAGTTAGTGGTACAATTATAAAGAGAAGACCAATGTGTGGGTGTAAAAGACTAGGTGAGGTCATAATCAATGTAAAGTTGAATTCAAATATTCGAATAAGAGATCACGATGTTTATAACCCATGCATGCATGAATATAACGGAGATCTGCGCGGTGTGGTTTGGAAATGAGCATGTTGTAATGTATACACATTGAACAAGGTTAGACTGGTTTGAATTTGAGATACCGATGGCAGACATTGTTTGGCCACATTGCATCCGTGCATGGACACACTATTCTAATTGGAGATGATGGGTGGCTTTTGCATCACATATCTATTTCTATACCCATATATATATATATTAATTTATATTTTATATATAGTGTGCGGATAACTTTAACTTTGAGAGATGGTCATTGGATGAGGCCAATCCGATGGTGCAGAGCTGGCAAATTTGAGCACTACTGGCCATTGGGTATCATCTAGATTCCACCAGATTTTGCGACATGTACAATCTAGAAGACTCTATGGCTGAACTTAAGCATAATGCACAAACCTCAAAACACAAGCACTTCTTCTTTGTTCTAGGATCTTCCATATCAGAATTGCCCAAATGTTTTTCTACATGATTTGTTTGTACTTTATGCCTTACAACGCACAATTCCATGAATCTTAAAATAGATTAGCTTTCTTATAAAAATTAGATGATTTTGAATGAAATGAACTATAAGAATTAAACGAACATCTACATCATGCATATATGACTCAAAGCATACATGCTATAATGTGGTATTTATTCATAATTTGGTTGCCAAATCTCATGCGTGCAATGCACGTGTACCTTACTAGTCAAAATGGTGTCTGTGTGTGTTGTGTGTGTTAAACACATTGTACGTAGTATATCATACTAATCTAAATTGTCTTTTTTCTTTTGGGTACACGTTAAGCTTGTTCTCCCAAAATTTGAAGCCGCGCCTTGTTATGCCAAAATTTCAAGCTAGCGTCTCTGTCTTCGTGCTGCGAAACTCCTACCTCTTCAACCCGCGCTTTGTTAGCCCGAAATATTTAAGATATATCTTTGTCTCATTGCGCTCCGACAATTCCCTCCATCTCAACCCGTGCCTTGCTATTCCAAAATTACAATGCGCGCGAAAACTCCCACCTCCTGTGAAATCCCGACACGCGAAATGCCCGTGATACCAGTGAACCGAAAGAACCGCCTCAAATCGGTGGGGGTACTTTCATAACTTACCCCACATTTCGGACAAGCGCGTCCCTAAGCCATGGTTCCTCACTCCCATCCCATCCGCCCACCCATTCGTGCACCGAGGCCGGGAATAACCGCGAAGCCCCACACCCTCCTTCCTCCACCACCCAGCCGGAGCCTCTTCCCCAATGACGTCGTCCACAGCAACACCTCGACGTCCCTCATCCAGATGAGGATCCGTCGTCAATCTGGTCGTCTCGCCGGTTCAGCCACCCCGTCCTCCACCTCCAAGGAGCTGCCCTGACATTCCCCTCGTCTTTCGCGCCACCTCCATTCCCACACCGCCGTTTTCACCTGCACCACCGGAAGAGCATCAGCATCACCGTTTCCTTGATTCAAGCTGCGACCTAATCAGCGCCACCAAAGAGGTTGTGCACTAATCGCCGCATTTTCTTCTTGATTCAATCTCATGGTGCTGCCGGCGCTCGGTCCCGAGCCGACACGGCGCGGCTCCGTCCACCGCGGCGTCGCCGGCCATTTCCTCCACGGCGTCGCTCCCTCGGCGGCGACGTCCCCATCAGTAGGAGCTGCTGCTGCTTTAGCTCTCGCTCGCGCTGCTGCTCTGGTCTTGCTCTCGGTCCCCTGCCTGGTCTGCTCTTGCTCTTGCTATTGCTCGCGCTGCTGCTCTCGCTCTTGCTCTTGCTTGCGATGCTGCTCCGATTTAGCTACACTTCAGTCGACTGAATCGACTTTTGGGTCAGTCAATTTTCAGGGGGTGGGGGGCTCGCCAGACTTAAGGAAGAACCAGCCGCAGCGGGGAGGGGCTCACCGGAGAAGTACCCCACTATCTATCTTAGGGTTCAGGGTGGGGGCAGTGGTCGCCGGCGTTGGTGGGGCGGTGGCGTGTGGATCGCCGGAGAAAAAGCTCGGCACGGGGGGGCCTAGAGGGATGGCCGGGGCGGCGGCGGACCGGCGGTGGGGAGTGTTTTCGGGGCGGGGCGGGCGGCCCACCGCCGGCCGCGGGCGGCGGGGGGCGCCTGTTTGGCCGGTGGTGGCTGGCGGCTCAGGGGGGTGGAGGTTGAAGATGAACTGCAGGCCCTTGATTTCGTATCCAACGGTTGCCGATAAACGTTTGGCTGCTTTGAAGGCCATAGAGAGGGACAAATTGAGAGTGGTAAGAGCTTACAATAAGAAAATCAAGTTGAAGAATTTTCAAGTTGGCGATCTCGTCTTGAAAGTGATTCTACCGATTGGTTCAAAAGGTAGAAAATTCGGGAAGTGGTCTCCAAGTTGGGAAGGCCCTTTTAGGATTAGCAGAATAGTTCCCGGAAACTCTTATTTAGTGGAATCCGTACAAGGGGCACTGTTACCTCGAGCTCTCAATGGCAAGTATTTGAAGAAATACCACCCGAGTGTGTGGCAAGAAGCCTAAGTAGGCAATGGCCGATATATGATTATCGCCCTTAGCACAAACATGGCCGATACCTGATTATCGTCCTGAGAAAAATAAAAGGCCGATGGGGTGTTGACATCGTCTTTAGAACCAACACCGTACAAGAAATTTTTCGCCACGCTAGCTTTGCCGAAAAACAGGGGGGCATGTGTTGACGCTCAAAAGTGGCACGATCATAAAGCGGCATGCCGGGGCGAAAACCTTGCCGGGGTAAAATCTTGCTGGTGTGAAAGCTTGCCGGTGTGAAGGCTTGCCGGTGTAGAAAGCTTGCCGGCGCAGAAAGCATACCCGGGTGGAAGCTTGCCGGTGTGAAATCTTGCCGGGGGAGAAACCCTGCCTGGGTGGAACCCTTGCCGGGGTAGAAACCTTGCCGGAGTAGAAACCTTGCCGGGGAGGAAACCTTGCCGGAGTAGAAACCTTGCCGGGATGAAACCTTGCCGATGTGAAAGCTTTCCGGGTAGAAACCTTGCCGGTGTGGAAAGCTTACCCGGGTGGAAAGCTTCCCGGGGTGGAGGCTGTGATAGTCAATCCGACGAGAAGTTGAAGATGGGCTCAAAAGGTTATTCAGATGATCTTGGATGGAAAAGTGTTCTACATGGGAGTTGTGCGTCTCGTCAAAGCGATCGATTTTGATATAAAGATCATCCCAATCCGAGTTGGTATGCGAAAGTTAGAGCCTGCACTGTGAGACCCTCCAGCGAGCAAAATATGACGCCCAGAACCAGACACATATGTGGGTATGTGTGATGAGCTGCGTGAATAATTAGCTGTTTTGCGCAAGCAATTTGACCTTTGAGATGACCTCTGATAAAAAAAACGTTCAACATGAAAGATGTTCGTCTCGTCGAAACGGTCAAGACTGCTTTTGGACTCGTTTCCATCCGAGGTCGTTTGCCACCACATAAAAGACCCGCAAGGTACAGCCAGTATAAACCGAACAGTTTTGGAAAGTTCGGATAAAATCAGTCCAAATTTGACTAGGGTTTTGGACGTCAATTGGTGTAATTTTCTTGTAAGGAAAGCCTCGATGAATCCTTTTCTTGTACGGGAAGTCCAGCCGCCTCTTATATGTGTTGGGGGTGACGGCCGATTGAAACAACACACAATCGAACAAATCAGTATACTACTTTTTCATCTACGTTTTATTTCTTCACCGTTTTTCTCTCTCGTTCTTCAATGTTCCTCGAGTTTGAGAGCTGTAAATCCCGAGGCTCTAGGGGCGAGCGAATCGACCTAGGGCAGCCCATTGCCGCCGCACTCCCTGACGGGGTCCCTCCCGGGGGTGTGGGGTTTCGGGTCTGCAAAAGCGACCGCCGACTGTCTTGCGTATCGCTCTGTCGGTCGGGTCTCCTTCGACGTGAGCTGCGGTGCATCACCCCCGGCGTCGAGGGTACACGTGACGTGTTCGTGTGTCAACAACTAGACTGCTCAGATGCGTAAATATTATGTTACTGTCAAAAATTGGCACAAAATACGAAGGAGACCAATGGATGTACTACTAGCAACCCATGATTTAACTACTCGCATGCACGCAGTGGAGTAGTAATGTCTTTCTTCCGCCCTCACGTCCACTCAATTGCATGCGCTGTATTAATTGACCATCAATGAAGTGAAGGACTTTACACGCGTCAAATTATCACATGGGGTGGATCTTGGTACAAAATTCCATCCGCCCGTGTACCCGCGTGTGCGTGTGAGGGAATGACTGCATGCATGGCATGCGTGCACATCTTCGCTTTGCGCATGTACCGCCAGTGCGGCTCAGGGAGGACGAGTACATTCATCTGGAACCAGCAGCACGTCACTTTGATCAATTGGTACGTACTGGTACCAATTGATCACACAAGGATGTCGCGACAACGCCTCCACATGTGCCACGTGGCTTCATGAACTGTAAGAGAGACACTGTGTAGCGTGCCATTGTCTTTTGCACATACTCGAAGTACTAGTAAGGTACACGTGCATTGCACGCGTCAGATTTTGCAATCAAATTATGAATAAAGACCACACTGGAGCATGTAAGGTCTGAGTCATATATTCCTGATGTAGACCTTCATTTAATTCTTATAGTTCATCTCATTCAAAATCAATTAGTTTTTATAAAAAACCTAGGGCCTCTTTGATTTGTAGGATTTCCAAATCGCGGGAATAGGAAGAACATGGGATTAGAGTGAAATGTCGTCTTGAATCCTACAGGATGGTACGAGTGTTTGATTGTGCAGAGAAAAAACGCAGAATTCTTTCAAAGAGGTTTGAGTGGATGGGATGTTTCCTATGAAATCTAGTGCAAATGAATCATATGGAAAAATTCCTATGGTTTACAATACTACGAATCAAATAACCAAGATAGGAAAATTTCCTAAGGATTAGAATCCTCCAAAATTCCTTCGAGAATCCTTTGAATCAAAGAAGCCCTTAATCTATTTTATGATTCATGGAATTGTGCATTGTAAAGCATAAAGTAAAAACAAATAATGGCAATTCAACTAGAAAAAAAGTTTGCGCAGTTATGATACAGAAGATTCTAGAACAAAGGAGAACCACTGTTGTTTTGTGATTTTTGCATTATGCTTAAGTTCAACCTTGGAGTCTGCTAGATTGTACATGTGGCAAAATGCGGTGGGGGATAGAAGATGGTGTGAGGGGCCGAGTGGAGGGAGACTATGAAGGAGTGCACAACTGCGAGATCGATATTTAGAGAGAGGGGCGAGAACGTGCGCTATTGCGCGCAGTGGCGGAGCCATGAAAAATGTCCCATGAGCTAGGGGCCAAGCATTGCTAATCCTTTACGAGGAGGGCCAATTCATGAACTTAAACCATTTTTACCAGCAATTGTTTATTGATCACATTCATATTATCCTCGATATATAGCGATGTTAGGGGGGGCAGGTCCCTTGCTGCCCCTGTCTTCGCCATTGTGCGCGCGTCTGAGAGATGAAGTGGAAGGCATGGATGATGAGAGGGGGGTGTTGGATATATAATTAATGTGGGTGTATTAGCTATATATATGTAATACTATATAGAGAGGTATAGATTGATCGATGTGGACGCGGGAAAGAGGGTGACACCTCACTAGATATATAGATTGATCGGTTTATGTGGAAAACTATGAAACACCTAGCTATACACACACACATAGAACATCGCTCGTTGCGCATGCATGTGAGAGATAAAGAATGCTCGATATGATGGAGAGGATGATGTGTGTGTGTGTACCTTCATGGGAGGCCGACCTGAAGAAAAAGATTGCATGTGTGCGATGGATAATGCCGACTGGTAGTGTGTGTGCATGCATGCACGAGAGAAAGTTAGTGGTACAATTATAAAGAGAAGACCAATGTGTGGGTGTAAAAGTCTAGGTGAGGTCATAATCAATGTAAAGTTGAATTCAAATATTCGAATAAGAGATCACGATGTTTATAACCCATGCATGCATGAATATAACGGAGATCTGCGCGGTGTGGTTTGGAAATGAGCATGTTGTAATGTATACACATTGAACAAGGTTAGACTGGTTTGAATTTGAGATACCGATGGCAGACATTGTTTGGCCACATTGCATCCGTGCATGGACACACTATTCTAATTGGAGATGATGGGTGGCTTTTGCATCACATATCTATTTCTATACCCATATATATATATATATTATTTTATATTTTATATATAGTGTGCGGATAACTTTAACTTTGAAAGATGGTCATTGGATGAGGCCAATCCGATGGTGCAGAGCTGGCAAATTTGAGCACTACTGGCCATTGGGTATCATCTAGATTCCACCAGATTTTGCGACATGTACAATCTAGAAGACTCTATGGCTGAACTTAAGCATAATGCACAAACCTCAAAACACAAGCACTTCTTCTTTGTTCTAGAATCTTCCATATCAGAATTGCCCAAATGTTTTTCTACATGATTTGTTTGTACTTTATGCCTTACAACGCACAATTCCATGAATCTTAAAATAGATTAGCTTTCTTATAAAAACTAGATGATTTTGAATGAAATGAACTATAAGAATTAAACGAACATCTACATCATGCATATATGACTCAAAGCATACATGCTATAATGTGGTATTTATTCATAATTTGGTTGCCAAATCTCATACGTGCAATGCACGTGTACCTTACTAGTCTAAATGGTGTCTGTGTGTATGTTGTGTGTGTTAAACACATTGTACGTAGTATATCATACTAGTCTAAATTGTCTTTTTTCTTTTGGGTACACGTTAAGCTTGTTCTCCCGAAATTTCAAGACGCGCCTTGTTATGCCGAAATTTCAAGCTAGCGTCTCTGTCTTCGTGCTGCGTAACTCCCGCCTCTTCAACCCGCGCCTTGCTAGCCCAAAATATTTAAGATATATCTTTGTCTCGTTGTGCTTCGACAATTCCCTCTATCTCAACCCGCGCCTTGCTATTCCAAAATTACAACGCGCGTGAAAACTCCCACCTCCTGTGAAATCCCGACACGTGAAATGCCCGTGATACCCCTGAACCGAAAGAATCGCCTCAAATCGGTGGGGGTACTTTCGTAACTTACCCCACATTTCGGACAAGCGCTTCCCTAAGCCATGGTTCCCCACTCCCATCCCATCCGCCCACCCATTCGTACACCGAGGCCGGGAAAACACGCGAAGCCCCACACCCTCTTCCGTCCGCCACCAAGCCGGAGCCTGTTCCCCGACAACGTCGTCCACAGCAACACCTCGACGTCCCTTATCCTGATGAGGATCCGTCGTCAATCTGGTCGTCCCGCCGGTTCAGCCACCCCGTCGTCCACCTCCAAGGAGCTGCCCTGACATTCCCCTCGTCTTTCGCGCCACCTCCATTCCCACACCGCCGTTTTCACCTGCACCAGCGGAAGAGCATCAGCATCACCGTTTCCTCGATTGAAGCTGCGGCCTAATCGGCGCCACCAAAGAGGTTATGCACTAATCGCCGCATTTTCTTCTTGATTCGATCTCATGGTGCTGCCGGCGCTCGGTCCCGAGCCGACACGGCGCGGCTCCGTCCACCGCAGCATCGCCGACCATTTCCTCCACGGTGTCGCTCCCTCGGCGGCGTCGTCCCCATCAGTAGGAGTTGCTGCTGCTTTAGCTCTCGCTCGCGCTGCTGCTCTGCTCTTGCTCTCGGTCCCCTGCCTGGTCTGCTCTTGCTCTTGCTCTTGCTCTTGCTCGCGTTGCTGCTCTCGCTCTTGCTCTTGCTTGCGATGCTGCTCCAATTTAGCTACACTTCAGTCAACTGGATTGACTTTTGGGTCAGTCAATTTTCAGGGGGTGGGGGGGGGGGGGCTCGCCAGACTTAAGGAAGAACCAGCCGCAGCGGGGAGGGGGCTCACCGGAGAAGTACCCCACTATCTATCTTAGGGTTCAGGGTGGGGGCGGTGGTCGCCGGCGGTGGTGGGGCGGTGGCGTGGGGATCGCCGGAGAAAAAGCTCGGCACGGGGGGCCTAGAGGGATGGCCGGGGCGGCGGCGGACCGGCGGTGGGGAGTGTTTTCGGGGCGGGCGAGGCGGCCCACCGCCGTCCGTGGGCGGCGGGGGGCGGCTGTTTGGCCGGTGTTGGCTGGCGGCTCAGGGGGGTGGAGGTTGAAGATGAACTGCAGGCCCTTGATTTCGTATCCATTGGCTGCAAAATCGACTGACTAGAGATGAAAAAGTCAGTCGACTGACGTGTAGCCTCACCTCTAGTGCGTTCAGTTTCGACTGTAAAATTTAGTTTCGACAGCAAAATTCAGTTTCGACAGTTAAGTTCAGTTTTGACAGGTAAATTCAGTTTCGACAATTAAGTTCAGAGATGAGCGGCTGATGTATACATCTAGCATTTTGTGGTTATGTATTTTACGTCATCTATTGGAGATGCTATTAGAATTCCACTCAGGTTAACATTGTCTCTCTTGTCCTGCTTCAGCCTCGGCGTCGTACAACTCACCGGAGCTGCTCCAACGACGAAACCCTCCATCACAGCGGAGCAGTACCTCAGGCTCCATATCCAGACGCCTAAGATCTGCTTCCCCTCCTCCGACAGCCAAGTCAGCCGGAGCATCCTCACCGGCGAACCCAATCATGCTGAGATCGACATGGCTTCCCCAAAGAGGTTGTACACTTCTTGTGGTTTGACTTAATCTCACCATGCTTCTTTGCAGCCTGTGATCTTCCAATTCTTGTGAACCAAACACCCGATTGGCAGAAATCATGTGTTTTTTAATTCTCTGTTTCGCACGTGCATTCCTATCCTATTCCTGTCTATTTCCTATCCCTGCATTGTTATAATCCTCAAATTCAAACAAGCCCTTACACAATTACTTCTGTTACAGATATGTGTCAAAGAAAACATTGTGTGGTTTGTCCTGCTCCTGCGGTGTTGTGTTCCACCCCAGATCAGCTGCTCCAACGACGGAAGGTTCACCATAGCAGGGATCCGCTCTCCAGACTGTCTTTCGCCGCCTCAGATCTTCTTCCCCGCCGCCGGCAGCCACGACAACTGCATTACCATCATCAACTGAGCAGATGACCTTGAGGACTACATGGGTCCGCAAGAGAGGTCGCACTCTTCCGTGTCTGCTTACGTTATGCATCGCTTAATATGATGACATGCTACTTTATCGTCATGTTCACCTATTAGACTCCGAGTCAGGTCCAAACTTATGCTGAAACTTGAGTTTTTAAATGGTTGTGGGGTACATATTGGGGCAGCAATTAGTACTATCTGTCTACTATCTGGTTAATCTCGGGTGTCTATTACGAGTTTCATGTTGGGTGCAAACAAACATTAAAGGAGCCATTATCTGTATTTTTTAACTAAAGCTATTATATGCCTGCTATCATTGGTTTTGGGTCTATCCACAGTTTGCTACCATCACTCTGGATTTGTGCATGCACTCCTTACATAATCTCACTATGTTTTATTCCTATGCATGTCAGTTATTGTAAACAATGGAACTGAACATGTAGAGCAAAAGAGGCGAGCCTTGCGTGGCAATAAAATTCCATGCAGACGTCGCTCCATGGTGGGCGCAAAGGCAGCCCCCCTCCACCCATTTCGGATCGTAATCAAGAGGAAGATAACTGTTCTGAGGGGGATTCAGAAGCGGAAGACCACTCCTATTTACCCCATGAGGTCTTCGCTCTAACTTGGCATGCTGATGTTGGTTATATCATGCATGTGGTGCCTTGTATTGCTTACTTTATACATCAAATATGTCAACTGCTTAGTTTAGACATGCTTTGTGTGAATGCCATCTGTTTAGTTTATTCATCGTTTATGCGAATTATGCAATGCCATCTTGTTTAGCCAGGCATCATATATGTGAATTTTGCAATGTCATCCTGATTAGCCAGTCATCTTATATGTGAATTATATCAGGCCATCCTTTTTTTCGTTACGTATTACATTTGTCAACAATGTTAGTACATTCAACTACACTTCGTGTGCATCTGCCATTTGACACGGTGATGGAAAATTCTGGAGTGAAAACAAGGTCTTCAGAGCAGACTATGCTATCTGACGAAGCGCATATCTCGCTGGTTACGGATAGCTCCTCAGAGGAGGACTCAGAGACAGATGCCCAGTCCTATTCCCCCCTCCCCCCGAGGTGTATGCTCTAATTAACTTGGCAAGGTTATGTTGCTCATATCGTGCGTATGGTGTCTTGCATTGCGATGTCATTTCATTAGTTTAAACATGCTTTGTGTGAATGCCGCCTGTTTAGTGTCTAATTACCATATATGTGAATTATGCATTGCCATCTTGTTGCAAGACATTATATATGTGAATTATGCAATGCTATCTTGTTGCAAAGGCATTATATATGTGAATTATGCAATGCCATGCTGTTGAGCCAATCATCATGTATGTGAATTATATCATGCTATCATTTTTTTGTATTACGTTTTCGATTTGTCGACAACGTTTGTATATTCAACTACTCTTCCTGTGCATCAGCCATTTGAAGCGGTGATGGAAGTATCTGGAGTGAAAACAAGGTATTCAGAGCAGACAATGCTACCTGCTGAAGCAGACTAAGGCATAGCCTAGTGGTGGGAAGGGGCTGATGCCTTCCCACCCACCCAGGTTCAAGGCATGGTACTTGCAATTTGGGGTTATTGCACCAATTATACTGTAGGGGGTTCCCTTACAGTCTTTCTGTCAAAAAAATGCTACCTGCTGAAGCAGACATCTTGCTGGATACACAGAGCTCCTCAGAGGAGGATTCAGAGACTGATGACCAGTCCTATTTCCCCCCTGAGGTCTATGCTCAAACTTGGCAGGGTTATATTACCCATGTCATGCATGTTTTCTTGCATTGCTTAGTTTTTACATCATATATGGATTGCCATATGCTTACTTGCTTACTATATAAATCATATATTTGAATTATATCATGCCATCATGTTTACATACACAACATCTATCTGAATTATGGCATGGCAACCCATTTAATAAAGACATGATATAGTTATATCATCTCATCCTGTTTAGTGTTTACAGTCATCATATTTTGAATTATGTCATTCTATCCGGGAATTATATCATGCTATCATGTTTCCATAGGCGGCATGTATGTGAATTATGGCATGCCAACCTATTTAATAAACACATTATATAGTTATATCATGTCATCCTGTTTACATAGTCATCATATTTTGAACTATGTCTTTCCATCTTTTTAGTTAGCCATCATAATGTGAAATTGTATCATGCTATCCTGTTTAGTTAGCCATCATATACGTGAAATTGTGTCATGCTATCCTGTTTGGTTAGACAACATAAATGTGAATTATTTCATGCCCGCTTTTATTCCCCACTATCCATTGCACCTGTCTATCATACAATGTGTGTACATTCAATTACATTTCTTGTTTATCAGCCATTTGAATTGGAGAGGGTGATGGCAGTATCTAAGAGAGTAACAACATGGTCTTCAGAAAACATAGTTCTACCAGTTGATGCAGATAGAACCACGGTTGTACTTGCCCAAGAACCAGCCCCACCACACATAACCCAGACTCTCGCAGATTGTACCCCTACCCAGTTGGACAGAGAACCAGCTACACCCCTTCTAACCCCAACCCCAGCAGATAGTAACCTAGTTCCAGTTGACACAGCACCGTCTCCACCACAGAGCACCCAAACACGAGCAGTTAGTAAGGGAACTGCAGTGCCCAAAGCACGAGGACCACCACTCTGAATCCCAACTCAACGCTTAAAGGAGAAGAAGAATTGTTCTCAGGTCAGGTTCTGTAGCTATGGTTCATACTCCTTTGCTCTTGCATCGCTGTATTTACTCAGACCAACTATTTTCAAATTTGAAGGATGGAATTGAAACTCCAATGGTGCAACAGGTATGTTTTAAACTTGTTTCTTTAACTGGTTTGCTGTTGTAACTTGCTCTATATTGATTTCAATTTCAATTGAATAAACAGTTATGTTCTCATGTCGTGCACATTACAAGTGTCTCTATAGTTTCCCACACTTATATTCTGTCTATTCTGCTTTCTCTTGAACAAATATTAATTCAACTATGTCTATATCTTGATTTGGCAACAAAAACTAGAATGATATAGACCATAAAGTGACCATGGTACATAGATATATGTTTGTTTCATGCTGTTATCCTACGCACTTTACTACTGAACTGATTTACCAAAATGACACTACTAGGAAAAGGGCTATAGATGAAATGGCCACTAATGGCGCACCAGACATGTGGTGCTCCACTCCTATATAGCAGTGGCGCAGCATGTGCTGGTGCGCCATTATTGTGAAAGACACTAATAGCGCACCAGACACACGGTGCGCCACTAGTAACAATTTTTTTTCCAAACATACTAATGGCGCACCAGCCTCATAGTGCGCCACTACTATATTTTTATTTATTTATTTTGTTTGCAAAACTACTAATGGCGCACCAGTGTATAGTGCGCCATTACTAGTTTAAACTAGTAATGGCGCACTGTGCCCTGGTGCGCCATTAGTGTATATTTTTTTTATTTTTTTTGCGAAACTACTAATGGCGCACCACCAGCAGGTGCGCCATTAGTAACCAGGGTTACTAATGGCGCATTTGTAGGTGGTGCACCATTAGTAACCTGGGACCAGCTAGATATTTTGGACAGCCACACCTACCCACTCACTTTCCCCACTTCATTCTCTCCACCTCCTCCTCCAAGCTTGTCTCGGCTGCCTCCTCCTCCTCACCTCATTTGCACCATAAATTCATCCAAATTAAGTGGTTAAATTACCTTTTTTTGATAGGTAAGTAAGGGGGAAGCTATATTTATGTTGTTCTCCCTCCAACAACGTGCACATGCACTTTTTATGGCCTAGCTAGATCTATGTATGTTTGTGGTGTTGCATATGTTTGTGGTGTTGCATATATGTTTGTGTTTGCAGGTACCGGTATTTGAAATGCGATAGTTGCCAATATTTTGCCGGAATGTTGATTCATTTCCGTTTCGGCGAGAATTTTGGCACTATGCATTCTTTTTTGTCCTATTTTTAGGGAATGTCATGCCAATTTTTTTCTTGGTTCTAAAATATCGTTTTGCTCTACCCCGCAGGCGACCATGGTCCGCACGATGACCGAAGGCATCGTGAATAGATTTTTGAGCTCCGCGAAGGCCGAGATGCTTGAAAAGAACGAGACGAAGATAAGATGTCCGTGTCGAAGATACAAGCTGAAGAGCCTTATTGCGGACCCGGATTCTGGGCAGCTGCGTGGTTTCATGGATGGCTATCGGTGGCAAGGTGATGAAGATGACTATGAAGTCTTCCATGGGGGCCGGGCAAGAAATGAGGAAGGGCAGCAAGACAACCACCGCGGCTCGGGCGGGCGAGAAGACGAAGAATCTCCAGGACATGATCACGACGGTGATGCTGTACACAGTCATCATGTAGAAGATGCCGGGCATGATGACGAGGAAGATGCCGGAGCAGACGAAGGGCATGATCATGAAGATGAAGATGCCGGCAGAGCAGACGACGATGGACCATCGATGGGCTGGGTGCAGGACCCTCATATTCAAGAGCTGCTTCTCAAGCAGACGGATAACGCAAGAGCTGCCGCCCGAGAGAAAGCCAAGCTGGATCAACTGGAGATAGACGCGGTTACTCCATTGTATGAAGGATGCAGGCCCGAGGATACCCGCCTGAAAGTAACGCTCGTGGCTCTAGAGATGAAGGTAAAACACAAAATGACCGACGCATGCTCCGACGAGAACATGTCATTCTGGCACGAACGTCTTCCCAAGGGGAACAAGTGCCCGACCAGTTTCGAGGAGGCAAAGAAAATCGTGTGTCCTCTGGATTTACCGCACATGAAATACCATGTGTGCATGAACAATTGCATCATTTATCGGGACGAGCACGCGGAGTCTACCATATGTCCGGTGTGCGGCGTCACTCGATACAAGAAGAGGAAGAAAGCTCCTCGAAAAGTGGTGTAGTACTTTCCGATCACTCCTCGTCTGCAGCGGTATTTCGCGGACCCTAAGGTAGCAAAGCTCCTGCGTTGGCACGCGGATAGGGAGGAGAAGAAGCGAGAAGATGACGCAAATGATCCGGAGATAAATAAAAAAGACAAGATGCTGAGTCACCCTAAAGATGGGAGCCAGTGGCAAGCATTGAACTTCGAACACCCAGAATTTGGGAAGGATCCAAGGAACATCGTGCTGGGCGCGAGCACCGATGGAGTCAATCCGTTTGGCAGCCAGAGAAGCACACATAGCTCCTGGCCTGTGTTTGTCTGGATGTACAACCGCCCCCCTGGTTGTGCATGAAGAGGAAGTACATTCACATGAGTATACTAAATGAAGGGCCGAAACAACCAGGGAACGACATCAATCTGTATCTGGGGCTGCTGAAAGAGGAGCTAGACACGCTGTGGAAAACGCCAGCTAATACGTGGGACGCCGCAGAGAAAGAATATTTCCCTATGAGAGCCGCACTGCTCACGACGGTTCACGACTATCTCGGTTATGGATATCTCGCGGGGCAGGTGGTCCACGGATTTTCTGGATGCGTTAGGTGCATGGATGACACAATGTATCGCCAGCTAGATAGAGATCCCGGGTCTTCGAAAACCGTGTTCATGGGACATCGAAGGTGGCTTCGCGACGATGACCCGTGGAGGAAACGCAAGGATCTGTTCGATGGTGAAACCGAACCCCGAAGACGCCCGCGTACGAGGAGCGGCGAGGAAATAGACGAGCTGTTGAAAAATTGGAAAGATTGTCCACTGCCGGGAAAGAAGCAAAAGGCGCCAGAGCCGGGAAAGAAGCGAAAGGCGCCAGAGCCGCTGCTGAAGGTATGGAAAACGAGGTCTGTTTTCTAGGACTTGCCGTACTGGAAGATCCACCGTGTGCCTCACAGCCTTGATGTCATGCATATCACGAAGAACGTGTGCGAGAGTCTGCTTGGTACCCTGCTCAACATGCCAGAAAGGACCAAAGATGGGCCGAAAGCAAGGGCAGACTTGAAATCAGTGGGCATCAGGGAGGAGCTTCACGCTAATGATGATGATGATGAGGCGAAGCAGGACACGGAAAGTCGTCGCAAAGGCAAAAAGGCCAAGAAGAGCGGAAATGACTTCCCTCCCGCGTGCTTCACTCTAAGTCAGGAGGAGATCGATCAGTTTTTCACCTGCCTCGTAGGAGTAAAACTTCCTTATGGTTACGCGGGGAAGATAAGCAGATACCTAGACTCAGCGAAGCAGAAGTTCAGCGGGATGAAGTCTCACGACTGTCACGTGCTGATGTCGCAGATACTTCCAGTTGCAATCCGTGGGATCATGGACGCGCACGTCCGTGAAACGCTGTTTGGCCTATGCAACTTTTTCGACGTCATCTCTCGGAAGTCGGTTGGCGTGAGGCAACTCAGAAGGCTATAGGAAGAGATCGTGGTGATACTATGCGAGCTTGAGATGTACTTCCCGCCCGCATTCTTCGACTTTATGGTGCATCTGCTGGTCCATATCGTGGAGGATATCATCCAACTCGGGCCGACGTTCCTGCACAGCATGATGTCGTTCAAAAGGATGAATGGTGTCATCAAAGGATACGTTCGCAACATGTCACGTCCAGAGGGAAGCATAGCCAGGGGCTTTCTGACCGAAGAGTGCATCTCCTACTGCACGAATTGTCTAGGCATCGAGAACCCCGTTGGTCTGCCCGTCAACAGGCACCTCGGCAGGCTCGCTGGATGGGGTCACCGTGAGGGTCGCCGCGAAATGCATGTCGACTTCGAGGGTCGACTCGCCGACTTTGAAAGAGCAAACCTAGTCGCGCTACAACACATAGACGTGGTCGATCCTTGGGTGGTAGAGCATAAAACCTTTATTGAGAAGACGTACAATGACCGAGGCCAACAGAGGACGGATGGAGATATAATCAAAGAGCACAACTCATGTTTCACGCGTTGGTTCAAGCAGAAGTTTCTGTTGTACCCTTTACATGAGGATTCTTCCGCGGAATAACAACTCATATTCGCCTTGTCACAGGGCGCCGAGCACAACCTGATGATGTATGAGGCGTACGATATCAACGGCTACACATTCTACACCGAGGACAAGGACATGAAGAGCGATGGTTATCAGAACACCGGGGTAACGATGGAATCCTACACCGGTAACGACAAGGATAGATACTACGGAAGGATCGAGGAGATCTAGGAGCTGAGCTACGCTGGAGAGAAGGTCCTGATGTTCCGTGTCAGATGGGCCAAGAGCGTCATAAAAGAAGACCGGTATTTCACAACCATGGTTATACCTGAAGCCAAATCCAAGACCGCAGGCGCGAACGTCACCGCGAAAAATGAGCCATGGGTACTGGCTTCCCAAGTGGACCAATGCTTCTTCATTACCGACCCGTCAAAGCCCAGTCGTGTTGTCGTGAGGAGAGGCAAAAGGAAGATCATCGGAATGGATGGAGTCGCCAATGAGCAAGACTTCGACAAGTACGGCGACCCGAAGATGGAACATGACGACGACGATGAAGTATCATCATACACCACAAGAAGAAGCAGGACAACCCTACCTAAAGGACGTCCGTTCAAGAGAAGAACTCCATTTACGAAAAATAAGGGCAAGAAGATTGTGAACAGATTGCTAGCTAAGATCGATTGTATTTAAATTGTAGCCTTCATTTCTCAATTGTATTTCATGGGCATTTTTTGAACTCATGAATATTTTAAATTTCATGGACACTCGATCTCGATCCCCCTCCATCTCAATCGCTATCCCACCTCGCCAGATCTGGTCCCCCTCGCCGCCGAGCACCCCCCGCACCCTCTCCCCCGCTCCACCGGCCGCCGCCGCCGACCCCCCGCACCCTCCCCCGCTGCACCGCCACCGACGACCCAACGCACCCTCCCCCGCTCCACCGTCGCCGACGACCCACCACACCCTCCTCCGCACCCTCCCTGGCCCGCTCCATCGGCCGCCGCCGCCGACCCACCGACCCTGCCCCGCTCCACCGCCGCCGACGACCCACCGCACCCTCCCCCGCTCCACCGCCGCCGACGACCCCCCGCACCCTCCCCCGCACCCTCCCCGGCCCGCTTCACCGTCACAAATGAATGCAACTAAAATTGCAAAAAAAACAAATTTGATTATATTTTCAAATAAAAAATTTGATGATATTTTTCAAATAATAAATTTGATGATATTTTTTCATATTCATAAATATTTTCAAATAACAAATTTGATGATATTTTTTTAAAAACTATTACTGTTTTCATAAAAAATTATTACTGTTTCATATTCATATTCATTTTCTAAAAAATTATTAGATGCAACAAAAAATAATAATAAAAAAATTACTTATGGCGCAACTCTAGCTGGTGCGCCATTGCTATATAAAAAAAAGATTACTAATGGCGCACCTCAGGCTGGTGCGCCATTGCTATATAAAAAAAGATTACTAATGGCGCACCGATCGTGGGTGTGCCATTGCTATTAGAAAAAAAGTTACAAATGGCGCACCCCTAGATGGTGCGCCATTACTAATCTTCCCCCTTGTGTGTGTTGTCCATCTCGCGTTCGTCCTTCTCTGCCAATCTCACATCTCTCCGACCCACTGCCCGACCCACTACGCCGCCGCCCCTACTACGCCGCCGCCCGTAAGCCCCCTCCTCCTCCGCCCATCCTCCTCCGCCCGTAAGCCCCCTCCCCCTGACTGACTCCCCTGGCCTCCGTGCGCAGTTCACCGTCCCGGATCTCCGACTGCATCGCCTCCCGCGGCGGCAACATCCACAGCGTCGACGTCTTCGTCCCCGACGACGCCCCCGCGTCCACCAGGAGAGGAGGCCCGAGCACCTCGCGACCTCCCCGCCGTCTATCCCCGCCTCCCCCAAGCTCGCCATCTCCGCCCTCTGTCGTCTCCGCTCCGGCCACCACCTCATCGTGGTCAGGTAATCTTCATTGCCCTCCTCCCTCTGCCTCTCTTCCTCCTCTCCTCCCTCCCGGCCATGCCCTCTTCTCTCTTTTGCTAGGTTTAGGTCAAATCCCTCTCAAATTTAGGTCAAATTAGGTTCAAATCCCTTTGAAATTAGTATGTAAAGCTCACTATTCTGAAGTTCTGATCAGTTCAGTACCTTAGTAAGCAATAACACAAGCTTCCAGAGAAATACAAATGAATTTCTAGTTAGTAGTTTATGAGTTTCTGGAACCCATTCCGTCTGATCAGTTCTGAATTTCTAGTTAGTAAGCAATAACACAAGCTTCCAGAGCAATAACACAAGCTCACTGTTCTGATCAGTTCAGTACCTTAGTTAGCAGTTCTGGAACCCACTGCCCCTGCTACTACTATAGTGTTGATTCTAAATTTGTGGAGAGAGGAGTGCATTCAGAGAAGAGAAGAGAATACAAATGAATTGGCTTGTTTATGTCAAATACAAATGAATTGCTATTTGTGGAGTTTAGGCTCCTTTGAATCAAGGCAGCACTGTCAAATTTCCACAAACCATTTGCCCCTAATTAAAAACAACAGGAGCGTGTATCTCTCTAGGATAGCTCTTTCTAATTGTGAAGATTAGAACCACCAATTCATATAACAAATGTATTGTACTACAATTTACCAGTTGTAGACACACTATTCTGAGCTCTGACCATTAGTTCGAGACATGGATGGATCATTCTGTATGTGTGCATTGGTGAAAAGAGAAGGAAAAAGAATTAACAAGTTTAACATTTGGGCAATTAGAATCTGGCCAGATAGTAAGGGACAGAAAGTTGTGCAATCTGAAATCCTGTCTGAGTGGCACATATAGAAAGCCTAGATTTATTTTTCTTATCCTTACTCTACTGTATGCTAGGAAAATGTGTACTAGTGCATCCGTAGTACTACTAGTGCCACTTAGTGATGCTCTGTATGCTTGTTTTCTCGATCCAAATGGGTTACCAAGTTGGAAGTTAACTACAGACAGATGAGGAAGTTGAAGTATTCAGTGCTATCTTGTGATCATTTCCTTCACTCCATCCTGTAGGATGTTTAAGATGTTTTTAAAATGGGCAGTAAAATGACCAAATAATCAGATGTACAGTTTTTCATGATGTACACTCAAAACTAACGACTCTGAATCTTTGCTAGTGAACATCATACATTTCAGATATGACACTGTTTGGACATTTGTAAAATCCAGTGCTTGTGTATCTGCTGTTTGGATTAAGAATTATCAATAGCACATCCTAGGACATGAACTAGAATTATGAATAGGACATCCTAGGAGTAGATGAACATTTTGTGGTTCTGCTAGGACTTGCTCCAGATTTTTTAACCCTAGGATTTCTTTTCTTTTAGTTCTTTTCTTACCGAAAATTTACTGAAAATTCAGAAACTTGGAGTAACCTGTGGACTGTACTTTTGTGATCTCCTACTCCTGAATCTTACTACTACAAGCACAAGCACTACAAATAAGGCTAGAATTTACTCTGAATTTTGACGGTAAGAAGAAGAATGAAAATGCAAGGAGTAAATAAGAATAAGAATAAGAATTTTACTAATGATATGATGATGAGGCAAATCACTAGCAGACAACTGCCAAGAATGCAGGACTATTTTACTCTGCCGAAGAATATGCATGTCTTGTTTTCTGGTTATGGATATTGTATAGTACTACATATCTTTTTTTGTAATATAATGCTTACCAAAGGTTTCAATATTTTGCTGTTACCATTGTTCTTTGAGCATAATTCTTTTTAATTTCCTACTATGCTTATTCTAATTCACTTAAATTGCTATGTTGTGTGTAATAGAATTAGATCTTGGATCTGGTAGTGGACTTTGGGAGTTTGTTTACTTGGCACCATTCAGTCAAGTAGCCATTCATGTGAACTTTTATTTTGTCCATATGAAAGCAGAGGACCATATGGTCTGTGGCCTTTTCATCCATCATTTACACTGTGAATCCAACACCAGTGGTGCTGCTTTGTTTCTGTGATCACATTGTGGTGCCTGGCACATTTGCCCCATCACTTCGTTACCCCTTTCTCCTGAAATGTTGATTAATTTCTGTTTCGGTTGAGATTGGGGCCCTCCTAGGTCAAGAAAATTAGCAAAGGTCATGCCCAATTTTCTTGACCTAGAAGGTGCCCGATTCTCAACCGAAACAAAAATTAATCAGCATGTATCTTGACATCAACCAATAGTAGTGATCTAGTGCTTTAGTGGTTGGATTAGTTTAGTATTTTTTCCCACACTCAGACACCCTTGCTTGCCATATGTGTGAGAGAGATAGTGAGAGGAGACAAGAAGAAGGGGGTTAGGAAGATGTTGCCTGCTCATCAAAGCTAACCATCTCCCCCTTTTCACCCCTTTTCCTTTGTCTTTTGTGGGTTGCAAGGAAGCTACTGGTTCCATCCCACAACACCTAGCAACAACACACTAACAGGTTCCATCCCAAAACACCTAGGCAATATCACAAACATCTCTCAATTGTTCCTTGACAATAACCAATTTTTTGGCGACATTCCTCGTGAATTAGGTTATCTGGTCAACTTAGAGATCTTGTTCCTTGACAATAACCAACTTTTTGACCAAACTTTTTTCCTATTTAGAGCGAAACATGGCCCACAACAATGAGGCCGGCGGTTCGGGCGGCAAGCAATTCTGGGAGCTGTCCCAGGAGCTGGAGGAAGAACCTCACCGCTATGAGGACGACGCCGCCGAAGACACCGATCCTGACTACACAACCACTAGTGGCGTCGGGGATGACACCACTGATGGTGCCGCCGAGGATGCCACCACTGATGATGGCGACGCACGCACAGATGGCAGCCAACCGAAGAGGCAACGGAAGGACTGGCGCCCGAGCGTGCTCGGCATCGTCAAGGATGAATTTACTAAAGTGAACTCCGACGGGCATCCAACGGCGCCCAAACAAGTAGTCAAGGGGTACTCGGTTCAGCTCGGGTGCATTCTCCGCAGCACCATCTCGATCAACACCGAGAACCTAAGGCATAAGGACCAAGGGAATTTGCGCAGCCTCCTCTTCACGAAGCTGCACGAATGATACAAGTTCCCCTCTGACTTTGCAAACACACGCCTCTCAGGGAATAAAGTGAACAGTGCCGCCCTCACGAGGATGAGCACGACCCTGTCTACTTGGAGAAGCACGGTGAAGGCAATGATTGAAAAAGGTGATAGTTATGAGAAGATCAAGGCGAAATATCCTTTGATGAGCGAAGATGACTACAAGGAGTTCAAGATCAAGTGCCAGAGCAGCGCAACCTCCGAATCAAGTCAGTGGGGGAAAGAAATGCGGCAGTTGAACTTAGGGGTCCACCAACTCGGTCCCGACGGTTACAGAGTGGCGGAGCCTATATGGGACAAGGAGGACGCGGAGCGTGCCGAGCAAGGCCTACCGCCCCGCTTCGAGAAATTCCATGACAAGGAGACCAGGAACTTTGTCAGGGCCCGGTACAAGGAGGACCCGATAACAAAGGAGCTTACCACGGATCCGAAGACCAGGGCGCTTGAGCTTGTTCTGGTAAGGAATACACCCCCGCGTAATTAGCTCCATATGGTTGCATTCTAATTAATGAAGCCAAATTTCTAAATGGTTCACATTCCTTCCGCAGGAGGCTGAAAGCAGTAGCGCGGGGTCGTCTCAGAGCTCCCCTTTTTACACCCCTTTAAATAGGGCGTTGAACATAATGAAAAACAAGGATAAGCTCAATAAGCCGTCGTTAGCTGGTCGTGTGGCCGACAAAGGCTTGTCCAGAAAATGGTCGTCATACTATACCGCTGGTGGGCGAAAGGAGAAAAAGACCAGCTCGGAAAACCAGTCGCGCGAGGTTCAAGAACTCAAGGCACAAGTGGCGCGGATTCCGGAGATTGTCCAAGAGCAAGTGCAACAACAACTGGGACGACGCTCACCGCCATTGTGCCTACCTTGATTCAGGGGCTGACAACGTGGATTGTGGGCGGCCAACAGGGGCCTCCCCCGGTTCCCAGCTTCACGTCCAGCAACTCTCACAACGCGCAGACGGCGCCATTGGTGTCTCCGGCGGAGGCGGTATTCGTGTCTCCGGCGCCGGCACGGGCATTGGAGCTTAATGCACCCGGGTGTACGCCGGCCGGCACCTCGCCAGCAAGCGGCCCCTCCGTCAGTTGCACGCCTGCTGTTGGCGGTGCCTCGACATTAGCCGAGCTCGACGGCATCATGGTAACTAAGCCTCTCGGCCGATGACTTCATCTCCTTGCCTTTGACTGGGCATCCCTGACGCCCTACATGTTTTCGCAGGGCGCCGCCGACGTTCCTTGCCTCTCCTGCACCTCGTGGGTGGTGAGTTGGTCGATGTCGCCAAGGGCAGAATCGTTCAACCGGGCAACCGCGTGTTCCACGGTAATCCGATGCCACCCACCTTGTATAGGGTTGAACTGGTTCGGGTGATGCCAGGCTGCGATGAGTTGTTACCTCCGATTCGACCCGCTGGGGCCGACGAAGATGATGTGATGACCCTCAGTGCCTGCGTAAGCTGGCCCCCTGCTTTGGCCGAAGAGCCAGATTTGTTTGGGGGCGGGGGACACCACCCCACAGACAAGACCGCCAGTCGTGCCAGTGCCAAGCCATGGCAAGAACGCCGCAACGCTACCGGACATGCCGGACATCCCTATGGCACAGGATCCGGACATGCATATGGCACAGGATCCGGACGACGACAACGACGATGGTACATTTTCCAACGTCGATAAGTACTTTGCCGAACATGGGTACGATGACGAGTTCTGCGGGCCTCCTTCTCAAGAACCCAACCCTGAAAAAGATGACCGCGATCTAGCTGGTACGGCGGAGAAACCCAATTGCAACATGCGTCGTCTGGCGTTCAGTTCTCAGGAGACGCCTCCAGCTGCCGCCTTCACCGAGCCTCAGATAGCTGAGGTGCGAAATATTATCAGCCCCAACACTCTCAAGAAGGCGGTCTGTGAGCAGAACTCGATCCCATTACAGCAGATCAGGAAGAAGGGACGGAAACAAAAGACTAACAAGGGTGCCGGTCCGAGCCAGCCGGCACCGAGTATGATCCGTGCTCAGGACGGGCCACCTTCACCTAAGGATATCTCGAGGAGGGTGCATGTGGCGGGTAGGGCGATGCTACCGACAAATATGCTCAATGCTGCAACCGGTGCTATGCGGAGTCTGCATGACAGTGTTCTTTCTTTGGAGAAGCGGCGTCTCAGAGAGAATGATGTGGCATACCCGGTTTTCGTGGCCAAGGTGCCAGAGGGCAAGGGCTTTGTGGATAGCGCCGTCGGGGGTACGATCGTCCTGCGGTTTGATGACATCTTTTCTATGTTTAACCTTCATCCGCGGCACTACACCTTCGTTCGGCTGTTTTCGCTGAGTATGGAGATGCGGATCATTAGAGACAAGACCCCGGACATTGTGATAGTCGACCCCTTCTACATGCGTGCCAAGATCTTGGGCAGTGCTGGGGACCGGCAAGTCGCGAGTTCACACCTCGAAGGCGTCATTCTGGCAAACCCAGATAAGGATAACTTCCGCGTGCCTTACTTTCCCGAGTAAGTCATCCCCTAACCGCCCCGTAACATATGATTTCTTAGATTTCAATCGTTCTTTTTTTTCTAACATTCCGTGTTCTATGAAGTGACACACATTGCACACTCATCCTCTTAAGCCCAAAATATTCCATGGCCACATATTTCGACCCGGACCGTGACTCCAAGATAGACTACACAAATATCAAGAAAGTTCTTGATGATGCTCTCCCCGGCTACGCCGCATCTGGAGGCACCTTTAAGAGGCCAGCTCGTAGGTACGGTAGGCACGTGTTCACCCACAATACGACGTTCCCCTGCGTCAAGCAGCCGCCTGGTTGTCAGAAGGATGCCTACTACGCCCTCCATCACATGCGGGCGATCGTACGGGACCATAATCACCTTCTGCTTCCAAATAATCTCAAAGATTGGGCCGCAAGCTTGGCGGCAATCCAGGACGCGGACATCCGACAAGAATTCTTTCGCATCCAGTCGGAGTTTGCAGAAATCATCCATCAAGATGTCCTTCGTACCTCGGGGCAGTTCTACCTCAAATATCAACCGTCCAACAGTGAGATAGACACAAAGCTACAAATGCAGGCTGACAACGCCCGCGACTTCATGACCATCACGACAGACGGCGGCTTCATCCACGCTCCGGTCCCATGAGTCGAGTCGAAAGTAGTGATGCTATGTGTAGTTCTGAAACATCGATTAGCTCATGTTGTAATTAAACTTTAATGAACTTGTATGTCTCTTTGGTTTGGACAGTCGTTCAACTTAGATGTAATCGATGCTATTTATTAGTAGGACCATGAATCGTGCTATTAATGTCTTGCTTTTCTCTTCCGATCCTTTTGTTGCATACTTATATATTGCTTATGTATTGTCTGTTGTTTGGCTAGTGCATAGAGATGCCGTCGTATGTCATGTACAAGCGTAAGGTTCCCGGAGTCTACGACGACTGGGAGGAGTGTCGGAGACAGGTTCACCGTTTCAGCGGTAACAGTTACAAAGGGTACACCACTAGGGCGGAGGCGGAATCTAGATACGCGTGCTATCTAGCAGGAGAGAGGAGGGAGCGTTGGAGGAACCGGATGAAGACCAGTTTCATCGCGATGATGCTCATCGTGATGACCGCAGCTCTCTTCTATGTGATGGTAGTTTAGATGATCGATATCGACTTATAATGTGAAGACAAACTCGCTACTCGCGGTCTCGAGACTTGTAATGTTCTATCTTTGTTTGGTCTTTTGAATTCGGAGACTAATATGATGAATTGTATTCGGAGAATAATCTTCTATTGTATTCGATGAATCTGCTGTTGCTGTGTGGTGCTGTCTATATTCTGTCCAATAATATATTTTGTAATCTGTGCAAATATCAGAAAAGAAAAAAAATAATCCCTAATATACATACTAATGGCGCATCACCCCAACGTGCACCATTAGTATGCCAAAGGATACTAATGGCGCATCACCCCGCAGTGCGACATTAGTATGGCAAAGCACATGTGTAAATATCGCCCCCTGGGAGTCACACTAATGGCGCATGTTGGTCTATACTAATGGCGCACGGCGTGATGCCTAATGGCGCACCAGTGGTGCGCCATTAGTATTTAATACTAGTGGCGTGGTACTAGTGGCGCACCAGTAGTGCGCCATTAGTAGGCAAAACTGGTGCGCCACTAGTAGGCCTTTTCCTAGTAGTGTGAGTTTCATATACAACATGGTAAACCTGTGATGTGTCTGCTTGTTTCTCTTTTAGAATGCGGACAAAATATTGGAGAACAGTACCCCGTTATGCAATGGTGAAGGAAGTAATGCAGATAAGGTTCAAGATAGTGAGACATCCCTGTTGGTCTCCAAGAAAGCTGATAAAAACTACCTTGACGACAGTGAGAGAACCCAGAAGTCCTGTCTTGATGTAGTGTTCGAGTTACTGGCCTCTACTGCTGGCACAAGCTCTTTGAACTCGCTGCCTGAATCAGTTCGTCTTTTTGAGTCTCAACTTCATGTTTAAAGACATCGATCAGATGTGTTGCGTCAGGAAGCTGAAGGACTGAGGAAGTCCCTGCAGAATTCAGATGCATACTTTCTGGTGCAACAGCAAGCGCTGGAGGATTTAAGCGCCAAACAAGAGAAAGTTAATAAACTTGGTAAGCATCTTGCCAGCATTATGGGTACCCATGATATTTTTCCTTGAGATCTTCTGAAGTGGTTTCAGTTCTGGACATGTTTTGCTACAACGTTTAATTGCACTGGTCGCCAACTTTGACAACCAGTGTATATGATATGCTGCTTTGTTCCCTATATTTGCACTGGTGGTGAACTTTGATGCCCAGTGGATGTAATATGTGTAATAGCCGTGATAGCCTAGCGTAAGTTGCTTGCTTATTTATTTCCTTGTTGTCTTGTTTATTTGTTTGCTTGTAGTCAGTGCTGTTCTTTTTCCGCGGTTTGCTAGTGGCCGCAATAACCTTTTTTTTAAACTAGGCCACAATAACCATGGGCTGCATATTTACTGTAGTGACACTAGGCCTTCTACGGGCCGTAGAAACAATGGGCCTTCTATGGGGCGTAGAAACAATGGGCCTTCTATGGGACGTATCATCAATGGGCCATCTACGGGCCGTATTATCAATGGGCCTTCTACGGGCCGTATGATCGATTGCCCAAACATGGGCCAATAACATACCGCTTTATGTGCTGAGTTGGAATCGTCCGTTCATGTGCTGACCATAATGGGCCATCGTTAATCGACCGTATTTGATGACGCTATGAAAACGGCCCAACATATTAACGGGCCTCAAACGGGCCGACTATAAGCATGGGCTGAATTTGGCCCACAAGCAAAAAATGACAATAACAGGCCATAAGTAACCGAATGCTGGAAATGAGCCCAAGAATAAATGGGCCCTAAGAAGGCTGAAAGATAACATGGGCTGGAAACGGCCCAACGGAATAATGGGCCGTTAATGGGTATAAAGTGATACACTATTCATTATGGGCCAATTTCACCACGGGCTGTTAATGGGTATAAAGTGATACACTGTTCATTACGGGCCAGTTTTACCACGGGCCATTAATGGGCCGAGAGTAATAAGGGCCTCATATGGGCCGAAAGACGTCATGGGCCATACATGGGCCGGAAGTTACAACGGGCTGGAATTATATTGGATGGCCCAGATGATGCTACTGGGCCTAATTCGGTTAGGCCGTAAACGGGCCCAGGGTTAGCGGGTTGTAAATGGGCCATATGCGAATAGGCCGTTAACAGGCTTGCCGTGGGCCGGCCCGCCACCTTTTGACCAAGTCAAACGGGCCGGCCTTTTCACAGGAATGGGCCTCTGTTGGGGCGTGCCACGTGTCGACGTATCATAGGCTCTTTGGGTCCAATGAGTGGATGACATCTGTCCCAACGGTGAGCCGACATGTGTTTCTTTCAACCAATGATGATTTTACACGTGGAAAATCCCCATAGCTTAACGGCGTTCCGTTACGGTGGATGCCACATGTCGGTCACCCTTGATGGAAGCACTTCTGTGACTTGCAATCTATTGTCATGGAAGTGGACACTTCCGTGATGATAATTTTGGTAATGTCATGGAATACTTCTACGGCAGCACAGGTATGACTATCTTGATTCTGTCATAAATTTGACATGGATGTACATGCATGACAAAAAACGCGACCTACTGTGACAAACACGTATCATCACGAAAGTGTATTTTTTTGTAGTGAGGAGCCAATATGTGCATCCAGGTTCCGCTATTGGTTATTTACCGGAGAGGTGTCTCGGTCATGTCTACATAGTTCTGAAACCCATAGGGTCCGCACGCTTAACATTCGTTGACGATATAGTATTATATGAGTTATGTGATTTGGTGAGCGAATATTGTTCAGAGTCCCCGATGAGATCATGAACAAGATGAGGAGTCTCGAAATGGTCGAGAGGTAAAGATTGATATATAGGACGATGGTATATGGACACCGGAAGTGTTTCGGGTGGTACCGGGTACTTATCGGGTCACCGTAAGGTGTTCCGGGCAGACCCGGTAGGTTTTTGGGCCTTATGGGCCAAAGGGGGAAGAGCACACCGGCCCACAAGGGGCTGGTGCGCCTCTCTACCCCCTTCCCACGCACCAAAGGAGGGAGGGAAAGAAAGGGGAGGCGCCCTAAGGCAGCCATCTCCCTTTCCTTTCCCTTCATGTCCAAATAAGGAAAGGGGGAGCAGGGCAAGGCAGCAGCCCTAGGGCTGCCGCCAAGTCTCTTGGGCGCCCTAGGGGCTGCCTCCTCCCCTCCCACCTATATATATATGTGGAAATGGGGCGCCACACAAGGACACAACATTGTCTCAGCCGTGTGCGGCACCCCCGTCCACCGTTTACTCCCTTGGTCATATCTTCATAGTGCTTAGGTGAATCCCTGCGGAGATCACATCACCATCATCGTCATCACGCCGTCGTGCTGACGGAAATCATCTACTACATCGCCGTCTTGCTGGATCAAGAAGGCATAGGACGCCCCCGAGCTAAACGTGTGTAGAACGAGGAGGTGCCGTGCGTTCAGTACTAGATCGATGGAGCGCGAAGAAAGTTCGACTACATCAACCGCGTTGTGAAACGCTTCCGCTTACAGTCTACGAGGGTATGTAGACATACTCTCCCCCTAATTGCTATGCATCTCCATGGATAGATCATTGCATGTGCGTAGAATTTTTTTTTGTTTTCCATGCCATGATTCCCAACAGTGGCATCATGAGCCAGGTCTATGCGTATATGACCTGCACGAGTAGAACACAAAGAGTTGTGGGCGGTGATAGTCATACTGCTTACCACAAACGTCTTATTTTGATTCGGCAGTATTGTGGGATGAAGCGTCCCGGACCAACCTTACATGTCCACGCACATGAGACCGGTTCCACCGACTGACATGCAACTAGTTTTGCATAAAGGTGGCTAGCAGGTGTCTGTTTCTCCTACTTTAGTTGAATCGAATTTGACTACGGCCGGTCCTTGAAGAAGGTTAAAACAGCAAACTTTATGAAACACCGTTGTGGTTTTTTGCATAGGTAAGAATGGTTCTTGCTAGAAACTCGTAGCAGTCACGTAAAACTTACAACAAAAAATTAAAGAATGTCTAACTTGTTTTTGCAGGGCATGTTTTTATGTGATATGGTCAAGACATGATGTGATAAATGTTATTGTATGAGATGAACATGTTTTGTAAGTTATCGGCAACCGGCAGGAGCCTTATGGTTGTCTCTTTATTGTATGAAATGCAAACGCCATGTAATTGCTTTACTTTATCACTATGCGTTAGCGATAGTTGTAGAAGCAATAGTTGGCGAGACGACCATGACGCAACGATGGAGATCAAGATGTTGAGCCGGTGATGATGGAGATCATGACGATGCTTTGGAGATGGAGATCAAAAGCACGAGATGATGATGGCCATATCATGTCACATATTTTTTTGATTGCATGTGATGTTTATCTTTCATGGATCATATTTTGCTTAGTACGACGGTAGCATTATAAGATGATCCTTTCACTAAATTTCAAGGTAAAAGTGTTCTCCCTGAGTATGCACCTTTGCTATAGTTCGTCATTTCGAGATACCACGTGATGATCGGGTGTGATAGACTCTATGTTCACATACAACGGGTGTAAGACAGTTTTGCACATGTAGAATACTTGGATTAAACTTGACAAGCCAAGCATGTACAGACATGGCCTCGGAACACTTGAGACCGAAAGGTCGAACGTGAATCATATAGTAGATATGATCAACATAGAGATGTTCATAGATGACGTATCACATAGATGTTCATATAGTAGATATGATCAACATAGAGATGTTCATAGATGAACACTGGAGACCTTGGATTAAACTACCCCATCTCACGTGATGATCGGACATGGGTTAGTTGATTTGGATCACGTATCACATAGATGACACTAGTAGAAAACAAGGATTTGGTCACAGGGCAGTATTCACATTAGTCCCGGTTCAGTCACGAACCGGGACTAATGTGAGCATTCGTCCCGGTTCGTGCGGCTAAGGCATTAGTCCCGGTTCACCTGGGCCCTTTAGTCCCGATTGGTGCCATGAACCGGGACTAAAGGGTGCGATGCCCATTACTCCCAGTTGGTGGCACCAACCGGTACTAATGGGCTTTGAGGCATTAGTCCCGGTTCATGGCACAAACCGGTACTAAAGGTCCCATTTTCAAACTCTACCCCCCTCCCCCGTGGACCGCCTTTTCAGTTTTAGAAAAAACAAAAGAAAATGATGGAAATGTCAAAAAAAAATAAGTTTCCCATGTGATATGTGGTCTAGTGTGGAAAATAAGTTACGGGGCTTTTAAGATCTAGAGTGGAAAAAAATAAAAAAAATAAGTTACGGGGCTTTTAAGATCTAGAGTGGAAAAAATCAAAAAAATTTCAAACTATGGTCAAACTGTGGTCAAACAATGGTCAAACTAATTATTCTACAATATTAGTGTTACTAAATAATTATTTCAGTTATTTTGAATTTTGGTCAAATCTGGTCAAACTGTGGTCAAACTGTGGTCAAACAATGGTCAAACTAATTATTCTACAATATTAGTGTTACTAAATAATTATTTCAGTTATTTTGAATTTTGGTCAAATATGGTCAAACTGTGGTCAAACAATGGTCAAACTAATTATTCAAGAAATATTAGTGTTACTAAATAATTATTGTTTTTTAAAACAATAGTTTCAAACTCAAACAGTGAAATGTGTCACTTCATGCTCAAGCAAAATTCCTGAGGGTTAATAGGATTGACATCTTACTATTGTCAGGAAAACAACAAGTGCAGACTTGGAAACGAGGGAGAATAGAACCCGGAAGTTAAGCGTGCTCAGGCTGGGGGAGTGGGAGGATGGGTGACCGTTCGGGAAGTTAGATGATTTGGAATCATGAGGGGTGATTAGAGATTAGAGGATAAATTGAGCAGTGATGAGGGGTGATGATTAGAGATTAGAGGTTAAAAAATTCAGAAATTTGAAAATAAAAAAAATTCAAAATTTTTTTTCAAAAAAAATCATAAAATTTCCTTTAGTCCCGGTTGGTGTTACCAACCGGGACTAAAGGTGGAGCTCCACGTGGCCGCGGCCTTTAGTCCCGGTTCGTGTAAGAACCGGGACTAACGGGGAGAGGCATTAGTAACGACCCTTTAGTCCCGGTTTTTGAACCGGGACTAAAGGGCCTTACCAACCGGGACAAAGCCCCTTTTTCTACTAGTGTGACTTGAGGGATGTCTATTTAAGTGGGAGTTCTTAAGTAATTTGATTAGTTGAAGTTAATTTATCATGCACTTAGTCTTGATAGTATTTGCATATCTATGTTGTAGATCAATAGCTCACAGTTTAGCTCCCTTGTTTTTGATATGTTCCTAGAGAAAACTAAGTTGAAAGATGATCGTAGCTATAATGCGGATTGGGTCCGTGATTTGAGGATTATCCTCATTCCTGCATAGAAGAATTATGTCCTTGATGCACCGCTAGGTGACAGACCTATTACAGGAGAAGATGGAAATGTTATGAACATTTGGCAAGCTCGATATGATGACTACTTGATAGTTTAGTGCACCATGCTTTATGGCTGAGAACCGGGACTTCAAAAACGTTTTGAACGCCACAGAGCATATGAGATGTTCCAAGAGCTACAATTGGTAGTTCAGACTCATGCCTGCTACCTCTTGAGCATGCGTTGGTTTTTCCCTTGAAGAGGAAAGGGTGATGCAGCAAAGTAGCGTAAGTATTTCCCTCAGTTTTTGAGAACCAAGGTATCAATCCAGTAGGAGGCCACACGCAAGTCCCTCGTACCTACACAAACAAATAAGAACCTTGCAACCAATGCGATAAAGGGGTTGTCAATCCCTTCTCGGCCACTTGCAAAAGTGAGATCTGATAGAGATGATAAGATAATATTTTTGGTATTTTTATGATAAAGATTAAAAGTAAAGATTGCAAAATAAACGAAGATAGAAATAGCTAGTTGACGGAAGATTAATATGATGGAAAATAGACCAGGGGGCCATAGGTTTCACTAGTGGCTTCTCTTAAGATAGCATAAGTATTACGGTGGGTGAACAAATTACTGTCAAGCAATTGATAGAATTGAGCATAGTTATGAGAATATCTAGGCATGATCATGTATATAGGCATCACGTCTGCAACAAGTAGACTGACTCCTGCCTGCATCTACTACTATTACTCCACGCATCGACCGCTATCTAGCATGCATCTAGAGTATTAAGTTCGTAAGAACAGAGTAACACATTAAGCAAGATGACATGATGTAGAGGGATAAACTCAAGCAATATGATATAAACCCATCGTTTTATCCTCGATGGCAACAATACAATACGTGTCGTTTCCACTGTTGTCACTGGGATCGAGCACCGCATGATTGAACCCAAAGCTAAGCACTTCTCCCATTGCAAGAAAGATCAATCTAGTAGGCCAAACCAAACTGATAATTTGAAGAGACTTGCAAAGATAACCAATCATACATAAAAGAATTCAGAGAAGATTCAAATATTGTTCATAGATAATCTTGATTATAAACCCACAATTCATCGGATCTCGACAAACACACCACAAAAAGAATTACATCAAATAGATCTCCCAGAAGATCGGGGAGAACTTTGTATTGAGATCCAAAGAGAGAGAACAAGCCATCTAGCTAATAACTATGGACCAAAAGGTCTATGGTAAACTACTCACACATCATCGGAGAGGCTATGGTGTTGATGTAGAAGGGCTCCGTGATCGATGCCCCCTCCGGCGGAGCGCCGGAAAAGGCCCCAAGATGGGATCTCACGGGTACAGAAGGTTGCGGCGGTGGAAATAGGGTTTCGTGGTGCTCCTCGATGGTTTCGGGGTACGTAGGTATATATAGGAGGAAGAAGTAGGTCAGTGAAGCCACGAGGGGCCCACGAGGGTGGAGGGCGCGCCCCCCTGCCTCGTGGCCTCCTCGTTCGTTTCTTGACGTCCACTCCAAGTCCTGTGGATCACGTTGTTCCAAAAAATCACGCTCCCGAAGGTTTCATTCCGTTTGGACTCCGTTTGATATTCCTTTTCTATGAAACACTGAAATAGGCAAAAAAAAACAGCAATTTGCACTGGGCCTTGGGTTAATAGGTTAGTCCCAAAAATAATATAAAAGTGTATAATAAAGCCCATTAAACATCTAAAACAGAATATATAATAGCATGGAGCAATCAAAAATTATAGATACGTTGGAGACGTATCAAGCATCCCCAAGCTTAATTACTGCTCGTCCTCGAGTAGGTAAATGATAAAAACAGAATTTTTGATGTGGAATGCTACTTAGCATATTCTTCAATGTAATTTTCTTTATGGTGGCATGAATGTTCAGATCCGAAAGATTCAATATAAAAGTTTAATATTGACATAAAAATAATAATACTTCAAGCATACTAACCAAGCAATTATGTCTTCTCAAAATAACATAGCCAAAGAAAGCTCATCCCTACAAAATCATATAGTTTGTCCATGCTTCATTTTCGTCACACAAGAATGCTCTCATTTTGCACAACCCCGATGACAAGCCAAGCAATTGTTTCATACCTTAGTAATCTCAAACTTTGTTCAACTTTCACGCAATACATGAGCGTGAGCCATGGATATAGCACTATGGGTGGAATAGAATATAATGATGAGGGTAGTGTGGAGAAGACAAAAAAGGAGAAAGTCTCACATTGACGTGGCTAATCAATGGGCTAGGGAGATGCCCGTCAATTGATGTCAATGCGAGGAGTAGGGATTGCCATGCAACGGATGCACTAGAGCTATAAATGTATGAAAGCTCAACAAAATAAACTAAGTGGGTGTGCATCCAACTTGCTTGCTCACAAAGACTTAGGGCATTTGAGGAAGCCCATTGTTGGAATATACAAGCCAATTTCTATAATGAAAAATTTCCACTAGTATAAGAAAGTGACAAAACAAGAGACTCTCTATCATAAAGATCATGGTGCTACTTTGAAGCACAAGTGTGGAAAAAGGATAGTAGCATTGCCCCTTTTTATTTCTCTTTCCCTTTTTTTGGGGGCCTTTTCAATTTTTTTGGCCTTTCTTTTTTTATTTTTTCTGGACAATGCTCTAATCATGATGACCATCACACTTCTATTCATTTACAACTCAATGATTACAACTCGATACTTAGAACAAAATATGACTCTATATGAATGCCTCCGGCGGTGTACCGGGATGGGCGATGAATCAAGAGTGACATGTATGAAATAATATGCATGGTGGCTTTGCCACAAATACGATGTCAACTACATGATCATGCAAGGCAATATGACAATGATGAAGCGTGTTATAAAAAAAGGGAAGACAATATATCTCGGAATGGTTATGGAAATGCCATAATAGGTAGGTATGGTGGCTGTTTTGAGGAAGATATAACGAGGTTTATGTGTGATAGAGTGTATCTTATCACGGGGTTTGGATGCACCGGCGAAGTTTGCACCAACTCTCAAGGTGAGAAAGGGCAATGCACGGTACCGAAGAGGCTAGCAATGATGGAAGGTTGAGAGTGCGTATAATCCATGGACTCAACATTAGTCATAAAGAACTCACATACTTATTGCAAAAATCTACAAGTCATCAAAAACCAAGCACTACGCGCATGCTCCTAGGGGGATAGATTGGTTAGAAAAGACCATCGCTCGTCCCCAACCGCCAGTCATAAGGATGACAATCAAAGAACACCTCATGTTTCAAATTTGTTACACAACGTTTACCATACGTGCATGCTACGGGACTTGTAAACTTCAACACAAGTATTTCTCAAATTCAAAACTACTCAACTAGCACAACTTTGATATCACTATCTCCATATCTCAAAACAATCATCAAGTATCAAACTTCTCTTAGTATTCAATGCACTTATAAGTTTTTATCTTGGAGCCTATCATATTAGGACTAATTTTATAACCAAAGCAAATTACCATGCTGTTATAAAGGACTCTCAAAATAATATAAGTGAAGCATGAGAGATCAATAATTTCTATAAAATAAAACCACCACCGTGCTCTAAAAAATATAAGTGAAGCACTAGAGCAAATTGTTTAGCTCAAAAGATATAAGTGAAGCATATAGAGTATTCTAATAAATTCCGACTAATGTGTGTCTCTCCCAAAAGATGTGTACAGCAAGGATGATTGTGGTGAACCAAGTAGCAAAGACTCAAATCATACAAGACGCTCCAAGTAAAACACATATCATGTGGTGAATAAAAATATAGCTCCAAGTAAAGTTACCGATGGACGAAGACAAAAGAGGGGATGCCTTCCGGGGCATCCCCAAGCTTAGGATTTTTCGTTGTCCTTGGTTTACCTTGGGGTGCCTTGGGCATCCCCAAGCTTAGGCTCTTGCCACTCCATGTTCCATAATCCATCAAATCTTTACCCAAAACTTGAAAACTTCACAACACAAAACTTAACAGAAAATCTCGTGAGCTCTGTTAGCGAAAGAAAACAAAACACCACTTCAAGGTACTGTAATGAACTCATTCTTTATTTATATTGGTGTTAAACCTACTGTATTCCAACTTCTCTATGGTTCATAAACCCCATTACTAGCCATAGATTCATCAAAATAAGCAAACAACACACGAAAAACAGAATCTGTCAAAAACAGAACAGTCTGTAGTAATCTGTATCTAACGCAAACTTCTGGAACTCAGAAACATCTACCAAAATAGGAGGACCTAGATAATTTGTTTATTGATCTACTTCAATTGGAATCAGTATTTTATCACGTTCTGGTGATTTTTATTCGTTAGCAGAAAGTTTCTGATTTTTTCAGCAAGATCAAATAACTATCATCCAAGAAGATCCTATAGGTTTTACTTGGCACAAACACTAATTAAAACATAAAAACAAAACTAAACAGAGGCTAGATCAAATATTTATTGCATAACAGCAAGGAAAAATATTGGGTTGTCTCCCAACAAGCGCTTTTCTTTAAAGCCTTTTAGCCAGGCATTGATAATTTTAATGATGCTCACATGAAAGACAAGAATTGAAGCGCAAAGAGAGCATCATAAAACATGTGACAAACATATTTAAGTCTAACATACTTCCTATGCATAGGCATCTTATAGGCAAACAAATTATCAAGGCAAGCAAAATCTAGCATATGCAAGGAAGCGGAAAGAAACAATAGCAATCTCAACATAACGAGAGGTGATTTAGTAACATGAAAATTTCTACAACCATATTTTCCTCTCTCATAATAATTACATGTAGGATCATAAGAAAATTCAACAAAATAGCTAACACATAACATATTCTCAACACGATCCACATGCATGCGAATTTGACACTCTTCCAAAATAGTGGGATTAACATTAGCTAAAGTCATGACCTCTCCAAACCCACTTTTATCAAAAAATTCATAAGATTGAACATTCTCCAAATATGTGGGATCTAAAGTTGACACTCTTCCAAACCCACTTTCAATAATATTGCAAACACTATTATCAATCTCATATTCATCATGGGGCTTAAATAAATTTTCAAGATCATAAGAAGAATCACCCCAATCATGATCATTGCAACAAGTAGTAGACATAGCAAAACTAGCATCCTCAAGCTTAGGGTTTTGCATATCATTAACACAATTGACATTAATAGAATTTATAATAACATCATTGCAATCACGATTTTTATTCAAAGGTCTGTCGTGAATCACTTCATAAAGCACTTCATCACAATTTCCAGATTCACGGATTTCAAGCAAAACCTTATAAAGATAATCTAGTGCATCCAAATCACTAGGAATTGGTTCATCATGATTGGATCTCTTAAAAATATTGGCAAGCGGATGAGGATCCATAGATCTTAGGTTCTCTGTTTAGCAATAAATACACAATTATTCCAACCAAACGAGCAAACGAACCAAGTAAGACAACAAGGCAAACAAAAAGACGAACAAAGGAAGGGCGAATAAAACGACAGAGGTGAAGTGGGGGAGAGGAAAACGAGAGGCAAATGACAAATAATGTAATGCGAGGGATAAGAGTTTTTGATGGGTACTTGGTATGTCTTGACTTGTATGTAGACTCCCCGGCAACGGTGCCAGAAATCCTTCTTGCTACCTCTTGAGCATGCATTGGTTTTTCCCTTGAAGAGGAAAGGGTGATGCAGCAAAGTAGCGTAAGTATTTCCCTCAGGTTTTTAGAACCAAGGTATCAATCTAGTAGGAGGCCACACGCAAGTCCCTCGTACCTACACAAACAAATAAGAAGCTTGCAACCAACCCGATAAAGGGGTTGTCAATCCCTTCTCAGCCACTTGCAAAAGTGAGATCTGATAGAGATGATAAGATAATATTTTTGGTATTTTTATGATAAATATTAAAAGTAAAGATTGCAAAATAAACGAAGATAGAAATAGCTAGTTGACGGAAGATTAATATGATGGAAAATAGATCCGGGGGCCATAGGTTTCAATAGTGGCTTCTCTCAAGATAGCATAAGTATTATGGTGGGTGAACAAATTACTGTCGAGCAATTGATAGAATTGAGCATAGTTATGAGAATATCTAGGCATGCTCATGTATATAGGCGTCACGTCCGCAACAAGTAGACCGACTCCTTCCTGCATTTACTACTATTACTCCACACATCGACCGCTATCCAGCATGCATCTAGAGTATTCAGTTCGTAAGAACAGAGTAACGCATTAAGCAAGATGACATGATGTAGAGGGATAAACTCAAGCAATATGATATAAACCCCATTTTTTATCCTCGATGGCAACAATACAATACGTGTCATTTCCCCTACTGTCACTAGGATCGAGCACCGCATGATTGAACCCAAAGCTAAGCACTTCTCCCATTGCAAGAAAGATCAATCTAGTAGGCCAAACCAAACTGATAATTCAAAGAGACTTGCAAAGATAACCAATCATACATTAAAGAATTCAGAGAAGATTCAAATATTGTTCATAGATAATCTTGATCATAAACCCACAATTCATCGGATCTCGACAAACACACCACAAAAAGAATTACATCGAATAGATATCCAAGAAGATCGAGGATAACTTTGTATTGAGATCCAAAGAGAGAGAACAAGCCATCTAGCTAATAATTGTGGACCTGAAGGTCTGTTGTAAACTACTGACACATCATCGAAGAGGCTACGGTGTTGATGTAGAAGCCCTCAGTGATCGGTGCCCCCTCCGGCGGAGCGCCCGAAAAGGCCCCAAGATGGGATCTCACGGGTACAGAAGGTTGTGGCGGTGGAAATAGGGTTTCGTGGTGCTCCTCGATGGTTTCTGTTGGAGATATGCCCTAAAGGCAATCATGTATGATGATATTTCCTATGTGTTTATGAATAAAGATAGTCCTTGGACATTATCAATGATGTGTATCAGCAAGTACGTGACTTGTTTGTGGGACTATACATTGTGTGATAACTGTCCTAAAAGGTCCCTAGTCGAAAGGGATGTGTGGACGCGCAGCCAACTAGACTAGCATATGACACGGTTGATGTCTTGGTTTCACTAGCCATGGAGCATTGGATGCTAACCGGATAATATGGACTTGGAAAGGTCTAGTCGGATTCGACATAGTTGGAACCGAGTCGAGATAAGGTCCGAGTCGGACAGACCCAACTATGAGACACAACGATATGTCATCTGTGAGTCTCTAGTACAACATACGTTCTATGTCCTAAGACCTGAGCTGGCACATGTACTTGGGATGGTGACAGACTTGCTTTGGGCCGACCAAACGCTACTCCTTGACTGGGTAGTTACAAAGGTAGGTTTCAGGCTTGTCCAGACCCATGCTGTGAGACATGGTCGAGCAAGATGGGATTTGCCCCTCCGACCAGGAGAGATATACTCTGGGCCCCTCGTGTGATCCGACCAGGATAAGCATGGCCATGCGACAAGGATTATGAGATAATCCGGATAGTGGTAGGCATCACTGGAACAAGAAAGAGGTCGGGCTAGCACAAGGATGATAGACTCGCCTTGAGCTCGACAACATATATCGTGTGGCAAAAGGAATGGAAGTGTGATGTACAGGTTTGCTAACCAGCTTCATAGTCTGCTTGGTGTTCAGCATGCCTTGCTAGAGGCCGCTACCAACCGTGTAGTTCGGAGGTGATCCGAACTGCGACCAAGCCGACTTGAACCTAAGGGGTCGCGCGCTTAAGGGAAGAAACCTACGAGGTCAGATCCGAGGACACTGGTCGGATGTGATCCGAGATGTATGCGGATTGTGGCCGAGTAGACTTATGGGCTTTAGGGTCCGTGCGAGGCCCAAGTGTTGAGCCCGCGACACACGCCTATATATAGTGGAGGTGCGGCACACTCATGTAGGGGATCGCTTTGGCGTTGTCACTAGGGTTTGCATGTGTTGCGAATAGACATCCCCACTCGCCGCCGACTGTGTGACCAGACCTAGCAGTCCGCCGCATGGTGTTGCTCCTGCACCCGCGGATACCATTAGAGGCGGTGCACCTGTGCCGCTCCAGCGAACTTGTACGTGGGATCGGACGACCGGCTGTTCGAGGGAGATCGCACGAGGAGGAGACGATCCACGCGGACGCGCTGCCCCAACTCTTCTTCCACTGCACGGCACTATGCGCCTAGTGGTAACGAACTGTGAACCATCCCCAGTAGCATGTTCTTGGTTGTTCTGCGCGTAGGAAAATTTTAATTTCCAGTCGATGCACCCTACCGTAGAACCCAACAGTTTCGGGGTACGTAGGTATATATAGGAGGAAGAAGTAGGTCGGTGGAGCCACGAGGGGCCCATGAGGGTGGAGGGCTCGCCCAGGGGGGTAGGCGCGCCCCCTGGCTCGTGGCCTCCTTGTTCGTTTCTTGACGTCCACTCCAAGTCCTCTGGGTCACGTTTGTTCCAAAAATCACACTCCCGAAGGTTTCATTCCGTTTGGACTCCGTTTGATATTCCTTTTCTGCGAAAAACTGAAATAGGCAAAAAAACAGCAATTTGCATTGGGCCTTGGGTTAATAGGTTAGTCCCAAAAAAAATATAAAAGTGTATAATAAAGCCCATTAAACATCCAAAACAGAATATATAATAGCATGGAGCAATCAAAAATTATAGATACGTTGGAGACGTATCAATGCCCGTGTCGAAAGGTATGAGACCTCTGATAAGTACTTTGCCTACAAGATGGAGGAGAATAGCTCAGCCAGTGAGCATGTGCTCAGAATGTCTGGGTACTACAATCGCTTGAATCAAGTGGGAGTTAATCTTCCAGACAAGATAGTGATTGACAAAGTTCTGTAGTCACTATCACCAATCTACTAGAACTTCGTGACGAACTATAATATGCAAGGGGTGATGAAAATGATTGCCAAGCTCTTCGCGATGCTGAAATCGACGAAGGTAGGAATCAAGAAGGAGCATCAAGTGTTGATGGTTAATAAGACCACTAGTTTCAAGAAAAAAGGCAAGGGAAAGAAAGGTAACTTCAATAAGAATGTCAAGCAAGTTGCCACTCCTGTGAAGAAGCCCAAAGCTGGACCCAAGCCTGAAACTGAGTGCCTCTACTACAAAGTAAATGGTCATTGAAAGCAGAACTGCCCCAAATACTTAGCGGATAAGAAGGATGGCAAAGTGAAGAAAGGTATATTTGATATACATGTTATTGATGTGTACCTTACTAGTATTCATAGTAACCCCTGGGTATTTGATACCGGTTCAGTTGCTAAGATTAATAACTCGAAACAGGAGTTACAGAATAAACAAAGACTAGTTAAGGGCGAGGTGACGATAAGTGTTGGAAGTAATTCCAAGGCTGATACGATCACCATCGCACACTCGCTCTACCTTCGGGATTAGTGTTGAACCTAAATAAATGTTATTTGGTGTTTGCATTGAGCATGAATATGATTCGATCATGTTTATTGCAATATGGTTATTCATTTAAGTCAGAGAATAATTGTTGTTCTGTTTACATGAATAAAACCTTCTATGGTCATACACCTAATGTAAATGGTTTATTGAATCTCGATCGTAGTGATACACATATTCATTATATTGATGACAAAAGATACAAAGTTGATAATGATAGTGCAACATATTTGTGGAACTGCAGTTTAGGTCATATTGGTGTAAAGCGCATGAAGAAACTCCATACAGATGGACTTTTGGAATCACTTGATTATGAATCATTTGATACTTGCGAACCATGCCTCATGGGCAAGATGACTAAAACTCCGTTCTTTGGAACAATGGAGCGAGCTAATGACTTATCGGAAATAATACATACCGATGTATGCGGTCCGATGAGTGTTGAGGCACGTGGCAAGTATCGTTATTTTCTGACCTTCACAGATGATTTGAGAAGATATGGGTATATCTACATAATGAAACACAAGTCTGAAACATTTGAAAAGTTCAAAGAATTTCAGAGTGAAGTGGAGAATCATCGTAACAAGAAAATAAAGTTTCTACGATTTGATCGTGGAGGCGAATATTTGAGTTACAAGTTCGGCCTTCATTTAAAACAATGTGGAATTGTTTCACAACTCACGCCACCTGGAACATGATGTCTACTATGCAACCTTCTTCTTGTAGACGTTGTTGGGCCTCCAAGTGTAGAGGTTTGTAGGACAGTAGCAAATTTCCCTCAAGTGGATGACCTAAGGTTTATCAATCCGTGGGAGGCATAGGTTGAAGATGGTCTCTCTCAAACAACCCTGCAACCAAATAACAAAGAGTCTCTTGTGTCCCCAACACACCCAAATACAATGGTAAATTGTATAGGTGCACTAGTTCGGCGAAGAGATGGTGATACAAGTGCAATATGGATGGTAGATATAGATTTTTGTAATCTAAAAATATAAAAACTGCAAGGTAGCAAGCGATAAAAGTGAGCATAAACGGTATTGCAATGCTAGGAAACAAGGCCTAGGGTTCATAATTTCACTAGTGCAAGTTCTCTTAACAATAATAACATAACTGGATCATATAACTATCCCTCAACATGCAACAAAGAGTCACTCCAAAGTCACTAATAGCGGAGAACAAACAAAGAGATTATGGTAGTGTACGAAACCACCTCAAAGTTATCCTTTCTGATCGATCTATTCAAGAGTCCATAGTAAAATAACACGAAGCTATTCTTTCCGTTCGATCTATCATAGAGTTCGGACCAGAATAACACCTTAAGACACAAATGAACCAAAACCCTAATGTCACCTCAAGTATCCATGGGTATGATTATACGATATGCATCACACAATCTCAGATTCATCTATTCAACCAACACAAAGAACTTCAAAGAGTGCCCCAAAGTTTCTACCGGAGAGTCAAGACGAAAACGTGTGCCAACCCCTATGCATAAGTTCACAAGGTCACTGAACTCGCAAGTTGATCACCAAAACATACATCAAGTGGATCACGTGATATCCCATTGTCACCATAGATAAGCACATGCAAGACATACATCAAGTGTTCTCAAATCCTTAAAGACTCAACCCGATAAGATTACTTCAAAGGGAAAACTCAATACATTACAAGAGAGTAGAGGGGGAGAAACATCATAAGATCCAACTATAATAGCAAAGCTCACGATGCATCAAGATCGTGTCGAATCAAGAACACGAGAGAGAGAGATCAAACACATAGCTACTGGTACATACCCTCAGCCCCGAGGGTGAACTACTCCCTCCTCATCATGGAGAGCGCCGGGATGATGAAGATGGCCACTGGTGAGGGATCCCGCCTCCGGCAGGGTGCCGGAAAAGGTCCCGATTGGTTTTTTGTGGCTACAAAGGCTTGCGTCGGCGGAACTCCCGATCCATTGTGCTCCCAGATGTTTTTTGGGTATATGGATATATATAGGCGAAAGAAGTTGGTCAAGGGAGCCACGAGGGGCCCACGAGGGTGGGGGTGCACCCATGGGGGTAGGGCGCGCCTCCCTGCCTCGTGGCTTCCTCGAAGCTTCCCTGACGTCTACTCCAAGTCTCCTGGATTGCTTCCGTTCCAAAAATAACTCTCCCGAAGGTTTCATTCTGTTTGGACTCCGTTTGATATTCCTTTTCTTTGAAACACTGAAATAGGCAAGAAAACAACAATTTGGGTTGGGCCTCCGGTTAACAGGTTAGTCCCAAAAATAATATAAAAGTGTATAATAAATCCCATAAATATCCAAAACAGATAATATAATAGCATGAGTACTTCATAAATTATAGATACGTTGGAGACATATCAGCATCCCCAAGCTTAATTCCTGCTCGTCCTCGAGTAGGTAAACGATAAAAGAGATAATTTATGAAGTGTGAATGCTAGCAGGTGCACAAGTTTGATCAATGATAATTTCAATCACCTTTTCTAGCATCATCATATGTCATAACTGTAGCTCATCTCATACAACTTTTCATGATCAAGTAACAAACTATTCACATGTTAAAGTATAGATCATAAACTTTCTTGAAAACTAACAAACCGTGTTATTAGTCATCAAACAATTACAATTCATCTTATTTTCAGGAAGAGTCTATGTCAGAGCTTTGATTCAGCAAACTTCACATACTCAACTATCATTTAGTCTTTCACAATTGCTAACACTCACGGGATATTGATGGGTTCAAAGTTTTAATCAGACATAGAGAAAGATAGGGGCTTATAGATTCGCCTCCCAACCTTTTACCTCAAGGGTAATGTCAACAATAATAGTTCATGATTCCTTACATCCAATTGGATATATATATATATATATATCAGGATCTTTCCAACACAATGTGCTTGCCAAAGGATAAAATGTAAAAAGGAAAGGTGACGATCACCATGACTCTTGCATAAGGTATAAGACAAGAATAAAAGATAGGCCCTTCGCAGAGGGAAGCAGAGGTTGTCATGCGCTTTTATAGTTGGATGCACAAAATCTTAATGCGAAAGAACGTCACTTTATATTGCCACTTGTGATAGGGACCTTTATTATGCAGTCTGTCGCTTTTATCGCTTCCACATCACAAGATGGTATAAAGCTTATTTTCTCCACTCTAATAGATCATACATATTTAGAGAGCAATTTTTATTGCATGCACCGATGACAACTTACTTGAAGGATCTTACTCAATCCATAGGTAGGTATCACTACTAGGGAAAACCTTATACACTGAACATTAGCAGTAGCGCGGGCTAAAAACGCACGCTGGTGCTAATTAGCAGCAGCGCGTTGTTGTAAACGGCGCTACAGATACAGTTATAGCAGTAGCGCGCCCGAGTACAAAAGCGCTACTACTAAAATTCCCACGGCTTAGCCGATAGGCTGCACATAGTAGTAGTGATCTTCGCCTAACCGCGCTACAGCTATTTGCTTTGTAGCAGCGCGTTTACGCTGAGAGGCGCTACTGCTAAAGTAAATAAAATTAAATGGAAAGCAAATAGAAAAGTAAATGAAAATGAAAGAAATACAAAAAGGTGAAAGGAAAAAAATAAAATGTAAAGAAAAATAAATGAAAAAGTGGAAAAAAGAGAATCGTATAGCAGTAGCGCGTATCCAGGAACGCGCTGTAGCTATGTTAGCAGTAGCGCACTTCCTGGAACGCGCTACTGCTACTTCTGACTAAACCGCTCGATTCGTTCTCCCCAACGGCCACTTCTCCCAAATCGCAACTCCTCCGCTGTCGCCGCCGCCGTCGCCCGTCGGCCGCCGCGCGCTCTCCCGCCTCAACGCCGCCCCCGACCCCGGATTCGACGCCGCCCCGACCCCGACCTCGACGCCGCCCCCGACCCCGGATTCGACGCCGCCCCCGACCCCGACCTCGACGCCGCCCTCCGCCGCGCGCCCGAGTCCCGACCCCGACCTCAAGGCCGACTGCCCCTCCCTCGCGGCAGTCACCGTAAGGCTCTGCCTCTCCTCTCCCCTACCCTCCTCTCTCTCTCTCTCTGCTAGGGCAATTTATATATGTGTTGATGTTCATATGAACCCTGGATTTGTTTAGGGCAGTAGGCATTTTTTAGCATTTAGGAAAAATGATTAGCAATTTTTAAGGAAGTTAGCTAGGGCAAATTTTTATGAAAATGCCTAAACAGTAATTTCATTTGCATATTGTTGTTATATGATATATGTCATTGATGTTCATTTGCATATTCCATTATTGAAGTGGTTCGATTGTGCCCAAGTGGCTTTGTTGTTTCCAGGAAATGAAGCCGAGTGGCCTATGTTTTGCCGGAATGTTGATTCATTTCCGTTCCGGCAAATTTTAGGTTCTCGATTTGTCCACTTTTTGGCAAAAGTCATGCCGAAATTTTCCGTGAATTTCGGCATGACTTGTGCTACAAACTAGGACATATCGAGTGCCCGGGATTTGCCGCACTGGGAAGGAGTCAACGTTCCTGCAAAGCGTAGGCCTTTTTTATGTCATTATTCATTTTATTAGGTATAGAATTAATTGACTAGATTTAACCGTAAGAACTAGTTGAATTAATAGAACTAGTTGAACATGTCACATTTGTTGTTATTTTTTAGTTCAAGCAATTTTTCGCGCATCGACGTCGACGATGCCTATCCCGCATCCTCGTCATTGAGTCGGCAAAGGACACCTGTGTCACCAGATGGGCCATGTCCGGGACTGGGCTCCGCCAGGGTGGTACTGGGAGGCGCTACCTACCGGGGGGCGCAGGTTGGTGAGGAGCCAGCCTGTCATTGACCCGAACCTTCTTTGGTGGCGGTCGCGTGGGCCAGTGACGGTCCAGAGGCTCGAGGACCCCACGGAGGTGGTGCGTCACCGTGTCAGTGAGGAGGACGCGCACGTCCTTCGCTACTTGTTTGCATTGGAGCACATGTTCTCCAATACCTGGCAGGTTCTCCATGATCTCACTGGAGCTATGATCCTGTGATGGTTCCTACTCTTTGGGTGTCCACCGCCCACACCAATACCCGTCGTGCGCTAGGGTTTTAGTTGTATTAGTGATGTTATATGTATGATACTATTCGGGATGTATTAGTGATAATATTCAACGATTTATATGTATGTTATATGTTATATGTATGATTTACTTTTGCTATATGTTATATGTTATATGTATGATTTACTTTTGCTTATTGAATGCATGCTAATTTGAATACTTATTTATTTTACAATTTGGTTTGCTTATTGAATGCTCATGTCAATATGAGTCCTATAAGATATTTTGAGTATCCTGGAGTTGTCTTCGATCGATTTTTCAATTAATGTTTCAACTATGAACATAGGAAATGTCTCACAACGAAAAGGATTTCGGTATTTGCAAATACTGCGAAGACGAGCGCGCCTGTGCGACAGAATCTTCCTAGATGATGATAGGCTCTTCAGCATCAAGCTGGACGTGAACTTCGAAGTGGATACAGTAAGTCACAACGACAAGTCTTTTTTTGTAATTAAGCATGACATCTGCTTCATTTGCTTAAACTTATAATTTATTTATTTTACTATTCTACTAGCGTATCCCCTGCCATGCAATAGTTTTTGTCTTGGATAAGATAGGTTTCAGTCGTACTATGGAGGTAAAGAAAGTTTACTTGAATACCGAGCATGGTTATATTTTCCACGCAAAATTATACAACGCAGACGACTACACCTATTTTGGATGCCAAACTTGGCGAGCACTATGCAAGACTTATGCATTTGAGCCTGATATGGTTGTCACCTTTGATATTCGTCCGGAAGATGATATTGAAGGTAATACCGACATCTGGGTCGATGTGCAGACGCCTCCAGTTATACCATTATGTGAGTTTCTCAACCATATTTATGTCTTTGATATTGTTTATTCAAAAATAGTTGACAACTAATTTCGATTGTCAGCTTATTTCGGTTCAAGCAAACATGTCCAGCGCTTGGTAGACAGGACCTACTACTGTCCCGGGGCTGAACTAAACTGCGAGGAGCTAAGTCATTATGTTTCATGGCTTGAGGATCTTGATACTGTCAAGACAAATTTCTTTCTACATTTAGAAATGTTAGTACTGAAAACGTGCGACCAAGAGTGTTCGTAATGAACTACGGTCACATCTATTTAGGAAAGATGGTAAGATTTTTACTATTTGTCCTCAGTGCATCTTTTGCATACATTATTTTTTAAGCTAAACTTCATTGCTAAGTATGTTACTATACGATGTTCTTCAACAGGGACTCCCGATGAATGTTGTGCCTCATGGGATCGAGACTAATGGTACCAAGATTATTGTTAGCTTACGGACAAGATATCCTACAATGCACTTTAGTGCATTCAGGATTTCTAAGAGCGAGGAAGTCTTAATAGTGAAAGACTGGACCAAATTTGTGATGGAGGAGCGCAGAGAAGTACTAGGGGGCAGCAATGAGAAGCGCAGCCCATGATTAGGAGACAGGTTCATCTGCATGCTCCAACTTGATGAAGGAGGAGAGCTACACATTTTTTATGTTATTTTACCTGAGAGAGAGCAGCAGGAGTGATTAGCTAGCTAGAAATGAGTTTGAAGATGATGTGGTGCTACACTATGAGTATGATGATTAAATAACTCGTGTTGGTGGTAATGATTATGATGATTATTATTAGCTAGTGTTGGTGGTGATTAGATAGCTACCGCATCTAGTGTTGGTGGTGATTAGCTCGCTAGAATGAGTTTGAAGATGATGATGTGCTACACTATGACTATGGTGATTAAATAAATACTGTTGGTGGTAATGACTATGATGATGATTAAATAGCTTGTGCTGGCGGATTAGATTCAAGTGGAGGCAACATGTGGTGCACATCGAAAGTACTACTAGTCCAAACTAGATCAAGTTCGGATTAGTAGTATACTTTTGACATGCACCACATATTGCCTCCACTTGAACCTAATCCACCTTCATTTGACACACTGTTATGGACATAATGATATAAACCTCATAATTGGTATTGTACCAAAATTTGTATAGCGGCGTATAAATACACTAAAAATAAAAAAAGAGTACTAGTAGTGATGGATACAAAACACGCTACAACTAGCTAGATTAGCAGTAGCGCGGGACAGAACAAGCGCTGCCACTATGTGTCTTAGCAGTAGCGCATGTCGCACGCGCTACTGCTAAGTAATAGCTGTAGCGCCTTATTGGTAGCGCAACTGCCCGCGCTACTACTAGGGTTTTCCCTAGTAGTATATGGTGGACTCTGATGGCAATACGGGTTTAAGGGATGTTTGGAAGCACAAGTAGTATTTCTACTTGGTGCAAAGAATTTGGCTAGCATGAGAGGGAAAGGCAAGCACAGCATGTAGAATGATCCATGACAATATACTTTATTTCGGATATAAGGAGACATAACCCATTATGTTGTCTTCCTTGTCCAACATCAACCTTTTAACATGTCATATTTTAATGAGTGATCACAATTAGAAAAGATGTCCAAGATAGTATATTTATATGTGAAATCTCTCTTCCCTCAATATTCTTTCATGAATTGTTCAAGTGACCAACACAATGTTTGCTAACCTTCAACAAATTTACCACCTCCACTTCTTATATGTGAAGTCATTACTCCCCACGGGATAAGCATATGAAACATATATAATTTCAGATTTATGATATTCAAATCATTCAACTATTTACTCATAGGATATAAGTGAAGCACATGAGTAAATGACAAACTACTCCTGTTGAGGATATAGACTTTGGAGTCACCCGCCAGGATGGCCGGGTTACTCTAAAGGGTCATTACCAGAAGCCCGGAGCTAAGTTTCAAGATAATGGGCCAGAGATGGGCTGAGACCCGGATATGGCTCAAAGCCCGTAGTTACAATCATTGTTATAGTAGACTTGTAGTGTAAGGCAAGTATTGATTAGAGTCCGAGCCGGACGCTCTTATGAGCCGGCCGGGACTCTAAAGGCTGCTGGGCGTCAGCCTCCCTAGATAAAGGGAGGACCCGGCAGCGGTTCAAGGGCGACAACAATCTCTCCGAGAGCCGGGATAAGTGTTTAGCTCCCTGGCGATCGTAACCCTAATCAATAACACCTCGAACTGGACGTAGGCTTTTACCTTCACCGTAAGGGGCCGAACCAGTATAAACCCTCGTGTTCCTTGTCCCGCATAAACCCCTGCAAGCTTCCTAGTTGCGATGGCTCCACGACTAAGTCCTAGCCTAAGGACATCTGCCGTGACAATTCCACGACAGTTGGCGCCCACCGTGGGGCAAGCGCACGGTGGATTTGAGTTCTTGAAGGGCAGCTTCGAAGGGCTCAAGGGATACGCTGTGGGCCGGATGACCAAGAGTCGTCGCGGCAGGCTCTACATCGACGACGCGGACTGGGGCCCCGACGCCGGCTCAGTGGAGTACGGGTACCGGGTCCCCTTTGGCGGAATTCATGTCTTCATTGGCAAGGTTGGTGAGCCGGGCCCCGAGCCAGGTCTCTGCGCCGATCTCATCGAAACGGCTCAGCGCGCACGACCCGCCCGGGCCCGGCCTGCCTTAAAACGCGCTTTTGTGGGATGCATCCATGGAAGGCCCTCCGATCCATCTGGGTCTGGGGATGAGGCCGCCGCCGGCTCTGACGGCGAGTCGGCTGCTGATGAGTCAAACTCGTTGTACCAACTTCAAGATGGCAGGCTCATGAGTTATTCCGATGGCAACAGTATTCTGGACCTCTTTGAGCCGCCAAGTCAGGTCGGAGTTTTTATGGCTGGTGCGCAGCCTGTTCAGAACCCCGCTACCGGATCAGAAAACCCGGAGCCTTCCCCGGCTCAGGTGCTGATGGATCTCACAGATAAGATAACGGCCCTGTTAACTGCCACGGTCGACCCGGCAGATCAAGCCCAGCATGATGCGGAGGTGGCACAGTTAAAATTGGATCTGATGAAAGCAAAAGAGGATCTTGCAGCAGAAGGGATCAGGCTGGCGACGGAGCGGGCGGCTCTCGACGCCCGGACTCAGTTGATTCAGGCGCAGTCCTTCCAACTCACGATGGATCAGAACGCGGCCAACGAGGTCATGAGAAGGAGGCATCAGAAGGCCCAGTCTCGGCTCCCGCCGGTTTACGATCCGCGCAATCTATTCAACACGCTGGGTGCGGGATCCAGTAACCCACCAGGGGTCATTGCGCCCGGGTCGGGACCCCTTATTCAGCCACTAGTAATGGGGCCTCCCCAGGCGCCCCCTGCCACGCCTCAGCATGTGCCAATACCCCCGGGTCATTACGATAACCCGCTGGAGAACATGGTAGCTGCGGCAGCACGACTGGCGGCTCTTCCCGTTGACGGCAATTCTCCGGCAGCCGTTGAAACCCGCCGGGTCAGGGAACTCCTGCAGACGGCCCTAGCGCAGCAAGAGGCGTACTCCTACAGCCGGGACAGGATCCACTCAACTCCTCGCCCAGGCCAGAGCCCGAGTTACAGCCGGCACATGGTCTCAGCGACCGGCTCAAGTAATGTCCGACGCCATGGCCCGGCTCATGTTGGAACCTTCTACGCCGCAGACCAAGCACGGCAAGGGGCAGAGCAGGTGCCGCAATTGACGGCTTATCAGACCCCCCGGCTTATCCAGCGGCGTCCGTTGATGTGGGTATTTCTACCAGGACCGGGGGTGTCCCTTGTTTGGTGCCGGCCATCCGTAATGAACGTCTACCTAAGGATTTCAAGAGCCCTAGGAAGGTGCCTAACTATACAGCTGACTTACAGCCTGCGGCCTGCATTGAGAGTTATGAGATGGCTATGGAACTGCTAGAGGTCAGCGAGGCGGCCATGGCCAAATATTTCACCATGATGTTAGATGGAACTGCCCGCACGTGGTTAAAAGGGCTGCCACCGAACTCCATTGGGTCTTGGACTGAGCTGAAGGCCTGGTTCATTCAAAACTTCAAGGATACCTGTAGGCAGTCTATGTCAATTGTGGATTTGACTAACTGTAAGCAGCAGGAGGGTGAGTCCACGACCCATTGGGTTCGCCGGGTCATGGAGATCATACATTCATCAGATAAGATGGACGCCGGCTCTGCAGTCTTGATGTTAGAACAGAACTGTCGTTTTGTGCCCCTAAAGATGAAGCTTGGGCGGCTTAAACGTGACTGCACGGATATGGGTACACTAATGGTGGCTCTTGTCAAATACGCTGATTCCGATGGTACCAAGGATCCCCCTTCAGATGATGAAAGGACAGGGAAGGGAAAGAAGAACGGCAATGGCAAGGGCCCTCAGTTTAACCCGGGGAATCAAGGAGGAGGCAAGCGCAAGGCCGATGGCAGCCTGGAGTTCGTAGCCAACACCCAAGGCAACAACCAGCGACGCAAGGGGAGGCCCCCTCCCCGAGGCGGCGGGTCAGGACCTTCTCTGGAGCAGCTGTTGAATGAACCTTGTCCGAGACACGGCTCTAGAGAGAAGCCAGCGACTCATCTGTGGAAGGATTGTGCTATCATGAAGGCCTTTAAAAACTACAATGGCCCGGGCGGCGGCCCAGGCGCAGGCGGCTCCGGCGCTAGCGGCTTTCATGGCCCGGGTGGCGGGTCAAATTCCGGTCCTCAGAACGGTCAAGGGGGCTTCAATCAACAGTCTGGTCAGGGTCATCAACAGCAACAGGGGGGCTATCAGACCAACCCGAAGCAACTTAGCGGTGGACAGTATCACGTGTTCACCACTAGTTTGTGCAAACGAGACGAGAAGCTTCACAAGAGGGCTGTTAATGCTGTTGAGCCGGCGGTCCCACGCTACTTACGGTGGTCGGAGCAGCCCATAGTGTGGAGTAGGGAGGATCACCCTCCCCGGGTGGATAACCCGGGCCACCTGGCCTTAGTAGTGGCTCCTCAGGTGGGAGGCTATAAGTTCACAAAGGTACTCATGGATGGAGGCAGCAGCATCAACATCCTCTATTATGAGACTTTCCGTCGTATGGGGCTAGTTGATAAGAACCTCAGCCAGTCAAATACTATCTTCCATGATGTGGTACCCGGTAAGTCGGCTTATCCAGTCGGCAAGATCGAATTGGAAGTGGCTTTTGGTGATGAAAACAACTACAGGGTGGAGAAGTTGACCTTTGAGGTGGTCAAGATAAGAAGTCCATACCATGCTATATTCGGACGGCCGGCTTACGCCAAGTTCATGGCACGGCCGTGTTATGTGTACTTACAGCTCAAGATGCCAGGTCACAATGGGACCATTACAGTTCACGGCAGCCGGAAAGTGGCTCTGGAGTGTGAGGAAGGTGACGCGGCTTATGCAGAGTCTGTTTGTGCCACAGAAGAGTTGAAATTTTATAAAGACAATGTTGACCCAACAGATATGACCTCTCTGAAAAAGCCAACCACGGAGAATGAACCATCAATGAAGTTTAAATCAGCCGATGAGACTAAACTTGTTGATTTTGTTCCAGGTGACTCGTCTCAGCAGTTCAGCATCAGTGCAAATCTGGACCCGAAATAGGAAGGCGCGCTCATCGAGTTCATCCGTGAGAATAGGGACATCTTTGCATGGAAACCTTCTGACATGCCAGGTGTACCTAGAGAACTCGCTGAGCACACTCTCAATGTGGATCCAAAATTTAAGCCGGTCAGACAGTTCCTTCGACGGTTTAACGAAGAGAGGCGGAAGGCTATTGGTGAAGAAGTGGCCCGGCTTTTGGCGGCCGGGTTCATTGTTGAGGTTTTTCACCCAGAGTGGTTGGCTAACCCGGTGCTTGTACTTAAAAAGAACGGCACCTGGCGGATGTGTGTGGACTACACGGACTTGAACAAGGCGTGTCCGGCTGATCCTTTTGCTCTCCCCCGTATCGATCAAATCATTGACGCCACGGCAGGTTGTGCACGCTTAAGTTTCTTGGATGCTTATTCCGGGTATCATCAGATTAAGATGGCAGTTAAGGACCAGGAGAAGACGGCGTTCATCACTCCCTTTGGAGCCTTCTGCTATGTGTCTATGCCCTTTGGACTCAAGTGTGCACAGGCGACTTACCAGCGTTGTGTGCAGAATTGCCTTCATAAGCAGATCGGGCGCAATGTTCACGCTTACGTGGACGACATTGTGGTTAAATCCATCAAGGAGGAAACCCTGATAGATGACTTAAGGGAAACCTTCGACAATCTCCGGGTCTATAAGATGATGCTTAACCCGGCCAAATGTGTTTTTGGTGTTCCTGCAGGCAAACTATTGGGCTTCTTGGTTTCTGACAGGGGCATTGAGGCTAACCCAGAGAAGATCAAAGCTATCACTTCTCTAGCTAAGCCGGCATGTATAAATGACATTCAACGTTTGGCGGGTCGCATCGCTGCGTTAAGCCGGTTTATAAGCCGTTTGGGTGAGAAGGCTATGCCCTTATATCAATTGATGAAGAAAACTGATAACTTTGTCTGGAATGATGCAGCTAATACCGCCTTCGAGGATTTGAAAAAGCAACTGGCAGAGCCCCCCGTCCTTGCTGCTCCGGTTGATAAGGAGCCCTTGCTACTGTATGTAGCGGCAAACACACGAGCCGTCAGCGTGGCTATTGTGGTGGAGCGCAAGGAGGCGGGTAAGGAGCATCCGGTTCAGCGGCCGGTTTATTATGTCAGTGAGGTGCTCATTGAGTCCAAGCAGCGGTATCCGCATTGGCAGAAGCTCGTATATGGGGTGTTTATGGCGAGCCGGAAGCTTAAGCATTACTTTCAAGGACATCCCATCACTGTGGTCAGTTCCGCCCCTCTCGGTGATATTATCCAGAACAGAGAGGCTACAGGGAGAATTGCTAAGTGGGCTATAGAACTTGGACCACATGACCTCAAATATGTGCCACGCACTGCTGTTAAGTCTCAGGCCTTGATAGATTTCATCAATGATTGGACAGAGTCACAAGTACCCGAGCAAAAGCCGGATAACACTTATTGGACTATTCACTTTGATGGGTCCAGGCAGCTGGAGGGCTCGGGGGCTGGTGTGGTCTTGGCTTCCCCTAAAGGTGACAAGTTCCATTATGTGCTACGGTTGATGTTTCCTTGCACTAATAATGCGGCTGAGTACGAGGCTTTGCTCCACGGTCTTCGGGTGGCTAAGGAGATGAGCTTAAGCCGGCTGAGGTGTTTTGGTGACTCCGACTTGGTGGCTCAACAAGTATCAGGCACCTGGGATTCTAAGGATCCTCTAATGGCGGCTTATCGCCGCAAGGTTGATGCCATTGCCGGGCACTTTCAGGGATATCAAGTGGAGCACATTGACCGCAGGAAGAATGAGGCGGCTGATGCTTTAAGCCGGCTCGGCTCTCAGCGAAAGCCGGTGCCGCCTAACACTTTCCTGGATGTCCTATATAACCCTTCGGTTAAGTTGCCTACAGAGGAGGACTTGCCTATCCCTGACCCGGAGGCACGACTGGTGGCGGCTCTTCATATCATACCAGACTGGACAATGCCATATCTGGCTTATATAAGCCGGGGCGAGTTGCCTGAGGATGAAATTCTGGCCAGGCAAATAACCCGGCGGGCTAAGTCAATGATTGTTATCGATGGCGAGTTGCATCATCGCAGTGTTTCAGGGGCATTCCAGCGTTGTATCTCCCCTGAGGAAGGTCAAGAGATCTTGCGCGAGATCCATGAAGGGGATTGTGGCCATCATGCCGGTTCAAAATCTCTTGTGGCCAAGGCTTTCCGTCATGGTTTTTATTGGCTGACGGCTCACGCTGATGCAGAGGACTTGGTCAGCAAATGTGATAGCTGCCAAAGGTTCTCCCGACGGGCTCATGTGCCGGCTCAGGAATTGAGGATGATCCCGATCACTTGGCCCTTTGCGGTCTGGGGGCTTGATATGGTCGGGCCTTTTAAACGGTCCAAGGATAAGAAGACCCACCTCTTGGTGGCAGTGGACAAATTTACGAAGTGGGTGGAAGCTGAGCCAGTTAGCAAGTGTGATGCAGCCACGGCGGTTCAATTTATGAAAAAGGTGATCTTCCGCTTCGGCTTTCCACACAGCATCATAACAGACAATGGCACTAATCTGTCCAAAGGCGCTATGGAGGAGTTTTGTCAAAGAGAGCATATCCGGCTTGATGTCTCTTCAGTGGCACACCCCCAATCCAATGGTCAAGCTGAGAGAGCTAACCAGGAGATTCTGAAGGGCATTAAACCCCGGCTCTTGGTCCCTTTGCAACGGACGCCAGGTTGTTGGGTGGAGGAGTTGCCTTCCGTTTTATGGAGCGTCAACACTACTCCTAACAGGTCTACAGGCTTCACGCCTTTCTTCATGGTTTATGGAGCAGAAGCAGTTCTCCCCAGCGACATCCGTCATGATTCACCTCGTGTGGCGGCTTATGTTGAGACGGATAATGAACAGGCGCGCCAAGATGCTCTGGACTTGCTGGACGAACAGCGTGATGTGGCAGCCGCCCGTTCAGCGATTTACCAACAAGACCTGCGCCGTTATCATAGCCGCCGGGTCAAATCCCGGGTCTTCCAGGAGGGCGACCTGGTGCTCCGGCTCATCCAGGATCAAACAGATGCACACAAGTTATCCCCACCTTGGGAAGGGCCTTTTGTGGTCAGTAAGAACTTGCACAACGGGTCATATTACCTCATTGATATCCGGGAGCATAAGGACTCACGTAAATCTGAGGAGGAGACCCGTCGGCCGTGGAACATAGCTCAGCTTCGGCCTTACTACACTTGAGCTTCCGACTCTTGTGATGTACATATTTATCTCAGCCATGTATATATTATGATAAAGCAATAAAGCAGGACCTCTGTCCTTTGCTCTCTTCCAAAAATGTGTGTTGTTACATGCTGACTTACAGAAGATCCGGCTTATGATCATCTTCGAATCTAGCTGTAAGCAGTAAAGTCGCTTGGGGGCTTCCTGTTCACACATGGGTCGTATTCGAACCAAAGAGAACATAGCTGTTGATACCCATTTGATTGGCAAAGTGCCGAGCTCATTGGGAAGTTGCCTCTGGTCATATTTGAATCATAGTGTAACCCCTCTGAGAACCGACGTGGATCGTATTCGAATCAGCGTCGTTAAACAAATTTTCAGAATCACTTGGGGGCTTCCTGTTCAAACATGGGTCGTATTCGAACCAAAGAGAACATAGCTGTCGATACCCTCTTGATTGGCATCGCCAAACCCACTGGGGGCTATATGATCGTATCCGAATCTTAGCTTAACCCCTTTGGACCGAGTTTCTGGTCGTATTCGAACTGGAAGCCCTTAAGTTTTTATATTTTACCACAAACTTGCTTTGATCATGTCAAAGTATGTACTGCCGGGTTTCGCTTGCCGGCTTAATTTTGGTTTATCTTGTTAGTTGAGCATCATGGATGTCATCAAGACAAATAAATTCGAGTTAAGGTACCAACCGTGCTACCCGGGTTATTTAACCCGGAAGTATGCTTACAGGCTGTTAGGTGTGTCATCACAGCTATGTTCGAGTATAGTTAAGGACCAATTTTTTTTGGGTTCGTATCCCGGGTTATCCATCTCAAACACCTGATTCTCAGGGCGGTAAGCCGCTTTGCGACTTGTAATTTTCCTTTATATGCAGATATTTAAAGGCACTTTTTAAGGTTGAGAAGGACAAAGGGATAATTACGACCCGGAGGAGCATCAAAAGAATGACTTCAAAAGATTTCAGCATTCATTACGTGCACGATGGCACGGCAGAGATAAATTGTTGCACCTACTCTATTACAAAAATCTTTCAAAGTTTCAAGGATGGGGCGTTGTTTGGTGAGCCGCTAGCCGGTTTATGACGCCTGCTGAGTTGAAGTCCCCGGCTCATCTTCTGCTTCGGCTGATCCCAAGGCTTCGAAGGTCGACGACTTCCAGTTGATGCCGCTGAGAGCTTCGAACTGAGCTTCTTCGTCAATTAACCCGGCCGGGTTAATCTCCGGGGCGAAGGTGTGCTGGCGAGCCGGGGGAATCAGATTGATAGCTTCATAGCGAGGGGTTGGAATCCTCTGATTCTCCGCGTTGTATCCCGACTAATACTTGGTTAAATCGGTGTCGTTCCCGATGATGGTGGCCACCGGGCGCACAGCCTTCACACAAGCCGCGAAGTCCTTCTGGTCGAACGCTGAACCATCTTCTTTCAGGTTGGGGTAACCCAGGGCGATATCTGCCGGGTCTAGCTCCGGCAAGAAGGCTTTGGCCCGGCTCAGTGCGGCGATTCCTCCGGATCTCATGGATGCTCGTCGTAGCTCCTGGATCCGCTGCGGCAGAACTGCGAGCCGGCGCAGGACTTCGGCCAGATGAGTCGGCACTTCATTTGACAGGGCCACCACAGCTAAGGCCCGCTGTGACCCGGTGTAGAGCTGTTCCACCAGGGTGTACACGGCCTTTAACTTGGTGACCACGCTCTGGTTCAAGTTGGCGCTTCTGGAACCTGTTTAACAACATCAGATGACCCGGTGATAAGGATGAGTTAAGAGATGTAAACATTCCAACTTGAATGAAAGCCGGTGAGGCAACTTACCGAAGATGGCAGCTACCATTTGGGACACTTGGCGCTTTAGACCGGAGAGCTCAGCGGTCTTCTCAGTGAGGGCCTTCTCCGCCTGTTCTGCCCGGGTCACCAGTGCAGCTTTCTCCTCAGCCCAGGCCTTCCGCCCAGCGTCGAATTCAGTCTTCAATTTCTCCTGAGCAGCGATGCTGGAGACAAACTTGGCATTTGCCTTCCGGGTCTCCATCTCTTGTGCCTTCAGCCGGCTCTTGAGATCCGCCAGGTCCGACTCTAATTTCTTGCCAACAGCCTGTATATATTTCCGGGTTATTAACAGTCATTCTATAAAGTCCCAAGCGCTTTCCAAGCAAAGACACTTGGCACTTGGGGGCTAATGCATATTGAACGTATCTATCTATGTACGGCCGGCTCAGTTCAGTAAGCCGGAATCTAAAGTCTACAACATATTAAGTATAAGTCCTAGACTTGGGGGCTAGAATGGCAAGGATCACTATGCGGAAAGTAAGAGAACAACAGAAGGTTACCTCAGATTTTTGTTGGATCTGGTTGACCATGGCGATCTCGGCGTCCCGGCTCTTGTGAACCTGGCTGATGTAGCCTGAGACGAGTTCTCCAATACTTAAGTCGGTGTAGCTGGAGAGATCCAGATTCACCCGGTGGGGTTGCAGCAACTCCCCCCTCGCGGAGCATTTGGCCAGCGCGGTCGGCCTCCCCGGCTCAACAAACTCCGTCCGGGTAATTACCACGTCCGGGTCGTTAGCTGGTGGGGCTGAGCCGGAGGCCTCCGGGTTAGCTAATGCTTCGGTCGTTGTCTTGGTGGTCGGGGCAGGGGCTTCAGGCGCCGTATCCATGGGAATGGTAGCTTCAGGGGCGGAGGCGACTGGCGGCTCTTGAGCCGTCGTCTCCGGCTCAGGCAAGTCGGGCACTCCGGCTGACCTGGTCTTCTTTGCTCTTTTGGTGAGCTTTGCCTGGGCACTGAAAAGGCAGAAGTGTTAGGCATACAAAGGGTAAGTACAGACAGATAATGTAAGGAGATTGTTATTACCCGGGGGCAGTCTTGAAGGCCGGCAGACTTGACTGCATGGAGTCACCCGAGGAGGGGGAGGTCTCCTGGTAATTGGAGTCAGAAGAGTTGAGTGGCTGACGGATGACACCCGCCAACGGATGAAAGGGGTACAGGTGAGAAAAAACCTCAGTGCGGCGTTTCCTCGTTGCGTCGGGTAACCCAGTGGAGAGGTCGGCGTCCTTGCGGGCCTGGGTGTGACGCCGGCTCTCGTGAACCTGCTGCTTCAAAAGAAATTGAGGGTCTCGGTGAGCTAATGGATGGGAAAAGCTTACTTTCCGGGTTACCCTTCGGACTTTCAGCTGTGGTAAAGGCTCCGAGCCGGAGGAAAGTGATGTTACCTCTTCGACCACCGGGTTACTGGCGCCGGTGTCATCCTGTCAATAAGCAAGTGTTGATAAGGCGGACAGCATCAGACAACATATACTGCAAGAATTTAAAAGATTTAAGGGTTACCTCTGACTCGGAGCTATCGCTTAATTGCAGCAGCTCCGAAGCAGTGGGTCTGTTTCCCTTTTTGCGAGGGGCGGCTCTCTTGGCGGCTTTCTTCGCCTTCCTGGCCTTCTTGGCCGCCTCGTGGTCATACTTGACCCGCCAGAATTTATCATCAGCCTGAGAAATACAGTAATGAGTTCTTAGTAAGATGACAGGTAAAACAAAATGGAAAGGTTAAAGTCAGCGGCTTACCGCTGGGGCTGGATTGGTCTTGCAGAACGGGGCTAGCCCGGTTCTTCCACAGTCTGCCAGGCTCTCGTTTAAAAGAGCCTTGGTCTCTTCTTCAGCAACATCTTCTGGAAGATCATTGCGACTGTGCCTCTGCGGGTCATCCTTTCGCCCGGTGTACTCACACATTAAGCCGGGGCGGCGGCTCAATGGGATCACCCGCCATGAGATCCAGACCTGGACCAGGTCAATTCCGTTCAGACCATTGCCTAGCAGGGCTTTGATCTTGTTGATTGTTGGAAGCAGAGGCTGGCGTTCTGCGGCAGTCAGCTTGTCGGATAATGGATGAGTTGGCTCCAGGCGCGTTGGGCGAAAGCCGGGCAGCGGGCTCTCATCAGCCGGGGACGTGTCTTGGCAGTAGAACCAAGTCATGTTCCAGTCCTTGGGGTGACTTGGTGGTTCTGCGTAAGGGAACAGACAATCCCTGCGCCGTTGGATGGAGATGCCGCCTAACTCTAGACTTGGACCGTTTGCGCACTCGGTTTGGCGGTTCAAATAGAACAACTCTCTGAAGAGCAGCAGACTCGGCTCTTCTCCAAGATATACTTCACAAAAAACTTGGAAGTTGCAGATGTTGGATATGGAATTGGGTCCTATATCCTGAGGCCGAAGATCAAAGGAGTTGAGCATGTCCCGGAAGAATTTTGAGCCGGGCGGTGCGAAGCCCCGGCTCATATGGTCGGCAAAGATCACAACCTCCCCGTCTCTCGGCTGTGGCCTTTCTTCGGACGGGTCAGGGGCACGGTAGGACATCACTTCTTTCTTAGGCAGATATCCGGACTTAACGAAGTTGGCCAGGGTCTCTTCGGTGACGCTGGATTTCATCCAGTTGCAAGTGATGGGAGCCTTGGGAGGCATGGTGACGGTTGGTGGTCTACGAGGAAGAGAAAAGTGTCCGGGTTAATTATAAGCCGGAGTTTATCATTCAAGTTACAATGACGGCTTATGAAGGGGACTAATGGTATGTATTGATACGGTGGGTTATCTAAGCTGTCGGGGCTTTCAGGATAAGTTGGTCGTCTACGGCTTACTGCGGTTAAGTCGGAAGATACTACAGAGCATGATTCTCTTTAAACCGGAAAGTTCTACGGCGCGTGTTTTCTCTAAGTCGGAAATATAAGCCGCCAAGATTCAAGGACTGCAGTTTTTACTAAGTGTGGTAAAAAGATTTCACATATTACAGTAACTTTTTTGGATCAAAGTAGTCGGAGCAGAGAAAGTTTTCTAGACCTAAAAAACAGAGGCAGGAGAAGTTTTTGAGGTTGAACACAGTTCTTATGCAGTAAAAAGAGGGTTTCTTACAGATGAAATGGGTCTCAAACCTCTACCGCAGTGGTTCTACGCGAGGTTAAGGATCAACCAACTACGGTGGCAACAAGAACTACCGAGTTTGTGGGAAATGGTGACGAACACGAAGAACTGAAGGAACCCTACCGCAGATCTATTCTAGCAAGGCAGAGAAGACTCACCGGAGTTGAGGAAGAGAGGAGGTCGCCGGCGTTATCTGGTCCGGGTCAGGGTGATGCAGCAGCCGGGTCGATGAAGATCAGGGGCGCGACGGCGACGGCGGCGGCAGAAGCTCGGGCAGAGGAACGACAACGCAAGGAAGAAGAAGGAGAGTGTGAGGAGAGAGTGCCGGGCCGGCCTATTTATAAGGTGAGTCATAAGTAGGCGCGGGATTCAAGGAGGCCACGGCGTGGTTATCTCCCCCTTACGGCGCCTCGATTCTCGGAAGGACAGTAAAAGCAAAGATCCGTTGCGGATCTGGCGGAATAAAAAACGGACTTAATGGAGGATGACGTCACGGCGGATTACCCGGAGTCCAGAGGATGACGTCACTCCGGGTTATGACCTTTACATGAATAGAAGCCGGGGATTTTTTTCTGCAGAGCTGAAGATTGACCCGAGCCGGCTCAAGTCAATCTGGGGCCTAATGTTGAGGATATAGACTTTGGAGTCACCCGCCAGGATGGCCGGTTTACTCTAAAGGGTCATTACCAGAAGCCCGGAGCTAAGTTTCAAGATAATGGGCCAGAGATGGGCTGAGACCCGGATATGGCTTAAAGCCCGTAGTTACAATCATTGTTATAGTAGACTTGTAGTGTAAGGCAAGTATTGATTAGAGTCCGAGCCGGACGCTCTTATGAGCCGGCCGGGACTCTAAAGGCTGCTGGGCGTCAGCCTCCCTAGATAAAGGGAGGACCCGGCAGCGGTTCAAGGGCGACAACAATCTCTCCGAGAGCCGGGATAAGTGTTTAGCTCCCTGGCGATCGTAACCCTAATCAATAACACCTCGAACTGGACGTAGGCTTTTACCTTCACCGTAAGGGGCCGAACCAGTATAAACCCTCGTGTTCCTTGTCCCGCATAAACCCCTTCAAGCTTCCTAGTTGCGATGGCTCCACGACTAAGTCCTAGCCTAAGGACATCTGCCGTGACAATTCCACGACAACTCCAAAAAGATATAAGTGAAGATCATTGGTTAGTTGAATAATTATTTAGCTATGTGAAGACTCTCTCATTTAATAATTTCAGATCTTGATATTTTATTCAAACAGCAAGCAAAACAAAATAAAATGACATTTCAAGGATAGCACTCATCATGTGAAGAAGCAAAAACTTAGGCTCAACCGATACTAACCGATAATTGTTGAAGAAGAAAGGTGGGATGCCTACCAGGGCATCCCCAAGCTTAGATGCTTGAGACTTCTTGAAATATTATCTTGGGGTGCCTTGGGCATCCCCAAGCTTGAACTTTTGCATCTCCTTAATTCCTCTCATATCACGGTTTCCTATATCTCGAAAGCTTCATCCACACCAAACTCAACAAGAACTCGTGAGATAAGTTAGTATAAACCAATGCAAAAACCTTATCATTTTCTACTGTAAAAAATCACTAAAATTATTATTCAACATTGCATACTAAATGCCTCTGCATATTTAATACTCCTATCCTCAAATAGAATCATTAAACAAGCAAACATATGCAAACAATGCAAACATAACAGCAATCTGCCAAAACAGTACAGTCTGTAAAGGATGCAAGATTCATCATACTTCCCTAACTCCAAACATTATGAAATTCTACCACACTCTAGAAAATTTATCAGAGCTCAATATGCAAAAAAAATTCAACATTTTATCATATTCTGACTTTTCTAGGGAATTTTTGCAACAGCGGTAAACTTTCTGTTTTGAAACAGCAACATGTATACTTGCAAAATAAGCATGGTAAAGGCTATCCTTGACATTTTTATTAAAAATAAAGATGCAAAACATTATTCTAAATAACAGCAAGCAAATACTAACAAAATAAAATGACGCTCCAAGCAAACACATATCATGTGGTGAATAAAAATATAGCTCCAAGTAAAGTTACCTATGAACGAAGACGAAAGAGGGGATGCCTTCCGGGGCATCCCCAAGCTTAGGCTCTTGGTTGTCCTTGAATATTACCTTGGGGTGCCTTGGTGTCACGCCCAATATGCGATACTATCCTAAAGGGACTCGAAGGTCCCACCAAGGATAGAACCGCATATTGACACGCTTTTGCAAGGTGGATATCATTACATCAACATTACATAATATATGGGGATACATACAAGGCATACAAATGCCGCAAGAATACATCAATACATCATACATAAGATCAACATCCGACTACGGATGAAACACAAACAGAAGCTCAAACGACATCCACCCTGCTAGCCCAGGCTGCCGACCCGAAACCTAACCCAAGATCGACAAAGAAGACGAAGAACTCCAACACGAATAAACATCGCTCTCACGTCATGATCATCGCATAACCTGTACCTGCAACTGTTGTTGTAGTAATCTGTGAGCCACGAGGACTCAGCAATCCCATTACCATGGGTATCAAGACTAGCAAAGCTTAATGGGTAAGGAAGGGGTAAAGTGGTGAGGTTGCAGCAGCGACTAAGCAAGTATGGTGGCTAACCTACACAAATAAGAGCGAGAAGAGAAGCAACGGAACGGTCGTGAAACTAGCAATGATCAAGAAGTGATCCTGAACTCCTACTTACGTCAAACATAACCCAAAACCGTGTTCACTTCCCGGACTCTGCTGAAATGAGACCATCACGGTTACACACGCGGTTGATGCGTTTTAATTAAGTCAAGTGTCAAGTTCTCTACAACCGGACATTAACAAATTCCCATCTGCCAGATAACCGCGGGCACGGCTCTCGAAAGTTTATACCCTGCAGGGGTGTCCCAACTTAGCCCATTATAAGCTCTCATGGTCAACGAAGGAGATTCCTTCTCCCGAGAAGACCCGATCAGTCTCGGAATCCCGGTTTACAAGACATTTCGACAATGGTAAAACAAGACCAGCAAAGCCGTCTGATGTGCCGACATCCCGATAGGAGCTGCACATATCTCGTTCTCAGGGCAACACCGGATAAGTCAAGCTACGAGTAAAACCAGGCCTCGAGTTTCCCCAAGGTGGCCCCGCAGGCTGCTCGGTTCGGGCCAACACTTAGAGAAGCACTGGCCCGGGGGGGTAAATAAAGATGACCCTCGGGAGCGCGACTCCCAAGGGAAAAGAAGTAGGTGATAGGCAAATGGTAAAACCAAGGTTGGGCCTTGCTGGAGGAGTTTTATTCAAAGAGAACTGTCAAGGGGTCCCCATAACACCCAACCGCGTTAGGAACGCAAAATCAAGGAACATAACACCGGTATGACGGAAACTAGGGCGGCAAGAGTGGAACAAAACACCTGGCATAAGGCCGAGCCTTCCACCCTTTACCAAGTATACAGATGCATTAATTAAATAAGAGATATTGTGATATCCCAGCATAGACATAATCTAACATCGAGCAATCTTTGTTGGGGAACGTAGTAATTTCAAAAAAATTCCTACGCACACGCAAGATCCTGGTGATGCATAGCAACGAGAGGGGAGAGTGTTGTCCACGTACCCTCGTAGACCGAAAGCGGAAGCGTTATAACAAAGCGGTTGATGTAGTCGTACGTCTTCACGATCCGACCGATCAAGTACCGAACGCACGGCACCTCCGAGTTCTACACACGTTCAGCTCGATGACGTCCCCCGAACTCCGATCCAGCAGAGTGTTGAGGGAGAGTTTCGTCAGCATGACGGCGTGGTGACGATGATGATGTTCCACCGACGCAGGGCTTCGCCTAAGCTCCGCAACGGTATTATCGAGGTGTAATATGGTGGAGGGGGGCACCGCACACGGCTAAGAGATCTCAAGGATCAATTGTTGTGTCTATGGGGTGCCCCCTGCCCCCGTATATAAAGGAGCAAGGGAGGAGGAGGCCGGCCCTAGGAGGGGGCGCACCAAGTGTGGAGTCCTACTAGGACTCCCTAGTCCTAGTAGGATTCCACCTCCCATATGGAATAGGAAAAGAGGAAGGGAAAAAGAGAACGAAGGAAGGGGGGCATAGGAAAAGAGGAAGGGAAAAAGAGAACGAAGGAAGGGGGCGCCCCCCTTCCCTAGTCCAATTCGGACCAGACCAAGGGGAGGGGTGCGGCCACCCTTGATGCCCTTTTCCTTCTTTCCCGTATGGCCCAATAAGGCCCAATACGTATTCCCGTAACTCTCCGGTACTCCGAAAAATTCCCGAATCACTCGGAACCTTTCCGAAGTCCGAATATAGTCGTCCAATATATCGATCTTTACGTCTCGGCCATTTCGAGACTCCTCGTCATGTCCCCGATCTCATCCGGGACTCCGAACTCCTTCGGTACATCAAAACTCAATAAAACTGTCATCGTAACGTTAAGCGTGCGGACCCTACGGGTTCGAGATCTATGTAGACATGACCGAGACACGTCTCCGGTCAATAACCAATAGCGGGACCTGGATGCCCATATTGGCTCCCACATATTCTACGAAGATCTTTATCGGTCAGACCGCATAACAACATACGTTGTTCCCTTTGTCACCGGTATGTTACTTGCCCGAGATTTGATCGTCGGTATCTCGATACCTAGTTCAATCTCGTTACCGGCAAGTCTGTTTACTCGTTCTGTAACACATCATCCCGCAACTAACTCATTAGTCACAATGCTTGCAAGGCTTATAGTGATGTGCATTACCGAGTGGGCCCAGAGATACCTCTCCGACAATTGGAGTGACAAATCCTAATCTCGAAATACGCCAACCCAACAAGTACCTTTGGAGACACCTGTAGAGCACCTTTATAATCACCCATTTACGTTGTGACGTTTGGTAGCACACAAAGTGTTCCTCCGGTAAACGGGAGTTGCATAATCTCATAGTCATAGGAACATGTATAAGTCATGAAGAAAGCAATAGCAACATACTAAACGATCGAGTGCTAAGCTAACGGATTGGGTCAAGTCAATCACGTCATTCTCCTAATGAGGTGATCTCGTTAATCAAATGACAACTTATGTCTATGGCTAGGAAACATAACCATCTTTGATTAATGAGCTAGTCAAGTAGAGGCATACTAGTGACACTCTGTTTGTCTATATATTCACACATGTATTATGTTTCCGGTTAATACAATTCTAGCATGAATAATAAACATTTATCATGATACAAGGAAATAAATAATACTTTATTATTGCCTCTAGGGCATATTTCCTTCAGTCTCCCACTTGCACTAGAGTCAATAATCTAGTTCACATCGCCATGTGATTTAACATCAATAATTCACATCACCATGTGATTAACACCCATAGTTCACATCTCTATGTGACTAACACTCAAAGGGTTTACTAGAGTCAATAATCTAGTTCACATCGCTATGTGATTAACACCCAAAGAGTACTAAGGTGTGATCATGTTTTGATTGTGAGATAATTTTAGTCAACGGGTCTGTCACATTCAGATCCGTAAGTATTTTGCAAATCTCTATGTGTACAATGCTCTGCACGGAGATACTCTAGCTAATTGCTCCCACTTTCAATATGTATCTAGACCGAGACTTTAGAGTCATCTAGATTAGTGTCAAAACTTGCATCGACGTAACCCTTTACGACGAACGTTTTGTCACTTCCATAATCGAAAAACATTTCCTTATTCCACTAAGGATAATTTTGACCGCTGTCCAGTGATCTACTCCTAGATCACTATTGTACTCCCTTGCCAAAATCAGTGTAGGGTATACAATAGATTTGGTACACAGCATGGCATACTTTATAGAACCTATGGCCAAGGTGTTGAGGATATAGACCTTAGAGTCACCCGCCAGGAGGGGCCGGGTTACTCGTATGGTCATTGCCAGAAGCCCAGAGCCAAGCTTGAAGACGATGGGCCGGAGATGGGCTAAGACCCGGATATGGCTTAAGGCCCGTAGTTACAATCATTATTATGGTAGAACTTGTAGTGTAAGGCAAGTATAGTTGAGAGTCCGAGCCGGACACTCTTATGAGCCGGCCGGGACTCTAAGGGCTGCTGGGCGTCAGCCTCCCTATATAAAGGGACGACCCGGCAGCGGTTTAGGAACAAGAACAATCTCATCGAGAGCCGGGTATAGCAGTTTAGCTCCCTGGTGATCGTAACCCTAATCAATACCACCTCAAACTGGACGTAGGCTTTTACCTTCACCCGTAAGGGGCCGAACCAGTATAAACCCTCGTGTTCCTTGTCCCGCATTAACCCCTTCAAGCTTCCTAGCTGCGATGGCTCCGCGACTAAGTCCCAGCTCGAGGACATCTGCCGTGACAATTCCACGACTGTTGGCGCCCACCGTGGGGCCAGCACACGGTGGATTTGAGTTCTTGAAGGGCAGCTTCGAAGGGCTCAAGGGATACGCTGTGGGCCGGATGACCAAGAGTCGTCGCAGCAAGCTCTACATCGACGATGCAAACTGGGGCCCCGACGCCGGCTCAATTGAGTACGGGTACCGGGTCCCCTTCGGCGGAATTCACGTTTTCATTGGCAAGATTGGTGATCCGAGCCCTGAGCCGGGTCTCTGCGCTGATCTCATCGAGACGGCTCAGCTTGCGCGACCCGCCCGGGCCCGGCCTGCCTTAAGGCATGCTTTTGTGGGGTGTATCCATGGAGGACTCTCCGATCGATCTAGATCTGGTGATGAGACGGCTGCCGGCTCTGACGGCGAGTCGGCCACCGATGAGTCAAACTCGTTGTACCAACTTCAAGATGGCAGGCTCATGGGTTGTTCCGATGGTGATAGTATTCCGGACCTTTTTGAGCCGCCAAGTCAGGTTGGAGTTTTTATGGCTGGCGCGTAGCCTGTTCAGAACCCCACTGCTGGAGCGGGAAACCCGGTGCCTTCTCCGGCTCAGGTGCTAATGGATCTCACGGACAAGATGACGGCCCTGTTAACCGCTACGGTTGACCCGGCGGATCAAGCTCAGCATGACGCGGAGGTGGCGCAGTTAAAATTGGATCTAGTGAAGGCTAAGGAGGATCTTGCAGCGGAAGGGATCAGGCTGGCTGCGGAGAGGGCGGCTCTCGATGCCCAAACTCAGCTGATCCAGGCGCAGTCCTTCCAACTCACGATGGATCAGAATGCGGCCAATGAGGTCATGAGAAGGAGGCATCAAAAGGCCCAATCTAGACTCCCTCCGGTTTATGATCCACGCAACCTTTTCAACACGCCAGGTGCAAGGTCTAGTAACCCGCCAGGGGTCATAATGCCAGGGACCCCTATTCAGCCACAAGTGATGGGGCCTCCCCAGGTGCCCCCTGCCCCGCCTCAGTACATGCCAATACCCCCGGGTCATTATAATAACCCGCTAGAGAACATGGTCGCTGCGGCAGCACGGCTGGCGGCTCTCCCAGTTGACGGCGACTCTCCGACGGCTATTGAAACCCGCCGGGTCAGGGAACTCCTTCAGACGGCACTGGCACAGCAGGAGGCATACTCCTACAGCCGGGATAGGATCCACTCGACCCCTCGTCCGGGTCAGAGCCCGAGTTACAGCAGGCACATGGTCTCAGCGACCGGCTCAAGTAATGTCCGACGCCACGACCCGCCCCCTGGCCACGGCCCGGCTTATAACGGAGCCTTTCACGTAGCAGACCAGGACAAAGCACGGCAAGAGGCGGAGCAAGTGCCTCAATTGACGGCTTACCAGACCCCCCCCGGCTTATCCGACGACCTCCGTCGATGTGGGTATCCCTACCAGGACCGGGGGCGTCCCTTGTTTAGTACCAGCTATCCATAATGAACGTCTACCCAAGGACTTCAAAGGCCCTAGAAAGGTGCCTAATTACACAGCTGACTTACAACCCGCAGCCTGGATCGAGAGTTATGAGATGGCTATGGAGCTGCTGGAGGTCAATGAGGTGGCCATGGCCAAGTATTTCACCATGATGTTAGATGGAACTGCCCGCACTTGGTTGAAAGGGCTACCACCGAATTCCATTGGGTCTTGGGCTGAGCTGAAAGCCCGGTTCATCCAAAACTTCAAAGATACCTGTAGGCAGTCTATGTCAATTGTGGATTTGACTAACTGTAAGCAGCAGGAGGGTGAATCCACGACCCATTGGGTTCGCCGGGTTAAGGAGATCATACATTCATCAGGTAAGATGGATGCCGGCTCTGCAGTCCTAATGTTGGAACAGAATTGTCGCTTCGTGCCCCTGAAGATGAAACTCGGGCGGCTTAAGCGTGACTGCAGTGATATGGGTACACTAATGGCGGCTCTTGTCAAGTACGCTGATTCCGATGGTACCAAGGATCCCCGTTCAGATGATGAAAGGACAGGGAAGGGAAAGAAGAACGGCAATGGCAAGGGACCTCAGTTTAACCTGGGGAATCAAGGAGGAGGCAAGCGCAAGGCCGATGGCAGCCTAGAGTTTGTAGCCAACACTAACTCCCAAGGTAATAACCAGCGACGCAAGGGGAGGTCCCCTCCCCGAGGCGGCGGGTCAGGTCCGATGCTGGAGCAGCTGTTGAATGAACCTTGTCCAAGGCATGGCTCTAGAGAGAAGCCAGCGAATCATCTGTGGAAGGATTGCGCAATCATGAAGGCCTTTAAGAATTACAATGGCCCGGGCGGCGGCTCAGGCGCTGGCGGCTTTCATGGCCCGAGCGGTGGCTCAAATTCCGGTCCTCAGAACGGTCAAGGGGGGTTTAATCAAAAGTCTGGCCAGGGTCATCAACAGCAGCAGGGGGTTTATCAGACCAATCCAAAGCAGCTTAGCGGTGGACAGTATCATGTGTTTACCACTAGTCTGTGCAAGCGAGATCAGAAGCTTCACAAGAGGGCTGTGAATGCTGTTGAGCCGGCAGTCCCACGCTACTTGCGGTGGTCTGAGCAGCCTATAGTGTGGAGTAGGGAGGATCACCCTCCCCGGGTGGATAACCCGGGCCACTTGGCCTTAGTGGTGGCCCCTCAAGTGGGAGGATATAAGTTCACAAAGGTGCTCATGGATGGAGGCAGCAGCATCAACATCCTCTATTATGAGACTTTTCGCCGTATGGGGTTGGTTGATAAAAACCTCAGCTAGTCAAACACTATCTTCCATGGTGTGGTACCTGGTAAGTCGGCTTATCCAGTCGGCAAGATCGAATTGGAAGTGGCTTTTGGTGATGAGAACAACTACAGGGTGGAGAAATTAACCTTTGAGGTGGTCAAGATAAGAAGTCCATATCATGCTATATTTGGGCGGCCGGCTTACGCCAAGTTCATGGCACGACCGTGTTATGTGTACTTACAGCTCAAGATGCCGGGTCACAATGGGACTATTACGGTTCACGGCAGCCGGAAAGTGGCTCTGGAGTGTGAGGAAGGCGATGCGGCTTATGCAGAGTCTGTTTGTGCTACAGAGGAGTTGAAGTTTTACAAAGACAATGTTGACCCAACAGATATGACCTCTCTGGAAAAGCCGACTACGGAGACGGAGCCGGCGATGAAATTTAAGTCGGCTGATGAAACTAAGCTTGTTGATTTTGTTCCAGGAGATTCATCTCAGCAGTTTAGCATCAGTGCCAATTTGGATCCAAAATAGGAAAGCGCGCTCATCGAGTTCATCCGTGAGAATAGGGACATCTTCGCATGGAAACCTTCTGACATGCCAGGTGTACCTAGAGAACTCGCTGAGCATACTCTCAATGTTGATCCGAAATTTAAGCCGGTCAGACAGTTCCTTCGGCGGTTTAATGAAGAGAGGCGGAAAGCCATTGGAGAAGAAGTGGCCCGGCCCTTGGCGGCCGGGTTTATCGTTGAAGTCTTTCACCCAGAGTGGTTAGCTAACCCGGTGCTCGTACTCAAGAAGAACGGCACCTGGCGGATGTGTGTGGACTACACGGACTTGAACAAGGCGTGTCCGGCTGATCCTTTTGCCCTCCCCCGTATTGATCAAATCGTTGATGCTACGGCAGGTTGTGCACGCTTAAGTTTCTTGGATGCTTATTCTGGTTATCATCAGATTAAGATGGCAGTTAAGGACCAGGAGAAGATGGCGTTCATCACTCCCTTTGGAGCCTTCTGCTATGTATCTATGCCCTTTGGACTCAAGTGTGCACAGGCAACTTACCAGCGTTGTGTGCAGAACTGTCTTCATAAACAAATTGGGCGCAATGTTAACGCTTATGTGGACGATATTGTGGTGAAGTCCATAAAAGAGGAAACCCTGATAGATGATTTAAGGGAATCCTTTGATAATCTCCGGGTTTACAAGATGATGCTTAACCCGGCCAAATGTGTCTTTGGTGTTCCTGCAGGCAAACTCTTGGGCTTCTTGGTTTCTGACAGAGGCATTGAGGCTAACCCGGAGAAGATCAAGGCTATCACCTCTCTGGCTAAGCCGGCATGTACAAATGACATTCAGCGTCTGGCGGGTCGCATCGCTGCTTTAAGTCGGTTTATAAGCCATTTGGGTGAGAAGGCCATGCCCTTATATCAGTTGATGAAGAAAACTGATAACTTTGTCTGGAATGATGCAGCTAATACCGCCTTTGAGGATTTGAAGAAGCAGCTGGCAGGGCCTCCAGTCCTTGCTGCCCCGGTTGATAAGGAGCCCTTATTATTGTATGTGGCAGCAAACGCACGAGCCGTCAGTGTGGCTATTGTGGTGGAGCGCAAGGAGGAGGGTAAGGAGCATCCGGTTCAGCGGCCGGTTTATTATGTCAGCGAAGTGCTCATTGAGTCCAAACAGCGGTACCCACATTGGCAGAAGTTGGTATATGGTGTGTTCATGGCAAGCCGGAAACTTAAGCATTATTTTCAGGGTCATCCCATCACTGTGGTCAGTTCTGCCCCCCTTGGTGATATCATTCAAAACAGAGAGGCCACAGGGAGAATTGCTAAGTGGGCTATAGAACTTGGACCTCATGGTCTCAAATATGTGCCACGCACTGCTGTTAAATCTCAGGCCTTGGTGGATTTCATCAATGATTGGACAGAGTCACAAGTGCCTGAGCAAAAACCGGATAACACATATTGGACTATTCACTTCGATGGGTCCAGGCAGTTGGAGGGCTCGGGGGCTGGCGTTGTATTGGCTTCCCCTAAAGGTGACAAGTTCCATTATGTGCTACAGTTGATGTTTCCTTGCACTAACAATGTGGCTGAATATGAGGCCTTGCTCCACGGTCTTCGGATGGCTAAAGAGATGAGCTTGAGCTGGGTAAGGCGCTTCGGTGACTCAGACTTGGTGGCTCAACAAGTATCAGGCAAGTGGGACTCTAAGGATCCTCTCATGGCGGCTTATCGCCGTGAGGTTGATGCCATTGCTGGGCACTTTCAGGGCTACCAAGTAGAGCACATTGATCGCAGGAGGAACGAGGCGGCTGATGCTCTAAGCCGGCTAGGCTCTCAACGAAAGCCGGTGCCGCCTAACACTTTCCTGGACGTCCTGTATAACCCTTCGGTCAAGTTGCCTACAGAGGAAGACTTGGCTGTCCCTGACCCGGAGGCACGACTGGTGGCGGCTCTTCATGTCATACCAGACTGGACAATGCCATATCTGGCTTATATGACCCGGGGCGAGTTGCCTGAGGATGAAACTTTGGCCAGGCAAATAACCCGGCGGGCTAAGTCAATGATTGTTATCGATGGCGAGTTGCATCATCGCAGTGTTACAGGGGCATTTCAGCGTTGTGTCTCCCCTGCGGAAGGTCAAGAGATCTTGCGTGAGATCCATGAAGGGGATTGTGGCCATCATGCCGGTTCAAAGTCCCTTGTGGCCAAGGCTTTTCGTCATGGTTTTTATTGGTTCACGGCTCATGCTAATGCAGAGGACTTGGTCAGTAAATGTGATGGTTGCCAGAGGTTTTCACGACGGGCTCACGTGCCGTCTCAGGAGTTGAGGATGATCCCAATCACTTGGCCCTTTGCGGTCTGGGGGCTTGACATGGTTGGACCTTTTAAAAGGTCCAAAGATAAGAAGACCCACCTCTTGGTGGCAGTTGACAAATTCACAAAGTGGGTGGAAGCTGAGCCAGTTAACAAGTGTGATGCAGCCACGACGGTTAAATTTATGAAAAAGGTGATCTTTCGCTTTGGTTTTCCACACAACATTATAACTGACAATGGCACCAATCTCTCCAAAGGCGCCATGGAGGAGTTTTGTCAACGTGAGCATATCCGACTTGATGTTTCCTCAGTGGCTCATCCTCAATCCAATGGTCAAGCCGAGAGAGCTAATCAGGAGATTCTGAAGGGTATCAAACCCCGGCTTTTGGTCCCTCTGCAACGGACGCCGGGTTGTTGGGTGGAGGAGTTGCCCTCCGTCTTATGGAGCATCAACACTACTCCTAACAGATCTACAGGTTTCACGCCTTTCTTCATGGTTTATGGAGCAGAAGCGGTCCTCCCCAGTGACATCCGTCACGACTCACCCCGCGTGGCGGCTTATGTTGAGGCGGACAATGAACAGGCGCGCCAAGATGCTCTTGGCTTGTTGGCGAACAGCGTGATGTGGCCGCAACCCGTTCAGCGATTTACCAACAAGACCTGCGCCGTTATCATAGCCGCCGGGTCTTCCAGGAAGGCGACCTTGTGCTCCGGCTCATCCAGGATCAAACAGACGCACACAAGTTATCCCCACCTTGGGAAGGGCCCTTTGTGGTCAGCAAGAATTTGCACAACGGGTCATATTACCTCATTGACATTCGGGAGCACAAAGATTCACGTAAGTCGGAGGAAGAGACCCGTCGGCCGTGGAACATAGCTCAGCTTCGGCCTTACTACACTTGGGCACCGGCTCTCGTGGTGTATATATTTCTCTCAGTCATGTATATATTATGATAAGCAATAAAGCAGGACCTCTGTCCTTTTTTCTCCTCCAAATAAGCACGTGTTGTTCTTATTACAAGATTACATGATGACTTAAAGGAGGATCCGGCTTATGATCGTATTCGAATCTAGCCGTAAGCAGTAAAGTCACTTGGGGGCTTCCTGTTCAAACATGGGTCGTATTCGAACCAAAGAGAACATAGCTATCGATACCCATTTGATTGGCAAAGTGCCGAGCTCGTTGGGAGGTTACCTTTGGTCATATTTGAATCATAGTTTAACCCCTCTGAGAACCGACGTGGATCGTATTCGAATCAGCGTCGTTAAACAATTCTAAAAATCACTTGGGGGCTTCCTGTTCAAACATGGGTCGTATTCGAACCAAAGAGAACATAGCTGTTGGTACCCTCTTGATTGGCATCGCCACACCCACTGGTGGCTATATGATCGTATCCGAATCTTGGCTTAACCCCTTTGGGCCGGGTCTCTGGTCGTATTCGAACCGGAAGCCCCTAAGTTCTTCTGCTTTATCACAAGTTTACTCTGATTATGTCAAGGTGTGCACTGTCGGCTTAACTTTGGTTTACTGTGTTAGTTGAACATCATGGGTGTCATCAAGGCAAGTAAATCGGAGTTAAGGCACCAACCTTGTTACCCGGATTATCTAAACCGGAAGTGTGCTTACAGGCCGATAAGTGTGTTATTACGGCTGTATTCAGGATACTATTGAAGACAAGTCCTTTTTGATTCATATTCCGGGTTATCTAAAATTTATGATTCTCAGGACGGTAAGACGCCCCGAGACTTATGATTTGCCTTTCTATATTTGAATTTAAGAAAAACAAAGGATTGATTATGACCCGGAGAAGTATCGAAGAGACAACTTCAAAAGACTTTCGCATTCAATACGTGCACGATGGCATGGCAGAGATGAACTGTTGCACCTACTCTATTACAAAATTCATCAAGTCTAAAAAGGGTGGAACATTGTTTGCTAAACCGCCAGCCGAGTTATGATGCCCGCTGAGTTGAAGTCTCCGGCTCATTCCTGTCCTCTCCTCCGGCTGATCCCAAGACTTGGAAGGTTGATGACTTCCAGTCGATGCCGCTGAGCGCTTCGAATTGGGCTTCCTCGTCAATTAACCCAGCCGGGTCAATCTCCGGGGCGAAGGTGTGCTGACGAGCCGGCGGGATCAAGTTGAGAGCTTCATAGTGAGGGGTTGGAATCCTCTGATTCTCCGCATCATAACCCGGCTGGTACTTGGTCAGATCGGTGTCATTCCCGATAAGGGTGGCCACCGGGCGTACGGCCTTCACGCAAGCTGCGAAGTCCTTCTGATCGAAAGCTGAGCCGTCTTCCTTCAGTCTTGGATAGCCAAGGGCGATGTCCGCCGGGTCTGACTCCGACAGGAATGCCTTGGCCCGGCTCAGCGCAGCGATCGCTCCGGCTCTCGCAGAGGCCCGCCGCAGCTCTTGGATCCGCTGAGGTAGAACGGCGAGCCGGCGCAGGACTTCGGCCAGGTGAGTCGGCACCTTGTTGGATAGGGCCACCACAGCTAAGGCACGCTGTGACCCGGTGTAGAGCTGCTCCACCAGGGTATACACGGCCTTTAGCTTGGTGACCACTCTCTGGTTGAGGTTGGCACTTCTGGGACCTGTTTAACAGCATCAGATAAGCCGGCGGCAAAGGATGAGTCATGAGGTATAAACATTCTAAGCTTGATGGAAGCCGGTGAGCCGACTTACCGAAGATGGTGGCCACCATTTGGGAAACTTGGCGCTTTAGGCCGGAGAGCTCGGCGGTCTTCTCAAAGAGAGCCTTCTCCGCCTGTTCCGCCCGGGTCACCAGTGCGGCCTTCTCTTCGGCCCAGGCTTTCCGCTCAGCATCAAACTCGGTCTTCAACTTTTCTTGAGCGGCGATGCTGGATACAAACTTGGCGTTTGCCTTCCGGGTCTCCATCTCCTGCGTTTTCAGCCGGCTCTTGAGATCCGCAAGGTCCGCCTCTAGCTTCTTGCCAACAGCCTGCAAAAATTTCTGGGTTGTTAACAGTCATTATATAAGTCCCAAGCGCTTTCCAAGCAAAGACACTTGGCACTTGGGGGCTAATGCATATTGAACGTATCTATCTACATACTGCCGGCTCAATTGAGTAAGCCGGAACTTAAGTCTACAACATACTCAGTCATAAGTCGTCGACTTGGGGGCTAGCATGGTACAGGTAACTTAGCAGTAAATAAGAGGACAAAAGGATGTTACCTCAGACTTCTGTTGGATCTGGGTCACCATGGCAACCTCGGCGTCCCGACTCTTGTGCACTTGGCTGATGTAGCCAGAGACGAGCTCTCCAATGCTCAGGTTGGTGTAGTTGGAGAGATCCAGGTTCACCCGGTGGGGCTGCAGCAACTCCCCCTTCGCGGAGCACTTGGCCAGCACGGTAGGTCTCCCGGGCTCAACGAACTCCGTCCGGGTGATTACCACGTCCGGGTCGTCTGCTGGTGGAGCCGAGCTGGAGGCCTCCGGGTTAACAGAAGCTTCAGTTGTTGCCTTGGTAGTCGGGGCAGTGGCCTCAGGTGCCGTGTCCATTGGAGTGGTGGCTTCGGGGGAGGAGGCAGCTGGTGGCTCTTGGACTGTCACCGCCGGCTCAGGCAGATCCGGCATTCCGGCTGACTTGGTTTTCTTCACCCTCTTGGTGAGCTTTGCTTGGGCACTGAAAGAACAACAAAGGTTAGTACAAAAAATATGAGTAAAGATCAGAGCAACATGAGATGATTATCGTTACCCGGGCGCGGTCTTGAAAGCCGGCAGGTTCGACTGCATGGAGTCGCCCGAAGAAGGGGAGGTCTCCTGATAATTGGAGTCAGAAGAGTTGAGTGGCTGACGGATAACACCCGCCAACGGGTGAAAAGGGTACAAGTGAGAAAAAACCTCAGTTCGACGCTTCCTTGTTGCGTCGGGTAACCCGGCGGAGAGATCGGTGTCCTTGTTGGTCCGGGTGTGACGCCGGCTTTCATGAACCTGTCGCTTCAAAATAAATTGAGGGTCTTGGTAAGCTAAAGGATGTGAAAAGCTTACTTTTCGGGTTACCCTTCGGACTTTCAGCTGTGGCAAGGGCTCCGAGTCGGAGGAAAGTGACATTACCTCTTCAACCACCGGGTTACTGGCGCCGGTGTCATCCTGTCAATGAGCAAGTGTTGATAGGCGGACAGCAACAAACAACAAATACAGCAAGAAATTAAAGGCTTGAGGGTTACCTCTGACTCGGAGCTGTCGCTTAATTGCATCAGCTCCGAAGCAGTAGGTCTGCTTCCTTTTTTGCGAGGGGCGGCTTTCTTCGCCTTCCTGGCCTTCTTGGCCGCCTCATGGTCATATTTGACCCGCCAGAACTTATCATCAGCCTGAGAAATACAATAATGAATTCTTAAAACGGTTCAGATGAAGGTTATATGCAGAAGAAGTTGAAAAGTTAAAGTCAGCGGCTTACCGCTGGGGCTGGGTTGGTCTTGCAGAAGGGGGCTAGCCCGGTCCTTCCGCAGTCTGCCAGGCTCTCGTTTAAAAGAGCCTTGGTCTCCTCCTCTGCAACGTCTTCTGGAAGATCGTTGCGGCTGTGTCTCTGCGGGTCATCCTTCCGTCCTGTGTACTCGCACATTAAGCCGGGGCGGCGGCTCAATGGGATCACCCGCCATGAGATCCAGACCCGGACCAGGTCAATTCCATTCAGACCATTGCCCAGGAGAGCCTTGATCTTGTTGATAGTGGGGAGCAGAGGCTGGCGCTCCGCTTGGGTCAGCTTGTCCGACAATGGGTGAGTCGGCTCCAGACGTGTTGGGCGAAAGCCGGGCAGCGGGCTTTCATCAGCCGGGGATGTATCTTGGCAGTAGAACCAAGTCATGTTCCAGTCCTTGGGGTGGCTCGGCGGCTCTGCGTAAGGGAAAAGACAGTCCCTACGTCGCTGGATGGAGATGCCACCTAACTCCAGACTTGGTCCGTTGGCGCACTCATTCTGACGGTTTAAGTAAAAAAGCTCTCTGAAGAGCAGCAGGCTAGGTTCTTCTCCAAGGTAAACCTCGCAGAAGACTTGAAAATTGCAGATGTTGGACACTAAGTTGGGTCCTATATCTTGAGGCCGCAAGTCGAAGAAGTTGAGCACGTCCCTAAAAAACTTTGAGCCGGGCGGTGCGAAGCCCCGGCTCATATGATCTGCGAAAATCACTACCTCCCCGTCCTTTGGCTGTGGTCTCTCTTCTGACGGGTCAGGGGCACGGTAGGACATGACTTCTTTCTTAGGCAGATATCCGGACTTAACAAAATTGGCTAGGGTCTCGTTGGTGACGTTGGACCTCATCCAGTTGCAAGTGATGGGAGCCTTGGGAGGCATGGTGAAAGTTGGCAGTCTATGACAAAAAGGAAAAATGTCCGGGTTAATTATAAGCCGGAGATCTACAGTTCAAAACTAAGGTGGCGGCTTATGAAGGGGACTAATGATATATACTCAGGTACAGTGGGTTATTTAAGCCGCAAGGGCATTCAGAATAAGTTGGTTATCTACGGCCTTACCACAGTTAAGCCGGAGGGTTCTACGAAGCATGGTTTTCTTTAAGCCGGAGGATTCTACGGCGCGTGGTTCCTTTAAACCGGAATTGTAAGCCGCCAAGATTCAATGGTTGCAGTTTTTACTAAGTGTGGTAAAACAGGTTTCACATATTGCAGTAACTTTTTTGGATCAAAATGGTCGGGTGAAATGAAAATTTTCTAGACCTAGAAACAGACGAACGGAAGTTCTTGAGCTTGAACGAAGCCTTTATGCAGTAGAAAGAGATCTACGGGCATTTGAAATGAGTCCTAAACAACCGCCGCACTAGTTCTATACAGGGCTAAAGATCAAACAAGGGCAGTAACTATGAGAACTACCGAAGCTTGCGGACAATGGTGAAGAACACGGACGAACTATTCGAACCCTACCGCAGATCTATTCTAGCAGGGCAGAAGAGACTCACCGGAGCTGGAGAAGAGCGGAGGTTGCCGCCGTTTGTCTGGTCCGAGTCAGGGTGATGCAGCGGCCAAGTTGACGAAGACCAGGGGCGCGACGGCGGCGGAAGTAGCAGAGCTTGGGCAGAGGAGCGATGGCACGAGGAAGAAGATGGAGAGGAAGTGGCTGAGAGCCCGTCGGGCCGGCCTATTTATAAGGCAAGTTCATAAGTGGGCGCGAGATTCAAGGAGACCACGGCGTGGTTATCTCCCCCCACGACGCCTCGATTTTCGGAATGACAGTAAAAGCAAAGATCCGTTGCAGATCTGGTGGAGTAAAAAACGGGCTTAATGGTAGATGACGTCACGGCGGATTATCCGGAGTCCAGAGGATGACGTCACGCCGGGTTATGGCCTTCACATAAATGGTAAGCCAAAGATTTTTTCTGTCGGCAGAGCTGAAGATTGACATGAGCCGGCTCAAATCAATCTGGGGCCTAATGTTGAGGATATAGACCTTAGAGTTACCCGCCAGGAGGGGCCGGGTTACTCGTATGGTCATTGCCAGAAGCCCAGAGCCAAGCTTGAAGACGATGGGCCAGAGATGGGCTAAGACCCGGATATGGCTTAAGGCCCGTAGTTACAATCATTATTATGGTAGAACTTGTAGTGTAAGGCAAGTATAGTTGAGAGTCCGAGCCGAACACTCTTATGAGCCGGCCGGGACTCTAAGGGCTGCGGGGCGTCAGCCTCCATATATAAAGGGACGACCCGGCAGCGGTTTAGGAACAAGAACAATCTCATCGAGAGCCGGGCATAGCAGTTTAGCTCCCTGGTGATCGTAACCCTAATCAATACCACCTCAAACTGGACGTAGGCTTTTACCTTCACCGTAAGGGGCCGAACCAGTATAAACCCTCGTGTTCCTTGTCCCGCATTAAACCCTTCAAGCTTCGTAGCTGCGATGGCTCCGCGACTAAGTCCCAACTCTCGAGGACATCTGCCATGACAATTCCACGACACAAGGCATAGAAAATGACTTTCATTCTCGTTCTATCTTCTGTCGTGGTCGGGCTTTGAGTCTTACTCAATTTCATACCTTGTAACATAGGCAAGAACTCTTTCTTTGACTGTTGTATTTTGAACTACTTCAAAATCTTGTTAAGGTATGTACTCATTGAAAAAACTTATCAAGCGTCTTGATCTATCTCTATAGATCTTGATGCTCAATATGTAAGCAGCTTCGCCGAGGTCTTTCTTTGAAAAACTCCTTTCAAACACTCCTTTATGCTTTGCAGAATAATTCTACATTATTTCCGATCAACAATATGTCATTCACATATACTTATCAGAAATGATGTAGTGCTCCCACTCACTTTCTTGTAAATACAGGCTTCACCGCAAGTCTGTATATATCCTTTGATCAACTTATCAAGGTGTATATTCCAACTCCGAGATGCTTGCACCAGTCCATAGATGGATCGCTGGAGCTTGCATATTTTGTGAGCACCTTTAGGATTGACAAAACCTTCTGGTTGCATCATATACAACTCTTCTTTAATAAATCCATTAAGGAATGCAGTTTTGTTTATCCATTTGCCAGATTTCATAAAATGCGGCAATTGCTAACATGATTCGGACAGACTTTAAGCATAGATACGAGTGAGAAACTCTCATCGTAGTCAACACCTTGAACTTGTTGAAAACCTTTTTGCGACAATTCTAGCTTTGTAGACAGTAACACTACTATCACTGTCTGTCTTCCTCTTGAAGATCCATTTAATCTCAATGGCTCGCCGATCATTGGGCAAGTCAACCAAAGTCCATACTTTGTTCTTCATTCATGGATCTCATCTCAGATTTCATGGCCTCAAGCCATTTCCCGGAATCTGGGCTCATCATCGCTTCCTCATAGTTTGTAGGTTCGTCATGGTCAAATAACATGACCTCCAGAACAGGATTACCGTACCACTCTGTTGTGGATCTCACTCTGGTTTACCTACGAGGTTTGGTAGTAACTTGATCTGAAGTTACATGATCATCATCATTAACTTCCTCACTAATTGGTGCAGGAGTCACAGGAACAGATTTCTGTGATGAACTACTTTCCAATAAGGGAGCAGGTACAGTTACCTCATCAAGTTCTACTTTCCTCCCACTCACTTCTTTCGAGAGAAACTCCTTCTCTAGAAAGGATCCATTTTTAGCAACGAATGTCTTGCCTTCGGATCTGTGATAGAAGGTGTACCCAACTGTCTCCTTTGGGTATCCTATGAAGACACATTTCTCCGATTTGGGTTTGAGCTTATCAGGATGAAACTTTTTCACATAAGCACCGCAACCCCAAAATTTTAAGAAACGACAACTTTGGTTTCTTGCCAAACCATAGTTCATCAGGCATCGTCTCAACGGATTTTGATGGTGCCCTATTTAACGTGAATGCAGCTATCTCTAATGCATAACCCCCAAAACGATTAGTGGTAAATTGGAAAGAGACATCATAGATTACACTATATCCAATAAAGTACGGTTATGACGTTCGGACACACCATTATGCTGTGGTGTTCCAGGTGGCATGAATTTGTGAAACTATTCCACATTGTTTTAACTGAAGTCCAAACTCGTAACTTAAATACTCTTCTCCACAATCAGATCGTAGAAACTTTATTTTCTTGTTACGATGATTTTCTGCTTCACTCTGAAATTATATGAACTTTTCAAATGTTTCAGACTCTTGTTTCATTAAGTAGATATACCCATATCTACTCAAATCATCTGTGAAGGTCAGAAAATAATGATACCTGCTACGAGCCTCAATATTCATCGGACCACATACATCTGTATGTATGATTTCCAACAAATCTGTTGCTCTCTCCATAGTTCCGGAGAACAGCGTTTTAGTCATCTTGCCCATGAGGCACGGTTCGCAAGCAGCAAGTGATTCATAATCAAGTGATTCCAAAATCCCATCAGTATGGAGTTTCTTCATGCGCTTTACACCAATATGACCTAAACGGCAGTGCCACAAATAAGTTGCACTATCATTATTAACTTTGCATATTTTGGCTTCAATATTATGATTATGTGTATCACTACGATCGAGATCCAACAAACCATTTTCGTTGGTGTGTATGACCATAGAAGGTTTTTATTCATGTAAACTGAACAACAATTGTTCTCTAACTTAAATGAATAACCATATTGCAATAAACATGATCAAATCATATTCATGCTCAACGCAAACACCAAATAACACTTATTTAGTTTCAACACTAATCCCGAAAGTATAGGGAGTGTGCGATGATGATCATATCAATCTTGGAACTACTTCCAACACACATCGTCACCTCATCTTTTACTAGTCTCTGTTTATTCTGCTACTCCCGTTTTCGAGTTACTACTCTTTAGCAACTGAACCAGTATCAAATACTGAGGGGTTGCTATAAACACTAGTAAGTACACATCAATAACATGTATATCCAATATACCTTTGTTCACTTTGCCATCTTTCTTATCCACCAAATACTTGGGGTAGTTCCGCTTCCAGTGACCAGTCCCTTTGCAGTAGAAAGACTTAGTCTCAGGCTTAGGTCCAGACTTGGGCTTCTTCACTTGAGTAGCAACTTGCTTGCCGTTCTTTTGAAGTTCCCCTTCTTCCCTTTGCCCTTTTCTTGAAACTAGTGGTCTTGTCAACCATCAACACTTGAAGTGGTCTCGTCAACCATCAACACTTGATGTTTTTCTTGATTTCTACCTTCATCGATTTCAGCATCACGAAGAGCTCGGGAATTACTTTCGTCATCCCTTGCATACTATAGTTCATCACGAAGTTCTACTAACTTGGTGATGGTGACTAGAGAATTCTGTCAATCACTATTTTATCTGGAAGATTAACTCCCACTTGATTCAAGCGATTGTAGTACCCAGACAATCTGAGCACATGCTCACTAGTTGAGCGATTCTCCTCCATCTTTTAGCTATAGAACTTGTTGGAGACTTCATATCTCTCAACTCGGGTATTTGCTTGAAATATTAACTTCAACTCCTGGAACATCTTATATGGTCCATGACGTTCAAAACGTCTTTGAAGTCCCAATTCTAAGCCGTTAAGCATGGTGCACTAAACTATCAAGTAGTCATCATATTGAGCTAGCCAAACGTTCATAACGTCTGCATCTGCTCCTGCAATAGGTCTGTCACCTAGCGGTGCATCAAGGATATAATTTTTCTGTGCAGCAATGAGGATAATCCTCAGATCACGGATCCAATCCGCATCTTTGCTACTAACATCTTTCAACATAATTTTTCTCTAGGAACATATCAAAAATAAACACAGGGAAGAAACAACGCGAGCTATTGATCTACAACATAATTTGCAAAATACTATCAGGACTAAGTTCATGATAAATTTAAGTTCAATTAATCATATTACTTAAGAACTCCCACTTAGATAGACATCCCTCTAATCATCTAAGTGATCACGTGATCCAAAGCAACTAAACCATGTCCGATTAACACGTGAGATGGAGTAGTTTCAATGGTGAACATCACTATGTTGATCATATCTACTATATGATTCACGCTCGACCTTTCGGTCTCTGTGTTCCGAGGCCATATCTGTATATGCTAGGCTCGTCAAGTTTAACCTGAGTATTCCGCGTGTGCAACTGTTTTGCACCCGTTGTATTTGAACGTAGAGCCTATCACACCCGATTAACACGTGGTGTCTCAGCACGAAGAACTTTTGCAACGGTGCATACTCAGGGAGAACACTTTTATCTTGAAATTTTAGTGAGAGATCATCTTATAATGCTACCGTCAATCAAAGCAAGATAAGATGCATAAAGGATTAACATCACATGCAATCAATATAAGTGATATGATATGGCCATCATCATCTTGTGCTTGTGATCTCCATCTCCGAAGCACCGTGCTTGTGATCTCCATCTCCGAAGCACCGTCATGATCACCATCGTCACCGGCGCGACACCTTGATCTCCATCGTAGCATCGTTGTCGTCTCGCCAACTTATTGCTTTTACGACTATCGCTACCGCTTAGTGATAAAGTAAAACTATTACATGGCGATTGCATCTCATACAATAAAGCGACAACCATATGGCTCCTGCCAGTTGCCGATAACTCGGTTACAAAACATGATCATCTCATACAACACATTATATCACATCATGTCTTGACCATATCACATCACAACATGCCCTGCAAAAACAAGTTAGACGTGCTCTACTTTGTTGTTGCATATTTTACGTGGCTGCTACGGGCTTAGCAAGAACCATTCTTACCTACGCATCAAAACCACAACGATAGTTTGTCAAGTTGGTGCTGTTTTAACCTTCGCAAGGACCGGGCGTAGCCACACTCGGTTCAACTAAAGTGAGAGAGACAGACACCCGCCGGTCACCTTTAAGCAACGAGTGCTCGCAACGGTGAAACCAGTCTCGTGTAAGTGTACGCGTAATGTCGGTCCGGGCCGCTTCATCTCACAATACCGCTGAACCAAAGTATGACATGCTGGTAAGCAGTATGACTTATATCGCCCACAACTCACTTGTGATCTACTCGTGCATAGCATCAACGCATAAAACCAGGCTCGGATACCACTGTTGGGGAACGTAGTAATTTCAAAAAATTTCCTACGCACACGCAAGATCATGGTGATGCATAGCAACGAGAGGGGAGAGAAGGAAGCGTGTTGTCCACATACCCTCGTAGACCGAAAGCGGAAGCGTTATAACAACGCGGTTGATGTAGTCGTACGTCTTCACGATCCGACCGATCAAGTACCGAACGCACGGCACCTCCGAGTTCTACACATGTTCAGCTCGATGACGTCCCTCGAACTCCGATCCAGCCGAGTGTTGAGGGAGAGTTTCGTCAGCACGACGGCGTGGTGACGATGATGATGTTCCACCGACGCAGGGCTTCGCCTAAGCTCCGCAACGGTGTTATCGAGGTGTAATATGGTGGAGGGGGGCACCGCACACGGCTAAGAGATCTCAAGGATCAATTGTTGTGTCTATGGGGTGCCCCCTGTCCCCGTATATAAAGGAGCAAGGGAGGAGGAGGCCGGCCCTAGGAGGGGCCGCACCAAGTGTGGAGTCCTACTAGGACTCCCTAGTCCTAGTAGGATTCCACCTCCCATATGGAATAGGAAAAGAGGAAGGGAAAAAGAGAAGGAAGGAAGGGGCGCCCCCCTTCCCTAGTCCAATTCGGACCAGACCAAGGGGAGGGGTGCGGCCACCCTTGATGCCCTTTTCCTTCTTTCCCGTATGGCCCAGTAAGGCCCAATACGTATTCCCGTAACTCTCCGGTACTCCGAAAAATACCCGAATCACTCGGAACCTTTCCGAAGTCCGAATATAGTCGTCCAATATATCGATCTTTACGTCTCGGCCATTTCGAGACTCCTCGTCATGTCCCCGATCTCATCCGGGACTCCGAACTCCTTCGATACATCAAAACTCAATAAAACTGTCATCGTAACGTTAAGCGTGCGGACCCTACGGGTTCGAGAACTATGTAGACATGACCGAGACACGTCTCCGGTCAATAACCAATAGCGGGACCTGGACGCCCATATTGGCTCCCACATATTCTACGAAGATCTTTATCGGTCAGACCGCATAACAACATACGTTGTTCCCTTTGTCACCGGTATGTTACTTGCCCGAGATTTGATCGTCGGTATCTCGATACCTAGTTCAATCTCATTACCGGCAAGTCTCTTTACTCGTTCCGTACCACATCATCCCGCAACTAACTCATTAGTCACAATGCTTGCAAGGCTTATAGTGATGTGCATTACCGAGTGGGCCTAGAGATACCTCTCCGACAATTGGAGTGATAAATCCTAATCTCGAAATACGCCAACCCAACAAGTACCTTTGGAGACACCTGTAGAGCACCTTTATAATCACCCATTTACGTTGTGACGTTTGGTAGCACACAAAGTGTTCCTCCGGTAAACGGGAGTTGCATAATCTCATAGTCATAGGAACATGTATAAGTCATGAAGAAAGCAATAGCAACATACTAAACGATCGAGTGCTAAGCTAACGGAATGGGTCAAGTCAATCACGTCATTCTCCTAATGAGGTGATCTCGTTAATCAAATGACAACTTATGTCTATGGCTAGGAAACATAACCATCTTTGATTAATGAGCTAGTCAAGTAGAGGCATACTAGTGACACTCTGTTTGTCTATATATTCACACATGTATTATGTTTCCGGTTAATACAATTCTAGCATGAATAATAAACATTTATCATGATACAAGGAAATAAATAATACTTTATTATTGCCTCTAGGGCATATTTCCTTCAATCTTCAACTTCACCTGCAACTAGCAACGCTGTAAGAGGGGCTGAGCAAAGCGGTAACATAGCCAAGCAACGGTTTGCTAGGAATGGTGAAAAGGTTAGAGGCTGACATGGAAATTTGGGAGGCTTGAAAAGCAAGTGATAGGTAGCGCAGCATAGCAATAGAACGAAGCAACTAGCATAGCAATGATAGTAATGAGATTCAAGGTGACGGTCATCTTGCCTGAAATCCTGCTAGGAAGAAGAACGAGTCCATGAAGAAGATGCAGCCACGAAGACGAACGAATCCTCACGATCGCAACAAAACAGGAACTAACGAGAAGGAGCACAACCGGAAAGAAGCAAACAACACGGTAAACACTCAACACATAAACAAGACATGATGCTCAACCAAGTATGATGCATGACAAGGCTACATGAAGCTACTCATGGCAAGGGATGATGCATACAAGAGCAACACATCAAAGCAAGTTTAAATGAGGCCGGAAACAACATATAACAAATCCGGTAAGTCCTCATATGCAAATTTAGAATTTGGTCCAGATCTGAATAAACATTATGTTGAAGTAGTTAAACAGCAAATTAAAACGCACCAAGATGATCTACACGAAATTCTAGTCAAGTTACATATAAAGTTCATTAGATTCGGAGCTACGGCCTAGAAGATATGAGCAAAACAAGTTAAACATAGCATTGATGCAAAATGCATTCAAACATCAAGCAAACACTCTCAAAACAAGGAAGAAACAAGGTAATATGAAACTACATGCAAAACAAAGCAAGTTTCATATGGAGCACACTTCAAACGGAGCAACGGTGCAACACATACGCTCCAAACAAGATATAACAATCTGTCCATAACAGCAACTGGGCATCTTGCAACCATCAAAACAACATGCTACAGCACCCTAAAAGGAAAGCCAAAGGCATGGACATCAATTACAGGTAAAGCATGACAAAACATGAACACTGAGCTATCTCCAGAAATCAATAGAACATGCTCAAAAGGACATGACAAGATTGCAAATAATAACAGATTAACAGAATTAGCAGAAATAACATCAGGTTGCAATGTTTAGAGCTGTCAAACAACATGCTACAAGAATAAATCATGGCAAATGAAAGCATGGCATGATTCTAATCAAAGTATATAACAAATGACCCTTAATGAACATGAGCCAAAAAGGCACAGAAGATATGATGGCACCCATGTAAACATAGCAAGTTTCATAAACTGATTCAGACTTGGCAGAAAAACAGAGCATTGCATAAACAGAATTATGAAGGCATCTTTGCAAGCTCAAATCACTCATCATGAAGCATTTCATCACATGTGAAGGAATCCAACAGTAATATGGCATAATTATGAAGCTAAGAATGGCAAGAGCAAGTTCATAGGGTGCATGGATCACTAGCAAAACACATGTCAAAACTGAACTTCATGTTAACAGGCTGACAACAACATTATTTAGCAATTTGAGAGCAAGTTTGAAACAAGCTACAGAAGGCTATAAATGCAATAAAGGGCATGGATGCATAGAGAATAATATGTGTAACAAAACATCCTTAGTGAACATCTCCAGATTAGGCACAGAACTCATGGTAGCGACAGGTTTACATAGCAACAAAATATAACAGACTCGGACTTCGCAAAAATCAGCAACACCACGGAGGCTAATTTGCATGCTTGTGCTAGTCACCACATATATCAAAAAAATATAAAACAAGCACCCCTGTAAAGATGGCGTGATGTAGTTCAAAATACATGTAGAGCTCATGCTCATAGGATGAACACACAAAATGCAATGAAAAAAACAAATCACCAAGTTCTGATAACAGACAGCAGTTAACATCATATAGCACCCTTGAAATGATGATTTGGGCATCAAGATTATCTCAAACTAGCATGACCCAATGGAACAAAATCAAGAGCATCTCATGGTGAACATTTTTCTATAATATATGCATGAAACGGAGCAGCACACATGGATTTATGGCATGATGAACAAGGCATAAAAATGTTGCAGATTCGGGACTTAGAAAATATACCCCTCTCGGATCTGGATCTAGGGTTTTTGCACGGATATCGATGCAGGGCCGGAGTTCGCGCCGGAGTAGACGGGGAGGACGCCGGAGCTGTGGGGGAGGAGGCCGGAGCTCGGGGGAGAGGCGGATCCGGGCGCGGGGCGGCCCTCCGGCTGGATCACGCCGAATCCGGCACGGGGCGGCTAGGAGCGGCGGGGGGGCGAGGTCGCCGGTGGGCAGCGAGACGGCGGGGCGGCGAGTCCGGCGGGTCGGCGCGGGGTCGCGCGCGGGGGCGCGGGCGGCGAGAGCTCCGGCGCGGGGCGCGGAGCGCACTCGGGCGGCGGCGGACGGGCTCCGCGGCGGCGGCGGCCAAGCTCGCCGGCGCCGGGCGGCGAGGTGGCCGGCCGCGGGGCACCGACGCGGGGGCGGAGGGAGCTAGGAGACGGGACGGTCGGCGGCGCGCGGGCGGCGCTCGGGCCCCGGATGGGCTCGGGCGGGCCCCGCGCAGGCCTGAGCGGGCCGCGGCGAAGGGAGAGGTGCGGGTGAGGTGGCGCGGGGCGAGGTGGCGACGCCGGATTGGCTGCGGGCGGCGGCGGGGTGACGTGGTGACGCCCGATTGGTCGGAGTAAGGTGGTCGGCGGACACGTCCGGCGCGGTTGGACACGTCCGGTGGCGCGAGGAGGAAGATGACTAGGGTTAGGGTAGGATTCATCCGCGAATTTTGGGGGAGGGCACCTATTTATAGGTAGAGGGAGTTAGGAGAGTCCAAATGAGGTGCGGTTTTCGCCCACACGATCGTGATCGAACGGCGGAGAGCATGGAGGGGAGTTGGATGGGCTAGGGGGCTGATTTGGAGGGGTGCTGGGCTGCAAGGAGAGAGGGGTTTCGGGCTTCGCGGTTAACGGTTGGGGCATCAAACGACCTCCAAATGGAACGAAATTTGACGGGCGGTCTACTGGTGATATACCAAGGCCACTCGGCAAATCTCGGCCCATTCCAAAAACGTTTTTCTCCCGCTCACGAAACAGGATCTGAAAGGTGCAACGGGTGCGTGTGGAAGAGGTTGGGCTCAGAACGGACAACGGAGAGAACCGGCGGGACCCGAACGGATGCAAGTTTTGAAAAACATGCAGATGATGACATGGCAAAATGCAACACGCAAGCAAATGACATAGCAACAACGACAAAATAACTGGAAGACACCTGGCGCATCGGATCCGGGGCGTTACACTTGGGCATCCCCAAGCTTAGGCTCTTGCCACTCCTTATTCCATAGTCTATCTAATCTTTACCCAAAACTTGAAAACTTCACAACACAAAACTCAACAGAAAACTCGTAAGCTCCGTTAGTATAAGAAAATAAATCACCACTTTTGGTACTGTTGTGAACTCATTCTAAATTCATATTGGTGTAATATCTACTGTATTCCAACTTCTCTATGGTTTATACCCTCCGATACTACTCATAGATTCATCAAAATAAGCAAACAACACATAGAAAACAGAATCTGTGAAAAACAGAACAGTCTGTAGTAATCTGTATCAAACGTATACTTCTCGAACTCCAACAATTCTCCCAAAATAGGACGACCTAGATAATTTGATTATTGTTCTACTGAAATTGGAATCAGTATTTTATCCCTTTCTAGTGATTTTTAACAATTGTTTTCGTGAGCAGAAAGTTTCTGTCTTTTTCGGCAAGATCAAATAATTATCATCCAAGAAGATCCTATAGGTTTTACTTGGCACAAACACTAATTAAAACATAAAACCACATCTAACCAGAGGCTGGATCAAATATTTATTACTAAACAGAACCAAAAAGCAATAAACAAAAATAAAATTGGGTTGCCTCCCAACAAGCGCTAACGTTTAACACCCCTAGCTTGGCATGATGATTTCGATGATGCTCACATAAAAGATAAGAATTAAATCATAAAGAGAGCATCATGAAGAATATGACTAGCACATTTAAGTCTAATCCACTTCCTATGCATAGGGATTTTGTGAGCAAACAACTTATGGGAACAATAATCAACTAGCATAGGAAGGAAAAACAAGCATAACTTCAAAACTTTAAGCACATAGAGAGGAAACTTGATATTATTGAAATTCCTACAAGCATATGTTCCTCCCTCATAATATTTTTCAGTAGCATCATGAATGAATTCAACAATATAACCATCACATAAAGCATTATTTTCATGATGCATAAGCATAGAATTTGTATTACTCTCCACATAAGAAAAATTCTTCTCATGAATAGTAGTGGGAGCAAACTCAACAAAATAACTATCATGTGAAGCATAATCCAATGGAAAATTAAAATCATGATGACAAGTTTCATGGTTATCTTTATTCTTTATAGCATATGTGTCATCACAATAATCATCATAAATAGGAGTCATGCTTTCATCATAATAAATTTGCTCATCAAAACTTGGGGGACTAAACATATCATCTCCATCAAACATAGCATCCCCAAGCTTGTGGCTTTGCATATCATTAGCATCATGGGTATTCAAAGAATTCATACTAACAACATTGCAATCATGCTCATCATTCAAAGATTTAGTGCCAAACATTTTAATACATTCTTCGTCTAGCAATTGAGCACAATTATCGGAATCCTCATTTTTTTGTAGTTTTCTTTTATAAACTAAACTAGTGAGAAAACAAGAAACAAAAAGATTTTATTGCAAGATCTAAAGATATACCTTCAAGCACTCACCTTCCCGGCAACGGCGCCAGAAAAGAGCTTGATGTCTACTATGCAACCTTCTTCTTGTAGACGCTGTTGGGCCTCCAAGTGTAGAGGTTTGTAGGACTGTAGCAAATTTCCCTCAAGTGGATGACCTAAGGTTTATCAATCCGTGGGAGGCATAGGTTGAAGATGGTATCTCTCAAACAACCCTGCAACCAAATAACAAAGAGTCTCTTGTGTCCCCAACACACCCAATACAATGGTAAATTGTATAGGTGCACTAGTTCGGCGAAGAGATGGTGATACAAGTGCAATATGGATGGTAGATATAGGTTTTGTAATCTAAAAATATAAAAATAGCAAGGTAGGAAGCGATAAAAGTGAGCGTAAACGGTATTGCAATGCTAGGAAACAAGGCCTAGGGTTCATACTTTCACTAGTGCAAGTTCTCTCAACAATAATAACATAACTGGATCATATAACTATCCCTCAACATGTAACAAAGAGTCACTCCAAAGTCACTAATACCGGAGAACAAACGAAGAGAATTATGGTAGGGTACGAAACCACCTCAAAGTTATCCTTTCTGATCGATCTATTCAAGAGTCCGTAGTAAAATAACATGAAGCTATTCTTTCTGTTCGATCTATCATATAGTTCGGACTAGAATAACACTTTAAGACACAAATCAACCAAAACCCTAATGTCACCTAGATACTCCAATGTCACCTCAAGTATCCATGGGTATGATTATACGATATTCAACACACAATCTCAGATTCATCTATTCAACCAACACAAAGAACTTCAAAGAGTGCCCCAAAGTTTCTACCGGAGAGTCAAAACAAAAACGTGTGCCAACCCCTATGCATAAGTTCACAAGGTCACTGAACTCGCAAGTTGATCACCAAAACATACATCAAGTGCATCATGTGATATCCCATTGTCACCACAGATAAGCACATGCAAGACATACATCAAGTGTTCTCAAATCCTTAAAGACTCAATCCGATATGATTACTTCAAAGGGAAAACTCAATCCATTACAAGAGAGTAGAGGGGGAGAAACATCATAAGATCCAACTATAATAGCAAAGCTCGCGATGCATCAAGATCGTGCCAAATCAAGAACACGAGAGAGAGAGAGAGATCAAACACATAGCTACTGGTACATACCCTCAACCCCGAGGGTGAACTACTCCCTCCTCGTCACGAAGAGCGCCGGGATGATGAAGATGGCCACCGGTGAGGGATCCCCCCTCCGGCAGGGTGCCGGAACAGGGTCCCGATTGGTTTTTGGTGGCTACACAGGCTTGCGGCGGTGGAACTCCCGATCTATTGTGCTCCCAGATGTTTTTAGGGTATATGGATATATATAGGCGAAAGAAGTCGGTCAGGGGAGCCACGAGGGGCCCACGAGGGTGCGGGCGCGCCCAGGGGCGTAGGGCGCACCTTCCTGGCTCGTGGCTTTCTCGAAGCTTCCCTGACGTCTACTCCAAGTCTCCTGGATTGCTTCCGTTCCAAAAATAACTCTCCCGAAGGTTTCATTCCGTTTGGACTCCGTTTGATTTTCCTTTTCTTCGAAACACTGAAATAGGCAAGAAAACATCAATTTGGGCTGGGCCTTCGGTTAATAGGTTAGTCCAAAAAATAATATAAAAGAGTATAATAAAGCCCATAAACATCCAAAACAGATAATATAATAGCATGAATACTTCATAAATTATAGATACGTTGGAGACGTATTAGAACACCACAACGTAATGGTGTGTCCGAACGTCGTAAACGTACTTTATTAGATATGGTGCGATCTATGATGTCTCTTACCGATTTACCACTATCATTTTGGGGTTATGCATTAGAGACAGCTTCATTCACGTTGAATAGAGCACCGTCTAAATCCGTTGAGATGACACCGTATGAACTGTGGTTTGGCAAGAAACCTAAGTTGTCGTTTCTTAAAGTTTGGGGATGCGATGCTTATGTCAAAAGGCTTCAGCCAGATAAGCTCGAACCCAAATCGGAGAAGTGCATCTTCATAGGGTACCCTAAAGAAACTATTGGGTACACCTTCTACCACAGATCCGAAGGCAAGATCTTTGTTGCTAAGAATGGGTCCTTTCTAGAGAAGGAGTTTCTCTCGAAAGAAGTGAGTGGGAGGAAAGTAGAACTTGATGAGGTAATTCTACATTCTCTTGAATTGGAGAGTAGCACATCAGAGAAATCCGTTCCCGTGATGCTTACTCCAACTAGAGAAGAAGCTAATGATGATGATCATGTAACTTCGGATCAAGTTACTACTGGACTTCGTAGGTCGAACGGAGCACGTTCCGCACCAGAGTGGTACGGTAATCCTGTCCTGGAAGTCATGTTATTAGACAGTAACGAACCTACGAACTATAAAGAAGCTTGAGGCCATAAAAACTGAGATAGGATCCATGTATGAGAACAAAGTGGACTTTGGTGGATTTGCCCATTGATCGGCAGGCCATTGAGAATAAATGGATCATCAAGAAGAAGACTGACGCTGATAATAATGTCACTATCTACAAAGCTTGACTTGTTGCAAAAGGTTTTCGACAAGTTCAAGGAATTGACTACGATGGGACTTTCTCACCTGTAGCGATGTTTAAGTCTGTCCGAATCATGTGTTAGCAGTTGCCACATTTTATGATTATGAAATCTGGCAAATGGATGTAAAAATTGCACTCCTTAATGGATATCTTAAAGAAGAGTTGTATATGATGCAACCATAAGGTTTTGTCAGTCCTAAAAGTGCTAACAAAATGTGCAAGCTCTAGCGGTCCATCTATGGACTGGTACAAGCATCTCAGAGTTGGAATATATGCTTTGATGACGTGATCAAATCATATGGTTTTATACAGACTTATGGTGAAGCCTGTATTTACAATAAAGTGAGTGGGAGCTGTGTAGCATTTCCGATATTATATGTGGATGACATATTGCTGATTGGAAATGATATAGAATTTCTGGATAGCATAAAAGGATACTTGAATAATAATGTTTAAATGAAAGACCTCGATGAAGCTGCTTACATATTAGGCATCAAGATCTATAGAGATAGATCAAGACGCTTGATAAGATTTTCATTGAGTACATACCTTGACAGGTTTTTGAAGGAGTTCAAAATGGATCACTCCAAGGAGTTCTGGCCTGTATTGTAAGATGTGAAGTTGAGTAAGACTCAAAGCCCGACCATGGCAGAAGATAGAGAGAGAATGAAGGTCATTCCCTATGCCTCAACCATAGGTTCTATAAAGTATACCATGCTGTGTAACAGACCTATTGTGTACCTTTTGTCACGACCGGATTTTCGGGATATTAACTTCCAAAAAAGGCCTTTGTGCTCACCAGCCCCAGGATTACTGTTAGCTGATGAGGCACCAACTTGATACAAGCATTCCAAGCAAAGTACAAAATATGTAGTACAAGACCATTGTGGCCTAGGAGTACAACACTTGGTTTCTAGTGGTTGATGGCGGAAGCGGTTTGTGGTACATCTGCGTCTATGGGACTCCATTTCCCACAAGAACAGCTGACCAGGATAACTCCTATCTTCGCGAGGTGGCTATCATCATTGCGTAGGTTCCGGGGCTGTCGTCGCAACGCTCTTCCCCACGCAAGAAAAACTGGCCAAGACAATAGCCAGGGACAAGCCAGTGAGTACGTTTGACTATACTCGCAAACATTAAGAACACGGGTATAATATAACAAGGGATAATCATGCTCCGAAATAATTACGAACATAACGTCAGTCACGAAAATCTGTGATGCACGCATGCAGGAAAAAAAATATGAACATGCAATACGGGAGTAAAATAGAATGTACTGACCGAGTGTCTGAAATGACTCCTCGAAAGGTTGCAAATAAATTAACAATGCCGCAGTCGGGCATCTGAGCGACACCACATAAAGGGCTTATAAAGGATAAATAAATAACAAACATGCCGCAGCCGGGCGTCTGAGCGACACCACATAAAGGGCTTATAAATAATCAAGGAATGACAAACATGCCGCAGTCGGGCGTCTGAGCGACACCACATAAAGGGCTTATAAAAGATAAATAAATAACAAACATGCCGCAGTCGGGCGTCTGAGCGACACCACAGAGAGGGCTTATATATAAGAATAATCACAGTGAATATCTAGGAGGTAAAACCGTCCCAGGGATACTCAATCAATTCGAATAATGTAAATGGTTAGTCCATAATAATGATAATCATAATCCTCATGTGTCACAGGTCATAAACAAAATCCAGTCTAGCCGTTTCTCCATCCGAAGACCGTTGCTAGATCCTAGTTTAGCCGTTCTCCATCCGTATACCGTTACTATGATCCAGTTCATCCGTGTCTCCATCCGAAAACCGTCTCTAGACTCATCTCAGACTGAAGTCCTTACCCATGAACAAGGCTATCCAAAAAGATATGACCTCTGCAGAGGGTGTACTCTTTACCCACGAGTAACAGATTTATTTAGTCCATCGGGACTAATTCCGCCTACGGCCTTTTTAATTGAAAACACGCCTGACCTGCACACACCAGCTTAACTTACCGGTGTCTGGAATCACCCACAACACCTATCAAGCCAAACTCTAAGTGGGGAGGCTACAACCTCGACGTAGCATGGGATCAAATTTATATACGCGCGCTCTAAGGGGTGCCCCCCTCTCGGTCCCAACCGGAAACACCCATGCCCCCGGACCAGGTGGCATGCCTACCGGAGGCCTCCGGTATCTTCCACCATGGCCTCTCTGTACGGTGTGTGCTTTGGTAAGGGGTTGACAACTTACTGAACCGTACCCTACCCGTGGCAGGGACCGGTGGTAGTACAAAACAAATAGGGGGGGTGACTGAACAAGACTCGAGCTACGACCGACTCGGGAGGTCCAAGTATACTCCGAACGATTAGCATAACCAATATATTTCCATTAACAGATAAACTCACCACTCATCAAGCCTCACCATGCCATACCGGACATACTCGTCGCAACGAGGAACTAGGGACAAGCTCGTGTCTACCCAAGACCACGACTTTCCCGGCTTCCTTCCAGTATGCATGAGAAGCTCACGAGGATGATCACTAACACCAGCGTATCCATTACTAACAACCAAACATCTCCAAAATGCACTCACGCGTGAGACTCTATCGTTACATAAGGATGACGTATACTCCAAGTCCAAGTGGTGTGGTAACCGTGTCAAAACACCTCACAAAAATATTATGCCAGGGTTCAGAATGCTTGCCTTCAAGAGTATGCAAAGGGTGCACTTTTGAAAGCTTTCTTCTTTCTCCATTTCCTATTTTGCAAAATATTCAAATAACAAATATTTCAAAACACAGTACAAAAAGTTGGCTCCAATATTTTTGAAATAAACCTTAAAATAAACTAGATGAAATTTGGGAGAGGTAGGAAAAAGAATCAACTCATTTGGAGTTTTATTTTAAAAGATATAGCCAGTCAAAGTTTGGTCAAATCTCTGTTTTTAATAAAATCAGAAAAAGGAAAACGTTTCGGGGCGCTTACGCTTTCTGTTTAGTGAAAACGTATTCTGTGAAACACGCCTCCACTTAACACACGCGTCGGCGGGGCTGGGTCCTTGACAGTGGGTCCAGGGGGCCCACTGGTCAGGTTTGACCATTCCTCCCTCTCCATCCTCTCCTCTGCCCGAACGGGAGCGGGGCTCCGGCGATCGCCGGCGACGAACGGCAGCTCCTCGAGGGCACCTGAGGGCAGGGATGGACCCGCCAGACCGGGGCGGTCCTCTCGGTGGTCTTTCGGTCGACGGTGGTGGGAGGAGTCACCGGCAGCGAGCTCCGCTGCGGAGAGGGCTACGGGCGTGAAGTGAGTTTTGGGCTCCGGTGGTTTCCGATCGAGGCTGAGGCGCTGGGCAGCTCCGCCAGGACAAGGGGAAGTGAGTGGTGGCGCTGGATGGGCGGGGAAGTCTCTGGTTGCAACGAATGGCACCGGAAGGCAGCGGTGGCCGAACCGGCCGGAGTTGGGGAAGATGGCCTCGCCCGGCCAATCCACTACTAGGGGAGAACTAGGGGGAAGGCATGAGGTCGCTTGAGGTCTTGAACGAGTTCGGGGATCCCTTAAATAGGCGCTCGAGGCTGATCCCGCGGCGGCTGAGGATAAGAACGCCAGCGACCATGATGCTGTAGCTGCAGGGCGACGTGGCGGCGACGAGCGCGTGCCGACAGACTTCAGGATAAGCTCGAGCCGTTCATAGGTGCAGCTAGCGTGCTAGTGTGGCTTGGGCGGCGCCGACCATGGCAGAGGCTCGCTGCCGACGCCGGCGTGCCGCCAAAAGCTCTGCCAGCGGCGCTGTAGGGCGCCAGGGGTGGCGTGGAGAGTGGGCGAGTGTAGTGCGTGGTTCAACAGGTGAGCTGGGGCCAGGGACGGGACGCGTCAAGGGCGGCAGTGCGGCGCGGCGGCTCGGTGCGCGCGAGCACGCACGGGACATGCTCGACGAAATGCCAGGGCAGCCTAGAGCGCGAGAGGGAGACTGGCAATTAACAGAACTAGGGTGGGGATGGCTAGGGGCTTAGTGGACAAGGTTGCTGGGTCAGTGGAACAAGATCACAGTGCAAACTAGGAAACATGCCCAAAACTGACTGTGCACACCAAGTGTTCGACAGAATGCCAAGTGCACTTGGGCAACTCTTGGAGTGGCCAAAATCTCCAGATCAGGGTCTCTCTAGTTGTAGGTGATGATGGTAAGATCATTTGGGCAAAACCAGAAACTTGCTAGTGCAAGTTTTGCAAAGCTCCAGTTTTGGACAGAAAGAAGGTCTCATTGCATGCACTTAAAATCCTCCAAAGGGTTCACTCTCCTGGGCTTAAGGGTTTGGTAGGGAGGGCTACAAGCAGGAAAAAGCTCAGGGTCACTAGAGCAAAATAAAATAGGGTTGTAGTACAAATCATCAAACTGGACCAGAAAGAAGAAGAGGTTGATTCACTCAAATTTTTCAAAGAACAACACTGGGTTTTTGCATGAAGTTGAATTATATGCATCTACTGACATCTCCAAACACTTGGAAGAATTTTTAAAGGAATATTTAAATAGGTTGTAGTGCAAAATGCCTACTGGACCAGATTTGAAAAGTTGATGTAGAGCTCAAAGTCTCGAATAACCAAAAGATATTTTTGCATAAAAGCGATGTGGAAACATCACATGACATCCCCAAATTTTGGTGAAATTTTTAAAAGCATTTATCAAATGGTTGCAGTGCAAAACAGGCTCCAAATTCAAAAGAAATCATTTTAAAAGAATGAAGCTCTGAGAAAATAAATCTTGCAAATTAAATCCACTGATAAAGAATTGCTTCATGGAGAGAGCATACAAGTCCAATAATACTTTTGGTGAGTTTCCACTTGAGGTAAAAACCCATAATATCAAAAGGGTAAATCAAGACAATTGGAAAAGTTTAATTTCCTGGCAAAATTTTAATTTATAAAACAAGGTCAAAAAATTTGGGGTGTCACAACACTACCCCCCTTAAGAAAAATCTCGTCCTTGAGATTTGTTAAAAGTTGTTCTGAACAAACATTGCTTTTATCAAAAGAAAACATTTTACTGTGCAATAACAATGTGGCTACAGTGAGAGGGCAATTAGTGGTGTAAAACCACAGTGTGGTACACTGGCGTAGCGTGGAAAAATCCAAGGTCGGGGAAAAACGAGATATTCCTACGCTGGGTACAGTAAATTTAGAATAACTTCTAAATTACTGAAATACGCTGGTCGTACCCGAGAGCACACTGCTCTCTCTGGCTGACAGGTGGACCCGGGGCCCACTGTCGGCCTCTTCTTCTACCTCTGGCTCTCTCTTCTCTCTCGCGTGCTCTCCCGCGCTTCCTCCACCGGCGACGCCTAGCGCGTAGGGCATCTAGGCCGTACTGCGGTAGTGCGCGGCGTGCTAGCTGCCGGTGCAGCGTGCATTCACCTCGCGGGCCAGTGCGCTGTCGGCACTGCTCGCGGACTCGCCTCCGAACACCGGCGATCGAGCGATGAGTGGCGCTGGTGGACCTCGCCCAGCGTACACCGATCTCGAGCTATAAAATGATCGCGGTGCTCCTCTCTTCGTCCTCACACCTGGCCTCGCTTCTACTTCTCCTTCCTTCCCCTCCATTGCTGTTAGCAGGAGCTCAAGACGAGGCTCTAATGGCGGAGGCGATGCCGGACTGGTTCGTGGTCCTGGTGTGTGGAGGTTTGGCGATGTTGCTCGGGCTCTCTGTGCTCTTGTGCGCGATGATCCTGGATGATCGTCGTGATGCTGCCGCTCGAGTGTTAGCTCTTCGCGGCAGCGGCGATCACGGGGATTAGGTGCGGCATCGAGGGCTAACTGCTGTCGGTGTGCTGGGGCAGCTCGCACCCGAGTGATCACTCACAAATCTCTCTTACTGAGACTGTGGTGCCCTCGAGTGTTGTCAGTAAGGCGCAAAAATGTGTACGAGGATTGTTAATTAGCGCACGAGGTCGAGTGGTTGAGGTTGTGAGTCTGCTGTTACGGTGCTGCGCGAATAAAAATCTATGTCGAGAAGATATAAATGCTGCAGCAACTCGGGGAAAGAAATCTCACTACAAAATTTAGCACGAGCGAAAATTAGTTAAAACAAAATCCACAGCTATAAAACTGCTCACATAATTGAAACCAAAAATCGGATCCGTCGCACAAATTTTTGGATACCACGCACAAGTTACAACACAAAAATAAATACTGGAATAATAAATACAGCGGTGACGTTTACAAAGAAAACGGCAAAAAGACAGGGTCCTGAGAAAACGCCTCTGGTACTGGGGCACACTCCTCTTCTATCGGGGGAAGCGGCTTGACCAGTCGATGAATGCGCCCCTCCTGGTCAGGCCTCAGTGGTCTGCCAATAGCGATCCAAGGATTTAAATCAGCGAGGCTCTGGAGATAACCCATTACCCGCTGAGTCAAACGCTCCTGAGCGATAACGTACTGGGCAAGGTTGGCCAGTACTGGATCTCTCTCAATTCGTCCACCGGGAAAACATGCTACTTCTCCGGGTGCTGCACGACTCGGAAAATAATAATATCCTCGTTTGCTGGCATAGGGTACCGCGAATCGAAGACGAGCGAGCGCCTCGTACGCAGCAGCTTCTATGGCCATATGCGGAGTCGGCATGGATTTCCCCATGAAGGAGACTTCCGTTGGTTCTTGGTTTGGGTATGCGGGAGGGATGTACACCACTGCCCAATATTTCGAGGTGGATGGGGTGATCCTTGATTTGAGCAACTCATGCTGGGGTGGATGGATGGCACTCATGGTACTGCAGGTAAAGTCCCACAATAATTTAACAAAACTACCCGGGGTGGCGTCTGGGGTTCTCAAATAAATACTGGGGGTCGGCATGGCAAAGGAATGGCTGTGAGTGCTGCGCACAAGGTGAGGGGTACTCGGCAAGGTCACGAGGTGGCCTTTATATAGCATTAGGGCTGGGTTATCCACCGTGGTGAAGGGTAACTGGTTGTCGATCCTTTTCTTGGGTCAACGCCACAGATATACCTATCACATAAATGTGACGGATTATTGTGGGTGCCGTCGGGGTTGGTCTTGGTAACTGCGCCCGGAATTTTAAAAAAATGCAACCGTACGCCAACGTACATATGCATAGCTACTACTCCAAAATAGGGACGCGCAAGCAGACAACATTTAATAAAAGCGATACAAGATCACACCATTACAAGGCGGAGGTAAACTAAGGCTTGATACTACTCAAGCGGCTTAGTCTACTTCGTTAATGTCTAAGTGGGCTGGCCTTGTGGACGCCGAGGTTTCTCCACGGGTCTCGCCGTCGGGATTTGCTGGTTGAGGCTGAGGGGCTGCAGGGTCGGGGTAGTGGTGATGACCATCGCGGGGGTTGTTGGCCACAATCCCGTTGGAACGGGTTCCCAAAAGGCGACGAAGCGCTTCTGGGGACACCAAAGCACTCTGGTTGATGGCTGGGGCAGACCTCAAGGGATCGATCGGGTGTCCGAATAGCACGACAGGGTTGTCGGCGTCGGGCTCCACTTCTCCTCTCACCGGGGCTCGGGGAACCAGTTCTCCACGAGCTGCGATCAGATCAAGGGTGACCTGATCGAACAGTTGCTCTAGTGCGCTTACATAGCGCACCAGATGCAGTAGTGCCGGGTCCGTCTCGTGATCTCCGTTGGCAACCTGGGGCGGCCTACCATACCCGTCACGACTGGGGTAGTAGTAGAAGGAGCGACAGTTAACTCTGGGCGACAAGTGCCGGAGTTGAACTATAGCTTCTCGAGCTGCCAGTTGGATGGCTTGTGGCTCAAAGGAAGTTGTCCTTCCAGTGAACCTGTAGGGGCGTTCTGGTGACAGACCCCTACCATAGATGTGCACAGTGGCCCAGTACTGACGGCTCTCACCGTACATGGGTCCTTGGTACACAACATATTCAGGAGGCTCTTCTAACGCATAGGCACGGCGGGTGAGGTTTGTGAGCATGGTCACAAAACCTCCAAGGTTGGTTGCTGTGGTCTCATTGTGAACAATGGGGCCAGGCATCGTGGCTTGGTTTGGGAGAGAGGCTATGCTGTGCTGTGTTGAGGCTAGCGTGCCCTTTTTATAGAAAAGGGGACGGAGTATTCCTTCGCACGCTCGCGAATGAGACGTGTTAGGTGCTGGTCACTGGCGTGCGATCGACGGGCTAGACTGATAGGTTGGGCACCGTCCGCCGAAAGGCATCGGGTCACTGTGGGGCTATCTTACGCGAGAAGCTTGGCCGGGGTTAGGTTAAGGTCTGGTGGTTTGGTTAACCTAGGTTTATTGACCTGGCTAAGATAGGATTAGCCAATGGTCAGCCTGGCTCTGATACCAAGTCTGTCACGACCGGATTTTCGGGATATTAACTTCCCAAAAAAACGGCCTTTGTGCTCACCAGCCCCAGGATTACTGTTAGCTGATGAGGCACCAACTTGATACAAGCATTCCAAGCAAAGTACAAAATATGTAGTACAAGACCATTGTGGCCTAGGAGTACAACACTTGGTTTCTAGTGGTTGATGGCGGAAGCGCTTTGTGGTACATCTGCGTCTATGGGACTCCATTTCCCACAAGAACAGCTGACCAGGATAACTCCTATCTTCGTGAGGTGGCTATCATCATTGCGTAGGTTCCGGGGCTGTCGTCGCAACGCTCTTCCCCACGCAAGAAAAACTGGCCAAGACAATAGCCAGGGACAAGCCAGTGAGTACGTTTGAATGTACTCGCAAACATTAAGAACACGGGTATAATATAACAAGGGATAATCATGCTCCAAAATAATTACGAACATAACGTTAGTCACGAAAATCTGTGATGCACGCATGTAGGAAAAAAAATATGAACATGCAATACGGGAGTAAAATAGAATGTACTGACCGAGTGTCTGAAATGACTCCTCGAAAGGTTGCAAATAAATTAACAATGCCGCAGTCGGGCGTCTGAGCGACACCACATAAAGGGCTTATAAAGGATAAATAAATAACAAACATGCCGCAGTCGGGCGTCTGAGCGACACCACATAAAGGGCTTATAAATAATTAAGGAATGACAAACATGCCGCAGTCGGGCGTGTGAGTGACACCACATAAAGGGCTTATAAAAGATAAATAAATAACAAACATGCCGCAGTCGGGCGTCTGAGCGACACCACAGAGAGGGCTTATATATAAGAATAATCACAGTGAATATCCAGGAGGTAAAACCGTCCCAGGGATACTCAATCAATTCGAATAATGTAAATGGTTAGTCCATAATAATGATAATCATAATCCTCATGTGTCACAGGTCATAAACAAAATCCAGTCTAGCCGTTTCTCCATCCAAAGACCGTTGCTAGATCCTAGTTTAGCCGTTCTCCATCCGAATACCGTTACTATGATCCAGTTCATCCGTGTCTCCATCCAAAAACCGTCTCTAGACTCATCTCAGACTGAAGTCCTTACCCACGAACAAGGCTATCCAAAAAGATATGACCTCTGCAGAGGGTGTACTCTTTACCCACGAGTAACGGATTTATTTAGTCCATCGGGACTAATTCCGCCTACGGCCTTTTTAATTGAAAACACGCCTGACCTGCACACACCAGCTTCCACCATGGCCTCTCTGTACGGTGTGTGCTTTGGTAAGGGGTTGACAACTTACTGAACCGTACCCTACCCGTGGCAGGGACCGGTGGTAGTACAAAACAAATAGGGGGGTGACTGAACAAGACTCGAGCTACGACCGACTCGGGAGGTCCAAGTATACTCCGAACGATTAGCATAACCAATATATTTCCATTAACAGATAAACTCACCACTCATCAAGCCTCACCATGCTATACTGGACATACTCGTCGCAACGAGGAACTAGGGACAAGCTCGTGTCTACCCAAGACCACAACTTTCCCGGCTTCCTTCCGGTATGCATGAGAAGCTCACGAGGATGATCACTAACACCAGCGTATCCATTACTAACAACCAAACATCTCCAAAATGCGCTCACGCGTGAGACTCTATCGTTACATAAGGATGATGTATACTCCAAGTCCAAGTGGTGTGGTAACCGTGTCAAAACACCTCACAAAAATATTATGCCAGGGTTCAGAATGCTTGCCTTCAAGAGTATGCAAAGGGTGCACTTTTTGAAAGCTTTCTTCTTTCTCCATTTCCTATTTTGCAAAATATTCAAATAACAAATATTTCAAAACACAGTACAAAAAGTTGTCTCCAATATTTTTGAAATAAATCTTAAAATAAACTAGATGAAATTTGGGAGAGGTAGGAAAAAGAATCAACTCATTTGGAGTTTTATTTTAAAAGATATAGCCAGTCAAAGTTTGGTCAAATCTCTGTTTTTAATAAAATCAGAAAAAGGAAAACGTTTCGGGGCGCTTACGCTTTCTGTTTAGTGAAAACGTATTCTGTGAAACACGCCTCCACTTAACACACGCGTCGGCGGGGCTGGGTCGCTGACAGTGGGTCCAGGGGGCCCACTGGTCAGGTTTGACCATTCCTCCCTCTCCCTCCTCTCCTCTGCCCGAACGGGAGCGGGGCTCTGGCGATCGCCGGCGACGAACGGCGGCTCCTCGAGGGCACCTGAGGGCAGGGATGGACCAGCCATACCGGGGCGGTCCTCTCGGTGGTCTTTGGGTCGACGGTGCTGGGAGGAGTCGCCGGCGGCGACCTCCGCGGCGGAGAGGGCTACGGGAGTGAAGTGAGTTTTGGGCTCCGGTGGTTTCCGATCGAGGCTGAGGCGCTGGGCAGCTCCGCCAGGACAAGGGGAAGTGAGTGGTGGCGCTGGATGGGCGGGGAAGTCTCTGGTTGCGACGAATGGCACCGGAAGGCAGCGGCGGCCGAACCGGCCGGAGTTGGGGAAGATGGCCTCGCCCGGCCAATCCACTGCTAGGGGAGAACTAGGGGGAAGGCATGAGGTCGCTTGAGGTCTTGAACGAGTTCGGGGATCCCTTAAATAGGCGCTCGAGGCTGATCCCGCGGCGGCTGAGGATAAGAACGCCGGCGACCGCGATGCTGTAGCTGCAGGGCGACGTGGCGGCGACGAGCGCGTGCCGACGGACTTCGGGATAAGCTCGAGCTGTTCATAGGTGCAGCTGGCGCGCTAGTGTGGTTTGGGCGGCGCCGACCATGGCAGAGGCTCGCTGCCGACGCCGGCGTGCCGCCAAAAGCTCTGCCAGCGGCGCTGTAGGGCGCCAGGGGTGGCGTGGAGAGTGGGCGAGTGTAGTGCGTGGTTCAGCAGGTGAGCTGGGGCCAGGGACGGGACGCGTCGAGGGCGGCAGTGCGGCGCGGCGGCTCGGTGCGCGCGCGTGCAAAACATGCGCTCTGGGCGCGCCCAGAGCACGCACGGGACATGCTCGACGAAATGCCAGGGCAGCCTAGAGCGCGAGAGGGAGACTGGCAATTAACAGGACTAGGGTAGGGATGGCTAGGGGCTTAGTGGACAAGGTTGCTGGGTCAGTGGAACAAGATCACAGTGCAAAGTAGGAAACATGCCCAAAACTGACTGTGCACACCAAGTGTTCGACAGAATGCCAAGTGCACTTGGGCAACTCTTGGAGTGGCCAAAATCTCCAGGTGAGGGTCTCTCTAGTTGTAGGTGATGATGGTAAGATCATTTGGGCAAAACCAGAAACTTGCTAGTGCAAGTTTTGCAAAGCTCCAGTTTTGGACAGAAAGAAGAAGGTCTCATTGCATGCACTTAAAATCCTCCAAAGGGTCCACTCTCCTGGGCTTAAGGGTTTGGTAGGGAGGGCTACAAGCAGGAAAAAGCTCAGGGTCACTAGAGCAAAATAAAATAGGGTTGCAGTACAAATCATCAAACTGGACCAGAAAGAAAAAGAGGTTGATTCACTCAAATTTTTCAAAGAACAACACTGGGTTTTTGCATGAAGTTGAATTATATGCATCTACTGACATCTCCAAACACTTGGAAGAATTTTTAAAGGAATATTTAAATAGGTTGTAGTGCAAAATGCCTACTGGACCAGATTTGAAAAGTTGATGTAGAGCTCAAAGTCTCCAATAACCAAAAGATATTTTTGCATAAAGGTGATGTGGAAACATCATATGACATCCCCAAATTTTGGTGAAATTTTTAAAAGCATTTATCAAATGGTTGCAGTGCAAAACAGGCTCCAAATTCAAAAGAAATCATTTTAAAAGAATGAAGCTCTGAGAAAATAAATCTTGCAAATTAAATCCACTGATAAAGAATTGCTTCATGGAGAGAGCATACAAGTCCAATAATACTTTTGGTGAGTTTCCACTTGAGGTAAAAACCCATAATATCAAAAGGGTAAATCAAGACAATTGGAAAAGTTTAATTTCCTAGCAAAATTTTAATTTATAAAACAAGGTCAAAAATTTTGGGGTGTCACACCTTTCCATGAGTTTGGCAAGGGGGTACAATAGTGATCTAGGAGTAGATCACTGGACATCGGTCAAAAATATCCTTAGAGAACTAAGGAAATATTTTCTCGGTTATGAAGGTGATAAAGAGTTCGTCGTAAATGGTTACGTCGATGCAACCTTTAGCACCGATTCAGATGACTATGAGTCTCAAGCTGGATACATATTGAAAGTGGGAGCAATTAGCTAGAGTAGCTCAATGCAGAGCATTGTAGACCCATTGACTAAACCTCTCTGACCAGCAAAACATGATCAAACCTTAGTGCTCTTTTGAGTGTTAATCACATGGAGATGTGAACTAGATTATTGAGTCTAGTAAACTCTTCGGGTGTTAGTCACATGGCGATGTGAACTATGGGTGTTAATCACATGACGATGTGAACTAGATTATTGACTCTAGTGCAAGTGGGAGACTGAACGAAATATGTCCTAGAGGCAATAATAAAGTTGTTATTTTATATTTCCTTATACATGATAAAGGTTTATTATTCATGCTAGAATTGTATTGATGAGAAACTTAAATACATGTGTGAATACATAAAAAAAACACCGTGTCCCTAGTGAGCCTCTACTAGACTAGCTCGTTGATCAAAGATGGTTAAGGTTTCCTAACCATGGACATGTGTTGTCATTTGATAACGGGATCACATCATTAGGAGAATGATGTGATGGACAAGACCCATCCGTTAGCTTAGCATAATGATCGTTCAGTTTTATTGCTATTGCTTTCTTCATGTGAAATGCATATTCCTTCGACTATGAGATTATGAAACTCCCGGATACTGGAGGAATACCTTGTGTGCTATCAAACATCACAACGTAACTAGGTGATTATAAATATGCTCTACAAGTATCTTTGAAGGTGTTTGTTGAGTTGCCATAGATCAAGATTAGGATTTGTCACTCCGAGTTTCGGAAAGGTATCTCTGGGCCCTCTCGGTAATACACATCATAAGCTTAAAATAAAACGACTAAGGAGTAGTCACGAGGTGATGTATTACGGAACGAGTAAAGAGACTTGCGGTAACAAGATTGAACTAGGTATAGAGATATCGACGATCGAATCTCGGGCAAGTAACATACCGACGACAAAGGGAATTACGTATGTTGTCAAAATGGTCCAATTAAGATCTTCATAGAATATGTAGGACCCAATATGGGCATCCAAGTTCCGCTATTGGTTATTGACCGAAGAGGTGTCTCAGTCATGTCTACATAGTTCTTGAACCCGTAGGGTCCGCACGCTTAAAATTCGTTGACGATATAGTATTATATGAGTTATGTGATTTGGTGACCGAATGTTGTTCGGAGTCCCGGAAGAGATCGCGGACATGATGAGGAGTCTCGAAATGGTCAAGAGGTAAATATTGATATATAGGACGATAGTATTTGGACACCGGAAGTGTTTCGAGTGGTACCGGCTACTTATCAGGTCACCGGAAGGGGTTCCGGGCAGCCCCGGTAGGTTTTTGGGCCTTATGGGCCAAGGGGGAAGAGCACACTAGCCCACAAGGGGCTGGTGCGCCCCTCTACCCCCTGCCCACGCACCAAAGGATGGAGGGAAGGAAAGGGGAGGCGCCCTAAGGCAGCCATCCACTGGTGCAGAGACCTGCTATACAAATGGTTTTTAACCCCTTTCCGCGACGGCATTTGGAACCGTCACCAAGTGAGTGTGGGAAATAGGGGGTCCTTCCTACACGACCCAGAAACCGTCGGGGATAGGCCCTCCTGGCACACAGGCTGGGGCAAAATGACCTTGTGTGTGATCTAGTGAGGCATCGAAACCCAATCGTTTCCGTTCCTATGTACATCCCACACGGCGAATCCCAGAAAAACATTTCCGTTCGTATGTATATCACACACAGTTTTTTGTGTGGAAACATTTTTTGCAAGGCGGCCTAACGCAAACAGTTCACTATCGGAAGCCGTGTGTGATTGTTAGTTGATCGAACATGCCTACTTTCTAGAAACTGTGTGGGTTGTTTGAGTTCATCGCCCACGGTGCTGTCTGAATAACCGTCTGCAATAGAAAACCCCAATAAGCATGGTAATTAGCCTATTATTGATAATCCATGTACTAATCAAATTGATATTTCTTATAAAACACACCAGATATTTCATATCCATATAACGGCAACCAGGATTCACTACTAGGGAAAAGCCTAGCAGTAGCGCGGGTACCCGCGTTACTGATAAGGCGCTACAGCTAACGTGTAGCAGTAGCGCGTGTTGACACGCGCTACTGCTATACGTAATTAGCAGCAGCGCTTCCAGTACCAGCGCTACTGCTAAGTGCTTTAGCAGTAGCGTTTTCCTGTCCAGTGATAAAGAGATCTACTACTATATTTTCTCATATATTTTTTTGCTGCGTATTTGCGATGTTTTTGTATGGGTTTTATATAGTATTCTAATCATATCATAAACATGCAATATGCTAATCATATCATACACATAATAGTCTCATCATATTATCCAACGCAAATCATGTCGTCACATCATAATCATGATATAGCTATACAAGTTACATGACATGTCTCATCATACATAATGTAGTACTTCTTGAGGCGTCGGTTTGTATACCTCTCTCGCACTAGCGTGAACCGAAACTAACTACTGGCTGTCGCTTGGACACCGAACGGTACACCTGGGCCTGTCACTCCGGCCACTCGTCGTATACTCCTGGCGTAGCACTTCTTCATCATCGATGATCTATGCACCTGCATCGTCACATGAGTCAATGATATGCAACATATATAGTTGAGCAACAGAAACAGACAGACTTGGCAAAAGTAGAAGCAACATATCATAAGCATAAATAACAAAGTTCATCATACCCAAAATGCACTAACTAGAGTGATCTTCGCTAGTTGAGGACGACCGTTTAATTACATCACAAATAAAGTTTCGCCGTGCATAACACAAAGTTTCGTCATTTAGAAAGTATGGACTAAACAGACATATTGTCATATATCGACAATCACTCCAACATGTCGTTCCATCTATCCAAGTCAGGGAGGTAGTCCCCGAGCTTAGTGAAAGGCTTCAGGTCGAGATGCTGAGCGGCTAAGCGTGTTCGGACGTCTTCCCGCGACATTTGCCCTTCCTCGTAGAACATCCCTGTTTTGTCGAGGACCTCCTTCATGACGACTTGGGCAAGTTCACACTGGATGTGATAGAACTCAGCTCGAAGTCGATGATCCGGGATATCTCCTACATTCTTTGCCCATTGCAGAATATGGGCATCGCCGGATGTAGGTGACATGCGAAGGTTCTGCCGATCCCGTCTATACTCCAGCATGTGGTGTAGGACATAGAATCCATCATTAAGAGTATCACTCGGTTGCTGGATGCAGCAGAAGTCGGTCTTATGGCCGAAGGCGGGCCTGCTGTCCCTTTTCTTCTTGGTCTTGATCTCTCCACCCCGTACGCCGTAGGAAAAAGATAGCACTGTGGAGAACAAACTTGATGTGGGTGTAATCCTTTTTGTTCATGTTCTTCGACGAGTCCAAGTAAAGAGCGTGGGAGTATCGAGGGTAAAGGATGATGAGGACGGCGCGCCCGTGGCTGCGCAAAACAAGTACACCTCAAATTAATTAGCCTCCACCATGGAAATGAATGATTGAAATCGAAGGAAGGATATCCACGTGGATGACTTACAGGGGATGATAAGGCACGAGAATCGTCTTCTTGTCCTTATTGGCGACCAAGAAATCGATGATGTAGTCCCTCGTCTATTCACGGTGCTTTGCGCAGACTGCCAAGAAGCCCTCGTGCATGAAGTACGGGTCAGCGACACAGATACAAGGTATTTGCTCAATCCCGATGATGTTGTTCATGTACAAGGCATAAAGGCGGACAAACGTAAAATCTAGCTTCTTCAAGTGAAACATGTCGAAGGTGTAATCGAATCGAAGGAAGAACTTCTCCGCGGGGAATGTGTCGATGTACAACCTTTGCCGCGGCACGTTAACCACGTAGAGTGGGTATCCTGGATTTTCCGAGGCGATTAGGCTTTTCTCTCTCTGCAGCACATCGTCATGAAGTCTCCTTAGATCGCCGTGTATGGCCTCTACCGATGTCTTAGGTAGGATTGGTTCACCGGGGATATGGTATTTCGCCGCACTAGCGACAGGTATATGGTCTTGAACCCGAGGCTGCGGAGGCGGCTGGATCATAGTAGTAGCTTTATTGTTGCCTTTCCTCGCTCTCTTCCTATGCTTCTTTGGTGGAACGTCATCTATAATACGTTCAGCCTCCGGAGGCGGCAATTCAGGCACCGACTCATGACGCTCAAACCCTGAGAACTCATACTGCTTAGCCACCTATCCTCCATCATCATAGGCGCCAGTATTGAGATACTCTTGAGTGTCATCCTCATCCTCATCTATGGCGACGTCCTCAGCGACTAATGGAGCCTCTTCCTCACCCCGTCCGCTATCACCTAGCACGACAGGCGACGCTATTTGGGTAGGTGGGGTGTTGATGTTCATACCTTGCTGAGGCTGCATGGTCGTGGGTGTGCTCCCGGCCGCCGCCAGACGAAGCAGATTCTTTGGCCACAACAGGACCCACCCCTTGCAATCACCAAGCCACCATGGGGTCTCGTCGTCATCCCCCCTAGTACCGGAGGAGCCAAATTCTCGTGGCCCGGTTTGACACTGGCCACGGAAACCTTGAAGACGTCAGTGGGGATTGCCCGGCTATGGAACAATTGTTCCTTCGGCTTCATTATCGCCGCCTTCCCCACGTCCACCTTCTGGTCGCTGATGGTGTACAATATGGTGCACGAGGTTATGTCGGCCTGCAAAGACTTGTCTGCGATGTGAGACATCCGAAAGGTGTAAGTGCATCTAGTGCCCCTTAGTGATTTTGGTGTATTGAAGACTTATAGGTTAAGGGACTGATGTGTTTATGAGTGTACACATGTCTATAAGTCTATCAGGAGTTTGATATTTACAGTGAAAGTCGAACCCAAAAAATGAAGTTCTTCAACTGAAGACTTTGGATTTCTGATGACTTTCTGAAGACTTTGAAAGTGAAGAAATTGGTGTGACCTTGAAGACTTGGTATTCTATTGAGGAACATGAAGCGTGAATACTTTTGTTTTCGTAGTTTCATTTTCTCTTTCTTGATTCATAGGAAACACCGTACTGTTAAAGGGGGTCGAGGAAATACTAAGGAAAAATTTCCATGTGATGCTCAACTCAAAATCCTACACCTACCAATCCCTTCGAGTGAAGCCATTGGAAATCTCATACAGTTCAGTCATATTCTTCAGTGACAGAGACGAAGTTCTTCTGGTCTCTGAGGAATTTGTTCTGACTGAGGAGTTAGGAATTCGCCAGTGCGGATTGCCTACATAGTGAGGAACATGATAGCCCTGAGGAATTTGATACTCAAATTTCCGACCGTTGTTGTGCTATGCGCCAGCTGTCCCAAAATATCTTATCCACCTAACGGTCATATCATTGAAGGGCATTTATGTCTTATCATGTCGGGCTGCTCCCTAGGCTATAAATAGCCGCCCCTACCACCACTAGCTGGTTGGCTGCTCTGAGAGAAACTGACACTTGTCAATTGAGAGCATCCCATCCTCCGAGGACTTTGAGTGAAAATCATCAAGTGAGGAAAAACCCCAAACCCAAACACCTACAAACCCCAAGTGATTGAGCGTCACTGAAGAGATTGATCCTGCGTGGATCCGATGCTTGTTACCATTGAAGACTGTGCTTCTTCCAAACGGTTAGGCGTCATGGTCTAGAGCATCCAAGAGGAAATTGTGGATTGCCGAGTGACCGAGTTTGTGAAGGTTTGGAAGTCACCTGAAGACTTACCACGAGTGATTGGGCGAGGTCTTTGTGACCTTAGCTCAAGGAGAATACGGTGAGGACTATGTGTCCAGGACTGGGTGTCCTCAGGTTTAAATACCTAGCCGCTCCAACCAGACGTAGAACTGAGACAGCAGTTGGAACTGGTCTACCAAATCATTGTCTTCACCAAGCTTACTGGTTCTATTTCCTCAACTCTTTCATTTCCTCATTACCGTGCTGTATGCATGTTCATATCTGTGTTTGAAGACTTTGGCTGAAGACTTTCTCAATTTCCTCAGTTCAATTTCTTCAGTCTGTTTGTCTTCATTCTGTGTTATCCTGTGTTTAGGCTTTCTGTACTCTGTGCTTGTTTTCATTTCATCATGATGACTATGCTTGTGTTCTGCTATGCATACTTTTGAGTACTTATTCCGCTGCAAGTAGTTCTTCGCTAAGGAATTTCCTCACCCACAAATTCCTCAGTGAAGAATTTCTAAAAATCGCCTATTCACCCCCCTCTAGTCGATATAACGCACTTTCAATTGGTATCAGAGCAAGGTACTCCCTTGTTCTATGTGATTTTGGTTTAACCACCTGGAGTTTTAGTTATGTCGACCGCAGGTATGATCAAGGTCTCTGCAGGGTGTCCTACCTTCAATGGGACGGACTACCCCTACTGGAAGAATAAGATGCGAATGCATCTTGAGGCAATTGATAACGATCTCTAGTATGTTGTGGAAAAAGGTGTTCCCTCTGTCTCACCCTCACTGGATGCTGCCGATGTGAAGAGATTCAAGCAACTCGATTCTCAAACGAAGAATATCATATGTGGCCATCTGAGCAAAGGACAGTATGGAAGAGTGAGTGCTTTGGAAACTGCTAAGCTTATCTGGGATAGGCTGTCCAAAGTGAATGAAGGAGTCTCAACTCAGCGTGACTCTCGAGTTGATGTTCTTCGCAATCTCTTCAACCGCTTCAAAAGACTCGACAATGAAAATGTTCAACAAACCTTCGATTGCCTCACTGACATCTCAAATGAGCTTCAAGCACTTGGTGCCACTGACATCACCGACCATGAGGTGGTGAAGAAATTGTTGGGATCACTTGATTCCTCATTTGATACTCTGGCATTGATGATACAAGAACGTGCTGATTACAAGTCACTTGATCCCGCTGATATTCTCAAAAGGCTAAATACTCATGAGTTCCAGCTTGCTGAAAAGAGAGATCTCTATGGTTCGAGCTACGGCAGATCACGTGCACTGAAAGCCAAGGCAGTTTCTGAGTCTGAAGATGAAGACTCTCACAGCAGCCTTGGTGATCCTGAAGAACTGAGCCATGATCTAGCACTGCTCGTGAAGAAATTCCAGAAGTTCTCAAGACGTGGTCGCTTTGGAAGACCCTCAAGGAGCAATGATTCCTCATCCAGTGACTACAAGAAGAGGCTTTGTCACAAATGCAAGAAACCAGGACACTACATTCAAGATTGTCCTCAGTGGGAAAAGGAATCAAAGAAGAATAAATACAAGGATTACAGTTCTGATGATGCGAAGAAAAAGAAGAAATCCTCAAAATCTTCATCATCAAAATCCTCAAAGTCTTCATCTCACAAGAAGAGCAGCTCCAAGAAGGCTCGGGCATTCATTGGCAAGGAAATGGACTCTGAGGCTGAATCTGAAGAACATGAGGAAGAGGAGGCATCTGGGGATTCTGAATCTGGTGTGGCGAGCCTAGCCCTCGCTACTGCATTCATCAGCAAGTCTATCTTCAACACTGAAGAAAATGACCTCACCAACAAGGCTGATGAAGGCAATGATGACTACGCTCCCACCTATTGCTTGATGGTAAAGGGTGCCAAGGTACTCAAATATTCCTCATCTGAATCAAGTGAAAATGAATCTTATGAAAATCTTAAGCCCAGCTATTCTAAACTTGCTAAGATTGCTGTGAAACAACAAAGGGCCCTTGAAAAGGTTCAAAACATGCTAGACAAAAGTGATGATATGTTGGGTGAAGAAATGGATCGCACTAAAACCTTGACTAAAATCTTCAAAGACTTCAGACTAGGTTTGACAACCTTCAAGGTCATCATAACACTCTCTTGTCTGATCATGAGAAGCTTTCTTATGAATTTCTTCAAAGAAAGCAAGATCTTGAGAAGCTAAAAGTGAGTTATGAAGATCTTCAGAAGGAGCGCGATTCATTACTTGCTCAACAAATCAGCGCTGCTCAGGAAGAATTTGTTCCTCCATGTTTGAAATGCATTGAACGTGAATCAGCTAATTCTTCACCTGAATGTTCAAATGCTTCAAATGCTACAAATTCCTCAACTGTCTCTGCTATCACTAATTCCTCATCTGAGGACATTGCTAGTATCACTAACGATGCAGGGCTAAAGGAATTGTACATGACAGGCATGTACAAAAGCCTCAAAGGGCATCAGACTCTTTGTGATGTGCTTAAAAAGCAGATCCTCAACAGGAACCCTAGGAAAGAGGGTATTGCCTTTGAGAGGAAACTTAATGCTGATGGTACATATTGGAAGCCTGAGCAGTACCCCAAAACCTCATGGTTTGCTGCAAAGGGACCTCCAGTTGATCCATCTAATTTATCTGGCTTTACATGTGAATCTTCTCATTCTTCTGATGAGTCATTTGACTCCAACTACAAACTGTTTAAAACTCAGAATGGTGAAGTATTTGCTAGATATGTTGGCACTAACTACAGGAACGGTTCCCCTATGAAGAAAATCTGGGTTCCCAAAAGGTGCCTTGAAAGTCTTCAGGTGAATGTCCTCATGACACCACCTGTGAAGATTAGGAACCCCAGATCAAATTCTTCATATGGACCAAATTCTTCATATGGATCCAAGTCCTCATACGGACCAAATTCCTCACATGGATCAAATTCCTCAAGAGGATCAAAGTCCTCATATGAACATCATCGTGCTAACAACTCTGTTTCGCAAGGAAGAGCCAAGGGCTATGAATATGAGCATTATTCTTCTAATCATTATGTTCATAAGTCCTCAAAGAATTTCTCTGCTTATTCATATGCTTACCCTAACTTCTCTTATGTGAAACGAAACGGATTGGCTTATATGCCACCTTTCTCATATGGAGCTCGCAGAGTGATGAACTCTTTGTCACCCCTTCAGATGTGGGTGGTGAAGAAAAAGAACTAATCTCTTCTGCAGGGTCAGGTCTCCACACGTACTTGAACGTCTGAAGAATTTGTTGGAGACCTGAAGAGTGCCTGAAAGGATGCAGGCTAATCATGAAGAAATGAACTTTCATTTCTCATGTCCTCATATTGTTTTAACTGTTGCATTGCTTGATGAAATTTGTCTGATGAATTGTGATGTCATATTCTTCACTGATGAAGTATATGAGGTTCGTAAGCTGCACTAATTCATCTGCAGGATGATCAACCCAAAGCCACTGAGTGGGTCCTCGATAGTGGATGTACAAATCACATGACTGGTGACAAGAATCTATTGATAGATGCTCCCTTATCACCATCGCATATGAAGCATATCATCTTCGCTGACAATGGCAAAAGTCAGGTATTGGGTCTAGGTAAGGTTGCAACCACAAAGGGTCGACACATGGAAAAAGTCATGCTTGTCGAGTCCTTAGGATACAACCTCATGTCTGTCTCAATGCTTTGTGATCTTGATATGGTTGTTATCTTTGGCAAGTATCGTTGTGTTGTGGTTATGGAAGCTGACAATTCCAAAGTCTTCGAAGGCTTTAGGAGAGGAGACTTGTATGTTGTTGATTTCTCTACAGGACCGCAACCAGCCGTGTGCCTACTTGCAAAAGCTTCAGAAGGGTGGCTATGGCATCGACGACTTGGTCATGCAGGCATGAGGAATTTGCACACGCTTGCGAAGAAGAAGCATGTCATTGGCATTGAGAATGTCAAATTCCTCAAGGATCACTTGTGTGGAGCCTGCGAAGCTGGAAAGATGACCAAGGCTAAGCATCCAGCGAAGACTATCATGACCACTACTCGACCATTCGAATTGCTTCACATGGACCTCTTTGGTCCTAACCATTACTCAGCTGTCACAAATGATGCATCTCTCTATGGGCTTGTTATTGTTGATGATTACTCTCGTTACACATGGGTACACATTGTTACTTACAAACATGAAGTGCAGGAAGTCTTCAAACGATTTTCCTCGAGGGCTTCAACCAACTTTGGTGTGAAGATCAATCACATCAGAAGTGACAATGGAACTGAGTTCAAGAATTCTGGTCTTGATGACTATCTTGATGAACTTGGTATTACTCATGAGTTATCTGCTCCTTATACTCCTCAGCAAAATGGCATCGTGGAGCGCAAGAACAGAACTCTTGTTGAGATGGCTCGCACTATGCTTGATGAGTACAAGACGCCTCGTCACTTCTGGATTGAGGCAATTTATACTGCGTGCCACATGATCAACAGGGTATATCGTCACAAATTCTTCCAGAAGACTGCCTATGAACTCCTCACTGACAAGAAACCCAATGTGAGTTATTTCAAAGTCTTCGGTGCTAAATGTTGGATTAGAGATCCTCATCACAATGCTAAATTTGCACCGAAAGCACATGAAGGTTTTATGCTTGGTTACGGAAAGGACTCGCACACCTACAGAGTCTTCAACATCGTTCTTCACAAGGTTGTTGAAACTGTAGATGTGTGGTTCGATGAAACTAATGGCTCGCAAAGAGAGCACCTACCCTCTGTGATAGATGAACCAGCACCTGAGGAAACTATCAAGTTCAAGGCTACTGAGGATGTCATTCCCACCGAAGAATCTGCTGAAGAATTCATTCCAGAACGTGAAGAACGTCGAGCTAATGCACCTGAAGAAATTGCTGAAGAAAATGGTGCTGAAGAAAATGCTCATCAAATTCCTCGACGACAACCTACTCATCCTCGCGTTGCAAAAGAAGTGCAAGTTGAGAACATCATCGATGACATTGAAGCACCAGGTCCTCTCACACGCTCAAAAGCTTCACATTTATCTAACTTTTGTGAGCACTATGCTTTTGTCTCTATCACAGAGCCCACTAAGGTAGATGAAGCATTTCTGGAGCCTGAGTGGATTCAGGCCATGGAAGAAGAATTACATCAGTTCGAGCTCAACAACGTTTGGGAACTGGTCAATCGTCTAGATCCTCGCAAACACAATATCATTGGCACAAAGTGGATCTACTGCAACAAGCAAGATGAAAATGGCCTTGTGGTGAGGAATAAGGCACGGCTAGTAGCTCAAGGCTACACACATGTTGAAGGAATTGATTTCGATGAAACTTTTGCACCTGTTGCTAGACTTGAAGCTATTCGCATATTACTTGCTTATGCTAACCATCATGATATCACTTTATATCAAATGGATGTGAAAAGTGCATTCCTCAATGGTAAGCTTGAGGAAGAAGTATATGTTGCTCAACCCCCAGGTTTTGAAGATCCTAAGCATCCTGACAAAGTCTTCAGACTAAATAAGGCGCTCTATGGCCTCAAGCAGGCCCCTCGGGCGTGGTATGATACTTTGAAGGAATTACTCATGAAGAAAGTCTTCAAACCCGGTTCACTCGACCCTACTCTTTTCACTAAATCATATGATGATGAATTGTTTGTATGCCAAATATATGTTGATGATATCATCTTTGGCTGTACTGACCAACGTTATAGTGATGAATTTGCCTATATGATGAGTGAAGAATATCAAATGTCTATGATAGGAGAGTTGAAATTCTTCTTAGGTCTTCAAATTCGTCAACAGCGCAATGGCATATTCATATCTCAGGAGAAATACCTCAAGGATGTACTGAGGAAATTCGGCATGCAAGATTGCAAAGGCGTCAAAATTCCTATGCCCACAAATGGCCATCTGTGCACTGATGAAAATGGTATTGACTTCGATCAAAAGGTATACCGCTCCATGATTGGTTCTTTATTGTACTTATGTGCATCTAGGCCAGATATTATGCTTAGTGTTTGCATGTGTGCCCGATTTCAAGCTACACCGAAGGAATCACACCATAAGGCTGTGAAACATATTCTTCGATATCTAGCTCACACACCAACAGTAGGATTATGGTACCCCAAGGGCTCGGCTTTTGATCTCGTTGGATATTCTGACTCTGACTATGCTGGTGATCGTGTGGATCGCAAGTCAACATCTGGTACATGTCATTTCCTCAGACGATCTTTGGTCTCTTGGTCCTCAAAGAAGCAGAACTGCGTATCACTGTCTACTGCTGAAGCTGAGTACATTGCTGGTGGTTCTTGCTGTGCTTAATTGCTGTGGATGAAGCAAACTCTCAAGGACTACGGCATCAACATGAAGAATGTGCCTCTCTTCTGTGACAATGAGAGTGCCATCAAGATTGCTCACTACCCAGTCCAGCACTCGATGACAATGCACATTCAGATTCGTCTTCATTTTCTTCGCGATCATGTGTTGAAGGGCGACATTTCTATTGAGCATGTGAAGACTAAAGAACGGCTAGCCGATATCTTCACAAAGCCCTTGGATGAGAAGAGATTTAGCAAGTTGCGGTGTGAGCTAAATATCTTAGAATCTTAGAATGTTCTTTGAAAAGGACACTCATCCTAACAATTATGCAAAATTGATGACTTAGATGTGTAACACATGAAGAAGCGTTTTTCTTCAAACAATGAAGAATAACACTCTAAGTGTGAAGAAATAAATGAAGAATTCGATTCTCAGAACCCTACGACAATTGTACGCGGTGTCTGAAATCATCATTCTTATACGGTGGGTCACGCCACCACAAAAGTTGAAAATCTTCAATTTGAGTTTTTCCTCAGTTTTTGAAATTCCTCAGTTGTTCATATTCTTCAACTTTGCAAAATCTTCACTGTTTCCGTCGTTTTTCTTCATTGGATATATATATATATATATATATATATATATGAGTTTATGTCCTCTACAGCATTCACTTATGGCTAATTCTTCAAGTTGGTTTTCCTGCTAAGTGAATGTGATCGGACCCTTCCCCCTCTATGCTACACTCAACCCAATCTATTCACAAATTCTTCATGTGCGTTCTATTTGAAACTCGTTCAAAATCTTCACTGTGTCCTTTTCAGCTGAAGAATTTGCGAACGGAACTTTTAACTTATCTTATCCAAAAATTTCGGCTTTGCCGCTCAAACCGTTCCGCATCCCACGATATACTTATCTATTCACCCATGATCTAACACGATCTCCACTTCTCATTACGTGGGTGACACATGTCAAGTGAATGAGAAGGGTCAGGGGCATGTTCGTCCAATTTCCTCGGGCGAACGGTTTTTCACCGTGGCTATAAATACCCCATCTCCCCTTCCTCACTTCTTTTACTCCGCTCGACCTCTCTCCCGCTCGAGCTTCTCAAACCCTAGCGCCGCCACTACATCATCATCGCCGGTGAGGAAGAGCTTCACTGCCTCAACCTCGTCGCTGCCGTACTCACGCCGGCCGCGGAAATCTTCACTCCGCCACCGCCGTAGCCGTTTTCCTCCGCCGAGTTAGGGCGTGGAAGATCTACACAGATGAGCTTCACTTCTCCACATCCCAGTTCATCGTGTTCTTCGTTCGGGGTAATTAAAAGTTACTTTTACTGCCCTCTTTGATTCAAATGACTTCTACAAAATCTTCAAAGGTGTTTATTCCTCAAATTTTTCACACACTGAACACCTCACTTGTCATCTGTTCTTGATTCATTTCTCTAAGCATCATTTTTCTTCAAGATTCCTCAATTGTGTGGATCTTTGATCTATACAACTCTGGAACCTAAGACAAATAACGCTTAGTGAAATTCTTCAAGACTCATCTGGTCAAATTCCTCAAACTTGTTCTTTTTGAAAAAACCTTCTGAGAACGCATATGACCTCTCCAAATTCCTCGCAACTATACTCTATTCACAGGTACTCATGTCCGCTGCTGAATCACCAGGTTCTCATCAACTTAACTCATTTGCAGCGTTCCTCGAAGAAAAGTTGCATACTTCTTCAGAGAGTTCAATTGTTCAAATTCCTCAGCTGAAGAAAATGGCTGATGGAAAGAAGCCACAGAAAGGAGGAAAGAGGCCTGAGGTCAATACTGCCTTTGAAATCCCTGAGAACATTTATGCTGGGTACTGCACACCCCCTGAGGAAGATAAGAATCAGCGCAAGGTGCACATTCAGAGGATAGAAAGGAGATGGGCAAAAGAGTGGAGGGATACAGGTATGTGACTCCAAAATACATGAAGAAATTCGTTGTTACTCCTCCATGCTCAAGACCACCATTGGCACCTGGCCAAGAGGCAGATCCCACTAGCATCAAGCGCGGTGAGGATTTTCCTGAAGAATGGGCCAAGCGCCAGGCCAAGTTGGCCAAACAGGCTAAGGAAGCAGTGAGGAAATTCAATGAAGATTCCACTGCTGCTGCTGCTGAGGCCTTTGTAAGGACGAAGAAATCCATGGCAAAGAAGCCTACGCACAAGCCAAGTGCCTCTTCTTCAATGCCCTCACGGCCAATTTCCTCAGCTAAGCCCTCACGCCAAATTCCTCAAGCCGCTCCTGCTCCTCCAAAGTCCTCAGCTGCTCCGACAAAATCCTCAGCACCAGTGCATCTTGCCACGTGCCAAAGGACTACAGGCATCTCCATTGCCTCAGGGGCTTCAGCTAGTTCCTTAGCTACACCAAATTCTTCAGCAGGACCCTCTCTGTTGAAGACAAAGACCACTTCTGGACGAGGCTCTCGCCCAAGTCCTCAGAAGAAGCAGGTCACCTTCCAAGTGCCGTCTGAAGAAGACGAAGCTGATGATGAAGAACTTGCGGAAATCATCAGAGACAGGCAAGTCAGGGCCACTAGAGCCAAGGGCACAGATGTGCCACTGCTTTTGGATCCAAAGTTGATCCTCGACTACATTGACCTCTGGCACAAGGACCCAAACACTCCTATGCCTGATTTCAAGTCGACTCCTGGCCAAAGTCACATGCTGACCCATTTCATCCAAAAAGAAAAATGGAAATATGAGAAGGCCAGGCAGCTCAAGAAAGCACAGTATAGGAAGGAGAAGTTCCTGAAGAACAACGTTGTCTCTATGACAACTGATGAACTTGTAAAGATCCAGTCTGAAATCAAAGTCCTCGGCGATGATTTCAACGCTTACTGTAAAAACACGCGTAGAGGACAAAGTCCTCGGCGATGATTTCAACGCTAACTGAAGAAATGGGAATGGAATTCAAACATCTAGGTGACGTGCCTCGGCTGGAAATATTGAGAAACTTGGTTTTTTAATTCCTATAAATCCAAAACACGCGTGAAAATCATGAAACTTGGCATGGTGTCATGACATGGAACCAACATGATGTGGTAAATTTCTTGGCCGAATTGGAACAAGCTTTGGTGTAAGCTACTTTCAAACTGGAGCTTCTCTCTAGAAGGCTCATGGTTCCAAGAGGGAACATGCCACGTCCGTGTGCGAAACGAGATACATTGCCGTCTCCCGCCTTGATTTTTTTACACTGGCAGACCAAATTGGAGTTTCATGCTAAATTTTGGAATTATTCCAGGTTCGTTTGGCCTTTTATACATTAATTCATTTTCCAGGCATTTAATGCACATAATTCAAATTTGAAGTACAAGCGCATGCTCCTGTGCGCAAAAGTTAGTTGGAAAAATATTTATGTGTACTTGGGAGAACTTCTAGGTCCCATGGAAGAAGTGGGAATGGAATTCAAACATCTTGGTGTCTTGGCTCGGCCGGAAACATCGAGAAACTTGGTTTTCAAATTCCCGTAAATCCAAAATTCGCCTGAAAATCATAAAAATTGGCATGGTGTCATGACATGGCACCAACATGCTTTGGTAATTTTCCTATCCGATTTGCGAAGGCGCACACAATAACAATCAACAAAGTCATTTTGGAACAAGTGATGTCACGTTACAAATCGGAAACACAAGTGTTATTGAAACCGTGGGCGTTTTACTTACCAATTACGTGCCGCCACGCGTCCCCTTATTTTATTGGCTAGGAGGTGTCGTGCGGGGTAGCTATTTTAGTACGGGAGGCGTGCGATCAGACCCCTGCGCGTGCTCATCGGGAGGAGAGCCCTTTGACCTCTATCCGCCGCGCACCTCCCTCCCAACGTCTCCATTAATGGCGCCCGAGCCCCTGTTTCATGGCGTGGCTATGTCTCACTGGACTGAGATTTAAGAGAGAAAAAAGAAAGTTTTGCACGGATCTTGATGTAAGATCCGACGGACCTATATAGCATCGACTGCGACTTATAGCAAGACTGATGAATATAAGGACGATGACAGTGGATAATAATTGTCTTACATATTTAGGAACATAATTAAAAAAGCCACATGCGGCAACGCCCGAAATACACAAGGGCAAAAGTAGAAAGAAGACAACGATCTGGGTCGCAGATCTCTACTTTCTTGATGCGTTGCTACAGGCCGTGGGAACTAGTCCCCGCGGCAAGCGGCAATGAGCTCTTTCGTGTCCTCAAGATGCTGCTTGAGAGCATCCACGAATTCCTCCACAGCCTTTTGCGCTTGATGCGCAGCTTGGCATTCTCGTCCATAAGTTTCTCGATGATGACGCCGGTGTTGGAAATATGCCCTAGAGGCAATAATAAAATGGTTATTATTGTATTTCCTTGTTTATGATAATTGTCTGTTGTTCATGCTATAATTGTATTAACTGGAAACCGTAATACATGTGTGAATACATAGACCACAACATGTCCCTAGTAAGCCTCTAGTTGACTAGCTCGTTGATCAATAGATGGTTATGGTTTCCTGACCATGGACATTGGATGTCATTGATAACGGGATCACATCATTAGGATAATGATGTGATGGACAAGACCCAATCCTAAGTATAGCACAAGATCGTGTAGTTCGTTTGCTAGAGCTTTTCTAATGTCAAGTACCATTTCCTTAGACCATGAGATTGTGCAACTCCTGGATACCGTAGGAATGCTTTGGGTGTACCAAACGTCACAACGTAACTGGGTGGCTATAAAGGTGCACTACAGGTATCTCCGAAAGTGTCTGTTGGGTTGGCACGAATCGAGACTGGGATTTGTCACTCCGTATGACGGAGAGGTATCTCTGGGCCCACTCGGTAATGCATCATCAAAATGAGCTCAATGTGACCAAGTGTTTGGTCACGGGATCATGCATTACAGTACGAGTAAAGTGACTTGCCGGTAACGAGATTGAACAAGGTATTGGGTAACCGACGATCGAATCTCGGGCAAGTAACGTACCGATTGACAAAGGGAATTGTATACGGGATTGATTGAATCCTCGACATCGTGGTTCATCCGATGAGATCATCGTGGAACATGTGGGAGCCAACATGGGTATCCAGATCCCGCTGTTGGTTATTGACCGCAGAGTCGTCTCGGTCATGTCTGCATGTCTCCCGAACCCATAGGGTCTACACACTTAAGGTTCGGTGACGCTAGGATTGTAGAGATATTAGTATGCGGAAATCCGAAAGTCGTTCGGAGTCCCGGATGAGATCCCGGACGTCACGAGGAGTTCCGAAATGGTCCGGAGGTAAAGATTTATATATGGGAAGTCCTATTTTGGCCACCGAAAAATGTTCGGGATTTTTCGGTATTGTACCGGTAAGGTTCTAGAAGGTTCCGAAGTGGGGCCCACCTGCATGGGGGGACCCACATGAACGTGGGTAGTGGGGGCAAGGCCCCACACCCCTGGTCAAGGCGCACCAAGATCCCACCTTAGAAGGAATAAGATCATATCCCGAAGGGATAAGATCAAGATCCCTAAAAAAGGGGGATAACAATCGGTGGGGAAGGGAAATGATGGGATTTCTTTCCCCCACCTTTGCCAACGCCCCAATGGACTTGGAGGGCAAGAAACCAGCCCCCTCCACCCCTATATATAGTGGGGAGGCGCATGGGAGCAGCACCCCAAGCCCTGGCGCCTCCCTCCCTCCCGTGACACCTCTTCCTCCCCGCTTGCGCTTGGCGAAGCCCTGCCGGGATCCCGCTACTTCCACCACCACGCCGTCGTGCTGCTGGATCTCCATCAACTTCTCCTCCCCCCTTGCTGGATCAAGAAGGAGGAGGCGTCCCCGCTCCGTATGTGTGTTGAACGCGGAGGTGCCGTCCGCTCGGCGCTAGGATCATCGGTGATTTCGATCACGACGAGTACGACTCCATCAACCCCGTTCTCTTGAACGCTTCCGCTCGCGATCTACAAGGGTATGTAGATGCACTCCTCCCCTCTCGTTGCTAGCATCTCCTAGATTGATCTTGGTGACACGTAGGAAAATTTTGAATTTCTGCTAGGTTCCCCAAAAGTGGCATCATGAGCCAGGTTTATGCGTAGATTCTATGCACGAGTAAAATACAAAGTAGTTGTGGGCGACGATTTGTTCAATTTGCTTACCGTTACTAGTCTTATCTTGATTCGGCGGCATTGTGGGATGAAGCGGCCCGGACCGACCTTACACGTACTCTTACGTGAGATAGGTTCCACCGACTGACATGCACTTGATGCATAAGGTGGCTAGCGGGTGTCTGTCTCTCCCACTTTAGTCAGATCAGATTCGATGAAAAGGGTCCTTATGAAGGGTAAATAGCAATTGGCATATCACCGTTGTGGCTTTTGCGTAGGTAAGAAACATTCTTGCTAGAAACCCATAGCAGCCACGTAAAACATGCAACAACAATTAGAGGACGTCTAACTTGTTTTTGCAGGGTATGCTATGTGATGTGATATGGCCAAAAGGATGTGATGAATGATATATGTGATGTATGAGATTGATCATGTTCTTGTAATAGGAATCACGACTTGCATGTCGATGAGTATGACAACCGGTAGGAGCCATAGGAGTTGTCTTAATTTATTGTATGACATGTGTGTCAATGAAAAACGCCATGTAATTACTTTACTTTATTGCTAACCGTTAGCCATAGTAGTAGAAGTAATAGTTGGCGAGACAACTTCATGAAGACACAATGATGGAGATCATGGTGTCATGCCGGTGACGAAGGTGATCATGCCGTGCCTCGAAGATGGAGATCAAAAGGCGCAAGATGATATTGGCCATATCATGTCACTTTATGATTTGCATGTGATGTTTGTCATTTTTACATCTTATTTGCTTAGAACGACGGTAGCATAAATAAGATGATCCCTCACTAAAATTTCAAGAGATGTGTTCCCCCTAACTGTGCACCGTTGCGAAGGTTCGTTGTTTCGAAACACCACGTGATGATCGGGTGTGATAGATTCTAACGTTCGCATACAACGGGTGTTGACGAGCCTAGCATGTACAGACATGGCCTCGGAACACAAGAAAACACTTAGGTTGACTTGACGAGCCTAGCATGTACAGACATGGCCTCGGAACACAAGAGACCGAAAGGTCGAACATGAGTCGTATAGTAGATACGATCAACATGGAGATGTTCACCGATGATGACTAGTCCGTCTCACGTGATGATCGGACATGGCCTAGTCGATTCGGATCATGTATCACTTAGATGACTAGAGGGATGTCTATCTAAGTGGGAGTTCATTAAATAATCAGATGAACTTAATTATCATGAACATAGTCAAAAGGTCTTTGTAAATAATGTCGTAGCTTACGCTTTAGTTCTACTAAGATATGTTCCTAGAGAAAATTTAGTTGAAAGTTGATAGTAGCAATTATGCGGACTGGGTCCGTAAACTGAGGATTGTCCTCATCGCTGCACAGAAGGCTTATGTCCTTAATGCACCGCTCGGTGTGCTGAACCTCGAGCGTCGTTTGTGGATGTTGTGAACATCTGACATACACGTTTTGATGACTACGTGATAGTTTAGTGCGTAATGTTGAACGGTTTAAAATTGTGGCACCAAAGACGGTTTTGAAACGTCGCAGAACATATGAGATGTTCCAAAGACTGAAATTTGGATTTCAGACTAGTGCCCACGTCAAGAGGTATGAGACCTCTGACAAGTTTCTTAAGCCTGCAAACTAAGGGAGAAAAGCTCAATCGTTGAGCATGTGCTCAGATTGTCTGAGCACTACAATCACTTGAATCGAGTGGGAGTTAATCTTCCAGATGAGATAGTGATGGTTCTCCATAGTCACTGCCACCAAGCTATTAGAGCTTCGTGATGAACTATAACATATCAGGGATAGACATGATGATCCTTGAGCAACTCGCGATGTTTGACACCGCGAAAGTAGAAATAAAGTAGGAGCATCAATTGTTGATGGTTAGTAAAACCACTAGTTTCTAGAAGGGCAAGGGCAAGAAGGGATACTTCATGAAACGGCAAATCAGTTGCTGCTCTAGTGAAGAAACCCAAGGTTGAACCCAAACCCGAGACTAAGTGCTTCTGAAATGAGGGGAACGGTCACTGAAGCAGAACTACCCTAGATACTTCATAGATGAGAAGGCTGGCAAGGTCGACAGAAGTATATTGGATATACATTATATTAATGTGTACTTTACTAGTACTCCTAGTAGCACCAGGGTATTAGATACCGGTTCGGTTGCTAAGTGTTAGTAACTCGAAATAAAAGCTGCGGAATAAACGGAGACTAGCTAAAGGTGAGATGACGATATGTGTTTCCAAGGTTGATGTGATCAAGCATCGCATGCTCCCTCTACCTTCGAGATTGGGGTTAAACCTGAATAATTGTTATTTGGTGTTTGCGTTAAGCATAGACATGATTGGATTATGTTTATCGCAATACGGTTATTCATTAAAGGAGAATAATGGTTACTCTGTCTATTTGAATAATACCTTCAATGGTCTTGCACCTAAAATGAATGGTTTATTGAATCTCGATCGTAGTGATACACATGTTCATGCCAAAAGATATAAGATAGTAATGATAGTACCACATACTTGTCGCACTGCCACTTGAGTCATATTGGTATAAAACGCATGAAGAAGCTCCATGTTGATGGATCTTTGGACTCACTCGTTTTTGAAAAGATTGAGACATGCGAACCATGTCTATTAGTATATATGCATGAAGAAAGTCCATACAGATGGATCATTTGGACTCACTTGATTTTGAATCACTTGAGACATGCAAATCATACCACATGGTCAAGATGACTGAAAGGCCTCATTTTCAGTAAGATGGAACAAGAGAGCAACTTGTTGGAAGTAATACATTTGATGTGTGCAGTCCAATGAGTGTTGAGGCACGCAGTGGATATCGTTATGTTCTTACTTCACAGATGATTTGAGTAGATGTTGAGAATATTTACTTGATGAAACACAAGTCTGAATTATTGAAAGGTTCAAGTAATTTCAGAGTGAAGATGAAGATCGTCGTGACAAGAGGATAAAATGTCTGTGATATGATCATAGAGATGAATATCTGAGTTATGAGTTTGGCACACAATTAAGAAATTGTGGAAATTGTTTCACGACTAATACCGCCTAGAACACCATATTGTGATGGTGTGTCCGAACATCATAACTGCACCCTATTGGATATGGTGCATACCATGATGTCTCTTATCGAATTACAACTATCGTTTTTGGGTTAGGCATTAGAGACAACCGCATTCACTTTAAATAGGGCACCACGCAATTCCATTGAGACGACACCGTATGAACTATGGTTTAGAGAAACCTAAGCTGTCCTCTCTTAAAAGTTTGGGGCTGCGACGCTTATGTGAAAAAGTTTCAGGCTGATAAGCTCGAACCCAAAGCGGATAAATGCATCTTCATAGAATACCGAAAACAGTTGGGTATACCTCCTATTTCAGATCTGGAAGCAAAAGTGATTGTTTCTAGAAACGGGTCCTTTCTCGAGGAAAAGTTTCTCTCGAAAGAATTGAGTGGGAGGATGGTGGAGACTTGATGAGGTCATTGAACCGTCACTTCAACTAATGTGTAGCAGGGCACAGGAAGTTGTTCCTGTGGCACCTACACCAATTGAAGTGGAAGATTATGATAGTGATCATGAAACTTCAAATCAAGTCACTACCAAACCTCATAGGACGACAAGGATGCGTACTACTTCAGAGTGGTACGTAATCCTGTCTTGGAAGTCATGTTGCTAGACAACAATGAACCTACGAGCTATGGAGAGCGATGGTGGGCCCGGATCCTTGAGGCCATAAAATCCGAGAGGATCCATGTATGAAAACAAAGTATAGACTTTGAAAGAACTACTTGATGGTCGTAAGGCTGTTGGGTACAGATGGATTTTAAAGGGAAGACAGACAATGATGGTAACTGTCACCATTAAGAAAGCTCGACTTGTCGTTAAGATGTTTTCCGGCAAGTTCAAGGAGTTGACTGCGATGAGACTTTCTCACTCGTAGCGATGCTAAGAGTCTGTTAGAATTTTTATATTAGCAGTTACTGCATTATTTATGAAATCTTGCAGATAGGATGTCAAAACATTGTTTCCTCGACGATTTTCTTGAGGAAAGGTTGTATGTGTTACAACCAGAAGGTTTTGTCAATCCTGAAAGATGCTAACAAGTATGCAAAGCTCCAGCAATCCTTCTAAGGATTGGAGTAAGCATCTCGGAGTTGGAATGAACGCTTTGATGAGATGATCAAAGATTTTGGGTTTATACAAGGTTCATGAGAAACTTGTATTTCCAAAGAAGTGAGTGGGAGCACTATAGAATTTCTGATGAGTATATGTTGTTAACATATTGTTGATCAGAAATGATGTAGAATTTCTGGAAAGCATCCAGGGTTATTTGAAAAGTGATTTTTAATGGAAAACCTGGATTAAGCTACTTGAACATTGAGCATGAAGATCTATAAGGATAGATCAAAAACGCTTAATAGTACTTTCAAATGAATACATACCGTGACAAGATTTTGATGGAGTTCAAAATAGATCAACAAAGAAGGAGTTCTTGGCTGTGTTACAAGGTGTGAGTATTGAGTAAGACTCAAGACCTGACCACGGCAGAAGAGGGAGCAAGGACGGAGGTCATCCCCTACGCGTTAGACGTAGGCTCTACAGTATGCTATGCTGTGTACCGCACCTGAAGTGTGCCTTGCCATGAGTTAGTCAAGGGGTACAATAGTGATCCGGGAATGGATCACATGACAGCGGTCGAACTTATCCTTAGTATCTAGTGGACTAAGGAATTTTCTTGATTATGGAGGTGGTAAAACAGTTCGTCGTAAAGGGTTACGTCGATGCAACCTTTGACACTAATCCGGATGACTCTGAGTAATAAACCGGATTTGTATAGTAGAGAGTTATTTGGAATAGCTCCAAGTAGCGCGTGGTAGCTACATCTACAAGATGACATAGAGATTTGTAAAGCACACACGGATCTGAATGTTCCAGACCCGTTGACTAAAACCTCTCTCGTCAGCATAACATGATCAAACCCTAGAACTCATTGAGTGTTAATCACATGGTGATGTGGACTAGATTATTGACTCTAGTGAACTTTGAGTGTTAATCACATGGTGATGTGAACTAGATTATTGACTCTAGTGCAAGTGGGAGACTGTTGGAAATATGCCCTAGAGGCAATAATAAAATGGTTATTATTGTATTTCCTTGTTCATGATAATTGTCTGTTGTTCATGCTATAATTGTATTAACTGGAAACCGTAATACATGTGTGAATACATAGACCACAACATGTCCCTAGTAAGCCTCTAATTGACTAGCTCGTTGATCAATAGATGGTTATGGTTTCCTGACCATGGACATTGGATGTCATTGATAACGGGATCACATCATTAGGAGAATGATGTGATGGACAAGACCCAATCCTAAGCATAGCACAAGATCGTGTAGTTCGTTTGCTAGAGCTTTTCTAATGTCCAGTATCATTTCCTTAGACCATGAGATTGTGCAACTCCCGGATACCGTAGGAATGCTTTGGGTGTACCAAACATCACAACGTAACTGGGTGGCTATAAAGGTGCACTACAGGTATCTCCGAAACTGTCTGTTGGGTTGGCACGAATCGAGACTGGGATTTGTCACTCCGTATGACGGAGAGGTATCTCTGGGCCCACTCGGTAATGCATCATCATAATGAGCTCAATGTGACCAAGTGTTTGGTCACGGGATCATGCATTACGGTACGAGTAAAGTGACTTGCCGGTAACGAGATTGAACAAGGTATTGGGATACCGATGATCGAATCTCGGGCAAGTAACGTACCGATTGACAAAGGGAATTGTATACGGGATTGACTGAATCCTTGACATCGTGGTTCATCCGACGAGATCATCGTGGAACATGTGGGAGCCAACATGGGTATCCAGATCCCGCTATTTGTTATTGACCGGAGAGTCGTCTCGGTCATGTCTGCATGTCTCCCGAACCCGTAGGGTCTACACACTTAAGGTTCGGTGATGCTAGGGTTGTAGAGATATTACTTTGCAGAAATCTGAAAGTCGTTCGGAGTCCCGGATGAGATCCCGAACATCACGAGGAGTTCCGGAATGGTCCGGAGGTAAAGATTTATATATGGGAAGTCCTATTTTGGCCACCGAAAAATGTTCGGGATTTTTCGGTATTGTACCGGGAAGGTTCTAGAAGGTTCCAAAGTGGGGCCCACCTGCATGGGGGGACCCACATGAACGTGGGTAGTGGGGGCAAGGCCCCACACCCCTGGTCAAGGCGCACCAAGATCCCACCTTAGAAGGAATAAGATCATATCCCGAAGGGATAAGATCAAGATCCCTAAAAAAGGGGGATAACAATCGGTGGGGAAGGGAAATGATGGGATTTCTTTCCCACACCTTTGCCAATGCCCCAATGGACTTGGAGGGCAAGAAACCAGCCCCCTCCACCCCTATATATAGTGGGGAGGCGCATGGGAGCAGCACCCCAAGCCCTGGCGCCTCCCTCCCTCCCGTGACACCTCTTCCTCCCCGCTTGCGCTTGGCGAAGCCCTGCCGGGATCCCGCTACTTCCACCACCACGCCGTCGTGCTGCTGGATCTCCATCAACTTCTCCTCCCCCCTTGCTGGATCAAGAAGGAGGAGACGTCCCCGCTCCGTACGTGTGTTGAACGCGGAGGTGCCGTCCGTTCGGCGCTAGGATCATCGGTGATTTGGATCACGACGAGTACGACTCCATCAACCCCGTTCTCTTGAACGCTTCCGCTCGCGATCTACAAGGGTATGTAGATGCACTCCTCCCCTCTCGTTGCTAGCATCTCCTAGATTGATCTCGGTGACACGTAGGAAAATTTTGAATTTCTGCTACGTTCCCCAACAACCGGTCCTCTTCAACAAGGAAGTGGTCTTCTCCTACTGCTCCGCACTTCTGACGATCTTCGCCCTCAGCAAGTCGCGCTCGGCCCGGAGCTTCGCATTGCTCTCATTTAGTTGCCGGATGACGCCGGTAGCCTGTTCAAACGAGGCTTTCGTGTCATCCTGCAACCTCGCCCAGCCAGAGATCCAATACATCTGGCTATGGACGATCGCATGCATGCGCCTGTAAGAGTCCTCGCCTGCCTGCAAGACATTTTCCCAGGCCGCCGTGGAGTTGAGGAGGAATGTGCAGTCATCTTGGAGTAGTAGTATTTATAACCGAGTACTAATACGCTCCTAAGTGGGAAACCGTTTAGGTTTTGATCGGTGTGAACAGGTTTACAATTAAATATAACATGGTAGTAATTTGGAATGTGACGGGACGCAGGCTCAAAATTTATTGACGGTTCTATAATTTCTAACTGCAGCACTATTCTCGGATGGCGTAACGTGGGCACGCTTTCTCGGCCGCATATGTGGCGTTTACACCATAGGGTGCACCGCAATAGGCAATGTCAGCACACGTCTTGTTCCAACAACCGTGCGCGCTCGTTATTACCATCGCGCACGCTTCTTTTAATTAGAATGTGTGCCCGTCTAGCGCACACACGTTGATCTGTCTAACTATTTCTGTTTGTTGTGGCTAATCGCAAACAGTGTATCTGTGTGAAGTGTATGCCATCAATCGCAGACACTTTGATCTGGCTGGCCGTTCCTGTTCTGTTGCCTAATCGCAAATAGTTAATCCTTCTTAAGCGTATGCCCTCAATCGCATATACATTTATCTAGCTGCCCATTTCTGTCATTCCTCCTCATCACAAACAGTTAATCTGAGTGAACTGTATGCCGTATATCGCACACACCTTCATCTGGTTGCTCGTTTCTTTTGTTCCTCCTCATCGCAAATAGTTAATTGAACTGAACCGTATGCCCTTCATCGCACACGCAACTAAAATTGGAACGTTTGATGCATCTGTCATCGCAAACGTTTTGCACCATTTTTGACGGTTTTTTACACCACCGTTTGCGATTATTGCATCACACACAGTTTCGTCGAAGGGTCTCTGATCGTAGTGTCGCGTTAGCAGCATCCTGCTGTTGTGATCTGCCTTTCCTTCTCCCCCCCCCCCATGTCCTAATAAGGAAATGGGGTGCAGGGCAAGGCAGCAGCCCTAGGGCTGCCGCCAGGTCTCTTGGGGCACCCTAGGGGCTGCCTCCTCCCCTCCCACCTATATATATGTGGGTAGGGGGCTCCACACAAGGACACAACATTGTCTCAGCGATGTGCGGCGCCCCCGTCCACCATTTACTCCCTCGGTCATATCTTCGTAGTGCTTAGGCGAAGCGCTGCGGAGATCACATCACTATCACCGTCACCTCACCATCGTGCTGACGGAGCTCATCTACTACCTCGCCGTCTTGCTGGATCAAGAAGGCGTAGGACGTCCTTGAGCTGAACGTGTGCAGAATGTAGAGGTGTTGTGCGTTCGGTACTAGATCAGTTGGAGCGCGAAGAAAGTTCGACTACATCAACCGCGTTGTGAAACGCTTCCGCTTACAGTCTAGGAGGGTACCTAGACATACTCTCCCCCTCATTTCTATGCATCTCCATGGATAGATCATTGCGTGTGCGTAGAATTTTTTTTGTTTTCCATGCAACGATTCCCAACAACCTGATACATCTAAAACTGAAACAATTATTTATAATGTTGATCTAGTTGTACCTATTGCTCACATTGAGAAATATGTTTCCTTATTAGGATTAAGGAACACTGTAAAGCTACAACTATGGTTCATAAGAGTAATGTTAAAGCACCTAAGCCCTTTGAACAAATTAAATCACCTAAGCCCTTTGAACAAATTAAATTGGAACCTAATATTGCAATAGTCAAATATCTTTTGGTTGATCATATTGATGGACATGTCATCTATTTCTGTAAGGAAGCAACCTGGATTGCTAAACAAGTTAATACTAAAAAGGATAAACTAGATAAGAGTAAACCGGTTGTTGGCATGACTGTTGTTTCTGTTAAGATTGGAGATCATTGCTATCATGGTCTATGCCATATGGGTGCTAGGGTAAGTGCTATTCCATTTTCTCTTTATCAAGAAGTTACGCATGATATTTCACCTATTGAGATAGAAGATATTGATGTTAGTATTAAGCTTGCAAACAGAGATACTATTTCACCGCTTGGGATTGTCAGAGATGTTGAAGTCTTGTGTGGTAAGATAAAATACCCTACTGATTCTTAGTAATTAGATCACCGCAAGATGATTTTTGTCCCATTATATTTGGTAGACCTTTCTTGAACATCATTAGTGCTAAAATTGATTGCGCTAAGGAGATGGTCAGTGTTAAGTTTGGTGATGTGTCTCATGAATTTAATTTTTCAAACTTCATAGACAACCTCATGATAAAGAATTGCCTAGTAAAGATGAAATTGTTGGTCTTGCTTCTATTGTTGTGCCTCCTACTGATCCACTAGAACAATATCTGCTAGACCATGAAAATGATATGCATATGAATGAAAGAAATGAAATTTATGAGATATTCTTTAAGCAATCACCTATCCTCAAGCACAATTTGCCTGTTGAAACTATGGGAAATTCTCTCCCACCTAAATGTGATCCTGTATTTGAATTAAAGAAACTGTCTGATACATTGAAATATGCTTATCTTGATGAAAAGAAGATATATCTTGTTATTGTCATTGCTAACCTTTCAATGCACGAAGGAAAGAGATTACTTAAAACTTTAAGGAAGCATTGTGTTGCAATTGGATATACTCTTGATGATCTTAAGGGCATTAGTGTCACTTTATGTCAACGCAAGATTAATATGGAGCCTGATGCTAAACCAGTCGTTGATCATCAATGCCGCCTAAATCCCAAAATGAAGGATATGCTAAGAACTGAAATAGTAGAGCTTCTAGAAGCAGGTATCATTTATCCTATAGCTAATAGTAGATGGGTAAGTCCTGGTCATTGTTTTCCTAAGAAAGGAGGCATTACTGTTGTTCCTAATGATAAAAATGAGCTTATCCCACAAACAATTGTAACTAGTTATAGGATGGTGATTGATTTTAGAAAATTAAATAAAGCTACTAGAAAGATCATTACCCTTTGCCTTTCATTGATCAAATGTTAGATATATTATCTAAGCACACACACTTTTGCTTTCTAGATGGCTATTCTAGTTTTTCTTAAATACCTGTATCACAAGAAGATCTAGGGAAAACTACTTTTACTTGTCCTTTTGGAACCTATGCTTATAGATGTATGCCTTTTGGTTTATGTAATGCACATGCTACTTTTCAAAGATGTATAACTGCTATATTCTCTGATTTCTGTGAGAACATTGTTGAGGTATTCATGGATGATTTTTCCGTTTATGGAACCTCTTTTGATGATTGCTTAAGCAACCTTGGCCGAGTTTGCAGAGATGTGAAGAGACAAATCTTGTCTTGAACTGGGGGAAGTAACACTGTATGGTGAATGGAGTTATAGTCCTTGGTCATAAGATTTCTAAAAGAGGTACTGAGGTAGATAAAGCTAAAGTTGATGCAATTGAAAAAATGCCATGCCCTAAAGGTATAAAAAGTTTCCTTGGTCATGCTGATTTTCATATAAGGTTTATTAAAGACTTTTCTAAAATTTCCAAGCCTCTCACGAATCTCTTATAGAAAGATGTTCCATTTTCTTTCATGATGATTGTGTGGAAGCCTTTGAAATACTTAAGAAACCTTTAATAACTGCACCTGTTGTTCAATCGCCTGATTGGAACCTAACCTTTGAAATCATGTGTGATGCTAGTGATTATGTTGTTGGTGCTATTTTAGGTCAAAGAGTTGATAAGAAATTGAATGTTATCCATTATGCTAGTAAAACTCTAGACAATGCTCAAAGAAACTATGCTACTACTGAGAAAGAATTTTTAGCAGTTGTGTTTGCATGTGATAAATTCAGAACTTATATTGTTGATTCTGAAGATACTATTCACACTAATCATACTGCTATTAAATATCTTATGGTAAAGAAGGATGCTAAACCTAGATTGATTAGGTGGGTTCTTTTACTACAAGAGTTTGATTTGCATATTGTTGATAGAAAGGAGCCAAAAATCATGTAGCAGATAATTTGTCTAGGATGGAAAGTGTTCTTGATGACCCACTTCCTATTGATGATAGTTTTCTTGATGAGCAATTAGCTATTATAAATGCTTCTACTTCTCGCAATAATCCTTGTTATGCAGATTATGCTAATTTCGTTGTTGCTAAATATATATACCACCTAGTTACACATATCAACAAAAGAAAAGGTTATTCTTTGATTTAAGACATTACTTTTGGGATGACCCACATTTATATAAAGGAGTAGATGGTGTTATTATACATTGTGTACCTGAGCATGACTAGAAACAAATCCTAATGAAGTGTCATTCCGAGGCATACGGTGGGAACCTTGTGGGAGATAGAACTTCACATAAGGTATTACAATATGGTTTTTACTGGCCTACTCTGTTCAAGGATGCACGTAAGTTTGTCCTTTATTGTGATGAATGTCAAAGAATTGGTAATATTGGTAGACGTCAAGGAATGCATATGGATTATGCACTTGTTATTGAACCATTTGATGTTTGGGGTTTCAATTATATGGGACATTTTTCTTCCTCTTAATGGATACACTCATATTTTAGTTGTTGTTGATTATGTTACTAAGTGGGTAGAAGATATTCCAACTAGTAGTGTTGATCATAACACCTCTATTAGAATGCTTAAGGAAGTTATATTTCTAAGGTTTGGAGTCCCTAGATATCTAATGACTGATGGTGGTTCACATTTCATTCATGGTGCATTCCATAAAATCCTAGCTAAATATGATGCCAACCATATAATTGCATCACCTTATCATCCTCAGTCTAGTGGGCAAGTTGAATTGAGCAATAGAGAAATATAATTATTGCAAAGGATTGTTAATAGATCTAGGAAGAATTGGTCTAAAAAGTTTGATGATGCATTATGGGCATATAGAATTGCTTACACAAATCCTGTGAGTATGTCTCCATATAAAATGGTCTATGGAAAAGCATGTCATTTACCTTTGGAGTTAGAACATAAAGCCTATTGGGCAATCAAAGAACTTACTATGATTTCAAACTTGCCAGTGAAAAGAGGTTATTTGATATTAGTTCATCAGATGAGTGGAGAAAACAAAACTATAAAAATGCCAAGTTGTTTAAAGAAAAGGTTAAGAGATGGCATGCTAAAAAGATCAAAAATGAGAATTTAATGTTGGTGACCAAGTTCTATTGTGCAATTCTCATTTTATATTCTTTGAAAGAAAACTTCTCTCCAAATGGGAAGGACCATACATCGTCGAAGAGGTTTATCGTTCCGGAGCTATCAAGATCAATAATGCCGAGGGAACAAACCCGACGGTGGTTAATGGGCAAAGAATTAAACATCATAATGCAGGTACAACCATTAATGTTGAAACCAACATTATTCAAACAATTACACCAGAGGAACATCTAAGGGAAACCTTCCGAAATGCTCCAGAATCCTGAGAAAGGAATAGGTATGGGATACGGTAAGTAAACCGACTAAAAATTCCGTAAAAATACTTTTTGATCATTTAGGAATATAAAAATTAGGAAAATAAGAAATAGCTAGGGAAGTGCATGAGGGGGCCAAAAGCTCAGGTGGCGCCCCCTGGGGCGCGCCACCCAGGCTTGTGGGCCCTTGTGACGCCCCGATTCAATCGTATACTAATCATACACGCAAATGTGTACGATCAAGATCGAGGACTCACGGGAAGATATCACAACAAAACTCTAGACACAAATTAAAATAAAATAAGCTTTATATTACAAGCCAGGGGCCTCGAAGGCTCGAACACATAAGCTCGAAAACACAAGAGTTAGTGGAAGCAATGATATCTGAGTACAGACATAAGTTAAACAAGATTGCCTGAAGAAGGCTAGCACAAAAGTAGCAACGATCGAAAAGGCAAGGCCTCCTGCCTGGGACCTCCTAACTACTCCTCAAAGCTGAACTCCACGTAGAATCATCCTCGGCATCTCTTGCTCCTGGACTCCAGCATCTGGTTCCGACAACCAGGTATAGAAAGGGGAAAAGAGGGAGAAAAGCAACCGTGAGTACTCATCCAAAGTACTCGCAAGCAAGGAGTTACACTACATATGCATGGGTATATGTGTAAAGGGCCATATTGGTGGACTGAACTGCAGAATGCCAGAATAAGAGGGGGATAGCTAATCCTGTCGAAGACTACGCTTCTGGCAGCCTCCGTCTTGCAGCATGTAGAAGAGAGTAGATTGAAGTCCTCCAAGTAGCATCGCATAGCATAATCCTACCCGGCGATCCCCTCCTCGTCGCCCTGTTAGAGAGCGATCACCGGGTTATATCTGGCACTTGGAAGGGTGTGTTTTATTAAGTATCCAGTTCTAGTTGTCATAAGGTCAAGGTACAACTCCGGGTCGTCCTTTTTCCGAGGGACACGGCCATTCGAATAGATAAACTTCCCTGCAGGGGTGCAACACCAACACGCTCGATCCCATTTGGCCGGACACACTTTTCTGGGTCATGCCCGGCCGCGGAAGATCAACACGTCGCAGCCCCACCTAGGCTCAACAAAGAGCTCAGCATGCCGGTCTAAATCCTATGCACGCAGGGGTCTGGGCCCATCGCCCATTGCACACCTGCACGTTGCGTACGCGGCCGGAAGCAGACCTAGCCCCCTTAATACAAGCGCGAGCTTACGGTCCAATGCGGCGCGCGCCACTTAGTCGCTGACATCAAAAAGAGCTACGGCTGATACCACGACACCGAGTGCCCATAACTGTTCCCGCGTAGTTGGTTAGTGCGTATAGACCAAATGGCCAGACTCAGATCAAATATCAAGATCTCGTTAAGCGTGTTAAGTATCCGTGAACGCCGACCAGGGCCAGGCCCACCTCTCTCCTAGGTGGTCTCAACCTGCCCTGTCGCTCCGCCACAAAGTAATAGTCGGGGGCCATCAGGAACCCAGGCCCACCTCTACCGGGATGGAGCCACCTGTCCTTTCAGCCCTCTCATCAGAATCACTTACGGGTACTCAACGAGCTGACCCGACTTTAGTCACCACATGTGTCATGTATATAAAGTATATAGTATATACCCGTGATCACCTCCCGAAGTGATCACGGCCCAGTAGTATAGCATGGCAGATGGACAAGAGTGTAGGGCCACTGATGGAACACTAGCATCCTATACTAAGCATTTAGGATTGCAGGTAATGGTAACAACAGTAGTAGCAAGGACAGGCTATGCATGGGGATAGGATAAACGGAAAGCAGTAACATGTTACACTACTCTAATGCAAGCAGTAGAGAGGGAATAGGCGATATCTGGTGATCAAGGGGGGGCTTGCCTGGTTGCTCAGACAAGAAGGAGGGGTCGTCGGTGATGTAGTCGATCACAGGGGCATCAGCATCGTCACGGGGTCTGCCGAAGAGAAGAGGGGGGAGAACCAGTAAATACATAGCAAGCAAGTGCATAACAGGACAACAGACAGAGCTAGACGTGTTCTAACCCGGTGCTACACGATACCGGCGAAGGGGAAAGTCAACCGGGAATGTTTTCCCGGTTCCGGACCTATGTCAGACAGATGACCAGAGGAGGAAAGTTCCGTGTTCAGCATGCTAGGGGCATGTGACAGATGAACGGACCGCATATTCGGATTCGTTGGATTTTTCGGAGCAACTTTCATGTAGAAAACATTTTCATCCGAGTTACAGTTTAATTTCTATGAATTTTCAAAGATTAAAACATTATGTGGAATTATTAATATTAATAGAAAATGAATACTACGCCAGCATGACATCACTGTGACGTCAGCAGTCAACAGGACGGCTGACCAGGTCAAACTGACCACTGGGGCCACAGGGACCCACATGTCAGCCTCTGTGGGTTAACAGTGGATTAATTGTTCACACAGGGTTAATTAGGGGTGTGGGCCCGATGTGTCAGTGAGTATTCTAATTAGGAGATTAGTTTGAAAAACTTAATTATCTTAATTAAGCGCAAGGGCCCACAAGTTAGTGGCAGGGGGTGAATAGTGCCTGCATTGACAGTAGTCAACGCGGTCAACTGAGGTGCTGGGGCCCACGGTCAGCCTCACCGGGGTGGGCCCTACGCTTGTCAGGTCAGCGGCGGCGCCGGAGGAGCTCCGGCGAGCTCGCGCACGACGGCAGATCGCCGAAGATGCTCGGAAAAGCGCCACAAGACACCAAATCGCACGCGGTTTGTTGCATTCGAACGAGGACTCGATGCCGCGCCACGTGGTGTGGTCGGTTGGACTCGGGGGTGACCGGAACTGCGCCGGCGACGAGTGTGGGCGGCGGTGGCTTTCGGGTGGAAGTGGATTAGCAGCAGCAGTGCGCAAACGGGCGAGGCAAAGGGGGGAGCGAGGTCCTACGCGCGCGGGCGAGCTAAATGGGCACTGGCGCGGGACCATTTGGTCGCCGGAAGCTCGTCGGCGATGAGCCCCTGCGGTGATGGGCTCGGGCACGTACGAGACGGCAACTACGGGCACGTTGGGGGTGAGGAGAAGAGAGTGGGGAGGAAGGAGAGCTCACCGCGGAGCACAAGGAGGCTCGGTGGCGGTTTAGGAGCTGCAGGGGCGGCGCCGGAGACGAAGAAGATCGATGGCAGCCGGAGATGGGGACGAGGACGAACGGCGGCTGCGGTGCTTCCCAGCTCCACCTGAGGGCACCAGACGACGGAGTCAACCCCGGCGGAGCTTCACGACAAGACAGCGGATCGAGGCGGTGGCTGTGGCCGCGGTGACGACGGAGAACGGCGGCGACCGCGTCGGTCTCCTCTTCAAAACGAAGCAGAGGGAGAGGTCGATCGGGGGGAGGAGAGGTGCAAGTGGGGGGAAGAGGGGATCGAGGCGACAAGGAGGGAGGGATCCTTATCCCCTCTTCGGCGAGGCGCGTGGCGACGAGCGGGTTCGACGGCGACCACTCTCGCGGGTCGGTCGAACAGGAGAAAGGGGAAGACGACAGGGGAGGGGAAGTGGGGCGGCTGGCGTGGGCCGACGGCCAGCTGGGCCATTTGGTCCAGTGGGGCAGGGGCCTTTTTTCTCTCTATTAGCTTTGTTTTCTATTTTTGTATTTTCTTTTCTTTTATTTATTTCCCTTTCTGTTTTATTTAAATTTAGGGCATCTTAGCATTTTCTAAATATGTGTTTTCTTCACAACAATTACCTATGCATTATTTGGCACTAACCGAACATTTTTGTTCTAATGCTTGAAAACTTTTGTTGTTTGCCATATTTTTGAATTTGAATTTTGAATCGATTTCGAACTAACGCGAGATTAGCAGCAGTAATCGAGGTGATGTGGCATGATTAGCAGAGGTTACTGTAGCTCGATTATCCGGGCGTCACAATTCTCCTCCACTACAAGAAATCTCATCCCGAGATTTAAGAGGTAGTGGAAGGGGGAGGTTTGCTAACGAATCTAGCGGGTCTTCTCATCCTGGCTTGCTCTTCTCGAAGAGGCCGGTCCAATACATTGATGTCTTCATTTCTCTGCTTTAGGTCATCATGATGGAGTCGGCGTCCTTCTTCAGGAACTCCATCATACTTGCGAAATAATAAAGGGTGGGCATTCCGGGAGAACGGACTTCTACAAGGTGGCGGAAAGTAAATCTCAAATTGAAACTTAATAAAATATTGGGAGCAAAGTATGAAGGTCGCATGAGAATTTTCGAGCGGGCATGCAATCGGTCGTTGCCTGAAACGGAGTGTGAAAAGGGGTTCAGAGCAACGAGAATAGGTATTGCGTCTGATACCAGAATAGATCACTAGGAAGGTGGCTCGCGAATTACCTACGAAGCCATGTGCGTGGAATACTTTGTGAACAGGGGGTGAACAGGAGAGTCAGGTTTTGATCCTGTGGAACTGTGGGTTATGGGCCCACCATGTGGGTTAAGGTAGAAGGAGCGGTGGCATCTCGCACGGTCATGATAGCAAGACCTGTCAGAGGGTAACCTATCAGTTATGTCGGCAACAATGTCGGTACCAAGGGCAAGGGACGAAGAGACCCATTTTCCTGCTCGTTGAAACGAGGCGGACCAGTAGGCAAAGTTCTCGTCCATTGGCGGTTACCGGAATGTCATCAACAAAAGTAACAGGGTCTTACTGACAGAATTGTACACCGAGGTCTTTACATAAGCAGGGAATATTAATGCTTAGATCATATAGATCACAAGAAATGTTAAACCAAACAATGGAAAGGAAAATATGATTATCAGAGTAAACAGAACAATGGAAAGGAAAATGTGTTTAAGCACATATTTCAGGGATATATCCTTCCCAAGGACAAGCGGGGCATGATATCCGTGACAGGATATAATGTAGAAACCCTCTAGGTAGGGGGAGAGAAATTTTCATGACATTACCCATACAACGGTGTTTAGATAATTGAGCAAGAAACAATTAGCATTGGGATAAGTGTTCTTGTTGAAAATCGGAGTACCACAGACATGCTTCGAGATAGCATTGACATGGTCTTCAAGCAAAGGTCGGACTTGGATACAAAAAGGATTCATCAGGAACAACATATAGAAGAAGTCTTTCAATTTCCTCAGGGAAGAATGGTTAACCTTGCTAAAAAGGAAATTATAACAAAAGGTCCTCTGGCTAGGGGTGCTAAGTAGAGACCAATGTTATAACTCTTGGAAATATGTTCCAACCATCATATCTGACCGAGATTCAGATCTGATTGGTGTCAGGATAACTCAGACTCGGGATGCCAGAGAAGAAAGGTGCAACACAAATTGTCGAGATGACATTGTAAGATTCTCAGGAAATGATCTATGGAAGCAAGTTCCGAATCATGTGTTCATCATTAAACCAATGAGAGGATGAGGAGGTGGCTAATGATCTCAGCGACAATTCATTGGGATTTCCAAGAGATGGATTTCCACAATTATGTGAACAAGGAGATAACATTTGTCAGATCAAATGATATAAGAAGTATGCTCGAGGAAAACATACACAATTAAACATGGGTTGAAAGGTGCACCCGAAATGTGGGTTGGGTTGCACGCCCAACGTCGGAATGGCGATTGAGCAACCAACACACTAAATTGGAATTATTGTCCAATAACTCTGAAGCAATAGGGTTGCTGGAGATATTAAATTTGCACAACAGAGTTCACTCAACACGGGGACCAAGAAAAGAATGGTGATGGTGAGAAGCATCACTGTATCACAAATTCTTAAGAGGTGGTGTAATTCTCACAAGACATAAGAGATGGTAATGTTCCAAGTAAAGAAGAACAATTGCTGGATGGCAGGGAACTCAAGGTATAACACCAAACACGAACAAGTTGTGTTGGTGGGAAGGCAATAAAGTGGTCGATGATAATAAAATTCATCGAGGGCAAGGATGGTATTTCTCATCATGAATTCAATTGATATCCTAGAAGATCTTAGAATGCTGATGATGATCATGACACATTTGTTGAGAGATTTCATGAAGATGTAATCAACCGGTGATGACATCAAGTCACGGGAATGATGAAGCGAAAGGTTATTGGAACCAAGGGTACGACACAAACTCGAAATCAAACTTGTCGTTCAAGGACAAATGATATGACGAGGAAGATCGACGTAAGATTAGCTCACCGTCGAAACTTTTGCTCCGGGAAGAAGGACCCGGTAGCACAGTTAAAATTTAGCACGATAATGATATAGCCGATCAGGCTAGGAATGGCTTGAAGGATTATTAAACTCGTAAGCCACAAAAAATACTTGAGAGTTATTGAATCGGAGTGCGGAATCGATTCACTTATCGGTGTTCTCGAGTGACTAATAACTCAGAACTTGGGGGAAATCTCAAATCGGTGAGAAGCAATACTTAGATGAAGACTTGCATGAAGCAACATAGTTCTCGAGATACCAGAGGGTAATACTCGAGGAAGAAAAGAAAAATTAGAGGTTGCGGAGATGTATCGATCAACAGAAGGCAAGTGCTTTAACTTGTCTGAGAAATGGAATCAAGGAGAAAATGTGGTCGGAACCACGATTGCAAAGGATCAATACACAGATACCAGACGATATCATATCAAGGAAATAGTTATTATTACAAGAAGCTTCTGTGATAGGATCTACATCGTGTCCATGGGCATGAACACAAAGTTCAAGGTCGACTCCCACTTCTCCAATGCATAACCTTTCATTCACTTCTCATTTTTCGATGAAGTTGTAATGTTTAAATTTTATCTAGCAAAACACCAGAAGAGTATGACTCATGATAGCTCTCAGGTTTACCCGGATCTGGGAAGGCATAGGTTCAACCCTTAGGGGCATCTTGGGAACATATACCACAAGCTTCAATAGTAAATAACACAAGCTCGATAGTAGAGCATGGGTGACAAAAGGAGAGGATACAATTTACCGAAGGCATTATGTATCAGGGAAAGAACTTCTTGAGGTTTTTGTATAAGAAGGACACTGTCGGATGATATTTCAACAAAGGATCCGACGGTCCATAGCGGAGCTGATGTGAGTATCGGCACACAACCAGAGGAAGAAAGAATACAAAGGCATAAGATTATGGCAATATCTAAATACTTCGATGTTTTAAAATCAAAGAAATTATGAATACCAGATCGGTGTATCAGAATCAGATGCCCTGATCAATTACGAGTATGTTGAGTAGACTTAGAGGCACCATCAGTCAATGTTTGATTGGCGGAAAACCAGCTCATATCTGGAATGACGCCTGAGCCAGAAAGACAATTCCTAAGAATCAGGTGATGATTGTGAGAAATCACACACGTATTGAATCGAGGGACTCAAGGTGATAATGACAAAGGACGTCAAAGAATATTGCTAGGCATATGGAATTAACCGCAATGCAGCAGGCAATAAGATTCTCAAGAGCACCAAGCTGTAGAGGATTCTTGGAAGATCGAATGGCATTTCGAAGTATTTTGTGAAACGCATGAACAACTGGGGATGAATGAATCCTCGATAAGTGTGAGGAATTATCCATATGGGTATTCAGGTGGCAAGGAACTGCAAGGCAGTAGGCACAAAATATTCTCGAAACAATAGAGAGGATTTCAGGGTATCTTGTAATAACAAGATCAATTGGGAATAAAAGTAAGGACGGCAGGTTTATGTATTTATCCATAGGGATATTTCGGTGGTAGGGAACTGCAAAAGCGACGGGCACAAATTCTCGAAAGAGTATCGGAGAGTAACTTCGAAATTGTCGGGTGGTAGGTGCGACATATGCCAATGGGTGGTTTATCATTGTGGGAGCCAGTAAGACATCGCCGGTGCCTAGAAACGGGATAAGGCGAAGACATAGACGCCGGCGAATCTTGCCGAGGTTCGGGGCTCTCCGTGGAGATAACACCCCTAGCCCTGCTCTGCGGGGTCTCCGCATGATCACTAGATCAACACAAGTAGCTACAAGTGCTCCTTGAGCTGTTTGGCTAGAAGAAGAAGAAGAAGGGCAGGGCTAGCTCTCCTTTTCTCTCTATGTGGTGTCTAAAACTCTGTGAGATCAACCCTTTGCATGGGTGTCCCGCGGGATTTATATAGGCCTACCCCCTAGGGGTACAATGGTAATCCAGCTGGGCACGGGACCCAGCCGTCAGTGTCTGTGCTCGCCGGCTTCTCCGCCGGTTGTTGGGGCCCGCCGACTGATGGGTCCCGCCGGCTGCCGGCCTCTTGGCCGACAGGCCGGCCCCACCACCTGGGGGCCTCGTCGGCGGCTGGTTACTATTGCCTCGCCCCTGATGACAAGGGCTTTGTCGAGGTGAGCGTGGGTACAGTGCCGCCGCCTTGCGGGCTCTCACTGTAGCATCACCTCGTCTTGTCTCCTTAATGAGGCACACGTTTCGAGGGAGGGAGGTAGCCGGCTATTGGGAGCCGGCTACGCCCCAGGTCGACTAGGGGAGGCCGGGCCGCCTTCGGGCGTCTCTCTGGCTAAAGGGGCCCGCCGCCCGCGGGCCGTACGGGCGCCCGTCGTGGGTACGTTGAGGTCAACATGGCTACAGTGCCGCGCCGGACGGGGGATGGCTGACCCGTACGGCGCCCTGTGGCCATGCATGTTACGGGATTCGGGGGTAGTGGGCTGTACTGCGGCCACACCCCGTCTTATCACCGTTATGTAGGTGCAGCCCTGGTGGGTGCAGTCTTGGCCGGCTTCTGGGAGTCTGCCTTCTTCATGGCCGGCTTCTGGGAGTCGGTCCTCTTGGGGCCGGCTTCCTGGAGTCGGCCATCTCGTAGCTTTCTTCGGGAAGGTTTTTGAGGCCGGGTCACCTTCTGGTAGTCGGCCTTGTGGATAGCCGGCCAGAGGAAGGCGGCCCCATGCTCTAGATGCTTGAAGGCTCGATTGGCCTGATAATTTCTCGAAGAGCCAGGGGGAGTCGGTTAGGCTACCCGTGGCCATTTACTCCGACAGTAGTCCCCGAAGCTGGTTGGGCTTCGAGGCTGAGAGGAGGTCGAGAAGCTCGGTCAGCTTCTTATCTGGACGAGCCAGCAGCTGGGAGCCAGCTTCGGTTGGGCACGCCGTCTTGGCGAAATTTCTGAAGTCCGAAGGCGGGAGTCGGTTGGTGCGCACGCCGGGCCGCGGGCCAGCCACTCGCCGCCCGCGAACCGCGTGGCATCCTCCGGCTGAAAAAAGCCTGCCAACCCACGCGCGCGACAGGACGTCGCCGCAGGCCCGGGGCCCACCGCTCCTACGCCTAGGCCCAGGCGCGGATTCTCTGTGGCCCAAAGCGGGCCGCACGCCTTCTGGCGGCAGTTTCTGCACGTCGTTAGGGTGCAATAATCGCGAGACGTGGGGGAGTGGGCGCAGTTAATCCCACGTCCCCCCCCCATGCCTCGCCTCCTCGGCTTCGCCGCATGAGGCTATAAGTAGGGGGAGGAGGGGAAGCGGCAGATGCTCGCACGCTCGTCCTCTCTCCGCCATCTTCTTCCTCCTCCTTTCCATCGCTGCAGCATCTCGCCGTCGCGCCATCCCGGCAATCTTCACACCACCCCGCAGCTTTGCCGCCGCGGGGCCGTGCTTTCTCCGCCGCCGCATCCTTTCTCGCCAGCTTCTCGCCATCATGCAGTACGGCGGAGACTGGGACGGCTCCAACATCCATATGGACCACATCGACTTCCTCCGCAAGACGCGGCGGTTGCCCGGCAAGGACCAGGTGCGGGTCCGTCTCGCGCTGGAGAAGGTGATCACGCCGGTGCCGGAGGAAGGCGAGCGGGTAATCTTTCGCTCGCACTTCCTGCGCGGCCTCGGTCTGCCCACGAGCACCTTCTTCCGCTCCTTCCTCGAGTTTTATCAGCTCCAGCCGCACCACCTCACTCCAAACACGGTGGTGTTGTTGTCCGCCTTCATCACTATGTGCGAGGGCTTTCTTGGCGTTCTTCCCACCCTCGAGCTCTGCGGGGAATTCTTCCAAACCAAGCTCGGCACCCGCATTCAGGGCACGCCGGCTCAGAGCAGCGCCTTCATCGCGATGCGGAGGCCGGCAGCCGACAACCCCTTCCCCGTCATCACGCTGATCCAGTCGGTGAAGCGCTGGCAGAAGTCGTACTTCTACGTGAAGAACGTCGCCCCGCAAGGCGACTACGTCAACTTGCCGGCTTACGTAGCCGGCCCGCCGGCTGGGAGGCGGCCCCAGTGGTCCTATCGGGCCGTGACGCTGTCGCCGGCTGGAGCCGCCGCCGTCGCCCGACTCCGGGTAATGATCCAGTCGGAGGGCCTCACTGGGTCCGACCTGCTGGCAGCCTTCGTCGTGCGCCGGGTGCTCCCGCTTCAAGGCCACCCTCATCTGATCTATCAGATGAGCCGCCAACTCGATCCGAGTCGGATGTGCACCAAGGAGATGCCTCATGACGAGGTGGCTCATATGGTGAATTATCTCGCGAACTGCAAGCTCTCCGCAGAGTGGCGGTTTGGCAAGGAGCCGTACTCCCGTGCTCATGCCCCGCCTACGGTATGCTTTCTTTATCCTTTCTTCTTTTAGTTTTGTCACCAAGTTTTTCTTGGCCGACTCTGACCAGTCGGCACGTCTTGGCAGAGCCCTCTCCTTCGACCTGCGGCCGGGTCAGCGGGGGCGGATCGCTGATTTCTCCCCGACCGGGCAGAGCATGACTTGGAGGTCCCCGACCTGGGGGCGGCCGCCATGGACGACAACACCGAGGGGGGAGGCGGCGAAGCAGGCGGTGATGCAGGCGGCTCCGGTCATGGAGCCAGCTTCGACGACTGGCCGGATGACGACGAGGCGGAAATCATCCCACGCCGCCAGCCGGCGTCCGACCATGGCGCGGGTTCCTCCGCCACGCTGCCTGCTCGGGGCGGCGCGCAAAAGCACCGGGCCGCGTCGGGCTTGTTCGGCAGTCGGCCGAAGAAGCCCAAGGGCGGGGCGGCGGCGACCAGACGGGATGAGGCGGCCGCGAAGGCGGCCCGCTTCTGCAAGGTGGTGAAGCAGCCACAAACGGTTTCGGCGTAAGTGCAGATTCTCTTGCATACTCCTTCTTCTTTTCTTATCGATTTCTGAATCCTTGTCTAGTCTCAAAAATCAGGGCTCCGCTTTCTCTTGAGCGGGTTGCTGCCGCCTCCGTGGTTGGATCGCCGGGAGGATCCGGGAGCACCCGCTGTGTGGATCCCCGCGCCGAGCTTCAAGCGGCGATGGAGCGAAATGCGCGGGAGGCGCGGGAGGAGCGTGAGGCGGAAGAGCTGAGGGTGGCTGCCGCCAAGGCGGCACAGGAGAAGGCGGAGGAGTCGGCGAAGGCACGAGCCGATGCGGCGGCTAAGGCCCAGGCGGAGGCTGCAGCCGCAGCGGCGGCGGAGGGGGCCTTGCTTGTCACCCCCCTCCGTGTCGCGGCGTCCAAGATCCCGGAGCCCCCGCCGGAGGAAGCCGGCGGCGACCTGCCAGGGTTGGAGAGGGAGGACGACGTTGTCGTCCAGGAGAGGGAGGCGGCACCGCCCTCGCCAACTAGGGCGGCCCAAGGCAGCCGCACTAACGTGCCGCCTGCGCAATCGGCTGGAGGCGAACCGGCTGTGAGGACGGACCTGGTGGTCCAGTCGCCATCGCGCCAGCGCGCGGGGAAGGCAACCTCGGCTCCGGACCCGCAGAAGGCCGCGGGCTCCAGCTCGTCGGCCCAGGACGTGGAGACGGCCAGCGCCAGCTCGGGGTGGACGCCCGGTGGTGGGACGGCCGTGGTGAATGTGGCGGCGCAAGAAGTCCGAAACCAGCTTCAGTCCCAGGCCGCAGCACTGAGGCAGTATAATGACGAGTTCCTCGCGACACGGGCGGCCATTCGGGTAAGTCTTCCCCTTTTTCCTTCTTGATCTTGGTTTCTTCCGTGGGGGCGCGTCAGCGCACCCACTGGGTGTAGTCCTGAGTTCCGAGTCGGCTGCTGAGCAGGCGGCTTGGAACTTCTTGGTAGGCTTTGTTTGCTATCTTGTTCTCATTCGCTTCTCTGTCCGACTTGCTGGACTACCACAACCTCCGTGCGGCTGCCTTCAACTCCCAGGCTCGGGAGCTGACCCAGAAGAATGTTGATCGAACTAAGAGCCGGGGTAAGTACTTCATCTTTTATCTCACGTGGGGGCGCGTCAGCGCACCCACTGGGTGTAGTCCCCGAGATTCGGGCCGACTGCTGAGCAGTCGGGTCGGATCTTTCTTGACGACTTCTTTCTTATTGCTCTTTTCTTCTCTGCCATATCTGCAGCGGCCAACGCCAAATTGAGGGAGCAGCTGGGTGGGACCCAGGCCGCCCTTCGTGCTAAGGAAGCCGAGTTCGACGCCTTGGCTCAGGAGTGTGACCGCTTGGTCAAGAAGCTGGCCGACCAGGAGGAGAGCCACAGGGCGGCCCTGAAGGCGGTGCAGGATAGCGATGCTGCCCTCCAAGCCAAATATGAGACCGAGGCGGCGAGCTGGGCCGAGGCGAGGCAGTCGTTGATCAACGGCTACTGCCAGATCGAAGACTTGGTTGATGGTAGGCCGCCCTCTTATTCATTCCTTGCTTGCCGCTTGCCATTTGGTTCACTCTCTGACTTGGTACTTTTCTCTTCTTTCTCTTTCTTTCTTGTGCAGAGTACTTCCCTGGCAACTCTACTGCCGCCAACCAGGTCATCGAGGCCCACCGCGAGGTGCAAAGGCAGGCTGGCGCTAAGATCGCGTCGAACGCTCGCCGGTCGCTTGAGGAACAGCTCCTGGCGATTCAAGCCCGCCTCTAGCCGGCTCACCGCATGCTCCGCCGGCTTCAGCGTGTTGGGGCGCAGGTGCTGGCCGCTCTCTCGCCCGGCGAGGTGATTCCTCGCACCCCCAGTCGGACTGCCGACTGGCTGGATGTAACGCCCATGATGCGGCTATATCTCCCACGTGTCGAGGCACGACTTAGAGGCATAACCGCATTGTGGTTTTGTCGCAAGAAGGGTCATCTTCACACAATCCCATGTAATGAACAAGAATGGGATAAAGAGTTGGCTTACAATCGCCACTTCACACAATACATAAATATAATTCATACATCATCCAAATACACACATATAGACCGGCTACGGTCAAATCCAGATGAAAATAAGACAACCCCAAATGCTATATCCCCGATCGTCCCAACTGGGCTCCACTACTGATCATCAGGAAAAGACATATAGTAACGACCACGTTCCTCATCGAACTCCCACTTGAGATCGATCCCATCATCTGCACTGGCATCGTCGGCACCTGCAACTATTTTGGTAGAATCTGTGAGTCACGAGGACTCAGCAATATCACACCCGCGAGATCAAGACTATTTAAGCATATAGGAAAGGATGGTGTAATGAGGTGGAGCTGCAGCGGCAATAAGCATATATGGTGGCTAACTTGCGCAAATGAGAGCGAGAAGAGAAACAACGGAACGGTCGTCATCTAGCAATGATCAAGAAGTGATCCTAAACTCCTACTTACGTCATACATAACTCAGACCATGTTCACTTCCCGGACTCCGCCGAGAAGAGACCATCACGGCTACACACGCAGTTGATGTATTTTAATTGGGTCAAGTGACAAGTTCTCTACAACCGGACATTAACAAATTCCCATCTGCCTCATAACCGCGGGCACAGCTTTCGAAAGATAATACCATGCAGGGGTGTCCCAACTTAGCCCATCATAAGCTCTCACGGTCTACGAAGGATAAACCTTCTCCCGGAAAGACCCGATCAGTCTCGGAATCCCGGTTTACAAGACATTTCGACAATGGTAAAACAAGACCAGCAAAGCCGCCCGAATGTGCCGACAAATCCCGATAGGAGCTGCACATATCTCGTTCTCAGGGCACACCGGATGAGCTGTCCGTACAACTAAAACCAATCCTCGAGTTTCCCTAAGGTGGCGCTGCAAAGGGCTCTAGTTTGGACCAGCACTCAGAGGAACACTGGCCCGGGGGTTTAAAATAAAGATGACCCTCGGGCTCTAGAAAACCCGGGGGAAAAAGGCTTAGGTAGCAAATGGTAAAACCAAGGTTGGGCCTTGCTGGAGGAGTTTTATTCAAGGCGAACTGTCAAGGGGGTCCCATAAATCACCCGACCGCGTAAGGAACGCAAACTCAAGGAACATAAAACCGGTATGACAGAAACTAGGGCGGCAAGAGTGGAACAAAACACCAGGCATAAGGCCGAGCCTTCCACCCTTTACCAAATATATAGATGCATTAATAAAATAAGAGATATTGTGATATCACAACATATCCATGTTCCGACATGGAACAAACTTCAACTTCACCTGCAACTAGCAACGCTATAAGAGGGGCTGAGCAAAAGCGGTAACTTAGCCAAACAACGGTTTGCTAGGAAAAGATGGTTAGGGGCTGACATGGCAATATGGGAGACATGATATAGCAAGTGATAGGTCGCGCAGCATGGCAATAGAACGAACAACTAGCAAAGCAAAGATAGAAGTGATTTCGAGGGGTGGTCATCTTGCCTGCAAGGTTCTCAGAGTTGTCGAAATCTTGATCCTCGTAAGCGTACTCAACAGGTTCCTCGTTCACGAACTCGTCTCCCGGCTCTACCCAAGACAAGAACACAAGCAAACGGAACCACAATCAACCACGAGAAATGCACAAGCAACATGATGCAAAACATGTATAATATGCAAGATATGATATGCGATGCATATGCGTGCTCCGGAAGGAAAAAGATGAACAAGGCAGTAACCTGGCAAACCAAGCATGCCACTGGAAAGATGAGATGATTTCGGTCGAAATCGATATAAAGATCACCGGAAACGGATGCGCGGTTTGCAAATGGCAAGCAAAACAAGAATCACACGAATCTGCGATTAACAGCATGATAGCACTTAAAATGCAATAAGTAACAATGCTACAGCACTCCAACATAGCAACAAAGTTCATGGCAGTAATCTACAGGAGATGCTTGACAAAAGATGAACACTGAGCTACGGCTAGATCACAACATATCAAACACAAACAAGCATGGCAAAAGTGCAAAAGATAACAGGATCACAGACGGTGAAATTACTGGACATGGCAGAAAACAGCATCAGGTAGCAATGTTCAGAGCACGAAATCAACATGCTACAGGAGCTTACCATGGCAACAAGGCATTGCAGTATTCTACTAAATGCAGACAACAAAAGTCCCTTACTGACTATAAGCCAAAAAGGACCAGAAGATATGATGGCAAGCATGTAAACATAGCAAGTTTCGTTAACAGGATTCAGACGGCAGAAAAACAGAGCATGGCAGAAATAATGATATGAAGGCATGTTTGTGAGCCTGATGCACTCACCACAAAGCAATGCATGACAAAACAAGCATACCTACAGCAAGATCGCATGTTTATGAAGCTAACCATGGCAAGAACAAATGCATAGCATGTATGGATCAACTACAATACGCTTGGCAAAATTGCATATCATGTTAAGAATCTGCCAGAAATATTTTTATAGCAAAAGTAGAGCAAGATTGAGTCATGCTATGTCTATCCATAATTGCAAACAAGGGCAGGAATAGATCAATTACAACAATAGCTACAAAACATCCTTACTGAACATCTCCAAAATATGCATGGATCTCTCTGTAGCATCAAGTTTACATGGCAACAAAATAACAGCAGACAAGGACTTAGAGAAATCATGAAGTCCCTGAAATCAGAAACATTACGGAGCCTACTTTGTATGCTTGTGCTAGTCACCACAGAGATAACAAAAATACATGGAATACACCCTTGGAAAGATGGCATGGCATACAACAAAACACATGTAGAGCTCATGTCCATAAGATGCACAGATTAAATGATACAAAAATGACAAATCTCCAAGTTCTGATAAGAACCAGAAGATAACAGCAACTAGCCCTCTTACAACAGAGATTTGGGCATCAAGATGACCTCTAATGAACATGGTGCAATTGAACAAAATGTAGAGCATCACGAGGCGAACAATTTGACATATTACACGCGCGAAACGGAGCTACATGCAAGGAGTTATGCACTGTTGAACATGGGTACTTGCTATAACAGAAAAAAAAACTTGGAGGATTTTCGGGCTTCGGGAAAGTCAACGCTCACAGTGCTCTCGATCGGATCTGGCCGAGCAATGGAGTTCGCCGGCGTCGGGAAGAGGAGAGGGCGGCGCGGTGGCTGGCCGGAGGGAGGAGAGGCGGAGGAGGAGCGGCGGCGTCGGTGATGAGGCGCGGGCGCGCGGCGGCGGCGGCCAGTGGCGGGGCGAGCGCGGCGGCGGCGGCGGCGAGCAAGGCGGCGGCGGCGCGGGGTGCGGGGCGGCGGAGAGCGCGGGCCCGCGGGCGGCGCGGTTAACGGCGGCGGGTCGGGCGACACGTGGCGGCCCCCGATTGGGCGGGGCGCGGCGGCGGACGCGTCCGGTCCGGTCCGGACGTGTCCGGCGGCGGAGAGGGAACGGAGCTAGGGTTGGACTGCGCGAAAATCTCGGGGGTCTCACATATTTATAGGTAGAGGGAGCTAGGAGGCTCCAAATGAGGTGCGGTTTTCGCCCACACGATCGTGATCGAACGACCTAGAGCATGAAAGAGAGTTTGGTGGGTTTTGGGCTGGTTTTGAGGGGGGTTTTGCTGCAACACACAAATGGACTTTGCGGATGCCCGGTTAACCGTTGGAGTACCAAACGACCTCCAAATGGAACGAAACTTGACCGGTGGTCTCCCGGTGGTATACTAGGGCCACTTGACAAACCTCGGTCCATTCCGAGAATGTTTGACACCCGCTCACGAAAGAAAACAAGAGGGGTGCACCGGAGGAGATAGGAGCGCCGGATTGCAAAACGGACAACGGGGAAAATGCTCGGATGCATGAGACGAACACGTATGCAAATGCAATGCACATGATGACCTGATATGAAATGCATGACATGAACAAAATACGAAACGACAAACAAAACCCGACCACGGAGGGAAATATCATAGCACATAGCCGAAAATGGCAAGAGTCGGAGTTACAAATATGGAAAGTTACATGCGAGGTGTTACAACACTCCACCACTACGAGAGGATCTCGTCCCGAGATCTAGGACTGAAAGCACTCCGGATATTCGGAACGGAGATGGTCCTCGCGTTCCCAGGTGGCTTCCCGGTCGGAATGGTGCGACCACTTCACTTTCAGGAATTTGATTGACTTGTTGTGAGTCTTGCGCTCATTTTCTTCAAGAATAGCAACGGGGTGCTCATGATAAGACAAATCTTCTTGGAGGTCAATCTCTTCGAAGTTGATAGTGCACTCAGGCGTCTTGAAGCACTTGCGGAGCTGTGACACGTGGAACACATCGTGCACGTTCGCGAAGTTGGAAGGAAGCTCAAGTTGATAGGCGAGGTCGCCTCTTTTGCCAATGATCTTGAAAGGACCCACGTATCTAGGGGCAAGCTTCCCTTTGATACCGAAGCGACGAGTGCCTTTCATTGGAGAGACGCGGAGGTAGACATGGTCTCCGATCTCGAAAACCAAATCACGGTGCTTACTATCATAGTAACTCTTCTGGCGCGATTGCGCGGCTTTGAGATTATCACGGATGACTTTACACATTTCTTCAGCTTCAGTGATTAAGTCATTGCCAAGAAGTTGGCGTTCACCAGTCTCTGACCAATTGAGAGGAGTACGGCACTTTCTGCCATAGAGAATCTCGAATGGGGCCTTGCCCGAACTCGCTTGGAAGCTGTTGTTGTAGGAGAATTCGACATATGGAAGACAATCTTCCCATTTCATGCCAAAGGAAATGACACAAGCCCTGAGCATATCTTCAAGAATTTGATTGACTCGCTCGACTTGGCCACTAGTTTGCGGATGGAAAGCTGTGCTAAAGCGAATGTTTGTGCCCATGGCCTTCTGGAAGGAGTCCCAGAACTTAGAGGTGAAGATGCTTCCACGATCTGAAGAAATCAATTGTGGAATGCCGTGCAAAGAGACAATTCTGGAGGTGTATAGCTCTGCCAACTGAGCTGCTGTGATGGATTCTTTGATTGGAAGGAAATGAGCCACTTTAGAAAGCTTGTCGATGACAACGAAGATAGCATCATTTCCACGCTTGGACTTTGGAAACCCAGTCACGAAGTCCATTTCGATATGATCAAACTTCCATTCTGGGATAGCAAGAGGTTGGAGGAGACCAGCTGGTCGTTGGTGTTCTGCTTTCACTCTTCGACATACATCACATTCATTCACGAATTGAGCAATTTCTCGCTTCATTCGAGTCCACCAATACGACTGCTTGAGGTCATGGTACATCTTCGTACTTCCAGGATGAATGGAAAGAAGAGAATTGTGCGCCTCGTTCATAATGACTTTCCTTAGATCACCTTTAGGAACCACAATCCGGTCCTCGAAGAATAAAGTGTCTCTGTCATCAATGCGATAGCACTTGTATTTGGAAAGACCCTTGTCGATACCACGTTTCACCTTCTTCACCATGGCATCAAGAAGTTGTGCCTCACGAATTTGATCTTCCAAGGTAGGAGAGACTATGAGGTTGGCAAGAAAGCCTTGAGGAACAACTTGGAGATTCAGCTTGCGGAAAGCTTCACAAAGATCCGGTTGGAATGGCTTTAGAATTAGGCTGTTGCAATAAGCCTTCCTGATTAAAGCATCTGCAATGACATTGGCCTTGCCTGGAGTATATTCAATACTCGGATTGTACTCTTGAAACATTTCGACCCATCGAGTCTGCCTGAGGTTGAGGTTGGGCTGAGTGAAGATATACTTGAGACTCTTGTGATCGGTGAAAATGTCCACTTGTCTTCCCAACAAGAGATGTCTCCACGTTATTAATGCATGGACAACTGCCGCCAACTCAAGATCGTGAGTGGGGTAGTTCTTCTCGTTGGGCTTCAACTGACGAGAGGTATAGGCCACAACTTTCTTCTCTTGCATTAACACAGCACCGAGACCTTGGAGAGAAGCATCACAGAAAACTTCAAATGGCTTGGATTCATCAGGAGGAGTCAAGACAGGAGCTGTGACTAGTTTCTCTTTGAGAGTGTTGAAAGCAACGTCACACTCAGGAGACCAGACATACTTCACATGCTTCTGGAGGAGGTTGGAAAGAGGCTTTGCAATCTTAGAGAAATTCTCAACGAATCTTCGACAATAGCTTGCAAGACCAAGAAAACTGCGGAGCTGCTTGACATTCTGAGGAGGTTCCCAATTCACAATTGCGGACACCTTCTCGGGGTTAATAGCGATGCCCTTGGCAGAGATGATGTGACCAAGGAAAAGAACTTCATCAAGCCAAAACTCACATTTAGAGAACTTCGCATAGAATTGATACTCTCTGAACTTGTCGAGCACCAATCGCAAATGTTTGGCATGGTCCTTCTTATTCTTGGAGAAGACCAAGATATCATCGAGATACACCTGGACGAATTCATTGGTATAGGGGTTGAAGATGAAATTCATCATCCGAGAGAATACTGGAGGAGCATTGACAAGGCCGAAAGACACGACAGTATATTCATAAGAACCAAAGCTTGTTCTGAATGCTGTCTTGGGAATATCTTCTTCACGAATGCGAATCTGATGATAACCCATACGAAGGTCAAGCTTGGAGAATACTTTAGCGCCTTTGAGTTGCTCGAATAGCTCATTAGAGCTTCGTGAATATCATGGGAAGTCCTGTTTTGGTCACCAGAAAAGTTTCGGGTGATATCGGTAATGTACCGGGACCACCGGGAGGGTCCCGGGGGTCCACCAAGTGGGGCCACCAGCTCCAGAAGGCTGCGTGAGCCAAGTGTGGGAGAGGACCAGCCCCAGGTGGGCTGGTGCGCCCCCCCACCAAGGCCCAAGGCGCATGAGAGAGTGGGAGGGGGCAAACCCTAGGTCCAGATGGGCCTTAAGGCCCACCCTAGTGGCGCCCCCCCCTCTCCTCCCCTTGGCCGCCCCCCTTGGATGGGATCTAGGGCTGGCCGCCTCCTCTTGGGGTGGGAACCCTAGAGGGGGCGCAGCCCCCTTCCCCCCTATATATAGTTGAGGTCTGGGCTGCCCAAAGGACATGAGAACGTCTCTCTTTCAGCGCAGCCCTACCCCTCTCCCTCCTCCTCCTCTCCCGCGGTGCTTGGCGAAGCCCTGCAGGATTGCCCCGCTCCTCCATCACCACCACGCCGTCGTGCTGCTGCTGGATGGAGTCTTCCCCAACCTCTCCCTCTCTCCTTGCTGGATCAAGGCGTGGGAGACGTCACCGGGCTGCACGTGTGTTGAACGCGGAGGCGCCGTGGTTCGGCGCTTAGATCGGAATCAACCGCGATCTGAATCGCTACGAGTACGACTCCCTCATCCGCGTTCTTGCAACGCTTCCGCATCGCGATCTACAAGGGTATGTAGATGCACTCCCCTTCCCTTCGTTGCTAGATTACTCCATAGATTGATCTTGGTGATGCGTAGAAAATTTTGAATTTCTGCTGCGTTCCCCAACAGTGGCATCATGAGCTAGGTCTATGCGTAGTTTCTATGCACGAGTAGAACACAAAGTAGTTGTGGGCGTAGATGTTGCCAATTCTTCTTGCCGCTACTAGTCTTATCTTGTTTCGGCGGCATTGTGGGATGAAGCGGCCCAGACCGACCTTACATGTACGCTTACGTGAGACAGGTTCCACCGACTGACATGCACTAGTTGCATAAGGTGGCTAGCGGGTGTCTGTCTCTCCCACTTTAGTCGGAACGGATTCGATGAAAAGGGTCCTTATGAAGGGTAAATAGAAATTGGCATATCACGTTGTGGTTTTACGTAGGTAAGAAACGTTCTTGCTAGAAACCTATACAAGCCACGTAAAAACTTGCAACAACAATTAGAGGACGTCTAACTTGTTTTTGCAGCATGTGCTATGTGATGTGATATGGCCAGAAGATGTGATGAATGATATATGTGATGTATGAGATTGATCATATTCTTGTAATAGGAATCACGACTTGCATGTCGATGAGTATGACAACCGGCAGGAGCCATAGGAGTTGTCTTTATTTTTTTTGACCTGCGTGTCATTGAATAACGCCATGTAAATTACTTTACTTTATTGCTAAGCGCGTTAGCCATAGAAGTAGAAGTAATCGTTGGCGTGACAACTTCATGAAGACACAATGATGGAGATCATGATGATGGAGATCATGGTGTCATGCCGGTGACGAAGATGATCATGGTGCCCCGAAGATGGAGATCAAAGGAGCAAAATGATATTGGCCATATCATGTCACTATTTGGTTGCATGTGATGTTTATCATGTTATGCATCTTATTTGCTTAGAACGACGGTAGTAAGTAAGATGATCCCTCACTAAAATATCAAGAGACGTGTTCCCCCTAACTGTACACCGTTGCGAAGGTTCGTTGTTTCGAAGCACCACGTGATGATCGGGTGTGATAGATTCTAATGTTCGAATACAACGGGTGTTGTCGAGCCTAGCATGTACAGACATGGCCTCGGAACACATGCGAAACACTTAGGTTGACTTGACGAGCCTAGCATGTACAGACATGGCCTCGGAACACAAGAGACTGAAAGGTCGAACATGAGTCGTATAGAAGATACGATCAACATGGAGATGTTCACCGATGATGACTAGTCCGTCTCACGTGATGATCGGACACGGCCTAGTTTGACTCGGATCATGTGTCACTTAGATGACTAGAGGGATGTCTATCTGAGTGGGAGTTCATTCAATAATCAGATGAACTTCATTATCATGAACATAGTCAAAAGGTCTTTACAAATTATGTCATACGCTGTAGTTCTACTGTTTAAGATATGTTCCTAGAGAAAATTTAGTTGAAAGTTGGTAGTAGCAATTATGCGGACTGGGTCCGTAAACTGAGGATTGTCCTCATTGCTGCACATAAGGCTTTTGTCCTTAATGCACCGCTCGGTGTGCTGAACCTCAGCATCGTCTGTAGATGTTACGAAGCATCTGACATACACGTTTTGATGACTACGTGACAGTTCAGTGCGTAATGCTAAAGGTTTAGAATTGTGGCACCAGAGACGTTTTTGAAACGTCGCAGAACATGTAAGATGTTCCGAAGACTGAAATTGGGATTTCAGACTAGTGCCCACGTCAAGAGGTATGAGACCTCTGACAAGTTTCTTAAGCCTGCAAGTTAAGGGAGAAAGGCTCAATCGTTGAGCATGTGCTCAGATTGTCTGAGTACTACAATCGCTTGAATAGAGTGGGAGTTAATCTTCCAGATGAGATAGTGATGGTTCTCCATAATCACTGCCACCAAGCTATTAGAGCTTCGTGATGAACTATAAATATCAAGGATAGATGATGATCCTTGAGCAACTCGCGATGTTTGACACCGCGAAAGTAGAAATCAAGAAGGAGCATCAATTGTTGATGGTTACTAAAACCACTAGTTTCTAGAAGGGCAAGGGCAAAAGGGATACTTCATGAAACAACAAATCGTTTGCTGCTCTAGTGAAGAATCCCAAGGTTGAACCCAAACCCGAGACTAAGTGCTTCTGTAATGAGGGGAACGGTCACTGAAGCAGTACTACCCTAGATACTTGGTAGATGAGAAGGCAGGCAAGGTCGACAAAAGTATATTGGATATACGTTATATGAATGTGTACTTTACTAGTACTCCTAGTAGCACCAGGGTATTAGATACCGGTTCGGTTGCTAAGTGTTAGTAACTCGAAATAAAAGCTGCGGAATAAACGGAGACTGGCTAAAGGTGGGATGACGATGTGCATTGGAAGTGTTTCCAAGGTTGATGTGATCAAGCATCGCATGCTCCCTCTACTATCGAGATTTGGTATTTGCGTTGAACATGATTGGATTATGTTTTCGCAATACGGTTATTCATTTAAGGAGAATAATGGTTACTCTGTTTGTTTGAATAATACCTTCAATGGTCTTGCACCTAAAATGAATCTCGATCGCAGTGATACACATGTTCGTGCCAAAAGATATAAAATAGAAATGATAGTACCACATACTTGTGGCACTGCACTTAGAGTCATATTGGTGTAGAACACATGAAGAAGCTCCATGTAGATGGATCTTTGGACTCAGTCGTTTTTGAAAAGATTGAGACATGCGAACCATGTCTATTGGTATATATGCATGAAGAAACTCCATGCAGATGGATCGTTTGGACTCACTTGATTTTGAATCACATGAGACATGCAAATCATACCACATGGGCAAGATGACTGAAAGGCCTCGTTTTCAGTAAGATGGAACAAGAGAGCAACTTATTGGAAGTAATACATTTTGATGTATGCAGTCCAATGAGTGCTGAGGCATGTAGTGGATATCGTTATGTTCTTACTTCACAGATGATTTGAGTAGATGCTGAGTGTATTTACTTGATGAAACACAAGTCTGAATTATTGAAAGGTTCAAGTAATTTCAGAGTGAAGTTGAAGATCGTCGTGACAAGAGGATAAAATGTCTGTGATATGATCATAGAGATGAGTATCTGAGTTACGAGTTTGGCACACAATTAAGACATTGTGGAAAGTGTTTCACAATTAATACCGCCTGGAACACCATAGTGTGATGGTGTGTCCGAACATCATAACTGCACCCTATTGGATATGGTGCATGCCATGATGTCTCTTATCGAATTACCACTATCGTTTATGGGTTAGGAATTAGAGACAACCGCATTCACTTCAAATAGGGCACCACGCAATTCCGTTGAGACGACACCGTTTAGAGAAACCTGAGTTGTCGTTTCTTAAAAGTTTGGGGCTGCGACGCTAATGTGAAAAAGTTTCAGGCTGATAAGCTCGAACCCAAAGCGGATAAATGCATCTTCATAGAAAACTCAAAACAGTTGGTATACCTCCTATTTCAGATCTGGAAGCAAAAGTAATTGCTTCTAGAAACGAGCCCTTTCTCGAGGAAAAGTTTCTCTCGAAAGAATTGAGTGGGAGGATGGTGGAGACTTGATAAGGTTATTGAACCGTCACTTCAACTAGTGTGTAGCAGGGCACAGGAAGTTGTTCCCGTGGCACCTACACCAATTGAAGTGGAAGCTTATGATAGTGATCATGAAACTTCGGATCAAGTCACTACCAAACCTCGTAGGACAACGAGGATGCGTGCTACTTCAGAGTGGTATGTGATCCAGTCTTGAAAGTCATGTTGTTAGACAACAATGAACCTACGAGCTATGGAGAAACGATGGTGGGCCCATATTCCGACAAATGGTTAGAAGCCATGAAATCTGAGATAAATGGATCTTTGAGAAGAAGACGGACGTGGACGGTAATGTTACCGTCTATGAAGCTCGACTTGTGGCAAAGAGTATTTCCACAAGTTCAAGGAGTTGACTACGATGAGTTTTTCTCATCCGTAGCGATGCTTAAGTCCGTCGGAATCATGTTAGCATTAGCTGCATTTATGAAATCTGGCAGATGGATGTCAAAACAAGTTTCCTTACCAGTTTTCGTAAGGAAAGATTGTATGTGATACAATCAGAAAGGTTTTGTCGATCCTAAGGATGCTAAAAGGTATGCTAGCTCCAGCGATCCTTCCATGGACTAGAGCAAGCATCTCGGAGTCAGAATATACGCTTTGATGGAGTGATCAAAGTTTTTGGGTTTATACAAAGTTTGTTAGAAACTTGTATTTACAATAAAGTGAGTGGGAGCGCTACAACATTTCTGATAAGTATATGTGAATGACATATTGTTGATCCGAAATGATGTAAAATTTCTGGAAAGCATAAAGGGTTGTTTGAAAGGAGTTTTTCAAAGGAAGACCTGGATAAAAGCTGCTTACATATTGGGCAAAAGATCTATAGAGATAGATCAAGACGCCCGATGATACTTTCAAAGAACGCACACCTTGACATGTTTTTGAAAGAGTTCAAAATAGATCAGCAAAGAAGGAGTTCTTGGCTGTGTTACAAGATGTGAGTATTGAGTAAGACTCAAGACCTGACCACAGCAGAAGAGAGAGAAAGGACGAAGGTCGTCCCCTATGCTTCAGACGTAGGCTCTACAGTATGCTATGCTGTGTACCGCACATGAAGTGTGCCTTGCCATGAGTTGGTCAAGGGGTACAATAGTGATCCGGGAATGGATCACATGACAGCGGTCGAACTTATCCTTAGTATCTAGTGGACTAAGTAATTTTCTCGATTATGGAGGTGAAAAGGAGTTCGTCGTAAAGGGTTGCGTCGATGCGAACTTTGACACTAATCCGGATGGCTCTGAGTAGTAAACCGGATTCGTATAGTAGAGCAATTATTTGAAATGGCTCCAAATAGCGCGTGGTAGCATCCACAAGATGACATAGATATTCGTAAAGCACACGGATCTGAAAGGTTCAGACCCGTTGACTAATAACCTCTCTCACAAGCATAACATGATCAAACCAGAACTCATTGAGTGTTAATCACATAGAGATGTGAACTAGATTGTTGACTCTAGTGAACTCTTTGGATGTTGGTCACATGGTGATGTGACCTATGAATGTTAATCACATGGTGATGTGGACTAGATTATTGACTCTAGTGCAAGTGGGAGACTGTTGGAAATATGCCCTAGAGGCAATAATAAATAGGTTATTATTATATTTCCTTGTTCATGATAATCGTTTATTATCCATGCTAGAATTGTATTGATAGGAAACTCAGATACATGTGTGGATACATAGACAACACCATGTCCCTAGTAAGCCTCTAGTTGACTAGCTCGTTGATCAATAGATGGTTACGGTTTCCTGACCATGGACATTGGATGTCGTTGATAACGGGATCACATCATTAGGAGAATGATGTGATGGACAAGACCCAATCCTAAGCCTAGCACAAGATCGTGTAGTTCGTTTGCTCAGAGCTTTTCTAATGTCAAGTATCATTTCCTTAGACCATGAGATTGTGCAACTCCCGGATACCGTAGGAATGCTTTGGGTGCACCAAACGTCACAACGTAACTGGGTGGCTATAAAGGTGCGAATTGAGACTGGGATTTGTCACTCCGTGTAAACGGAGAGGTATCTCTGGGCCCACTCGGTAGGACATCATCATAATGTGCACAATGTGACCAAGGAGTTGATCACGGGATGATGTGAGTTATGGAACGAGTAAAGAGACTTGCCGGTAATGAGATTGAACAAGGTATAGGGATACCGACGATCGAATCTCGGGCAAGTAACATATCGATAGACAAAGGGAATCGCATACGGGATTGATTGAATCCCCGACATCGTGGTTCATCCGATGAGATCATCGTGGAACATGTGGGAGCCAACATGGGTATCCAGATCCCGCTGTTGGTTATTGACCGGAGAACGTCTCGGTCATGTCTGCATGGTTCCCGAACCCGTAGGGTCTACACACTTAAGGTCCGATGACGCTAGGGTTATAGGGAAAAGATATATGTGGTTACCGAATGTTGTTCGGAGTCCCGGATGAGATCCCGGACGTCACGAGGAGTTCCGGAATGGTCCGGAGGTAAAGATTTATATATGGGAAGTCCTGTTTTGGTCACCGGAAAAGTTTCGGGTGATATCGGTAATGTACCGGGACCACCGAGAGGGTCCCGGGGGTCCACCAAGTGGGGCCACCAGCCCCAGAAGGCTGCGTGGGCCAAGTGTGGGAGGGGACCAGCCCCAGGTGGGCTGGTGCGCCCCCCCCCACCAAGGCCCAAGGCGCATGGGAGAGTGGGAGGGGGCAAACCCTAGGTCCAGATGGGCCTTAAGGCCCACCCAAGTGGCGCCCCCCCTCCTCCCCTTGGCCGCCCCCCTTGGATGGGATCTAGGGCTGGCCGCCTCCTCTTGGGGTGGGAACCCTAGAGGGGGCGCAGCCCCCTCCCCCCCTATATATAGATGAGGTTTGGGCTGCCCAAAGGACATGAGAACGTCTCTCTTTCGGCGCAGCCCTACCCCTCTCCCTCCTCCTCCTCTCCCGCGGTGCTTGGCGAAGCCCTGCGGGATTGCCACGCTCCTCCATCACCACCACGCCGTCGTGCTGCTGCTGGATGGAGTCTTCCCCAACCTCTCCCTCTCTCCTTGCTGGATCAAGGCATGGGAGACGTCACCGGGCTGCACGTGTGTTGAACGCGGAGGCGCCGTGGTTCGACGCTTAGATCGGAATCAACCGCGATCTGAATCGCTACGAGTACGACTCCCTCATCCGCGTTCTTGCAATGCTTCCGCATCGCGATCTACAAGGGTATGTAGATGCACTCCCCTTCCCTTCGTTGCTAGATTACTCCATAGATTGATCTTGGTGATGCGTAGAAAATTTTGAATTTCTGTTGCTTTCCCCAAGAGCACGCCGGCGTCGGCAATGAGCTCCTGCCACGGACGGCGCCGCCCAAGCCACCCGCGCGCGCCAGCTGCCCCTTGGAGCAGCTCGAGCTTATCCTGGAGCCCGTCGGCGCGCGCTCGTCGCCGCCACGTCGCCCTGCGGCTACAGAACGACGGTCGCCGGCGTTCTTATCCACGGCCGCCGCGGGACCGACCTCGAGCGCCTATATAAGGGGCCCCCAAACTCGTTCAAGCCCTCTGGCGACCTCAGGCTGTCCCCCTAGTGCTCCCCTAGCCGTAGATTGACCGGAAGAGGCCCTCTCCCCCATCTCCGGCAGGTTCGGCCGCCGCCGCCCTCCGGTCCCGCGAGTCGCCAACCGGGCCTCCCCAGCTCAGCTAGCTCCACCACTCGACTCCCCTCGACCTCACGGAGTCGCCCATCCTCTTAGCTTCGATCAAGAGCCACCACAGCCCAAAACCCCAATCATGCCCGAAACCTCCTCCGCCGCGGAGCTCGCCGCCGGCGACTCCCTTCACCCCCACGGCCCCCTCGACCACCAGGAGGACCGCCCTGGAGCCATGGATCCATCCCTGCCCTCCGGAGCCCGCGAGGAGCCGCCAATCGCCGGCGGCGATCACCGGAGTCCCGCCTCCGTTCGGGCAGAGGAAGAGGAGGGAGGAGAGACTAGTCAAACCCGACCAGTGGGCCCGCTGGACCCACTGTCAGCGACCCAGCCCCGCCGACGCATGTTTTAAGTGGAGATGTGTTTCGCAAAATACGTTTTCACTGAACAGAAAGCGTAAGCCCCTCCGAAACGTTTTCTTTTTCTGTTTTATTTTAAAACGGAACTTTGAATCAACTTTGACTGGCTATATCTTTTAAAATAAAACTCCAAGTGAGTTGATTCTTTTTCCTACCTCTCTCAAGTTTCATCTAGTTTATTTTAAGATTTATTTCAAAAATATTTGGGACAACTTTTTGTACTGTTTTTGAGATATTTGTTATTTGAATTTTCTTTTCAAAATAGGAAATGGAGAGAGAAGAAAACTTTCAAAAGTGCACCCCCTTGCATACTCTTGAAGGCAAGCATTCTGAACTCCAGCATAATATTTTTGTAAGGTGTTTTGATACGGTTACAACACCACTTTGACTTGGAGCATACGTTATTTTTATGTAACGATAAAGTCACACACATGAGTGCATATTGGAGATGCTTTACTGTTAGAAATGGATATGCTGGTGATAATGATCATCCTCGCGAGCTTTTCATGCATACCGGCAGGAAGCCAGGAAAGTCGTGGTCTTGGGTAGACACGAGCTTGTCCCTAGTTCCTTGTCGGGACGAGTGTGTCCGGTATGGCATGATGAGGTTTGATGAGCGGTGATTCTGTCTGTCAATGGGAATATATTGGTTATGCTAATCATTCGGAGAATACTTGGACCTCCTGAGTCGGCCGTAGGTCGAGTCTTGTTCAGTAACTTCCCCTACTTGTTTTGTACTACCACTTGTCCCTGCCGCAGGTAGGGTACGGTTCAGTAAGTTGTCAACCCCTTACCAAAGCACACACCGTACAGAGAGGCCATGGTGGAAGATACCGGATGCATCCGGTAGGCATGCCACCTGGTCCGGGGGCATGGGTGTTTCCGGTTGGGACCGAGAGGGGGGCACCCCGTAGAGCACGCGATATAAATTTGATCCCATGCTACATCGAGGTTGTAGCCTCCCCACTTAGAGTTTTGCTTGACAGGTGTCGTGGGTGATTCCAGACACCGGTAAGTTAAGCTGGTGTGTGCAGGTCAGGCGTGTTTTCAATTAAAAGGCCGTATGCGGAATTAGTCCCGATGGACTAAATAAATCCGTTACTCGTAGGTAAAGAGTACACCCTCTGCAGAGGTTATATCTATTCGGATAGCCATGTCCCTGGGTAAGGACTACAGTCTGAGATGGGTCTAGCGACAGTTTTCAGATGGAGAAACGGCTAGACTAGAACTTTGATTTTGACCTATGGCTTATGAGGTATATGACTATTATTATTATGGACTAACCGTTTACTTTATTTGAATTATTGAGTATCCCTGGGACGGTTCTACCTCCTGGATATTCACTGTGATTATTCTTATATAAGCCCTCTCTGTGGTGTCGCTCAGACGCCCGACTGCGGCATGCTTGTTATTTAATTATTCTTTATAAGCCCTTTATGTGGTGTCGCTCAGACGCCCGACTGCGGCATGCTTGTTATTTAATTATTCTTTATAAGCCCTTTATGTGGTGTCGCTCAGACGCCCGACTGCGGCATGCTTGTTATTTAATTATTCTTTATAAGCCCTTTATGTGGTGTCGCGCAGACGCCCGACTGCGGCAGTGTTAATTTATTTGCACCCTCTCGATGAGTCATTTCAGACACTCGATCAGTGCATTCTATTTCTACTCCCGTATTGCATGTTCATATTTTACCTGCATGCGTGCATCATGGATTTCGTTTATTTCGTGACAGATGTTATGATCATAGAATATTTCGGAGCATGATTATCCCTTATTATATTATACCCGTGCTCTTAATGTTTGCGAGTACATTCAAACGTACTCACTGGCTTGTCCCTGGCTATTGTCTTGGCCAGATTCCTTGCTTGGAGAGAGCATTGCGAAGACAACCCCGGAACCTACGCAATGATGATAGCAGCCTCGCGAAGATCGGAGTTATCCTGGTCAGCTGTTCTTGTGGGAAATGGAATCCCATAGACGCAGATGAACCACAAATCGCTTCCGCCATCAACCACTAGAAACCAAGTGTTGTACTCATAGGCCACAATGGTCTTGTACTACATATTTTGTACTTTGCTTGGAATTCTTGTGTCAAGTTGGTGCCTCATCAGGTAACAGTAATCCTGGGGCTGGTGAGTACAAGGCCATTTTCTGGGAAATTAATATCCCGAAAATTCGGTCCTGACAGACTTGGTATCAGAGCCAGGCTGACCATTGGCTAATCCTATCTTAGCCAGGTCAATAAACCTAAGTTAACCAAACCACCAGACCTTAACCTAACCCCGGCCAAGCTTCTCGCGTAAGATAGCCCCACAGTGACCCGACGCCTTTCGGCAGACGGTGCCCAACCTATCAGCCTAGCCCGTCGATCGCGCGCCAGTGACCGACACCTAACACGTCTCATTCGCAAGCGTGCGAAGGAAGACTCCGTCCCCTTTTTCCTATAAAAAGGGCACGCTAGCCACAACACAGCACATCCTCTTTCCCAAACCAAGCCACGATGCCTAGCCCCATCGTTCACAATGAGACCACAGCCACCAACCTTGGAGGTTTTGTGACCGTGCTCGCAAACCTCACCCGCCGTGCCTATGCATTAGAAGAGCCCCCAGAATATGTTGTGTACCAAGGACGAGCGGTGAGAGCCGTCAGTTCTGGGCCACTGTGCACATCTATGGTAAGGGCCTATCGCCAGAACGCCCCTACAGGTTCACGGGAAGGACAACTTCCTTTGAGCCACAAGCCATCCAACTGGCAGCTCGAGAAGCTATAGTTCAACTCCGGCACTTGTCGCCCAGAGTTAACTGTCGCTCGTTCTACTACTACCCCAGTCGTGACGAGTATGGTAGGCTGCCCCAGGTTGCCAACGGAGATCACGAGACAGATCCTACACTATTGCATCTGGTGCGCTATGTAAGCGCACTAGAGCAACTGTTCGATCAAATCACCCTTGATCTGATCACAGCTCGTGGAGAACTGGTTCGCCGAGCCCCGGCAAGAGGAGAAGTGGAGCCCGATGCCGACAACCCAGTCGTGCTGTTCGGACACCCGATCGAGCCCTTGAGGTCCGCCCCAGCCATCAACCAGAATGCTTTGGTGTCCCCAGAAGCGCTTCGTCGCCTTTTGGGAACATGTTCCAACGGGATTGTGGCCAACAACCCCCGCGATGGTCATCACCTCTACCCCGACCCTGCAGCCCCTCAACCTCAACCGGCTAATCCTGACGGTGAAACCCGTGGAGAAGCCTCGGCGTCCGCAAGGCCAGCCCACTTAGACATTAACGTAGTAGACTAAGTCGCTCGAATAGTAACGAGCCTTATTATGTCTACGCCTTGTAATTGTGTGATCTTGTATCTCCATTATTAAATGGTATCTGCTTGTGCGCCCCTAATTTTTGGAGTAGTAGCCATGCATAAGTACGTCAGCGTACAGATGCATCTTTTAAATTCCGGGCGCAGCTACCAAAACCACACCCGACGACACCCACAGCAATGCGTCACATTTATGAGATATGTGTATCTGTGGCTTTGACCTCGACCCCAAACCAGTTACCCTTCACCACGGTAAATAACCCAGCCCCAAGGCTATATAAAGGCCACCACGTGACCTTGCCAAGTACCCCTCACCTTGTGCACAACACGCACAGCCTTTTCTTTGCCATGCCGACCCCCAGTATTTATCTAAGAACTCCAGACGCAACCTCGGGTAGTTTTGTTAAATTATTGTGGGACTTTACCTGCAGTACCATGAGTGCCATCCATCCACCCCAGTACGAGTTGCTCAAATCAAGGATCACCCCATCCACCTCGAAATATTGGGCAGTGGTGCACATCCCTCCCACAAACCCAAACCAAGACCCAACGGAAGTCTCCTTCGTGGGGAAATCCATGCCGACTCCGCATATGGCCATAGAAGCTGCTGCGTACGAAGCGCTCGCTCGTCTTCGATTCGCGGTACCCTATGCCAGCGAACGAGGATATTATTATTTTCCGAGTCGTGCAGCACCCGGAGAAGTTGCATCTTTTCCCGGTGGACGAATTGAGAGGGATCCAGTACTGGCCAACCTTGCACAGTATGTGATCGCTCAGGAGCGTTTGACTCAGCGGGTAATGGGCTATCTCCAGAGCCTCGCTGATTTAAATCCTCAGATCGCTATTGGCAGACCACTGAGGCCTGACCAGGAGAGACGCGTTCATCGACTGGTCAACCCGCTTCCCCCGATAGAAGAAGAGTGCGCCCCAGTACCAGAGACGTTTTCTCAGGATCCTGTCCGTTTACCGTTTTTATTGTAGACGTCACCGCTATGTTTATTATCCCAGTATTTATTTATGTGCTGTAACTTGTACGTGGTATCCAAAAATTTGTACGGCGTACCAAATTTTTGGTTTCAATTATGTGAGCAGTTTTACTGCTGTTAATTTTGTTTTAACTAATTTTCACCCACGATAAAATTCAAGTGAGTTTTCTTTCCCTGAGTTGCTGCAGCGTATATATCCTCACGACATAGATTTTTATTCGCGCAGCACCATAACAGCAGACTCGCAACCACAACCACTCGACCTCGTGCGCTAATTACAAATCCTCGTACTCATTTTGCGCCTAACTGATCACACCCGAGGACATCACAGTCTCAGTAAGAGAGAGATTTGCGAGTAATCATTCGGGCACGAATTGCTCCAGCCCACCGACAGCAGTTAGCGCTCGATGCCGCACCTAATCCTCGTGATCACCGCCACCGCGAAGAGCTAACACTCGAGCGGCAGCATCACGACGATCATCCAGGACCATCGCGCACAAGAGCACGGAGAACCCCAGCAACGTCGCCAAACCTCCACACACCAGGACCACGTACCAGTCCGGCATCGCCTCCGCCATTAGGGCCTCGTCTCGAGCTCCTGCAAACAGCAATGGAGGAGAAGGAGGAAGAAGTAGAAGCGAGGCCAGGTGTGAGGAAGAAGAGAGGAGAACCGCGATCATTTTATAGCTCGAGATCGGTGTACGGTGGGCAAGGTCCACCAGCGCCACTCGTCGCTCGATCGCCGGTGTTCGGAGGCGAGTCCGCGAGCAGTGCCGACAATGCACTGGCCCGCGAGGTGAGTGCACGCTACACCGACAGCTAGCACGCCGCGCACTACCGCAGTACGGCCAAGATGCCCTACGCGCTAGGCGTCGCCGGTGGAGGAAGCGCGGGAAAGCCCGCGGGGGAGAGCAAGAAGAGAAAGCCAGAGGTAGAAGAAGGGGCCGACAGTGGACCCGGGGTCCACCTGTCAGCCCCAGAGAGCACTGTGCTCTGGGGTGCGACCATCGTATTTTAGTAATTTAGAATTTATTCTAAATTACTGTATCCAACGTAGAAATATCTCGTTTTCCCCAACCATGGATATTTCCATGCAACGCCAGTATACCACACTGTGGTTTTACACCACTTATTGCCCTCTCACTGTAGATACGTTGCTATTGCATAGTAGAATGATTTCTTTTGGTAAGAGCAATGTTTGTTCAAAACAGATTTTAACAAATCTCGAGGACGAGATTTTTTCTTAAGGGGGGTAGTGTTGTGACACCCCAAAATTTTGACCTTGTTTTATTGATTAAAATTTTGCCAGGAAATTAAACTTTTCCATTTGTCTAGATTTACCTCTTGATATTGTGAGTTTTTACCTCAAGTGGAAACTTTCCAAAAGTATTATTGGACTTGTATACTCTCTCTATGAAACAATTCTTTATCAGTGGATTTAATTGCAAGATTGCTTTTCCCTGAGCTTTATTCTTTTAAAATGATTTTTCATGAATTTGGAGTCTCTGTTGCACTGCAACCATTTGATTAATGCATTTAAAAATTTCACCAAAATTTGGGGATGTCATGTGATGTTTCCACATCACTTTTATGCAAAAATATCTTTTGGTTATTGGAGATTTTGAGCTCTACATCAACTTTTCAAATCTGGTACAGTAGGTATTTTTGCACTACAACCTATTTAAATATTCCTTTAAAAATTCTTCCAAGTGTTTGGAGATGTCAGTAGATGCATATAATTCAACTTTATACTAAAACCCAGTGATGTTCTTTGAAAAATTTGAGTGAATCAACCTCTTTTTCATTCTGGTCCAGTTTGGTGATTTGTACTGCAACCCTATTTTATTTTGCTCTAGTGCCCATGATCTTTTTCCTGCTTGTAGCCCTCCCTACAAAACCCTTAAGTCCAGGAGAGTGGACCCATTGGAGGATTTTAAGTGCATGCAATGAGACCATTTTCTTTCTGTCCAAAACTGAAGTTTTTGCAAAACTTGCACTAGCAAGTTTCTGGTTTTGCCCAAATGATCTTGCCATCATCACCTACATCCAGAGAGACCCTGACCTGGAGATTTTGGCCACTCCAAGAGTTGCCTAGATACACTTAGCATTCTGTCGAACACGTTGTGTTCATGCACAGTTTTGGCATGTTTTCTAGTTTGCATTGTGATCTTGAGTCCCTAACCCTGTCCTGTTATTTGCCAGCCTCCCTCTAGCACTCTAGGCGGCCCGGGAATTTTCTCGAACACGTCCCGTGCATGCTCTGGGCGCGCCCAGAGCGCACGTTTCGCGCGCGCGCGCACCGAGCCGGCGCATCGCACTGCCGCCCTCGCCGCGTCCCGCCCCTGGCCTTTGCTCGCCTGTAGAGCCACGCCCTGCACTCGCCCACTCGCCAGTACCCTCCAAGCCACCCCTGGCGCCCTACAACGCCGCCGTCAGAAGCCTTTGGCGGCACGCCGGCGTCGGCAGTGAGCTCCTGCCACGGACGGCGCCGCCCAAGCCACCCGCGCGCGCCAGCTGCCCCTTGGAGCAGCTCGAGCTTATCCTGGAGCCCGTCGGCACGCGCTCGTCGCCGCCACGTCGCCCTGCGGCTACAGAACGACGGTTGCCGGCGTTCTTATCCACGGCCGCCGCGGGACCGACCTCGAGCGCCTATATAAGGGGCCCCCAAACTCGTTCAAGCCCTCAGGCGACCTCAGGCTGTCCCCCTAGTGCTCCCCTAGCCGCAAATTGACCGGAAGAGGCCCTCTCCCCCATCTCCGGCAGGTTCGGCCGCCGCCGCCCTCCGGTCCTGCGAGTCGCCAACCGGGCCTCCCCAGCTCAGCTAGCACCACCACTCGACTCCCCTCGACCTCACGGAGTCGCCCATCCTCTTAGCTTCGATCGAGAGCCACCACAGCCCAAAACCCCAATCATGCCCGAAACCTCCTCCGCCGTGGAGCTCGCCGGCGGTGACTCCCTTCACCCCCACGGCCCCCTCGACCACCAGGAGGACCGCCCTGGAGCCATGGATCCATCCCTGCCCTCCGGAGCCCGCGAGGAGCCGCCAATCGCCGGCGGCGATCGCCGGAGTCCCGCCTCCGTTCGGGCAGAGGAAGAGGAGGGAGGAGAGACTAGTCAAACCCGACCAGTGGGCCCGCTGGACCCACTGTCAGCGACCCAACCCCGCCGACGCGTGTTTTAAGTGGAGACGTGTTTCGCAAAATACTTTTTCACTGAACAGAAAGCGTAAGCCCCTCCGAAACGTTTTCTTTTTCTGTTTTATTTTAAAACAGAACTTTGACTCAACTTTGACTGGCTATATCTTTTAAAATAAAACTCCAAATGAGTTGATTCTTTTTCCTACCTCTCTCAAGTTTCATCTAGTTTATTTTAAGATTTATTTCAAAAATATTTGGACAACTTTTTGTACTGTTTTTGAGATATTCGTTATTTGAATTTTTTTTTCAAAATAGGAAATGGAGAGAGAACAAAACTTTCAAAAGTGCACCCCCTTGCATACTCTTGAAGGCAAGCATTCTGAACTCCAGCATAATATTTTTGTAAGGTGTTTTGATATGGTTACAACACCACTTTGACTTGGAGCATACGTTATTTTTATTTAACTATAAAGTCACACACATGAGTGCATATTGGAGATGCTTTACTGTTAGAAATGGATATGCTGGTGATAATGATCATCCTCGCGAGCTTTTCATGCATACCGGCAGGAAGCCGGGAAAGTCGTGGTCTTGGGTAGACACGAGCTTGTCCCTAGTTCCTCGTTGGGACGAGTGTGTCCGGTATGGCATGATGAGGTTTGATGAGCGGTGATTCTGTCTGTCAATGGGAATATATTGGTTATGCTAATCATTCGGAGAATACTTGGGCCTCCTGAGTCGGCCGTAGGTCGAGTCTTGTTCAGTAACTTCCCCTACTTATTTTGTACTACCACTTGTCCCTGCCGCAGGTAGGGTACGGTTCAGTAAGTTGTCAACCCCTTACCAAAGCACACACCGTACAGAGAGGCCATGGTGGAAGATACCGGATGCATCCGGTAGGCATGCCACCTGGTCCGGGGGCATGGGTGTTTCCGGTTGGGACCGAGAGGGGGGCACCACTTAGAGCGCGCGATATAAATTTGATCCCATGCTACGTTGAGGTTGTAGCCTCCCCACTTAGATTTTTGCTTGACAGGTGTCGTGGGTGATTCCAGACACCGGTAAGTTAAGCTGGTGTGTGCAGGTCAGGCGTGTTTTCAATTAAAAGGCCGTAGGCGGAATTAGTCCCGATGGACTAAATAAATCCGTTACTCATAGGTAAAGAGTACACCCTCTGCAGAGGTTATATCTATTCGGATAGCCATGTCCCTGGGTAAGGACTACAGTCTGAGATGGGTCTAGCGACGGTTTTCGGATGGAGAAACGGCTAGACTAGAACTTTGATTTTGACCTATGGCTTATGAGGTATATGACTATTATTATTATGGACTAACCGTTTACTTTATTTGAATTATTGAGTATCCCTGGGACGGTTCTACCTCCTGGATATTCACTGTGATTATTCTTATATAAACACCTCTCTGTGGTGTCGCTCATACGCCCGACTGCGGCATGCTTGTTATTTAATTATTCTTTATAAGCCCTTTATGTGGTGTCGCTCAGACGCCCGACTGGGCATGCTTGTTATTTAATTATTCTTTATAAGCCCTTTATGTGGTGTCGCTCAGACGCTCGACAGCGGCATGCTTTATATTTAATTATTCTTTATAAGCCCTTTATGTGATGTCGCGCAGATGCCCGACTGCGGCAGTGTTAATTTATTTGCACCCTCTCGAGGAGTCATTTCAGACACTCGATCAGTGCATTCTATTTCTACTCCCGTATTGCATGTTCATATTTTACCTGCATGCATGCATCACGGATTTCGTTTATTTCACGACAGACGTTATCATCATAGAATATTTCGGAGCATGATTATCCCTTATTATATTATACCCGTGCTCTTAATGTTTGCGAGTACATTCAAACGTACTCACTGGCTTGTCCCTGGCTATTGTCTTGGCCAGATTCCTTGCTTGGACAGAGCATTGCGAAGACAACCCCGGAACCTACGCAATGATGATAGCAGCCTCGCAAAGATAGGAGTTATCCTGGTCAGCTATTCTTGTGGGAAATGGAATCCCATAGACGCAGATGAACCACAAATCGCTTCCGCCATCAACCACTAGAAACCAAGTGTTGTACTCATAGGCCACAATGGTCTTGTACTACATATTTTGTACTTTGCTTGGAATTCGTGTATCAAGTTGGTGCCTCATCAGCTAACAGTAATCCTGGGGCTGGTGAGTACAAGGCCATTTTCTGGGAAATTAATATCCTGAAAATTCGGTCCTGACAGAAGCCGGTTGACTTGTTTAGGGTAGTACACAGACTCCAGAGGACAGCCGGCAGCTCATTGAGCCAGCAGCCGGCCGAACGCTCCAGTGGTACGACCAGTCGGGGCTTGATGCCGGAGAGCATGAGGCCGTTTGCTCGCTCGACCTGGCCGTTTGACTGCGGGTGGGCAACGGACGCTAAGTCCAGTCGGATGCCCTGTGTCGCGCAGAAACATGCCGGTGCTCCCGTGGCAAAATTCGTGTCGCTGTCGGTGATGATGCTCTGTGGTACACCATACCGAGTAGTGATGTATGCGATGAATGTCACGGCAGTCGGCCCGTTCAGCTTCTTGATTGGCTTCGCTTCGATCCACTTGGTGAATTTGTCCACGGCGACAAGCAGATGTGTCATGCCGCCGCGGGCTGTTTTGAATGGGCCCACCATGTCCAGCCCCCAAATGGCAATGGGCTAGGTGAGGGGGATGGTCTTGAGTGCAGAAGCCGGCAAGTGTTGCTTGGAGCTGAAGACTTGGCATCCTTTGCAGCATTTGACTAATTCCTTGGCGTCTTCCAAAGCAGTCGGCCAGAAGAAACTATGGCGGAAAGCTTTGGCGACAAGTGATCTTGAGGCCTCGTGGTGGCCGCATTCACCTTGGTGGATATCCTTGAGGATTGCTATGCCCTTCTCTGGCTCGACGCAGCGCTGGAAGACTCCAGTGACGCTACGCTTAACAAGTTCTCTGTTTATTATTGCGTATGCTCCGGCTCGGCGCTGAACTAGTCTTGCCGAGATCTCATCAGTCGGCAGATCTCTGTTTGCTAGGAAGTTGAGGATGGGCTGGGCCCATGATGGAGCTGTGACTTCTTCTGTTGTCAGTACGGCTACTGTGACCCGGGTGGGTGGGTTGGGTGGTCGAGAGTTGGAGTCGGCCATCGCCTGTTGTGTCGCTGCAGTCCCTGGGCCGATTGTTGTAGTCCCCGGGCCGACTACTGCAGTCCCCGGGCCGGGTGCGACTACGGCAGTCCCCGGGCCGCTTGTCGAAGTCCCCGAGCCGCCTGCTGGGTTCCCCCAGTCGGATCCGACTACATCAGAGGCAGGCGGTACGAAGATAGAGTCCGATTCTGGAGACGGCTTGATAGACGGTTTGAGGAGGCGCTGGAGAGAGACACCGGTTGGTATAGCTTGTCAGGTGGAGCCGATTCGTGCCAGGGCATCTGCCTGCTCGTTGTCGGCCCGTGGCACGTGGAGGAACTCGCACCCTTCAAAGTATCCGCTGATTTGCTGGACAAGGAATCGATAGCTCGCCATGTTTGCGTCCTTGGCATCCCAGTCGCCAGATGACTGCTGGACCACCAAATCCGAGTCGCCATAACACAGGATCCGGCGTATGCCGAGCTCTTTGGCTAGCTGGAGCCCGTGTATGAGCGCCTCGTACTCAGCCACATTGTTGGAGGCGGCAAAATGGATTTGCAATGTGTATCTGAGCTTGTCGCCCTTGGGAGAGGTGAGGACGATGCCGGCTCCCAAGCCGGTGCGCATCTTGGATCCATCGAATTGCATTCGCCAATGAGTGGAGTCGAGAGCCGGCGGTAGGTACTGGGTCTCGGCCCAGTCGACAAGGAAGTCGGCCAATGCTTGGGACTTGATGGCGGTGCGGGGCTGGTAGAAGATCGTGTAAGGAGCCAGCGCAATGGCCCACTTAGCCACCCAGCCGGATGCATCCCGGTTGCCTATGATCTCGGCAAGCGGGGCGGTGCATATGACCGTGATGGGATGCTCTTGAAAGTAGGGCTTCAGCTTCTTGGCGGCGAAGTACACTCCATAGCACATCTTCTGGTAATGCGGGTAGTTTTGCTTCGAGGTGGACAGTACTTCGCTTAAATAATATACCGGCCTCTGGACTACCTGAGCTCGGCCTTCTTCTGGGCACTTGACTATGATGACTGTACTGACCACTCGGCTAGTCGCAACAATGTAAAGGAGCATGGGCTCTTTCTCAGTGGGCGCTGCCAGGACAGGTGGTGTGGTCAACATCTTCTTCAACTCGTGGAAAGCTTGGTCTGCTTGGTCGTTCCACTCGAAGTGGGTGGACTTCTTCATGAGTCGGTACAGGGGGAGAGCCTTCTCCCCTAGCCGGCTGATAAAGCGGTTTAGGGAGGCCAGGCACCCGTTAAACTTCTGAACGTCTCACAACTTGGTGGGAATCTCCATTATCTCAATGGCCTTGATCTTCACTGGGTTGCACTCAATGCCGTGTTCGGAGACCAAAAAGCCTAGAAGCTGGCCGGCTGGTACTCCAAACACGCATTTCTCGGGGTTGAGCTTGATCTGGAATCGGCGCAAGTTGGCAAATGTTTCTCTGAGGTCTTCCAGCAGGGTGCCGCGCTTCTCCGTCTTCACCACAATATTGTCTACATAGACGTGGGCATTTCTGCCAAGTTGCTTGAGGAGGCATTTCTGCATGCAACACTGAAAAGTGGCACCGGCATTTCTCAAGCCGAATGTCATAGTCAGGTAGCAGAAAGCTCCGAATGGTGTGATGAAGGCGGTCTTCAGGCGGTCGGCTGGGTCCAACTTGATGTGGTGGTATCCTGAGTAAGCATCCAAGAAACTCAACAGCTCGCATCCGGCTGTGGAGTCTATCACTTGATCAATCCGTGGTAGGGCAGACGGATCTTTGGGGCAGGCTTTGTTGAGGCTGGTGTAATCTATACACATACGCCATTTTTGTTCTTCTTCAAGACCAAGACCGGGTTGGCAAGCCACTCTGGAAAAAACACCTCCATAATGAAGCCGGCGGCCAAGAGCCGGGCTATCTCTTCTCCTATGATCCTTCTTTTCTCCTCCGACAGTTGGCGGGGAGGCTGCTTGACTGGTTTCGCGTCCGCTCGGACGTGTAGCTTGTGCTTGGCGAAATCCTTCGGAACACCCGACATGTCCTTTGGGGATCATGCAAAGATGTCCCGATTCTCACGGAGGAAGTCGACGATCTCGCCTTCCTATTTACTGTCCAGGTTTGCACCAATGACAGCAAACCTCTCCGGGTTCTCCGGGTCCAGAGGTATCTTCTTCGTCTCCTTGGCCGGCTGGAACGAGCCCTGAGCATCATACTCCTTGGGGCTGGGGGACAGGGCCGGCTGCTTGCCGGCCATGGCCACGACTCGGTCCAGCATCTTCTTCTCTTCAGCAACCACAAGGGACTCGGTCAGTCGGCTGCTGGCTGCAGCGCACTCGATGGACTTCTTGTAGTCTCCGGCTATAGTGATGATCCCCTTCGAACTCAGCATCTTCATCTTGAGGTAGGCGTAGTGGGCCACAGCCATGAACTTGGCAGGGCAGGTCGGCCAAGCAAGGCGTGGTAAGGGCTCTCTAGATCCACTACTTCAAAACAGATCTGTCGTGGAATTGTCACGGCAGATGTCCTCGAGCTAGGACTTAGTCGTGGAGCCATCGCAACCAGGAAGCTTGAAGGGGTTATGCGGGACAAGGAACACGAGGGTTTATACTGGTTCGGCCCCTTACGGAAGGTAAAAACCTACGTCCAGTTTGAGGTGATATTGATTAGGGTTACGATCGCCAGGGAGCTAAACAGCTATGCCCGGCTCTCCATGAGGTTGTTCTCGCCCTCGAACCGCTGCCGGGTCGTCCCTTTATATAGGGAGGCTGACGCCCAGCAGCTCTTAGAGTCCCGGCCGGCTCATAAGAACGTCCGGCTCGGACTCTAAACTATACTTGCCTTATACTACAAGTCTACTATAATAATGATTGTAACTACAGGCCCTAAGCCATATCCGGGTCTCAGCCCATCTCTGGCCCATCGTCTTGAAACTTGGCTCCGGGCTTCTGGCAATGACCATCCGAAGAGTAACCCGGCCCCTCCTGGCGGGTGACTCTAAGGTCTATATCCTCAACATTAGGCCCCAGATTGACTTGAGCCGGCTCGTGTCAATCTTCAACTCTGCTGACAGAGAAAATCTCCGGCTTACCATTCATGTGAAGGCCATAACCCGGAGTGACGTCATCCTCTGGACTCCGGATAATCCGCCGTGACGTCATCCTCCATTAAGTCCGTTTTTTACTCCGCCAGATCCGCAACGGATCTTTGCTTTTACTGTCTTTCCGAAAATCGAGGCGTCGTGAGGGGGAGATAACCACGTCGTGGTCTCCTTGAATCTCGCGCCCACTTATGACTTCGCCTTATAAATAGGCCGGCCCAACGTGCTCTTCTCACGCTCCCTTTCTTCCTCCTCGCGCCGTCGCTCCTCTGCCCGAGCTCGTGCTCCGCCGCCGTCGTCTCGCCTCCGACCTTCGTCAACCTTGGCCGCTGCATCACCCTGACCCGGACCAGACAAACGGCGGCGACTCCCGCACCTCTTCAGCTCCGGTAAATTCTCACCACCCCGTAGAGTAGATCTACAGTAGGGTTCCTCCAGTTCTTCATAATTCGTTGCGGCCTGCGGTAGTTTTGTTTTTTACCACCCTTCTCTTGATCTTAACTCTGCGTAGAACCACTGCGGTAGATGTTTGAGATCCATTTCACCTGCAAGAAGCCCTCCTTTTACTGCATAAGAACCATGTTCCACCTCAAGAACTTCACCTGCCTCTGTTTTTTAGGTCTAGAAAATTTTCATTTCACCCGACCATTTTGATCCAAAAAAGTTACTGCAATATGTGAAACCTATTTTACCACACTTAGTAAAAACTGCAGCCCTTGAATCTTGGCGACTTATATTTCCGACTTAAAGAAAACACGCGCCGTAGAACTTTCCGGTTTAAAGAGAACCATGCTCTGTAGAATCCTCCGGCTTAACTGCGGTAAGCCGTAGATGACCAACTTATTCTGAATGCCCCTACGGCTTAGATAACCCACCGTATCTGAATATATATCATTAGTCCCCTTCATAAGCCGCCACCTTAGTTTGAACAATAGATCTCCGGCTTATAATTAACCCGGATACTTTTCTCTTTATCATAGACCACCAACCTTCACCATGCCTCCCAAGGCTCCCATCACTTGCAACTGGATGAGATCCAACGTCACTGACGAGACCCTGGCCAACTTTGTTAAGTCCGGATATCTGCCCAAGAAGGAAGTGATGTCCTACCGTGCCCCTGATCCGTCAGAAGAAAGACCACAGCCGAGGGATGGGGAGGTAGTGATCTTTGCGGACCATATGAGCCGGGGCTTCGCACCGCCCGGCTCAAAATTCTTCCGGGACGTGCTCAACTTCTTTGACCTTGGGCCTCAGGATATAGGACCCAACTCCGTATCCAACATCTGCAACTTCCAAGTCTTTTGCGAAGTGTATCTTGGAGAAGAGCCGAGTCTGCTGCTCTTCAGAGAGCTGTTTTATTTAAACCGCCAAAATGAGTGTGCCAACGGGCCAAGTCTGGAATTAGGCGGCATCTCCATCCAACGGCGTAGGGACTGTCTGTTCCCTTACGCAGAGCCGCCGAGCCACCCTAAGGATTGGAATATGACTTGGTTCTACTGCCAAGATACGTCCCCGGCTGATGAGAATCCGCTGCCCGGCTTTCGCCCAACACGCCTAGAGCCGACTCATCCGCTATCCGACAAACTGACTGCCGCGGAACGCCAGCCTCTGCTTCCAACGATCAATAAGATCAAGGCCCTGCTAGGCAACGGTCTGAACGGAATTGATCTGGTCCGGGTCTGGATCTCATGGCGAGTGATCCCATTAAGTCGTCGCCCCGGCTTAATGTGTGAGTACACCGGGCGAAAGGATGACCCGCAGAGGCACAGTCGCAATGATCTTCCAGAAGACGTTGCCGAGGACGAGACCAAGGCTCTTCTAAACGAGAGCTTGGCAGATTGCGGAAGAACCGGGCTAGCCCCCTTCTGCAAGATCAATCCAGCCCCAGTGGTAAGCCGCTGACTTTAACCTTTCAACTTCTTTTGCATGTCACCTCGATCTGAACCATTTTAAGAATTCCTTGCTGTATTTCTCAGGCTGATGATAAATTCTGGCGGGTCAAGTATGACCATGAGGCGGCCAAGAAGGCCAGGAAGGCGAAGAAAGCCGCCCCTCGCAAAAAGGGAAGCAGACCCACTGCTTCGGAGCTACTGCAATTAAGCGACAGCTCCGAGTCAGAGGTAACCCTTAAACCTTTAAACTCTTGCCATATTTGTTGTTTGTTGCTGTCCGCCTTATCAACATTTGCTCACTGACAGGATGACACCGGCGCCAGTAACCCGGTGGTTGAAGAGGTAATGTCACTTTCCTCCGGCTCGGAGCCTTTGCCACAGCTGAAAGTCCGAAGAGTAACCCGGAAAGTAAGCTTTTCACATCCATTAGCTCATCAAGACCCTCAATTTCTTTTGAAGCAGCAGGTTCACGAAAGTCGGCGTCACACCCGGGCCCGCAAAGACACCGACCTCTCCGCCGGGTTACCCGACGCAACCAGGAAGCGTCGTACTGAGGTTTTTTCTCACCTGTACCCTTTTCATCCGTTGGCGGGTGTCATCCGTCAACCACTCAACTCTTCTGACTCCAATTATCAGGAGACCTCCCCCTCTTCGGGTGACTCCATGCAGTCAAGCCTACCGGCCTTCAAGACTGCACCCGGGTAATAACAATCTCCTTACATTATCTGTCTGTACTTACTCTTTGTATGCCTAACACTTCTGCCTTTTCAGTGCCCAAGCAAAGCTCACCAAAAGAGCAAAGAAAACCAGGTCAGCCGGAGTGCCAGACTTGCCTGAACCGGAGGCGACGGCTCAAGAGCCGCCAGCTGCCTGCGCCCCCGAAGCCACCATTCCCATGGACACGGCGCCTGAAGCCCCTGCCCCGACTACCAAAACAACGACCGAAGTGTCAGTTAACCCGGAGGCCTCCGGCTCAGCCCCACCTGCAGACGACCCGGACGTGATAATCACCCGGACGGAATTCGTTGAGCCGGGGAGACCGACCGCGTTGGCCAAATGCTCCGCGAAGGGGGAGTTGCTGCAGCCCCACCGGGTGAATCTGGACCTCTCCAGCTACACCGACTTGAGCATTGGAGAGCTCGTCTCTGGCTATATCAGCCAAGTTCACAAGAGCCGGGATGCCGAGATCGCCATGGTCAACCAGATCCAACAAAAATCTGAGGTATCCTTCTGTTGTCTTCTTACTTACTGCATAGTGACCCTTGTCATGCTAGCCCCCAAGTCGACGACTTACACTTGAGTATGTTGTAGATTTAGGTCCCGGCTTACTGAACTGAGCCGGCAGTACGTAGATAGATATGTTCAATATGCATTAGCCCCCAAGTGCCAAGTGTCTTTGCTTGGAAAGCGCTTGGGACTTATATAATGACTGTTAATAACCCGGAAATATATGCAGGCTATTGGCAAGAAATTAGAGTCGGACCTTGCGGATCTCAAGAGCCGGCTGAAGACACAGGAGATGGAAACGCCAAGTTTGTCTCCAGCATCGCCGCTCAAGAGAAACTGAAGACCGAATTTGATGCTGAGCGGAAGGCCTGGGCTGAGGAGAAGGCCGCATTGGTGACCCGGGTAGAACAGGCGGAGAAGGCCCTCACTGAGAAGACCGCTGAGCTCTCCGGCCTAAAGCGCCAGGTTTCCCAAATGGTGGCTGCTATCTTCGGTAAGTCGCCTCACCGGCTTTCATCAAGTCTGTATATGTTATGATTCATCCTTGTCACCGGCTTATCTGATCTTGTTAAACAGGTCCCAGGAGTGCCAACCTCGACCAGAGCGTGGTCACCAAGTTAAAGGCCATGTACACCCTGGTGGAACAACTCTACACCGGGTCACAGCGCGCCTTAGCCGTGGTGGCCCTATCCAACGAGGTGCCAACCCATCTGGCCGAAGTCCTGCGCCGGCTCGCTGTTCTGCCGCAGCGGATCCAGGAGCTACGCCGAGCCTCTGCAAGAGCCGGAGCAATTGCCGCGCTGAGCCGGGCCAAAGCATTCCTGCCGGAGCTAGACCCGGCAGACATCGCCCTGGGTTACCCAAGCCTGAAGGAAGACGGCTCAGCCTTCGACCAGAAGGACTTCGCAGCATGTGTGAAGGCTGTACGCCCGGTGGCCACCATCATCGGGAATGACACCGACTTAACCAAGTATCAGCCGGGGTACAACGCGGAGAATCAGAGGATTCCAACCCCTCGCTATGAAGCTCTCAATCTGATTCCCCGGGCTCGTCAGCACACCTTCGCCCCGGAGATTGACCCGGCCGGGTTAATTGACGAAGAAGCCCAGTTCGAAGCTCTCAGTGGCATCAACTGGAAGTCGTCAACCTTCGAGGTCTTGGGATCAGCCGGAGCAGAAGACAGGAACGAGCCGGGGACTTCAACTCAGCAGGCATCATAAAGCGGCTGGCGGTTCACCGAACTACGCTCCATCCTTGGGACTTGATGAATTTTGTAATGGAATAGGTGTAACAATTTATCTCTGCCGTGCCATCGTGCACGTAATGAATGCTGAAATCCCTTGAAGTTATCCTTTTGGTGTTCCTCCGGGTCATAATTATCCCTTTGTCCTTCTCAACCTTAAAAGGTGCCTTTAAGTATCTGCATAAAAAGGCAAATCACAAGTCTCAAGGCGGCTGACCACCCTAAGAATCAGGTGTTTGAGATGGATAACCCGGAATATGAATCAAAAAAGACTGGTCCTTAGTTACACTCTGAACATAGCCGTGATAACACACTTAACGGCCTATAAGCATACTTCCGGATTAAATAACCCGGGTAGCACGGTTGGCATCTTAACTCTAATTTACTTGCCTTGATGACATCCATGATGTTCAACTAACAAGATAAACCCAAAATTAAGCGGCAAGTGAGACCCGGCCATGCACACTGTCATAATCAGAGTAAACTTGTGATAAATCAGAACTTAGGGGCTTCCAGTTCGAATACTACCAGAGACCCGGCCCAAAAGGGGTTAAGCCAAGATTCGGATACGATCATATAGCCCCCAGTGGGTGTGGCGATGCCAATCAAGAGGGTACCGACAGCTATGTTCTCTTTGGTTCGAATACGACGCATGTTTGAACAGGAAGCCCCCAAATGATTCTTAAAATTGTTTAACGACGCTGATTCGAATACTATCCACGTCGGTTCTCAGAGGGGTTAAACTGTGATTCAAATATGATCAAAGTTAACTTCCCAATGAGCTCGGCACTTTGCCAATCAAGTGGGTATCGACAGCTATGTTCTCTTTGGTTCGAATACGACCCATGTTCGAACAGGAAGCCCCCAAGTCACCTTACTGCTTACGGCTAGACTCGAATACGATCATAAGCCGGATCCTCCTTTAAATCGGCATGTAAAAAATAACACACGCATAATTGGAGGAGAAAAAAGGACAGAGGTCCTGCTTTATTGCTTATCATAATATATACATGTCTGAGATAAATATGTACACCACGAGAGCCGGTAGCTCAAGTGTAGTAAGGCCGAAGCTGAGCTATATTCCACGGCCGATGGGTCTCCTCCTCAGATTTACGCGAATCTTTATGTTCCCGAATATCAATGAGATAATATGACCCGTTGTGCAAGTTCTTACTGACCACAAAGGGCCCTTCCCAAGGTGGGGATAACTTGTGTGCATCTGTTTGATCCTGGATGAGCCGGAGCACAAGGTCGCCCTCCTGGAAGACCCGGGATTTGACCCGGCGGCTATGATAACGACGCAGGTCTTGTTGGTAAATCGCCGAACGGGCTGCTGCCACATCACGTTGTTCGTCCAACAAGTCCAGAGCATCTTGGCGCGCCTGTTCATTATCCGTCTCAACATAAGCCGCCACACGAGGTGAATCGTGACGGATGTCGCTGGGGAGGACTGCTTCTGCTCCATAAACCATGAAGAAAGGTGTGAAGCCTGTAGACCTGTTAGGAGTAGTGTTGATGCTCCATAAGACGGAGGGCAACTCCTCCACCCAACAACCCGGCGTCCGTTGCAAAGGGACCAAAAGCCGGGGCTTGATGCCCTTCAGAATCTCCTGGTTAGCTCTCTCAGCTTGACCATTGGATTGGGGATGAGCCACTGAGGAAACATCAAGTCGGATATGCTCTCGTTGACAAAACTCTTCCATAGCGCCCTTGGATAGATTGGTGCCGTTGTCAGTTATGATGCTGTGCGGAAAGCCGAAGCGAAAAATCACCTTTTTCATAAATTGAACCGCCGTGGCTGCATCGCACTTGCTAACTGGCTCAGCCTCCACCCACTTCGTGAATTTGTCAACGGCCACCAAGAGGTGGGTCTTCTTATCCTTGGACCGTTTAAAAGGCCCAACCATATCAAGCCCCCAGACCGCAAAGGGCCAAGTGATTGGGATCATCCTCAACTCCTGAGCCGGCACATGAGCCTGTCGTGAGAACCTTTGGCAACCATCACACTTACTGACCAAGTCCTCTGCATCAGTGTGAGCCATCAGCCAATAAAAACCATGACGGAAAGCCTTGGCCACAAGAGATTTTGAACCGGCATGATGGCCACAATCCCCTTCATGGATCTCGCACAAGATCTCTTGACCTTCCTCAGGGGAGATACAACGCTGAAATGCCCCTGAAACACTGCGATGATGCAACTCGCCATCAATAACAATCATTGACTTAGCCCGCCGGGTTATTTGCCTGGCCAGAGTTTCATCCTCAGGCAACTCTCCCCGGGTTATATAAGCCAGATATGGCATTGTCCAGTCTGGTATGACATGAAGAGCCGCCACCAGTCGTGCCTCCGGGTCAGGGACAGCCAAGTCCTCTTCTGTAGGCAACTTAACCGAGGGGTTATACAGGACATCCAGGAAAGTGTTAGGCGGCACCGGCTTTCGCTGAGAGCCTAGCTGGCTTAAAGCATCAGCCGCCTCGTTCTTCCTGCGATCAATGTGCTCCACTTGGTATCCCTGGAAATGCCCAGCAATGGCATCAACCTCGCGGCGATAAGCCGCCATGACAGGATCCTTAGAATCCCAGGTGCCTGATACTTGTTGAGCCACCAAGTCTGAGTCACCAAAGCACCTTACCCGGCTTAAGCTCATCTCCTTAGCCACCCGAAGACCGTGGAGCAAAGCCTCATATTCAGCCGCATTGTTAGTGCAAGGAAACATCAACCGTAGCACATAATGGAACTTGTCACCTTTAGGGGAAGCCAATACAACACCAGCCCCCGAGCCCTCCAACTGTCTGGACCCATCGAAGTGGATAGTCCAATAAGTGTTATCCGGCTTTTGCTCAGGCACTTGAGACTCCGTCCAATCGTTGATGAAATCCACCAAAGCCTGAGATTTAACAGCAGTGCGTGGCACATATTTGAGGCCATGAGGTCCAAGTTCTATAGCCCACTTAGCAATTCTCCCTGTAGCCTCTCTGTTCTGGATAATATCACCAAGAGGGGCAGAACTGACCACAGTGATGGGATGACCCTGAAAATAATGTTTGAGCTTCCGGCTCGCCATGAACACACCGTATACGAGCTTCTGCCAATGCGGGTACCGCTGCTTGGACTCAATGAGCACCTCGCTGACATAATAAACCGGCCGCTGAACCGGATGCTCCTTACCCGCCTCCTTGCGCTCCACTACAATAGCCACGCTGACGGCTCGTGCGTTTGCCGCCACATATAGTAGCAAGGGCTCCTTATCAACCGGAGCAGCAAGGACGGGGGGCTCTGCCAGTTGCTTTTTCAAATCCTCAAAAGCGGTATTAGCTGCATCATTCCAGATAAAGTTATCAGTTTTCTTCATCAACTGATATAGGGGCATAGCTTTCTCACCCAAACGGCTTATAAACCGGCTTAAAGCAGCGATGCAACCCGCCAAACGCTGAATGTCATTTATACATGCCGGCTTAGCTAGGGAGGTGATAGCCTTGATCTTCTCCGGGTTAGCCTCAATGCCTCTGTCAGAAACCAAGAAGCCCAATAGTTTGCCTGCAGGAACACCAAAAACACACTTGGCCGGGTTAAGCATCATCTTGTAGACCCGGAGATTATCGAAGGTTTCCCTTAAGTCATCTATCAGGGTTTCCTCCTTGATGGATTTAACCACAATATCATCCACGTAAGCGTGAACATTGCGCCCGATCTGTTTATGAAGACAATTCTGTACACAACGCTGGTAAGTCGCCTATGCACACTTGAGTCCAAAGGGCATAGACACATAGCAGAAGGCTCCAAAGGGAGTGATGAACGCCGTCTTCTCCTGTTCCTTAACTGCCATCTTAATCTGATGATACCCGGAATAGGCATCCAAGAAACTTAAGCGTGCACAACCTGCCGTAGCATCAATGATTTGATCAATACGGGGGAGAGCAAAAGGATCAGCCGGACACGCCTTGTTCAAGTCCGTGTAGTCCACACACATCCGCCAGGTGCCGTTCTTCTTGAGTACGAGCACCGGGTTGGCCAACCACTCCGGGTGAAAAACCTCAACAATGAACCCGGCCGCCAAGAGCCGGGCCACCTCTTCACCAATAGCTTTCCGCCTCTCTTCGTTAAACCGTCGAAGGAACTGTCTAACCGGCTTAAATTTTGGATCAACATTGAGAGTGTGCTCAGCGAGTTCTCTAGGTACACCTGGCATGTGAGAAGGTTTCCACGCGAAGATGTCCCTATTCTCACGGATGAACTCGATGAGCGCGCTTTCCTATTTCGGGTCCAGATTTGCACTAATGCTAAACTGCTGAGACGAGTCACCTGGAACAAAATCAACAAGTTTAGTCTCATCAGCTGATTTAAATTTCATTGCTGGTTCATTCTCCGTGGTTGGCTTTTTCAGAGAGGTCATATCTGTTGGGTCAACATTGTCTTTGTAAAACTTCAACTCCTCTGTAGCACAAACAGACTCTGCATAAGCCGCGTCGCCTTCCTCGCACTCCAGAGCCACCTTTCGGCTGCCGTGAACCGTAATAGTCCCGTTGTGACCCGTCATTTTGAGCTGTAAGTACACGTAGAACGGCCGTGCCATGAACTTGGCATAAGCCGGCCGTCCAAATATAGCATGGTATGGACTTCTTATCTTGACCACCTCAACGGTCAGCTTCTCCACCCTGTAGTTGTTCTCATCACCAAAAGCCACTTCCAATTCGATCTTGCCGACTGGATAAGCCGACTTACCGGGTACCACACCATGGAAGATAGTGTTTGACTGGCTGAGGTTCTTATCGACTAGCCCCATACGACGGAAAGTCTCATAATAGAGGATATTGATGCTGCTGCCTCCATCCATGATTACCTTTGTGAACTTATAGCCTCCCACCTGAGGAGCCACCACTAAGGCCAAGTGGCCCGGGTTATCCACCCGGGGAGGGTGATCCTCCCTACTCCACACTATAGGCTGCTCATACCACCGCAAGTAACGTGGAACCGCCGGCTTAACAGCATTAACAGCCCTCTTGTGAAGCTTCTCGTCTCGTTTGCACAAACTAGTGGTGAACACATGATACTGTCCACCGCTAAGCTGCTTTGGGTTGGTCTGATAACCCCCCTGCTGCTGTTGATGGCCCTGACCAGACTGTTGATTAAAGCCCCCTTGACCGTTCTGAGGACCGGAATTTGAGCCGCCGCCCGGGCCATGAAAGCCGCCGGCGCCTGAGCCGCCGCCCGGGCCATTGTAACTCTTAAAGGCCTTCATGATCGCGCAATCCTTCCACAGGTGAGTCGCTGGCTTCTCTCTAGAGCCATGCCTTGGACAAGGTTCATTTAACAGCTGCTCCAGCGTTGGACCTGACCCGCCGCCTCGGGGAGGGGGCCTCCCCTTGCGTCGCTGGTTATTACCTTGGGAGTTGGCGTTGGCTACAAACTCTAGGCTGCCATCGGCCTTACGCTTGCCTCCTCCTTGGTTCCCCGGGTTAAACTGAGGACCCTTGCCGTTGCCATTCTTCTTTCCCTTCCCTGCCCTTTCATCGTCTGAAGGGGGATCCTTGGTACCATCGGAATCGGCGTACTTGACAAGAGCCGCCATTAGGGTACCCATATCGGTGCAGTCGCGCTTGAGCCGCCCAAGCTTCATTTTAAGGGGCACAAAGCGATAGTTCTGTTCCAACATTAAGACTGCAGAGCCGGCATCCATCTTATCTGATGAATGTATGATCTCCTTGACCCGGCGAACCCAATGGGTCGTGGACTCACCCTCTTGCTGCTTATAGTTAGTCAAATCCACAATTGACATAGATTGCCTGCAGGTATCTTTGAAGTTTTGAATGAACCGGGCTTTCAGCTCAGCCCAAGACCCAATGGAGTTCGGCGGTAACCCTTTCAACCACGTGCGGGCAGTTCCATCTAACATCATGGTGAAATATTTGGCCATGGCCGCCTCACTGACCTCCAGCAATTCCATAGCCATCTCATAACTCTCAATCCAGGCTGCAGGCTGTAAGTCCGCTGTATAGTTAGGCACCTTCCTAGAGCCCTTGAAGTCCTTAGGTAGACGTTCATTACGGATGGCTGGTACCAAACAAGGGACACCCCTGGTCCTGGTAGAAATTCCCACATCAACGGACGTCGTCGGATAAGTCGGGGGGGTCTGATAAGCCGTCAATTGAGGTGCCTGCTTTGCCTCTTGCCGCGCTTGGTCTGTTGCGTAGAAGGCTCCATTATGAGCCGGGCCATGGCCAGGGGGCGGGTCGTGGCGTCGTACATTACTTGAACCGGTTGCTGAGACCATGTGCCGGCTGTAACTCGGGCTCTGGCCTGGACGAGGGGTCGAGTGGATCCTGTCGCGGCTGTAGGAGTACGCCTCTTGCTGCGCTAGTGCCGTCTGCAGGAGTTCCCAGACCCGGCGGGTTTCGATGGCCGCCGAAGAATCGCCGTCAACGGGGAGAGCCGCCAGCCGTGCTGCCGCAGCTACCATGTTCTCCAGCGGGTTATCATAATGACCCGGGGGTATTGGCACATACTGAGGCAGGGCAGGGGGCACCTGGGGAGGCCCCATCACTCGTGGCTGAATAAGGGGTCCAGACCCGGGCGCAATGACCCCTGGCGGGTTACTAGACCCTGCACCCGGCGTGTTGAAGAGATTGCGTGGATCGTAAACCGGCGGGAGTCGAGACTGGGCCTTCCGATGCCTCCTTCTCATGACCTCGTTGGCCGCGTTCTGATCCATCGTGAGTTGGAAGGACTGCGCCTGAATCAGCTGGGTCCGGGCGTCGAGAGCCGCCCGCTCTGCAGCCAGCCTGATTCCAATTTTAACTATGCCACCTCCGCATCATGCCGAGCTTGATCCGCCAGGTCAACTGCGGCGGTTAAATGGGCCGTCATCTTGTCCGTGAGATCCATCAGCACCTGAGCCGGAGAAGGCACCGGGTTTCCCGATCCAGCAGCGGGGTTCTGAACAGGCTGTGCACCAGCCATAAAAACTCCGACCTGACTTGGCGGCTCAAAAAGATCCGGAATACTGTCGCCATCGGAACAACCCATGAGCCTGCCATCTTGAAGTTGGCACAATGAGTTTGACTCATCGGTGGCCGACTCGTCGTCAGAGTCGGCGGCCGCCTCATCGCCGGACCCGGATGGATCAAAGGGCCCTCCATGGATGCATCCCACAAAAGCGCGCCTTAAGGCAGGCCGGGCCCGGGCGGGTTGTGCGCGCTGAGCCGTTTCGATGAGGTCGGCGCAGAGATCCGGCTCGGGGCCCAGCTCACCAATCTTGCCAATGAAGACATGAATTGCGCCAAAGGGGACCCGGTACCCGTACTCAATTGAGCCGGCGTCGGGGCCCCAGTCCGCATCGTCGATGTAGAGCTTGCTGCGACGACTCTTGGTCATCCGGCCCACAGCGTATCCCTTGAGCCCTTCGAAGCTGCCCTTCAAGAACTCAAATCCACCGTGCGCGAGCCCCACGGTGGGCGCCAACTGTCGTGGAATTGTCACGGCAGATGTCCTCGAGCTAGGACTTAGTCGTGGAGCCATCGCAACCAGGAAGCTTGAAGGGGTTATGCGGGACAAGGAACACGAGGGTTTATACTGGTTCGGCCCCTTACGGAAGGTAAAAGCCTACGTCCAGTTTGAGGTGATATTGATTAGGGTTACGATCGCCAGGGAGCTAAACAGCTATGCCCGGCTCTCGATGAGGTTGTTCTCGCCCTCGAACCGCTGCCGGGTCGTCCCTTTATATAGGGAGGCTGACGCCCAGCAGCTCTTAGAGTCCCGGCCGGCTCATAAGAACGTCCGGCTCGGACTCTAAACTATACTTGCCTTATACTACAAGTCTACTATAATAATGATTGTAAATACAGGCCCTAAGCCATATCCGGGTCTCAGCCCATCTCTGGCCCATCGTCTTAAAACTTGGCTCCGGGCTTCTGGCAATGACCATCCGAAGAGTAACCCGGCCCCTCCTGGCGGGTGACTCTAAGGTCTATATCCTCAACAAGATCGCTTCTCGGCGAAAGTGATCCTTGTCTCTGAAGAGAACATCCATCTTGATCTTGCCGATTGGGGAACAGGACAGGCCGGGTACGATGCCATGGAACACAGTCCGGCTTGGCATGAGCTGCTTCGCCTTGAGGTTCAACTTCTCCATGGTGTCGCGGTACAGTATGTTGATGCTGCTTCCGCCATCAATCAGCACGCGGGAGAAACGGGCAGCTCGCCTTTCCGTCGCGAGGGTGACGTCCAACACCAATGTGTAGGAGCCAGGAGACGGCATCACCTCTGGGTGATCAGCCCGGCTCCAGCTGATAGGCCTTTCAGACCAATGCATGAACTCGGGGTTGCTGGAGGCGACCACGTTGACTTCTTGGTGCTGTCGGCGCCGACTGCGCTTGTCTTCAATCTAGCTCGTGAAGACGACGTAGGCGGCATGCTCATTTGGGAACTCATCCTGAATGGCTCCGACTGCTGGTCGAACAGCCGGCTGCTGAGGGGATGGAGGCGGCGGGCCGGGAGGCGGAGGTGGCACCAGCCCCTCGCCCTTGGAGATCCGCGTGAGCCAGTGGCACTTCTGGGTCGTGTGGTTGGACAGCTTCGCGCCGCTGTGAAACTTGCAGGGGCATCGAGAGTTTGCTCGTAGGAGAAGGCCGGCTGCCAAGCCAGCTTGCCGCCCTTCTTCTTGGGAGCAGGCCACTCTTCGGGCTGTTCGTCTTCGACGGTGGCCACCTGCCGACTGGTGGAAGGCGGCATAGGGGCCTTGCGCTTGTGGTCGTTCTGGTAGGGGCGTTGGTTGGAGTCACCAGCCGGCGTCTTGGGAGCCGGAGCGAGCACCTTTCCAGAGGCGTCCACTCGGATCTCGGTCTTCATCGAGGAGTCGGCCGTGGCGTACTTGTCTGCTATGACCAGCAGCTCGTCGAGGGTAGTCGGCTCGTCGCAGAGGAGTCGGTGCTTGAGGAGGGTGCCCTCTCGGCACCCGGCGGTGAAGTATTCTATGGCTTGAACCTCGTGCACCCCCTCGCAGGAGTTGCGGAGCTCGGCCCAACGCGTGAGGTAGTCGCGAGTCGATTCGCTGGGCCCTTGGACGCATAAGGAGAGCTGGCGGGGCTTGGGAGGACGCTTGTATGTGCTGGTGAAGTTGCGGACGAAGACTTCCATGAAGTCTAGCCAGCTGTTGACGCTGTAGGGCTTGAGGTTGTTCAGCTAGGTGCGTGCTGTGCCTTGAAGCATGAGAGGGACGTACTTCACGGCAACGTGCCTGTTGCCGTTTGCTATGCTGACTGCGGTAGAGTAGTCGATCAGCCAATCTTCCGGCTTCATGGAGCCGTTGTACTTTGGCGTGTCTCTGGGGAGTGAGAACCCTTTGGGGAAGGGCTCGTCGCAGATGCGGGGGCCAATGCAAGGCGGGCCGACATCATCTTCTTCTTCTAGCGCCAGGGATCGCGCTAGGCGGTCGATCCGGTGGCGGGCATCATTCTCGCCGACTCCTTCACGGTGGCCTAGTCGGCCACCGAGAGTCAGATGCATGACAGGCGGCGGGGTGGGATATCTCTCCCCACGAGGCGGGGGGGACGCGGATTGCCTTGTCGTTCCACCGCTCGGGGGCAGCCTTCTGCGTCGTGCTCGATGGTGACCCGAGTCCGGCTGCGGCTAGCAGCCGGCTCCTTGTCTTTCCTTGTGCGGGCGCCGCTTGCAGTCGGCGTCCGGGATGTCGCGGTGTGTTCTCGGCGTGGGGGAGGACTCTCAGCGCGGGCGCTGGCTTCATGCCGTTCTACGGCCGCGTCGATCAGCTGCTGGATGTGCCTAGTCATGTAGGGGAGCTCATCAGCCCCCAGCCCGTTCAGCTCTTCTGCGGCCGCCTGAGCGGCACGCAGGTTCTCGAGTGGCGTGGCGTAGACTGGGCGGTCTGCTCCCAGCATGCTTGCAATGGCCGCGCCGCGCTTCTTGACGAGGCCGGCTCGGCTCGTTCCTCCAGGAGGCGACGTACCAAAGGCGGCACGGTTGACTTCGCGCTGGTGAGCCTCAGTGTGGCGTCTCATGGATGCTATCTTCTGGCCCTCCGCGATGAGGGCGAGGCGGCGTGCCTCCAGATTCTCGGCGTCGGCGTCGGCCGGGATGGGGACGGACAAGTCGTGCAGCGCCGCTTGTAGGGCGTCGTGGGCGTTCTCGCCCGAGTCGGTGCCGTGGCTGATGACCAGCACCTCAGTGACAGCGCTGCTGCCACTGTCGGCTTGAGGGAGAGGGTTGTCGATGATCACCACGTCGGTGGGGAAGGCGTCAAGTGATGCCGTGTCGGAGTCGACAAGCATCGGGTCGGTGGAGCCGACCGACTCCAAGTCCACAGCAAGCTCGCTGGAGACGTGAAGCTGGTCGAGGAGGCTCACAAGGCGGCTCTCGGGGTAGTCTGTGCCCGCGTCGGACGCGGGCTCGTCGGAGATGCGAGTCTCGCCAAGAAGGTCAGTGAGGCAGCTCGCCGCGTAGGCGTCGTCGACGCCTTGCAGCGCATCAGGGCAAGCGCCATCGGGCGTAGCGGGCTGGCTATGCTCGCGGGGGAGGAAAAGGGTTCCCGTCCAGAACAGGTCTCCGGACGACGGTGCACCTGGCCCCACGGTGGGCGCCAAATGTCGGGTGGTAGGTGCGACATATGCCAACGGGTGGCTTATCATTGTGGGAGCCAGTAAGACATCGCCGGTGCCTGGAAACGGGATAAGGCGAAGACATGCACGCCGGCGAATCTTACCCAGGTTCGGGGCTCTCCGTGGAGACAACACCCCTAGTCCTGCTCTGCGGGATCTCCGCATGATCACTAGATCAACACAAGTAGCTACAAGTGCTCCTTGAGCTGTTTGGCTAGAAGAAGAAGAAGGGCAAGGCTAGCTCTCCTTTTCTCTCTATGTGGTGTCTAAAACTCTGTGAGATCAACCCTTTGCATGGGTGTCCCGGGGGATTTATATAGGCCTACCCCCCAGGGGTACAATGGTAATCCGGCTGGGCGCGGGTCCCAGCCGTTAGTGTCTGTGCTCGCCGGCTTCTCCGCCGGTTGTTGGGGCCCGCCGACTGGTGGGTCCCGCCGGCTGCCGGCCTCTTGGCCGATAGGCCGGCCCCACCACCTGGGGGCCTCGTCGGTGGTTGGTTACTGTTGCCTCGCCCCTGATGACGAGGGCTTTGTCGAGGTGAGCGTGGCTACAGCGCCGCCGCCTTGCGGGCTCTCACTGTAGCCTCACCTCGTCTTGTCTCCTTAATGAGGCACACGTTTCAAGGGTGGGAGGTAGCCGGCTATTGGGAGCCGGCTATGCCCCAGGCCGACTAGGGGAGGCCGGGCCGCCTTCGAGCATCTCTCTGGCTAAAGGGGCCCGCCGCCCGCGTGCCGTACTGGCGCCCGTCATGGGTGACGTTGAGGTCAACATGGCTATAGTGCCGCGCCGGACGGGGGATGGCTGACCCGTACGGCGCCATGTGGCCATGCATGTTCCGGGATTCGGGGGTAGTGGGCTGTACTGCGGCCATGCCCCGTCTTATCACCGTTATGTGGGTGCAGCCCTGGTGGGTGCAGTCTTGGCCGGCTTCTAGGAGTCGGCCTTCTTCATGGCCGGCTTTTGGGAGTCGGTCCTCTTGGGGCCGGCTTCCTGGAGTCGGCCATCTCGTAGCTTTCTTCGGGAAGGTTTTTGAGGCCGGGTCGCCTTCTGGTAGTCGGCCTTGGGGATAGCTGGCCAGAGGAAGGCGGCCCCGTGATTTGGATGCTTGAAGGCTCGATTGGCCTGATAATTTCTCGAAGAGCCAGGGGGAGTCGGTTAGGCTACCCATGGCCATTTACTCCAACAGAAATCTTCTGGTGCAGCAGTCGACCATCGATAATAAGATGCTCTCCGGGTGAAAGTGATCACGAGATCCTAATGTTAGATTTAGCAGAATTCATTTAGCCCGAATAGAAGAGAGATCAGAGTCCCAGAGTATAGACAAGGAGTAAATGATCCTAATACCACCCAATGGCGACATGGGCCCGTAAGACACACAGCCATGTTAGTAAAAGTTTTGCAATGTCTAAACTCGACTTCGGCCAAGGAGTGTGGAAGGGGGATTCCTACAGGCAGCTAGCTCTGATACCAACTTGTGACGCCCCCGATTCAATCGTACACTAATCATACACGCAAATGTGTACGATCAAGATCGAGGACTCACGGGAAGATATCACAACACAACTCTAGACACAAATTAAAATAAAACAAGCTTTATATTACAAGCCAGGGGCCTCGAAGGCTCGAATACATAAGCTCGAAAATACAAGAGTCAGCGGAAGCAATAATATCTGAGTATAGACATAAGTTAAACAAGATTACCTTAAGAAGGCTAGCACAAAAGTAGCAACGATCGAAAAGGCAAGGCCATCTTCCTGGGACCTCCTTACTACTCCTCAAAACCGAACTCCACGTAGAATCATCCTCGGGATCTCTAGCTCCTGGACTCCAGCATCTGGTTGTGACAACCAGGTATAGAAAGGGGAAAAGAGGGAGAAAAGCAACCGTGAGTACTCATCCAAAGTACTCGCAAGCAAGGAGCTACACTACATATGCATGGGTATATGTGTAAAGGGCCATATCGTGTGACACCCAAGTTTTTATTTGGATTTTTCAAAAGATTTTATTTGACTTGAGGGGAGTGATTTAAATTTTTTTTCTTCAAGAGAACTCTCACTCTCAAATATTTTTCTTTATGGCAAAAGTTTTATTTGGATTCAACCAAGATCTGTCTTTGGTCTTGGAGGTTCTTGCCTTTCACTTGGACTCAAGACAAAATATTTTCACTTGGGATATGACTTTTGAAAGTCTCCTTGAGATTTGCACTATGGCTTTTGGAAAATCCTTTGCCACTTTCAATAATTCCTTCTTGCCATGGCCTTAGTGCAAATCCCCTCTCCTAACCCTTTCCTCACCTTTGGATCATGATTTGCATCAAATCCAGCAAGTTGAACCTCCCCATGTGATTATTTCCATTTATATTCTATTCAAATAAATTTCTGCCTTCTTTTCTAGCAGTTGGAGATTTACAAAGGAACTCCACTTTCTGTCTTGATTTTTGCCCCCAAACCTTTTTCCCCTCCTAGTCCTTTGAACCCTCAATCAAGAACCATGAAGATCCACTGGTCTTCAGTTCAAAATTTGCAAACTACACCTGCTGCAAGTTTGGACCAGATTTGTCAAATTTGGTGAAATTCATTCAAAACCTTCTCCAAAAATTCCAAGTAAAATCAGGCAGCCTCTGGGTGCATTGAGTGGTCACCTCACCAAGTTACAGCTCCAGAAAAATTCATCTCATTGCAAAATCATTCTGCCGAACACCTGCAGTGCACTGTCTATGTCAAGTTCAGAAAGTTCAGAGAACACTGCAGTGGCCTGCTGTCGTTTTCTTCAGAGAAGGACGTCGATCTCGCCAGTACCACCACGTCGCCTTGCTCCTCGTCCCCGCCCTCTTGTTCCTGCACCACACGAACGCCTGGCGCCTTGCGGGCGTCGGCGACGAGCAGCAGAAGGTGCGCCGCCCCGTGATCGACGCCGGCGGCGGCTTTGCGGGCGCCAGCGGGAGACACGGCGCCGACGGCGCCACCCAGCGCCGCCCAAACCACCGGAGCTCGCCGCGTGGCCTTCCACTCCCCCAAACGCGCTGCCACTCTCGTCGTGAACCGCAGGGCAAGGAGCGCGCTCTCTGCCGCCGTTGAGCCCGTGCGGTCACCTCACCGTGGACCGACGCCATTACGCCAAGACCGACCCCATTTAGCTGTGAAACGACTCCAGTAACCTCCACTGATGCTGCCTGGCCACTCAAACCTCCTGCCAATCCACTGCTCCACCGTAATCGCTCGCCGGAGATTCTCCGTTCACGGCCACCCCGTCGATCTGCCTATAAATAGAGGCCCCGAGCTTCAACTCGAGCACCCACCATCCCTGCACTCCCCCTAGAGCAAGCCTAGCCACTGGAAGAGCCCCGAGGAGGTCTCCTTCCTCGACTCTGGCCGCCGCGACCCGCCACGGGATACAGCCCGATTCGCCCCCGTGTGTGCTCCTCCGCCCCCATTCTCTTGCCAGTAGCTTCACCTTGCATCCCTCGTTCTGACCCGCGCCTCAATTCGTAGTTTGCAGCCCCCCACCGGAGTTCCCCATCCTCACCCGAGCCGCCGTCCGCCGGAGATAGTGTCGCCGTCGACATAGTGCTCCCCGTTGGACGAATCCACCACCCACCGATGCGGAAGAAGACGCTGAAGCTCTTGGTACCCTCCGTTTCTCCTAACTCACCGTGGTTCGACGCCGGCGTCCACCGCAGTCTTCGGGCGCCGGCGAGCTTTTTAAACCTGACAGGTGGACCCCGCCTGTCAGCCTCTATTCTATTCTCCTTCGAACTGTTTTCTGTTGGCGCCTTCGGGCAAATACGTTTTCTCCTTTGCGCTTGCGCATTCCCAACCGAAGCGTTTTCTGTTTTCTCAGTTAAAACCCTGGAACTTTTCTGTTTCATTACAGATAAGTCCCTGGACAGAAACCTTTATAACTTTTTAATAAAAAGGTATTTTTGAGTGATTCTTTTTCTGACAATCTTCAAATTTTGTCTAGTTTTTTATGGGATTTATTTGAAAAATATTTGGAGAAGTTTCTGTGCAAGTGTTGGTTTTCACGTTAGTACCCGTTTCGTGATTGCCGTAGGTTCCGGAAGAGGTGAACGAGCCGCGAACTTCGCCGAGCTAGACTCCGAATTCTCCGAACCAGGCAAGCATGTTTTGAACATTTGATATGACAGGTGTTTTACATGTTCGCGTGAGAGTTTGTGCGCGGCATATGAGTGTCGGTAAATACCTCGTTGCTGGTAAGGCAACGACCCGGTTGTTCCAAAGTCGCGATGATCTCTGATGAGAGATGTCCTAAGCATGTGGTGACATGAAGGGCAGCAAGGTGGTACTGTTGTAGCATACCAGCCTTGCGTCATCCGACTTTCTCCGACGTTAACGTGGTTGGAGTCACGTTATCATTCCTTTCCCGCATGTTCCAAAGTTGCGATGATCTCTGATGAGAGATGGCCTAATCATGTGGTGACATGAAGGGCAGCAAGGTGGTACTGTTGTAGCATACCAGCCTTGCGTCATCCGACTTTCTCCGACGTTAACGTGGTTGGAGTCACGTTATCGTTCCTTTCCCGCATGTTCCAAAGTTGCGATGATCTCTGATGAGAGATGGCCTAATCATGTGGTGACATGAAGGGCAGCAAGGTGGTACTGTTGTAGCATACCAGCCTTGCGTCATCCGACTTTCTGCGACGTTAACATGGTTGGAGCCACGTTATCGTTCTTTCCCCCTTCCGTGCTACCACATGTCTCATTGCCAGGATGCGGTTTAGTAAGTTGGTAACCTCTTTCCGTGTACACACCAAACAGAGAGGCCGGGATGATGGTACCTAGGCCCAGGATTAAAGCCAGTCATCCGGTCAGGGGGCATGGGTGTTTCCGGTTGGGACCGAGAGGGGGGGCACCCCCTTAGAGCGCGCGTATAGAAATTTGATCCCATGCTACGCGAGGTTGTAGCCTCCCCGTCTCAAGGTTTTTCTTGAACGTCGCCGAGGGTGATCCCTGGCTTCGGATGGTTGAATTGGGTGTGTACTGGTTAGACGTGTTTCTTCCAAAACACCGTATACGGAACTAGTCCCCATGACTACTGAAATCCGTTGGCTGTGGTTAAGTACAAACTCTGCAGAGTCAATTCCTTCCAAATCATCGTATCCATGATCAAGTAATGAAAACATTAGGTCCATATCTATCCGCGTGGAAAACTTGTCGCCGGTGAACAAGCTCAAGTGGTAAATTCAGATTTATTGTTATTCCTGTGGATGGACTAACTTTATATTTGTCGCATGCTTGTTCCCGAACTATTGTATTATTGAGCTGTGATTTAAGCCCTTTATGTGACGTCGCGCAGACGTCCGACTGTGGCGTGTACTTGTTTCTCACTTTAAATATAAGCCCTTTATGTGATGTCGCTCAGACGTCCGACTGTGGCATGCACTGTCTTTAATTTTCTGTTATAAGCCCTTTATGTGGTGTCGCCCCGACGCCCGACTGTGGCATTATTATTACGCATTTTTCCGCTCGAGGAGTCTTTCAGACACTCGTTTGGCACCAGTATTATTATTCCGCATTTTCCGCTCGAGGAGTCTTTCAGACACTTGTTTGGCACCAGTATTATTATTCCGCATTTCCCGCTCGAGGAGACTTTCAGACACTCGTTTGGCACCAGTATTATTATTCCGCATTTTCCGCTCGAGGAGTCTTTCAGACACTCGTTTGGCACCAGTATTACTATTCTGCAGTTTCCGCTCGAGGCGTCATTCAGACCCTCGCTTGGCACCCAATATTTATTATCTCTATGTCTGATCGCACTGGTTAACTTGTTCATGTGCTTCATGTTTACATTTGTTATACCTTATGTCCGAACTGTCTTGCGAGTACTTTCATAGTACTCACCTGGCTTGTTGATTTGGCCAGATGTTGACGAAGGCGATCTCTTGGATGAAGAGTTTGATAGCGCGTCCGATGCCTAGAGGAGTCCCAGTCAGTCCTGCGCGATCCCGGATATTGGTCACTTGTATTGTATACGCTTCCGCCACCCGCAATAAGTCTTCTCGAGCCTCACTCCGACGCTTGAAGAGTTGTAGTCTTCTGGAATCATATCACTCGCTTCGCGATGATATTTCCACCACCGTTATTATCGTGAGTTAGTAGTTTGCCACCCTATCCGCCGTCTTGTTTTAGCGGCGTGCATGTAATAAATTGTTGGGCAGTCTCTGCTCAACCTTGTATTATATTTAGTACTCCTGGTATTTTTCTTCTGTGACCAAGATATTGTCTACCAGTGAGAAGGAATTCTTCCTCGCTGGTCCGTAAAAGGGATTGGTCTCTCAATAATTATTTTATTGAAAAACCGGTCGTGACAAGCTTGGTATCAGAGCCAGGCTGACTGTAGGAAGCCACTAGGTGCGATCGCTAATAGGTTATTAGCGTCTTTTGTGCTTTTTCAGCATTTTGCAATTGTAGCTATTTTCTGTTGGTCATCATAAATTTATGACATGACTACTCAGAATTTTTGCCTACTTTTGTAGATGGCTGGCCAGCAACTGTGAGAATCGAGTGTTCACCAACGTGCCCGAGGGGTTTGTCAAGCTCCTCGTCTCCATCACCAAGCTCGCGATCGGGCCAGCAGCTCGCCCGGAGTTCACACTCTATCAGCACAAGCTCAGTGACGATGTGTCTATGCACCAAGCTGTGGTGCAGTTCAAGGGAGGACGTTCTGCTGCTCGCCACTTCCGTTTCGTGGGAAGGGCCATGCCTACGGAGAGGCATGCCATGCAGATGGCTGCCCGTGAGGCGATAGCTCGCCTTCGGGACATCCTTCCTACGATGAAGACTCGTCGTTACCGCTACCTCCCATGCCATGTGCCTTACACCAGCCACTATGCGTTCGCCTGCCATCGGGGAGAGCGAGATGAAGCCATCGAGATGGTTGTGGAGTATCTCAAGGCTCTGGAGGAATCTTTCGACAACCTCGTAGATGATCTTGTGGCTGCCCGCATGGACTTAGTCCGGGGAGGTCCTGCCAGCAGGAAGGAGCTTCTCAACACGGCGCCGCCCCTGACATTCGTCTCGTCTTCAGCCTCTTATGCGCCGGCCATTTTGGCCACTGCTCGCCGTCTGCCTACCACTGAGGAGTTCGACCGAGTCATCGCTCCCGCTCCAGTCAGAGCCGCACCGCCTGCCGCACACGCTCTACCACTAGTCGCCCCCGCACCATCACCGCAGCGCAGCGTCACGCGCCAGGAGCCAGCTAGAGAGGAGGTGGAGGTTGACTCTCCTGGACCGCTGAGCCTTGCCATCGGCAAGGGGAAGGAGATCTTCACCATCTCCGACTGAGAGCACCGAGTAGCCGCGTGTTATGTCTGCCTGTATGATGTGCTGTTTATTCCTGTATGCTAGTTTGTATTGGTGTGTTTGCTGCCTTCCGGAGTAGTACGCTAGTTTTTAATAACATGTCAGGATGTGTACGCGCATCCTGAGTGTTGTATCACGTGTTTGCTTTTCGCATGTAAGTTTTATGTTGAGCACTTCTTCTCCATGAAAAATCATTTGTGTTTCTTTGAAAACCTTGAAGCCTTTTGATTATTGCCTTTGCGAGATTTTTCTTGTGCTACACAGTTTTTCTCATGGGTTTTGCAAATAATACACCAGACTGGAAAAAATGTCTCGCCCGTGGACTCGCTCCATGCCCAATCAGCCAGAAAAGGTTTACGGGACACAGACCAGCAACAATTTCACTCAGGGTCAGTCCAGCCAACAGGACAGTGAAGCAGCACTGTCTCAAGTATGCCGTCTCTTCGAGCAAAGCCAGCCACAGCACCAAGAGATGATGAACCATGTCATCAACATGGGAAACCACCGTGAACCCTATCAACCCCATTCCAAGTTATCTGAGTTACAGAAGACTCGCCCCTCAACTTTTGCTCACACCGACAGACCACTGGAAGCCGACGATTGGCTTCGTGAGATTGAAAGGAAACTGATTATTGCTCAGTGCTCAGATCATGAGAAGGTGCTTTATGCACCACACTACCTTACTGGAGCAGCCGCAGCATGGTGGGAAAACTTCCTACACATGCATCCCAGGGAACACAACATCACCTGGGAAGAGTTCAAGGAAGGCTTCCGTGGGGCACACATCCCCAGAAGCATCCTAAAGATCAAGAAGAGAGAGTTTGATGACCTGAAGCAAAGAGGCATGTCAGTGACAGAGTACAATGGTCAGTTCACCCAGCTGTCTCGTTATGCCTACGACGAGGACATGACAGAAAGCAAGAAGATGGAAAAATTCCTGGACGGCCTGGCACCAGCACTGAGATGCCAACTGATTGTGCACACCTTTCCGGATTTTAAGACGCTGGTGGACAAGGCCATCACCTTGGAGAATGAGCGCCGTAGTCTGGAAGATATCCGTAAGCGGAAGAGGGACAAGACGACTCTTGCCCGCAGCAACCGAGGCAAGACTGAGGTCCCAAGGACAGACACAAGGAGATCCACGACTACTGAGCCAAGGCCCGTCGGACAATTTCATGCCAGGGATAAGGAGTTCACATACCATCCAGGGGTCACCTGCTATGCCTGTGGTCAACAAGGGCATTATGCTAAACAGTGCCCGAAGCCAAGAGACTCGGCACCCAAGCCGAACAATGGTGGAAATAATCCCACCCCCAAGCGCAACAATTTCAACCCCAACAACAACCACAGGAAGGGTCACCTGAACCATGTGACCAGGGAAGAAGCGCAGAATGCCCCAGACATCGTGCTCGGTACGTTCCCTGTCAACACAGTACCTGCCACGGTTTTGTTTGATTCTGGAGCTTCCCATTCGTTCGTTTCGAAGAGTTTTGTTTCGCAACATGATTTTCCGATACTCCCCTTGGAAAAATCTATGATCATCAAGTCCCCCGAAAATAAGCAAATCGCTCAAGGTTACTGCCAAGGAGTGGTCATTGAGTTTGAAGGACTACAATTCCACGCGAATCTCATCGTGTTGGAAAGTAAAGGACTGGATGTCATTTTAGGGATGGACTGGTTGACCACCAACAAAGGATTCATTGACTGCTTCAATCGGACAGTGATTCTCACTCACCATCACGGCAAGACAATAAGAGTTTCCGCTCAAGAAAGGCCACGATCACAGCAGCCAAAGCTGAAGAAAATGGACATTGCAGAACTGAGGAAGGTTCCAGTGGTATGCGAGTTTCCTGATGTGTTCCCTGAAGAACTACCAGGCATGCCACCAGACCGAGAGATCGAATTCAACATCGAACTAGCACCTGGCACCGCTCCCATCTATAAGAAGCCGTATAGAATGGCACCCTCAGAATTGGTGGAGTTGAAGAAGCAGATAAAGGAATTGTTGGACAAAGGATTTATTTGAGCCAGCTCCTCACCTTGGGGTTCGCCTGTGTTGTTCGCCAAAAAGAAAGATGGGACACTGAGGCTGTGCATAGACTATCGAGCCCTCAATATGGTCACCATCAAAAACAAATATCCGATGCCACGGATCAATGATTTGTTTGACCAGCTCGCACAAGCCAAGGTATTCTCAAAAATTGATTTGAGATCGGGATATCACCAACTGAAGGTACGGACAGAAGATATCCCCAAGACAGCATTCACTTCCAGATATGGGTTATACGAGTTCACAGTGATGCCTTTTGGACTAACGAACGCCCCCGCATATTTCGTCCACCTCATGAACAAAGTGTTCATGAAATTCATGGACAAATTTGTGGTGGTGTTCATTGACGACATTCTGGTTTACTCGAGGACACCAGAAGAGCATGCTGAGCACCTCAGAATTGTTTTGGGAGAATTGAGGAAACATCAGTTGTACGCCAAATTTAGCAAGTGCGAATTTTGGCTAAGACAAGTTGGCTTCTTGGGCCATATACTGAACCAAGAAGGCGTGGCCGTAGACCCAGAAAAAGTCAAGGCCATACTGGACTGGAAGCCGCTCGCCAATGTTACTGATGTGCGGAGTTTCCTGGGAATGGCCGGGTATTACAGAAGATTTATTGAAGGGTTCTCCACTGTGGCGAAACCTATAACCCAGTTACTCAAGAAGGATAAGAAATTCGTATGGACGGAAGCATGCGAGCAGAGCTTCCAAGAACTCAAGAAGAAGCTAACAACCGCACCAGTCTTAACTGTGCCAGACATACACAAGAGCTTTGAAGTGTATTGTGACGCGTCCCGAAAAGGTCTCGGATGCGTGCTAATGCAGGATGGCAAAGTTGTCGCATATGCCTCCAGGCAGCTGCAAAAACATGAGGAAAATTACCCAACACATGACTTGGAGCTAGCAGCAGTCATACATGCACTCAAGGAGTGGAGGCATTTTCTGTTGGGAAATCGCTGTGAAATATATACGGACCATAAGAGCCTCAAATATATTTTCACACAGCCAGAGCTGAATTTACGCCAACGACGCTGGTTGGAACTGGTCAAGGACTATGACGTCGGTATTCACTACCATCCAGGGAAAGCAAATGTAGTGGCCGATGCCCTTAGTCGAAACCCCAGCCCGGACAGTGACGGTCAGCAAAATTTGAGGCCTGAGTTTCAGCGAGAGTTCGCTAGGCTCAACATGATGTTAGTCTCCGAGGGCACCGTATCGAACCTGGAGATACAACCCACCCTGGTGGAACAAATCAAGAAGACTCAACAGGGACATCCCAGCATCGAAGGCATAAAGAAGAAAATGAATCTTCGTAAGACTTCCGAGTTCGTCACCGACAGTGAAGGAACATTATGGTACCGAGACAGACTTTGTGTGCCTAACATTGAGGAACTCAAGCAACAGATCTTGACGGAAAGCCCCACCGCTCCATACTCGATTCATCCTGGAGGAACCAAAATGTACAAGGACATTCAGGAAAGATTTTGGTGGCATGGTATGAAAAGAGATATAGCCACATTCATTGCTTGTTGCGATTCGTGTCAGCGCATCAAGGCCGAGCATCAAAAGCCAGCAGGGCTACTCCAGCCAAACAGAATACCGAAGTGGAAATGGGACGAATTAGGAATGGATTTCATCGTCGGACTACCCCGATCACAGCATGGGAATGACGCCATATGGGTCATCATAGACCGACTAACCAAAGTTGCTCATTTCATTCCCGTGAAGACTACCTACTCCACACAAAGACTGGCAAAACTTTATCTCTCCCGTATAGTTTGTTTGCACGGAGTCCCAAAGACTATAATATCAGACCGAGGCACCCAATTCGTCTCCAAATTTTGGGATCACCTACAACAAGCTCTGGGCACGCAACTAGCCTTTAGTACAGCATACCACCCTCAGACTGATGGACAAACGGAACGTGTGAACCAAATCCTAGAGGATATGCTAAGAGCCTGTGTGCTCACCTATGGATCCAGTTGGGAAGAGAGTTTGCCGTATGCCGAATTTGCTTACAACAACAGTTACCAAGCCAGCTTGCAAATGGCACCCTTTGAAGCATTGTACGGACGAAGGTGTCGTACCCCACTGAATTGGTCAGAAACAGGTGACAGCCGTATCTTTGGCCCAGACATGCTTAAAGAGGCCGAGGAGAAAGTTAAGCAGATCAGGGACAGACTCAAGACAGCACAGAGCCGACAAAAGAGCTACTATGATCAAAAGCACCGTGAGGTCAGCTTTGAACCCGGTGATTCCGTATACCTCCGAGTATCCCCTATGAGGGGTCTACAACGGTTCAAAATTAAGGGGAAGCTAGCCCCAAGATTTATTGGACCATTTTGTGTAAAGGCACGAAGAGGCACGGTAGCCTACCAACTAGACCTCCCCAAGGAGCTGTCAGACGTCCATGACGTGTTCCACGTCTCACAGTTAAGAAAATGTGTGAGCAACCCAGAAAAGCATGTACCTCATGAGGACATTGATATGCAACCAGATCTCACCTACAAAGAAAGGCCAGTAAAGATTTTAGAAGAGTCTGAAAGGAGGACCCGTCAGAAAACGACAAAGTTTTTCAGGGTTCAGTGGAGCAACCACACTGAGGATGAAGCTACATGGGAAAGGGAAGATTTCCTTCGAGCAGAGTATCCATATCTATTTGAGGATCAGTAGAAATCTCGAGGACGAGATTTTTCCTAAGGGGGTAGGTGTTGTGACACCCAAGTTTTTATTTGGATTTTTCAAAAGATTTTATTTGACTTGAGGGGAGTGATTTAAATTTTTTTTCTTCAAGAGAACTCTCACTCTCAAATATTTTTCTTTATGGGAAAAGTTTTATTTGGATTCAACCAAGATCTGTCTTTGGTCTTGGAGGTTCTTGCCTTTCACTTGGACTCAAGACAAAATATTTTCACTTGGGATATGACTTTTGAAAGTCTCCTTGAGATTTGCACTATGGCTTTTGGAGAATCCTTTGCCACTTTCAATAATTCCTTCTTGCCATGGCCTTAGTGCAAATCCCCTCTCCTAACCCTTTCCTCACCTTTGGATCATGATTTGCATCAAATCCAGCAAGTTGAACCTCCCCATGTGATTATTTCCATTTATATTCTATTCAAATAAATTTCTGCCTTCTTTTCTAGCAGTTGGAGATTTACAAAGGAACTCCACTTTCTGTCTTGATTTTTGCCCCCAAACCTTTTTCCCCTCCTAGTCCTTTGAACCCTCAATCAAAAACCATGAAGATCCACTGGTCTTCAGTTCAAAATTTTCAAACTACACCTGCTGCAAGTTTGGACCAGATTTGTCAAATTTGGTGAAATTCATTCAAAACCTTCTCCAAAAATTCCAAGTAAAATCAGGCAGCCTCTGGGTGCATTGAGTGGTCACCTCACCAAGTTACAGCTCCAGAAAAATTCATCTCATTGCAAAATCTTTCTGCCGAACACCTGCAGTGCACTGTCTATGTCAAGTTCAGAAAGTTCAGAGAACACTGCAGTGGCCTGCTGTCGTTTTCTTCAGAGAAGGACGTCGATCTCGCCAGTACCACCGCGTCGCCTTGCTCCTCATCCCCGCCCTCTTGTTCCTGCACCGCACGAACGCCTGGCGCCTTGCGGGCGTCAGTGACGAGCAGCAGAAGGTGCGCCGCCCCGTGACCGACGCCGGTGGCGGCTTTGCGGGCGCCAGCGGGAGACACGGCGCCGACGGCGCCACCCAGCCCCGCCCAAACCACCGGAGCTCGCCGCGTGGCTTCCACTCCCCCGAACGCGTTGTCGCTCTCGTCATGAACCGCAGGGCGCGGAGCGCGCTCTCTGCCGCCATTGAGCCCGTGCGGTCACCTCACCGTGGACCGACGCCATTACGCCAAGACCGACCCCGTTTAGCTGTGAAACGACTCCAGTAACCTCCACTGATGCTGCCTGGCCACTCAAACCTCCTGCCAATCCACTGCTCCACCGTAATCGCTCGCCGGAGATTCTCCGTTCACGGCCACCCCGTCGATCTGCCTATAAATAGAGGCCCCGAGCTTCAACTCGAGCACCCACCATCCCTGCACTCCCCCTAGAGCAAGCCTAGCCACTGGAAGAGCCCCGAGGAGGTCTCCTTCCTCGACTCCGGCCGCCGCGACCCGCCACGGGATCCAGCCCGATTCGCCCCCGTGTGTGCTCCTCCGCCCCCATTCTCTTGCCAGTAGCTTCACCTTGCATCCCTCGTTCTGACCCGCGTCTCAATTCGTAGTTTGCAGCCCCCCACCGGAGTTCCCCATCCTCACCCGAGCCGCCGTCCGCCGGAGATAGTGTCGCCGTCGACGTGGTGCTACCCGTTGGACGAATCCACCACCCACCGACGCGGAAGAAGACGCTGAAGCTCTTGGTACCATCCGTTTCTCCTAACTCGTCGTGGTTCGACGCCGGCGTCCACCGCAGTCTTCGGGCGCCGGCGAGCTTTTTAAACCTCACAGGTGGACCCCGCCTGTCAGCCTCTATTCTATTCTCCTTCGAACCGTTTTCTGTTGGCGCCTTCGGGCAAATACGTTTTCTCCTTTGCGCTTGCGCATTCCCAACCGAAGCGTTTTCTGTTTTCTCAGTTAAAACCCTGGAACTTTTCTGTTTCATTACAGATAAGTCCCTGGACAGAAACCTTTATAACTTTTTAATAAAGAGGTATTTTTGAGTGATTCTTTTTCTGACAATCTTCAAATTTTGTCTAGTTTTTTATGGGATTTATTTGAAAAATATTTGGAGAAGTTTCTGTGCAAGTGTTGGTTTTCACGTTAGTACCCGTTTCGTGATTGCCGTAGGTTCCGGAAGAGGTGAAGGAGCCGCGAACTTCGCCGAGCTAGACTCCGACTTCTCACAATACATAAATATCATTCATACAATCCCATGTAATGAACAAGAATGGGATAAAGAGTTGGCTTACAATCGCCACTTCACACAATACATAAATATCATTCATACATCATCCAAAATACAATCATATAGACCGACTACGGTCAAAATCCAGATGAAAATAAGACAACCCCAAATGCTAGATCCCCGATCGTCCCAACTGGGCTCCACTACTGATCATCGGGAAAAGACACATAATAACGACCACGTTCCTCGTCGAACTCCCACTTGAGATCGACGCCATCATCTGCACTGGCATCGTCGGCACCTGCAACTGTTTTGGAAGTATCTGTGAGTCACGGGGACTCAGCAATCTCACACCCGCGAGATCAAGACTATTTAAGCTTGTAGGAAAGGATGGTGCAAAGAGGTGGAGCTGCAGCGGCAAAAGCATATATGGTGGCTACTTGCGCAAATGGGAGCGAGAAGAGAAGCAATGGAACGGACGTCATCTAGCAATGACCAAGAAGAGGTCCTGAACACCTACTTACGTCATACATAACTCAGACCGTGTTCGCTTCCCGGACTCCGCCGAGAAGAGACCGTCACGGCTACACACGCAGTTGATGTATTTTAATTGGGTCAAGTGACAAGTTATCTACAACCGGACATTAACAAATCCCCATCTGCCTCATAACCGCGGGCACGGCTTTCGAAAGATAATACCCTGCAGGGGTGTCCCAACTTAGCCCATCATAAGCTCTCACGGTCAACGAAGGATAAACCTTCTCCCGGAAAGACCCGATCAGTCTCGGAATCCCGGTTTACAAGACATCTCGACAATGGTAAAACAAGACCAGCAAAGCCGCCCGAATGTGCCGACAAATCCCGATAGGAGCTGCACATATCTCGTTCTCAGGGCACACCGGATTGTCCAAGCTTCCGGTAGGCCAGACCAGAGTTGCCCCTGGTGGCCACCGGCGACTGACAGTTTGGACCAATACTCAGAGGAGCACTGGCCCGGGGGTTTAAAATAAAGATGACCCTCGGGCTCTAGAAAACCCGGGGGAAAAAGGTATAGGTCGCAAATGGTAAAACCAAGGTTGGGCCTTGCTGGAGGAGTTTTATTCAAGGCGAACTGTCAAGGGGGTCCCATAAATCACCCGACCGCGTAAGGAACGCAAACTCAAGGAACATAATCCCGGTATAACAGTAACTAGGGCGGCAAGAGTGGAACAAAACACCAGGCATAAGGCCGAGCCTTCCACCCTTTACCAAAATATATAGATGCATTAATTAAATAAGAGATAGTGTGATATCCCAACATGTCCATGTTCCGACATGGAACAAACTTCAACTTCACCTGCAACTAGCAACGCTATAAGAGGGGCTGAGCAAAAGCGGTAACATAGCCAAACAACGGTTTGCTAGGAAAAGATGGTTAGGGATGACAAGGCTAAAATGGGAGACATGATATAGCAAGTGATAGGTAGCGAGCATGGCAATAGAGCGAACAACTAGCATAGCAAAGATAGAAGTGATTTCGAGGGGTGGTCATCTTGCCTGCAAGGTTCTCAGAGTTGTCGAAAGCTTGATCCTCGTAAGCGTACTCGACAGGTTCCTCGTTCACGAACTCGTCTCCCGGCTTTACCCAAGACAAGAACACAAACAAACGGAACCACAATCAACAACGAGAAATGCACAAGCAACATGATGCAAAACATGTATGATATGCCAGATATGATATGCGATGCGTATGCGTGCTCCGGAAGGAAAAAGATGAACATGGCAGTAACTAGGCAAACCAAGCATGCCACTGGAAAGATGAGATGATTTCGGTCGAAATCGATATAAAGATCACCGGAATCAGATGCACGGTTTGCAAATGGCAAGCAAAACAAGAATGACACTAATCTGCGATAAACAGCAAGATAGCACTTAAAATGCAACAAGTAACAATGCTACAGCACCCCAACATAGCAACAAAGCACATGGCAGTAATCTACAGGAGATGCTTCACAAAATATGAACACTGAGCTACGGCTAGTTCGCAGCATGTCGAGCTCAAACAAGCATGGCAAAAGTGCAAAAGATTACAGGTTCACAGACTTTGTGAAAAACTGGACATGGCAGAAAACAGCATCAGGTAGCAATGTTCAGAGCACGAAACCAACATGCTACAGAAACTTAACATAGCAAAACAAAGCATGGTAGTGTTCTACTAAATTCACATGACAGAAGTCCCTTACTGACCATAAGCAAAAAAGGAGCAGAAGATATGATGGTAAGCATGTAAACATAGCAAGTTCCGTTATCAGGTTTCAGACTTAGCAGAAAACAGAGCATGGCAGAAATATTAATATGTAGGCCTCTTTGTGAGCTTGATGCACTCACTACAGAGCAATGCATGACAAACCAAGCATACCTACAGCAATATGGCATGTTTATGAAGCTATCCATGGTAAGAAAAATAGCATAGCATGTAGGGATCAACTACAATAAGCTTGGCAAAAATGCATATCATGTTAAGAATCTGCCAGAAATATTTTATTGCAAAAGTAGAGCAAGATTGAGTCATGCTATGATACTCTATAATTGCAAAAAATTGCAGTAATGGATCAATTACGACTATAGCTACAAAACATTCTTACTGAACATCTCCAAAATATGCATGGATCTCTGTCTAGCAACAAGTTGACATGGCAACAAAATTACAGCAGACAAGGACTTGGAGAAATCACAAAGTCCCTGAAATCAGAATTATTACGGGACCTACTTTGCATGCTTGTGCTACTCAGCACAGCAATCACAAAACTACATGGACTATACCACTGGAAAGATGGCATGGCATACTTCAAAACACATGTAGAGCTCATGCTCAGAATATGCACAGATTAAATGGTACAAAAATGACAAATCTCCAAGTTCTGTCAAGAACCAGAGAATAACAGCAACTAGCCCTCTTCCAACGAAGATTTGGGCATCAAGATGACCTCTAATAAACATGGTGCAATTGAACAAAATGAAGAGCATCACGAGACAAACAATTTGACATATTATACACGCGAATCGGAGCTACATGCAAGAAGTTATCGCATCTCGAACAGGATCACATGCTGAAGATTTTCCAGGACTAGGAGGAATTTTGAGGGGGGTTCGAGAGAAAGTCAACGGGGCACTGTACCAGATCCGATCGGATCGGGCTCCCGAGCTCGTGCTCGATGGCGACGGCGAGGCAGGGCCGTCGGGGCGGCGGACGGCGAGGGGAACCGGGGCCGGAGGAGGGCACCGGCCGGAGGCGGCGGTCGCCGGTGGGCGCCGGTGGGCGCGGCGGCGCCGGAGGGAGCGCGCGGTGGCGGCGACGGCCGGCCGGCGCGGCGGCGGCGGGGATGCGCCGGCGGGTCGGCGGGGCGGCGGTCGCCGGCGGGCGGCGGGGCGGCGCGGAGGCGCGGACCGGCGGGGAGGCGCTCGGGCAGGCGCGGGCGGCGGCGAACAGGCCGGCGGGCCCGTGGCGGGCTTCGCGGGCCGGCGCGGCGGCGGGGGCGGCGGTGACAGGTGGCGGGCGCTGGTTCGCCGGGCGCGGCGGCGCGTTTGTCCGACGGGCGCTGGACGCGTCCGCCCGCGGAGAGGGGAATTAGGGTTACGGGAGACTGCGATTTCGTTTTCGCGATGCCCACATATAAATAGGTAGAGGGAGATAGGAGGCTTCAAATGAGGTGCGGTTTTCGCCCACACGATCGTGATCGAACGACCTAGAGCATGGAAGTGAGTCTGGTGGGTTTTGGGCTGGTTTTAGAGGGGGGGTTTTCTGGACACTCAAATGGACTTTGCGGATGCCCGGTTAACCGTTGGAGTACCAAACGACCTCCGAATGGAACGAAACTTGACCGGTAGCCTCCGGGTGGTACATTAAGACCACTTGACAAGCCTCGGTCCATTCCGAGAAAGTTTGACACACGCACACGAAAGGAAACAAGAGGGGTGCACCGGAGGAGATAGGAGCGCCGGCTTGGAAAACGGACAACGGGGAAAATGCTCGGATGCATGAGACGAACACGTATGCAAATGCAATGCACATGATGACATGATATGAAAATGCATGACATGACAAAATACAGAACGAAAGACAAAAACCCGACAACGGAGGGAAAAACATAACACATAGCCTGAAATGGCAAGAGTCGGAGTTACAAATATGGCAAGTTGCATGCGGGGTGTTACAGGGGAGGAAGGAGAGCTCACTGCGGAGCACAAGGAGGCCTGGTGGCGGTTTAGGAGCTGCAGGGGGGCGCCGGAGACGAAGAAGATCGACGGCAGCCGGAGATGGGGACGAGGACGAACGGCGGTTGCGGTGCTTCCCAGCTCCACCTGAGGGCACCAGACGACGGAGTCGACCCCAGCGGAGCTTCACGACAAGACGGCGGAGCGATGCGGTGGCTGTGGCCGCGGTGACGACGGAGAACGGTGGCGACTGCGTCGGTCTCCTCTCCAAAACGAAGCAGAGGGAGAGGTGGATCTGGGGGAGGAGAGGTACAAGTGGGGGGAAGAGGGGATCGAGGCGACAAGGAGGGAGGGGATCCTTATCCCCTCTTCGGCGAGGCACGTGGCGACGAGCGGGTTCGAAGGCGACCGCTCGCGCGGGTCGGTCGAACAGGAGAAAGGGGAAGATGACAGGGGAGGGGAAGTGGGCCGGCTGGCGTGGGCCGACGGCCAACTGGGCCGTTTGGTCCAGTGGGGCAGGGGCCTTTTTTCTCTCTGTTAGCTTTGTTTTCTGTTTTTGTATTTTCTTTTCTTTTATTTATTTCCCTTTTCTGTTTTATTTAAATTTAGGGCATCTTAGCATTTTCTAAATATGTGTTTTCTTCACAACAATTACCTATGCAATATTTGGCACTAACCGAACATTTTTGTTCTAATGCTTGAAAACTTTTGTTGTTTGCCATATTTTTGAATTTGAATTTTGAATCGGTTTCGAACTAACGCGAGATTAGCAACAGTAATCGAGGTGACATGGCATCATTAGCAGAGGTTACTGTAGCTTGATTATCCGGGCGTCACAGGCCCTCGGGGACTTTCCCGACTCTGTATTCTTCCAGAAGACTTGTCCTGCAAGGGAAGAATTCATTATATATGTGTATCGTGGTTTTAACTTCTGTATCGCAAGTTTCTCCTTAGTTCTTGTTTAGGGCTATTTTCTGTCAGATTTTCAAGCCCAAGTGTCATGTCTTCTTATTCCTCCAACAACCTGGGAGACGGTGCTTGGTTGCTGCAGATGGAACTTGAAAGAGAGCGGATTGAGGAAGTTACCATGGAAGACGGAGCAAGAGATTCACTAGAAGTTCACCCTCCGTCTTCTGAGAGGGGCACTCTAGCTGGTATCTCCACTACTCCAAACCCACATCAAGCCATGAGTTCGAGTTGATCCAAGGAAGTCAGGAGGTACAAGATGGACCTACCCCGAGGAGGCCCCTAAGAAGGTTCCATGGGAATAATTTTCATAATTTGATTCGCAACTATGGGGTTGAAAACACCCCTCATATGCACATGCCTTCCAATTGGGATATTTCCTGTCCAAGTGAAAGTGGTACAGGAAAGAGCTCATGGTGGCCAGAAAAAAAACATCTTATGGTGGAAGTGCAAAATAATGCCACCATGATCCAACACTTGCTTCAGAAAATTCAGTGTTTGAAGCATATCTTGCTTAATATTGTGGATGACAAGGCCACTACTTCATTACCAAAGAAAGAAAGTTGAGTACACGGGTATGGGCACCATCCTTGGCTTGTTCCAAGCTTCGGGAGGTGCCCCGGTATCATATCACCATCACTTTATCATCGTTACCTATCTTAGTTTGATCCTCACTTATTTCATGATTTAGAAGAATAAAGTTTTAGTATGAATTGATTTCGAGTGCTTGTTTCGTGATCTGTATATCTATGTAATCGAGTGTGAGCGTTATATAATAAAGAGTAGTTTGAGTTGTGATGCTTTACTTTCTTATTTCAATCTTAGCTATTAAAAGAATAAAAAGAATCATATGCTAATCCCATGGGGAGTAATGAACTCACATAAAAGAAGTATAACTGATAATTTTTTGAAGATTAAGAAACATAGCATTGGTCATTGATGTAATTCATGAGAGATTAATAAAGGAAGAGAGGTTTCACATATAAGTACACTTTCTTGGACATCTTTTATGATTGTGAGACCCCATCAAATATTTTCTGCTTGACTGAATAGTTGATGTTGGACAAGGAAGACAACATAATGAGTTATGTTTGCTTATATTCACATAGAAGTTATATTGTTATGGATCCTCTAACATGTGGTGCTTGCTCATAATTCTTTGCTAGCCAAAATTTGTAGTAAGTAGAAATACTACTTGTGCATCCAAAAACCCTTAAAGCCAGTTTATTGCCATGAGAGTCCACCATATCTACCTATGTATTGAATAAGATCCTTCAAGTAAGTTGTCATCGGTGCAAAAAGCAATAAAAATGCTCCTAAATATGTATGATCTTTTATTGTAAAGAAAAATAAGCTTTGTACGAACTTGTGATGGTAAAGAAATAAAAGTGACGGACTACATAATAAAGGTTGCTATCACAAGGGTAAATATAAACTGACATTCCTTTGCATTAGGAACTTGCACATCGAAATGAAAAAGCGCATGACAACCTCTGCTTCCCTCCGCGAAGGCCCTATCTTTTTACTTTTTCATTTTTATTATGCAAGAGTCAATAGTGTTCATCCTTATTCCATCCTTAATTGTTCTCCACTTGGCAAGCATCATGTGGTGGCGAAAGATCGAGGCACATATATCCAGTTGGATGTAGGTAATCATGAATTATTATTGTTGACATTATCCTCGAGGGAAATAAGTTGGGAGGTGAAAACAATAAACCCCCATCTTCCTATGTGTCTGACTGAAACATTTGTTCCAAAAATATGCCTTGAGTATTAGCAATCATAGAAGACTAGATGATAGTTGAGTATGTGAAGCTTTTTAAATAAAATCTCTTACATAGGCTCTTCATGGAAATATGATGAACTGCAATTTCTTCAATGACTGAGAACATAGTTTGTTAGTTCTCAAGAAAGTTTATGGTTTATACTTTAGCATTGTGGATGAATTGTTACTTGATCATGAGAAGTTTTATGATGATATATTGTTGTTATAATAATGATCATGATGCTACCATGTCGATTGTTTTATCGGCACCTCTCTCTCTCTAAATATCTGGTCATGATTATCGAGTTCGGCATTCGCTTGAGGGCAAGCGAGGTATAAGCTTGGGGGAGTTGGGGGGCATTTGGTTTTAGGCCTAGCAATGCCACACTTTGCCCTACAATGTTGCCAAACTTGTCTAAGGTTAGTTCTTCAAAATGAGACCCACAAGTTGGCAAGCCTAAGGGAATCTTGCCACACTTTTTGTGTGTATGTCATGTGGGGCCCTAGTGTGGCTTTCCTAAGGTGTGGCTTGAACCAAACACTCACCTAAGTTAGTCGAACTTGCCTAACCTTAGGTGTGGCAATCTTTGGCAATCTTAGTCGCAAACCAAACAGCCCCTTGATACATCCATTTTGGATCATGTTTTCCTATTGTTATTTATAATGTTTTGGGTTAATATTCCCCTTCATGAGGCAATTCTAATGACTTTTCTCTCTATTGTTGCAAGTTTCACATGAAGAAGGAAATTGCCAGCAGCTGGAATTCTGAACCTGAAAAAGGTACATAAGAGATAGATATCCTCCGGATCTCCAAATGACCTGAAAATTTACGAAGAATTATTTTTGAATTAATAAAAATACTCGAAGAGGGATCACCAGGAGGGGGCTACCAGTGAGGCACAAGCTCGGGTGGCGCCCCTGGGCTCGCCATGTGATCTTATGGGCCCACTAGCGGGCTTCCGTGGCCCTCCTTCTCCTATATGATGCCATTTTCCCTAGAAAAAAATCAAGAGAAGACTTTCGGGATGAAGCGCCTACTTCTCAAGGTGGAACCTAGGCAGGAGCATTTTTGCTCTCCGGCGGAGCGATTCTGTTGAGGATATAGACCTTAGAGTCACCCGCCAGGAGGGGCCGGGTTACTCGTATGGTCATTGCCAGAAGCCCGGAGCCAAGCTTGAAGACGGTGGGCCAGAGATGGGCTAAGACCGGGATATGGCTTAAGGCCCGTAGTTACAATCATTATTATGGTAGAACTTGTAGTGTAAGGCAAGTATAGTTGAGAGTCCGAGCCGGACACTCTTATGAGCCGGCCGGGACTCTAAGGGCTGCTGGTCATCAGCCTCCCTATATAAAGGGACGACCCGGCAGCGGTTTAGGGGCGACAACAACCTCATCGAGAGCCGGGCATAGCAGTTTAGCTCCCTGGTGATCGTAACCCTAATCAATACCACCTCAAACTCGACGTAGGCTTTTACCTTCACCGTAAGGGGCCGAACCAGTATAAACCCTTGTGTTCCTTGTCCCGCATTAACCCCTTCAAGCTTCCTACTTGCGATGGCTCCACGACTAAGTCCTAGCTCGAGGACATCTGGCGTGACAATTCCACGACAGTTGGCGCCCACCGTGGGGCCAGCGCACGGTGGATTTGAGTTCTTGAAGGGCAGCTTCGAAGGGCTCAAGGGATACGCTGTGGGCCGGATGACCAAGAGTCTTCACGGCAAGCTCTACATCGACGATGCAAACTGGGGCCCCGACGCCGGCTCAATTGAGTACGGGTACCGGGTCCCCTTCGGCAGAATTCATGTTTTCATTGGCAAGATTGGTGAGCCGGGCCCTGAGCCGGATCTCTGCGTCGATCTCATCGAAACGGCTCAGCACGCACAACCCGCCCGGGCCCGGCCTGCCTTAAGGCGCGCTTTTGTGGGATGCATCCATGGAGGACTCTCCGATCGATCTAGATCTGGTGATGAGACGGCCGCCGGCTCTGACGGCGAGTCGGCCACCGATGAGTCAAACTCGTTGTACCAACTTCAAGATGGCAGGCTCATGGGTTGTTCCGATGGTGACAGTATTCCGGACCTTTTTGAGCCGCCAAGTCTGGTTGGAGTTTTTATGGCTGGTGCGCAGCCTGTTCAGAACCCCGCTGTTGGAGTGGGAAACCCGGTGCCTTCTCCGGCTCAGGTGCTAATGGATCTCACGGACAAGATGACGGCCCTGTTAACCGCCACGGTTGACCTGGCAGATCAAGCTCAGCACGATGCCGAGGTGGCACAGTTAAAATTGGATCTAATAAAAGCTAAGGAGGATCTTCCAGCAGAAGGGATCAGGCTGGCTGCGGAGCGGGCGGCTCTCGATGCCCAGACTCAGCTGATTCAGGCGCAGTCCTTCCAACTCACGATGGATCAGAACACGGCCAATGAGGTCATGAGAAGGAGGCATCAAAAGGCCCAGTTTCGACTCCCTCCGGTTTACGATCCACGCAACCTCTTCAACACGCCAGGTGCAGGGTCTAGTAACCCGCCAGGGGTCATAGTGCCCGGGTCTGGACCCCTTATTCAGCCACGAGTGATGGGGCCTCCCCAGGTGCCCCCTGCCCCGCCTCAATATGTGCCAATACCCCCGGGTCATTATAATAACCCGCTGGAGAACATGGTCGCTGCGGCAGCACGGCTGGCGGCTCTCCCAGTTGACGGCGACTCTCCGACAGCTATTGAAACCCGCTGGGTCAGGGAACTCCTTCAGACAGCACTGGCGCAGCAAGAGGCGTACTCCTATAGCCGGGACAGGATCCACTCGACCCCTCGTCCGGGTCAGAGCCCGAGTTACAGCAGGCACATAGTCTCAGCGACCGGCTCAAGTAACGTCCGACGCCACGACCCGCCCCCTGGCCACGGCCCGGCTTATAACGGAGCCTTTCACGTGGCGGACCAGGACAAAGCACGGCAAGAGGCGGAGCAAGTGCCTCAATTGACGGCTTATCAGACCCCCCCCCCCCCCGGCTTATCCGACGACCTCCGTCGACGTGGGTATTCCTACCAGGACCGGGGGCGTCCCTTGTTTAGTGCCAGCTATCCGTAATGAACGTCTACCTAAGGACTTCAAGGGCCCTAGGAAGGTGCCTAACTACACAGCTGACTTACAACCCGCAGCCTGGATTGAGAGTTATGAGATGGCTATGGAGCTGCTGGAGGTCAGTGAGGCGGCCATGGCCAAGTATTTCACCATGATGTTAGATGGAACTGCCCGCACTTGGTTGAAAGGGCTACCACCGAATTCCATTGGGTCTTGGGCTGAGCTGAAGGCCCGGTTCATCCAATACTTCAAAGATACCTGTAGGCAGTCTATGTCAATTGTGGATTTGACTAACTGTAAGCAGCAGGAGGGTGAATCCACGACCCATTGGGTTCGCCGGGTTAAGGAGATCATACATTCATCAGATAAGATGGATGCCGGCTCTGCAGTCTTAATGCTGGAACAGAATTGTCGCTTTGTGCCCCTGAAGATGAAACTCGGGCGACTTAAGCGCGACTGCACTGATATGGGTACACTAATGGCGGCTCTTGTCAAGTACGCCGATTCCGATGGTACCAAGGATCCCCCTTCAGATGATGAAAGGACAGGGAAGGGAAAGAAGAACGGCAATGGCAAGGGTCCTCGGTTTAACCCGGGGAACCAAGGAGGAGGCAAGCGCAAGGCCGATGGCAGCCTAGAGTTTGTAGCCAACGCCAACTCCCAAGGTAATAACCAGCGACGCAAGGGGAGGCCCCCTCCCCGAGGCGGCGGGTCAGGTCCGACGCTGGAGCAGCTGTTGAATGAACCTTGTCCAAGGCACGGCTCTAGAGAGAAGCCAGCGACTCATCTGTGGAAGGATTGTGCAATCATGAAGGCCTTTAAGAATTACAATGGCCCGGGCGGCGGTTCAGGCGCTGGCGGCTTTCATGGCCCGGGCGGCGGCTCAAATTCCGGTCCTCAGAACGGTCAAGGGGGCTTTAATCAACAGCCTGGCCAGGGTCATCAACAGCAGCAGGGGGGTTATCAGACCAATCCAAAGCAGCTTAGCGGTGGACAGTATCATGTGTTTACCACTAGTCTGTGCAAGCGAGATCAGAAGCTTCACAAGAGGGTTGTGAATGCTGTTGAGCCGGCGGTCCCACGCTACTTGCGGTGGTCTGAGCAGCCTATAGTGTGGAGTAGGGAGGATATCCCTCCCCGGGTGGATAACCCGGGCCACTTGGCCTTAGTGGTGGCTCCTCGGGTGGGAGGATATAAGTTCACAAAGGTGCTCATGGATGGAGGCAGCAGCATCAACATCCTCTATTATGAGACTTTTCGTCGTATGGGGTTGGTTGATAAGAACCTCAGCCAGTCAAACACTATCTTCCATGGCGTGGTACCTGGTAAGTCGGCTTATCCAGTCGGCAAGATCGAATTGGAAGTGGCTTTTGGTGATGAGAACAACTACAGGGTGGAGAAATTGACCTTTGAGGTGGTCAAGATAAGAAGTCCATACCATGCCATATTCGGACGGCCGGCTTACGCCAAGTTCATGGCACGGCCGTGTTATGTGTACTTACGCCAAGTTCCTTCTGCTCCTCATTGGGTTCGACATCTTACTTATGGAAAGGACTACGATTGATCCACTATACTTGTGGGTCATCACCAACATGTTTAATAACACCATAATAATCTTGCTCTTATTGAACTTCCGCTTCTCAATAGATGGTTTAAATCGTCGAATAAAAATGTAACACTTGATAGAAATGATTGCACATTCCTAAACCTAGAATGTGGTCAAGTTTTTCCAAAACCACGGTCTCCCAGACCACGTGCCACTTATAATATCGGTTGACATGACTTTCCCCATCCCACACAGTTTAAATTTGAAAAAGGTTGGACTCTCGCTCATCCTATGGGCCGGCTATCCTTTAAACCTAGGTCTCAGCCTAGGTAAGTTCGAACATAGCCTTCTCACTTGTTGTCACTTTTTAACGAACTTGATGAATTACAAGAATTTTTGTTTGTGCGGTTTCAAAATGAAAGAATCGGTGCTTACAAATAGTTGAATTTGGGTTTGATCTCAAAATATGAATATCCCCAAGTACGTCGGTAGTACCAGAAGAAAATCTTCGAAAGTACCGAGCTGAGTGACACTCATACAAATGTGGCTAGAGAGTGGATTTTGAGATGGCTTCGGCTTAGGACCAGTTCTTGTAATTCATACTGAAGACTTTGCTTGTGAGCCTCTTCATAGCACGGGTGTCCTATACTCAATGTGAATCTTGGATTCACCAAAATGCCTATAAAGTACGAACTAGGATCTTGAGGAGTGCAATAACTAGAAAATTTGTTTGTCGGGGACACCATTCATCATATGCTTGTAGCCAAATCTGATACATAAATAAGGTCAAATACTATGCCTGAAATAAGCTTAGTTAAAACATTAGTCTTCTCAATGACTTTCCCATAAATCATCAAAACCAACTAGGGTAGTGTCGAGATGCACTTTCAGTATCACATCCTCACCCTTGTCGCAAACATACCTAGGTCTACCCCTATCCTCATTCAAACTCCCCCCTTCGGCCTTCCACCCCATACTTGACAAATGTGATACGTACCATGATATGTCTCCAACGTATCTACTTTTCTCATGCTTTTCCTCTTGTTTTAGACTCTAATTTGCATGATTTGTATGAAACTAACCCCGGACTGACGTTGTTTTCAGCAGAACTACCATGGTGTTTTTTTTGTGCAGAAATAAAAGTTCTCGGAATGGAACGAAACTTCGCGAGGATTTTTTATACCAATAATAAGAATTTCTGGAGCCAAGACCTGCCAGAGAGGGGCACCTGGGTGGGCACAACCCACCAGGGTGCGCCCCCCTCTCCTGACGCGCCCAGGAGGGTTGTACCCACCTGGTGGCCCCGCAGACCTCAACCCTGATACAATAAATTCCTATTTTCGGAGAAAAATCAGGGAAAAAGAATTATCGCGTTCCATGAGACGGAGCCGCCGCCAAGCCCTGTTCTTCCTCGGGAGGGCAGATCTAGAGTCCGTTTGGGGCTCCGGAGAGGGGGATCTTCGTTCTTCATCACCACCAACCAATCTCCATCGCCAATTCCATGATGCTCCCCATAGGGAGTGAGTAATTCCTTCGTTGGCTCGCTCGTGGTGAGGAGTTGGATGAGATTTATCATGTAATCAAGTTAGTTTTGTTAGGGCTTGATCCCTAGTATCCACTATGTTCTTAGATTGATGTTGCTATGACTTTGCTATGCTTAATGCTTGTCACTTTGGGCCCGGGTGCCATGAACTCAGATCTGAACCGTTTATGAATTCATCATTATATCCATGTTTTAGATCCGATCTTGCAAGTTATAGTCACCTACTACGTGTTATGATCCAACAACCCCGAAGTGACAACAACCGGGCCCACTCTCGATGATGACCGTAGTTTGAGGAGTTCATGTATTCACTATGTGTTAATGCTTTGTTCCGGTTCTCTATTAAAAGGAGGCCTTAATATCCGTTAGTTTCCAATATGGACCCCGCTGCCACGGGAGGGTAGGACAAAAGATGTCATGCAAGTTCTTTTAATAAAGCACGTATGACTATTTACGGAATACATGCCTACATTATATCGATGAACTGGAGCTAGTGCCGTATCGCCCTAGGTTATAACTGTCACATGATGAATATCATCCAACAAGTCACCGATCCAAGGCCTACGAATTTATCTTATATTGTTTCTGCTAAGTTACTACTACTATCATCACTGTTACACTTGCTACAAAATTACTACTATCACTGTTACTGTTACCGTTGCTGCTGTCACTACTATCAAAACTATCAAACTACTTTTGCTACTGACCAGTTTGCTGCAGATAATGAATCTCCAGGTGTGGTTGAATTGACAACTCAGCTGCTAATACCTACAAATATTCTTTGGCCTCCTTGTGTCGAATCTATAAATTTGGGTTGAATACTCTACCCTAGAAAACTGTTGCGATCCCCTATACTTGTGGGTTATCATACCATTTGGAATTGTGCATCATCCTGCTCTCAAAATGTGGACATCTTGCCTTCTTCTCCATTGTGTTGGACCCCTCCCCCAACCTATTCCATATTTTGCTTCTCTCCCAATGATGTCATCACTAGCATAGACAAATGTAGGTGATTCTTTTTCTGGTATGATGAGTACTCTTCTTCTATGGCTCAATGCCTAGTATCCTAGGACAAGTTTTGTACCCCCGGGGAGTCGGGTGGTCTAGGGGTTAAGAACACCCAAGCACAACTTCTTTGCCTAATGATGAAAGTCATTTTCAAATTCTTACATAGTCCCAATTTTCCCTAGAAGGAATGGCTACTATCACATTCTCCCCTACACAATGGCCACAACCAAAACAACTCCTTAGAAAAAAATATTATTCACAGACACTTACATAACTAAGAGCCATCTCACAGACCACTGTTGATGATGGTTCCTCTACCTTCTTCTGGCTAAATCAATGGGCTTTGCTAGATGTATGTCGTTGGCATTCCGTACCCTTTACTGCCGTGAGAGGGGGAGGGGGAGATCCTGACGTGAATATATTTAAAATTTTCACGTGGTAACAATGAAAAATGTGTTGTACACACATGCCTATCCACGCAGGTTCTCACTAAATGTGCATGTTTTGTGTCACATAACTTGTGCGGCACTGGTTAAAGGCCAGGGCTTCTTCTGTGCTAGTACATGAAATCCACTGGTCGGTTACCTAATTCCCCATCTACACATGTTGGGTTAGAAAATCTATTCCAAGCGGCGGCCAAGCGGTCACCATTCATCATCCACTTGTATGTCACATGACAACCATTGAAATAACCAGAAAAGTTGTTTTCTAAGATGCGTGTTAACCGTGTTAGGAAAATAATGAAGGAGATCACCGCGGCTAACCAGTCTGCATTCTTCTAGAGGAGAATTTTCCATGACAATTTACTTCCCATGTGCCAAGTCACCAAGAAAATTCATGCTAGGAAAGAGCCAACTGTGTTCCTGAAGCTTGACACATCCAGAGCCTTCGACACACTAGCATGGCCCTTCATGTTTGAAGTTTTACGCGCCAAAGGATTCAACCCTAAATGGCTTGATTGGGTGTTGATTCTCGTCACCAGTGAGCGCTAAGGTAGTGGTAAATGGAATACCTGGGAGAAGTTATGTACATGCTTGTGGACTACACCAAGGAGACACTATATCCCCTCTGTTATTCATGATTCCGATGGATGCTCTAACTTTGATGGTCACCAAGGCGGCGGAGGAAGAAGTGATTAGCTTGTTCATGGGGATCTCGCCGATGCAACGCTTGTCCATCTATGCTGACAACGTTGCTCTGTTCTTTAGGCCCTCGCCAAAGGACCTAAACTTCCCAGGCATGTGCTACAAGCTTTCGATGAAGCATCAGGGCTATGTGTTAACTACTGAAAACCCTCCGTGATTCTCATCAGAGGGGATGCAGAGGATCAGCAGCGGGTGTTGACACCAGATTTCGGCATGGTCAAGAACTTAACTAAGATGGCCTCAAATGGAGAAGTGATCTACATGAAAAAGTTTCGTATAGTAGGCACGAACATCTTTGAAGTTTGGGCCATCGCCGTCCAATTTCATCTCGAAGGCCGAAACTATGCTCAAAGTACTAAGATCTTATATTCAGAGTACAGTTTGGCCGATTAAGACCTCAAGACGACCTTATATGAGAAAATGTTCTACACGGATTGTGTTTGTCCTGTCGAGTCGATCGATTTTGATATATAAATCATCTCAATCAGAAATCGTATACAAATGTTAGAGCCATTCGAGTGCAGCCCTGCCACCAGGCAAAAACTGGCGCGCCCAATCAGACATGTGTCTAATAGGTAGCGCCACCAATTGTTTATACTAGTGGTTGGGGCGCCACCTTGTGGTGCCGCTTAAGAGGTAGTTGTGCGCACGTTTCCATTTAAAAAAATACATGAGGTCCTTGCCTCCATCTAAAAAAATATCTCAGAAAAAAATCCTCACCTCCATAATAAAAAGAAGTAGAAAAGGAAAAAATTATTGCCGTGTCCTACCAGCCAGCGCCACTTTACATAGCTGTTCATTTAAAAAAATATGTGAGTCCTTACCTCCATTTAGAAAAAAATATTTTATAAAATTCATCATTTCCATCTATATTTTTTCAAAAGCTTTCTCACTGTGGCCAACGAGCTTGCGCCACATGGCGTAGCTGGTTGGCCACCATTATGGCAAATCTTAATGGGTTTAATTGCGTGAGTGTTTTGGCCCACAAGACGGCCTTGAATCGAAAAACATTCAACATGAAAGTTGTTTTCCTTGTTGAAACAGTCAAATTTGCATTTGGGCGTATCTTCATCCGAGGTCGTTTGTGGCATGTGAGAGTCAAAAACCGAACTGATGTCTTAAACTTGCCTAAATCCGAATTCGGTTAATTTTGGAAAGATTTAGAGGGGATTTGGAGTCCTTTTATTGTACGGGAAGTCCAGCCGTCTCATAAACAGTTGAGAGGTGACGGTCGATTGAACAACACACAATCGATCAATTCATCTACCAGTTTTACCTTTACTTTTATCTCTCTCCCTTATTCTTCTTTTTCTCGTTCTTCATTCTTTGTTTGCAGGGCGGCGAACCTCGAGGCCCTATGGGCGATCAGGTCGACCTAGGGCATCCCATAGCCGCCACGCGCCCTGACAGGGTCCCTCCCGGGCGTGTGGGGTTTCAGGTCTACAAAAGCGTCCGCCGGATTGCCTGCATACCACGCTTCCGGCCGGGTCTCCTTCGACGTGAGCTGCGGTGCATCACCCCCGATGTCGAGGGTACACGATGATGTGTACATGTGCAAACACACTTTTTGGAGACTCCGCTGGGGACGAAGCTTTTAATGGTCTCCAACCTGTTCTAGCTATGAAGAGATCGTCATTTAGGGTTTGCAATCTACAAAGGTAATATGAATACCCAATTCCCTACTGTAGACGCAAATAATTCATATGGTGTTACTAGATTGTTCAATAACTATACTCTATCGGCCCGCCCTAGTTTTTTAATCATGCATCTAATTACATGCAAAGCTCGATTCAAAGTAATTTACATGCTTCAACTTCTTATGATACTAGAAACATGCAACGTGTATTCCAACTCATATGCATCGGCAACCCAGCAAATCCATATGCCGATGAACAACACGATGGGTTCTGGTAATCAATTTGAAATGCCTCGTGTTAAAATTTCCAATAACATACAAGAAAGTGTTTACTCCTTTTATTCATCGGCAACTAATTTGCATATGTGAATCCAACCTTGCCGATGGATGGGAGAATTGGCCATGCTACTACTAGCTATTCGTCCAGTTACTCTCAACCATCATATGCTACACCTCTTGTTAGTAATTTTCAGCACCATACGCAACTGTAGATGTTCATAATTCGGCCCCACACCTTCATGGTCATAGCCGAATAAGTGAAAATTTTGCAGGAACACACGTGACATCATCTAATACTGTAGCATATAATGCATGCTCTACGCAATTCAAGAATTTGGGCAACATTCACGATTCGTTGCCGAAATAATCTGAAAGTATTATGGAGCAATCCCTTCCAGAAGCGGTTGCGGCTGCGTTAAAAAGGTCTTGGCACAAAACAAGAGAATTAGTGCTCTTTGCCTTGAACAATATGAAGAGGGGTTGTTTCCTGATTATGCTGCAAGAAAGGCTAGAGTTTTGCAAGATGAAACTTCATCAATTGATAGAATTGGCGAAATAACATATAATTATACAGCAGTGCATACACCTCCACCTTGTATCGCAACATATTATACACCCCCTCCACAATTGCAAATTTTTGGCAACACTAACTCATTGCCGAAAGATCCTAAAAGCATTGGGGGGCAAACTGATCTAGAGCAGGCTGAAATTGAGAGGGAAGTTAAAGCTTTGCGCGATAGGGTGCAAGTACTTCTCCAGGAGAGAATTAATAGGGAATTTGCTCAAAGAAAACAATCTTTGCCAATTTGTAGGATCAATAAAAAGAAGGATGATTCGGAACATGAAAGTGCTTAGGTTGAAAAAAGCTAAATCAAGTAGTATATATTCCGAGTCCATCAAATCCAGAGAGGCAAGGATTATTGAGAAAGGGCATCGGAAGCATAGCAAAATGACCATGCTTGATTTTTCTGAAGTTAATGGAACCTACTTCCTGCCCTATGTGTTCCGTGTCGTAGAAATTGACAAGCCTCAAGGACAAGAGCAAGTAGCCGAACAAAGTTCGGCTGACAAGGATCTTCAAAGTAATGATGCATGGAATAAAGAAAAATATGATGACAAGGTGTTGGGGAGCCATCCAAAGACGGAGCAAGATATTGTTCAAGTCACACCACCATCATGCTCTCCCAACATATTTGAAGAGGTATGCCTAGCAAGTAATTTACCTATTTTCAGATCAGGTCAAAACTTTATTGTTGATGCATCTATTAGAAAAAACTCTCATAAGTAATTTTGAAAGACCAATGAAGAAGGGTAATTTACTTGTTAGCAATAAAATTGTTATAGAACATATCGGCCAACCCATTGTGCCATTTCTAAAGACCGATACTGACTTATTGTTGCAACCAAGGCTTTCCTCATTGATTTATCTAAAGTTCATATCTAATTGGGGGTAGCTCTTATTTCTTACTTGGTTTACACTTGGTCTCAATTTAGACATGTATGTTCTAACTATTTTCGTTTCAGAAATTTAAAGCCAAGAGTAAATTTTGTTGAGAAAACCGATGCTAATATAATATCTTATCCAAATACATCGAAAATAAGGTGCAAAACACAATGCATAGCCGAATGGGGTGATGTAAATATGAACCATTCCTTTGCTTAACTCCAAAGCCGTTCGCACAACAAGATCGGCTAGAAAAGAAGAAGTATACCTTCAATTCAAGCTTGTGTGATCAATTATTTGATTTATTGGTGAAAAATAATTACATTAGAATACTTGATCACCATGTTAAGCCATCAATCCAAGGACGAATGTATTGTAAGTTGCATGATTCGCCCAAGCATAATTTTGAGGATTGCAACATGTTTCGTCAAATAGTTAAATCGGCCATTGATAAAGGATGATTGAAATTTGTTGAGACACCAAGAGATGACCAGTCTATTTTGATTGGCCCTGATGGCAAACGGTTTTTGCATCGGCTACTTCAAGCTGGTCCATTTAAACATGAGAAGGTAAAAATTGCGGCTATTGGGATCAAGATTTCAAGTAAGGAAGTTGTTCAAGAGCACAATGATAATATTCTTGAGGGAGAAAATTCCATCGAAGTTGCAATGAAGACACCAAGTACTGGGGGTACTATGGCGCACTATGGCGTGATGGCGCACTATGATGTGATGCGCCATTAGTATGAATATTAGGTTTTTTTTATTTTTTTTATTTTCTGTTTTTTGCACAGGTTACAAAATGTATAATTGGACAAAATATAGACAGCACACATCAACAACAGATTCATCGAATACAATAGAAGATTAGTCTCTGAATACAATTCATCATTTTAGTCTCCGAATACAATTCATCATATTAGTCTCCGAATTGAAAAGACCGAACAAAGATAGAACATTATATTACAAGTCTCGAGACCGCGAGTTTGTCTTCACATTACAAGTCGATATCGATCATCTAAACTACCATCACATAGAAGAGAGCTGCGGTCATCACGATGAGCATCATCACGATGAAACTCGTCTTCATCCGGTTCCTCCAACGCTCCCTCCCCTCTCCCGCTAGATAGCGGGCGTATCTAGATTCGGCCTCGGCCCTAGTGGCGTACCCTTTGTAACTGTTACCGCTGAATCGGTGAACCTGTCTCCGACACTCCTCCCAGTCGTCGTAGACTCCGGGAACCTTACCCTTGTACACGACATACCACGGCATCGCTATGCAGTAGCCAAACGAAACGTTAGTACCAATTCACAGACAATACATAAGCAATATATAAGTATGCAACAGAACGATCGGAAGAGAAAAGCAAGACATTAATAGCATCGATTACATCTAAGTTGAAGGACTCTCGAAACCAAAGAGACATACTACAAGTTCATTAAAGTTTAATTACAACATGAGCCAATCGATGTTTCAGAACTAGACACAGCATCACTGCTTTCGACTCGACTCAAGGGACCGGAGCATGGATGAAGCCGCCGTCTATCGTGGGAGTCATGAAACCACGGGCATTGTCAGCCTGCATTTGTAGGATTGTGTCGATGTCACTATTGGACGGTTGATTTCTGAGGTAGAACTGCCCCGAGGTACGAAGGACATATTGATGGATGATTTCCGCAAACTCCAACTGGATGCGAAAGAATTCTTGTCTGATGTCCGCGTCCTGGATTGCCGACACGCTCGTGGCCCAATCTTTGAGTCTACTCGGTAGCAGTAGTTGATGATGGTCCCGTACGATCGCCCGCATGTGATGGATGGCGTAGTAGGCACCCTTCTGACCGCCAGGCGGCTGCTTGACGCAGCAGAACGTCGTATTGTGGGAGAACACGTGCTTGCCGTACTTACGAATAGGCCTGGTGAAGGTGCCTCCAGATTTGACGTAGCCGGGGAGAACATCATCAAGAACCTTCTTGACATTTGTGTAGTCTACGTTCGACTGACGGTCCGGGTCGAAATACGTGGCCATGGAATATTTGGGGCTTAGGAGGATGAGCGTGCAATGTGTGTCACTGCAGAAAACACGGAATGTTAAAAGAAAAACGATCGAAATCTAAGAATTCATATGTTACGGGGCGGTTGAGGGGAGGACTTACTCGGGAAAGTAAGGCACGAGGAAGTTGTCCTTATCTTGGTTTGCCAGAATGACGCCTTCGAGGTAAGAACTCGTGACTTGCCGGTCCCCAGCGCTGCCCAAGATCTTGGCACGCATGTAGCAGGGGTCGACTATCACGATGTCCGGGGTCTTGTCGCAAATGATCCGCATCTCCATACTCAGCGAAAATAGCCGAACGAAGGTGTAGTGCAGCGGATGAAGGTTCAACATAGTGTGGATGTCATCAAACCGCAGGACGATCGTACCCCCGATGGAGTTATCCACAAAGCCCTTGCCCTCTGGCACCTTGGCCGCGAAAACCGGGTATGCCACATCCTTCTCCCGGAGACGCCGCTTCTCCAAAGAAAGAACACTGTCATGCAGACTCCGCATAGCACCGGTTGCAGCATCGAGCATATTTCTCGGTAGCATCGGCCTACCCGCCACATGCACCCTCCTCGAGATATCCGCAGTTGAAGGTGGCCCGTCCTGAGCACGGATCGTACTCGGTGCCGGCTGGCCCGCACCCTTGTTAGTCTTTCTTTTGCGTGCCTTCTTCTTGATCTACTGTAATGGGACCGAGTTCTGCTCACAGACCGCCTTCTTGAGTGTGTTGGGGCTGATCATATTTGGCACCTCGCCTATCTGAGGCTCGGTGAAGTCGGTAGCTGGAGGCGTCTCCTGAGAGCTGAACTGCAGACGACGCCTGTTGCAACTTGGCTTCTCCGTGGTACCAGCTAGATCGCACACGTCTTTTGTTGGGTTGGGTTCTTGAGAAGGAGGCCCCATGAAGTCGCCACCGTCCCCATGATCGGCAAAGTACTGATCGACGTTGGCAAATGTATCGTCGTCGTCGTCGTTCTGATCCTGTGCCATATGCATGTTTGGATCCAGTGGCATAGGGATGTCCGGCACCGTTGCGGCGGTCTTGCCATGGGGCCGACTTGGCGCCGGCACGACTGGCGGTGTTGTCTTTGGGGTGGTGTCCCCCGCCCCCAAACGAATCTGGCTCTTCGGCCAAAGCAGGGGCCAGCTTAGGCAGGCGCTGAGGTTCATCACGTCATCATCGTCGGCCCCGATGGGTCGAATCGGAGGTAACACCTCGTCGCAGCCTGGCAACACCCGAACCAGTTGAACCCTAAACAAGTTGGGTGGCATCTGGGTACCGTGGAACAAGGGGTTGCCCGGTTGAACGATTTTGCCCTTGGCGACATCGACCAACTCGTTGTTCACGAAGTGCAGGAGAGTGCACGGAACGTCGGCGGCGCCCTGCGAAAACATGTAGGGCGTTAGGGATGCCCAGTCAAAGGCAAGGAGATGAAGTCCTCTCTGGCATCGGGTATAACCATGGTGGTGAAATACCGTTCTTCTTTTAGGACGCTCTTGGCCCATGTGACACGGAACATCGGGACCTTCTCTCCAGCGTAGCTCAGCTCCCAGATCTCCTCGGTCCTTCCGTAGTATCTGTCCTTGTTGTTACCGGTGTAGGATTCCATCGTTACCCCGGAGTTCTGATAACCATCGCTCTTCATGTCCTTGGCCTCGGTGTAGAATGTGTATCCGTTGATATCGTACGCCTCATAGGTCATCAGGTTGTGCTCGGCGCCCTGTGACAAGGAGAATATGAGTTGTTCTTCCGCGGAAGAATCCTCATGTAAAGGGTACGACAGAAGCTTCTGCTTGAACCAACGCGTGAAACATGAGTTGTGCTCTTTGAGTATATCTCCGTCCGTCCTCTGTTGGCCTCGGTCATTGTACGTCTTCTTAATAAAGGTTTTGTGCTCTACCACCCAAGGATCGACCACGTCTATGTGTTGTAGCGCGACTAGGTTTGCTCTTTCAAAGTCGGCGAGTCAACCCTCGAAGTCGACATGCATTTCGCGGCGACCCTCACGGTGACCCGATCCAGCGAGCCTGCCGAGGTGCCTGTTGACGGGCAGACCAACGGGGTTCTCGATGCCTAGATAATTCGTGCAGTAGGAGATGCACTCTTCGGTCAGAAAGCCCCTGGCTATGCTTCCCTCTGGACGTGACATGTTGCGAACGTATCCTTTGATGACACCATTCATCCTTTCGAACGGCATCATGCTGTGCAGGAACGTCGGCCCGAGATGGATGATATCGTCCACGATATGGACCAGCAGATGCACCATAACATCGAAGAATGCGGGCAGGAAGTACATCTCAAGCTCGCATAGTATCACCACGATCTCTTCCTGTAGCCTTCTGAGTTGCCTCACGCCAACAGACTTCCGAGAGATGACGTCGAAAAAGTTGCATAGGCCAAATAGCGTTTCACGGACGTGCGCGTCCATGATCCCACGGATTGCAACTGGAAGTATCTGCGTCATCAGCACGTGACAGTCGTGAGACTTCATCCCGTTGAACTTCAGCTTCGCTAGGTCTAGGTATCTGCTTATCTTCCCCGCGTAACCGTAAGGAAGTTTTACTCCTACGAGGCAGGTGAAAAACTGCTCGATCTCCTCCTGACTTAGAGTGAAGCACGCGGGAGGGTAGCCATTTCCGGTCTTCTTGGCCTTTTTGCCTTTGCGACGACTTTCCGTGTCCTGCTTCGCCTCATCATCATCATCATCATATATAGCGTGAAGCTCCTGCCTGATGCCCATTGATTTCAAGTCTGCCCTTGCTTTCGGCCCATCTTTGGTCCTCTCTGGCATGTTAAGCAGGGTACCAAGCAGACTCTCGCACACGTTCTTCGTGATATGCATGACATCAAGGTTGTGAGGCACACGGTGGATCTTCCAGTACGGCAAGTCCCAGAAAACAGACCTCGTTTTCCATACCTTCAGCAGCGGCTCTGGCGCCTTTCGCTTCTTTCCCGGCTCTGGCGCCTTTTGCTTCTTTCCCGGCAGTGGGCAGTCTTTCCAATTTTTCAACAGCTCGTCTATTTCCTCGCCGCTCCTCGTACGCGGGCGTCCTCGGGGTTCGGTTTCACCATCGAATAGATCCTTGCGTTTTCTCCACGGGTCATCGTCGCGAAGCCACCTTCGATGTCCCATGAACACGGTTTTCGAAGACCCGGGATCTCTATCTAGCTGGCGATACGTTGTGTCATCCATGCACCTGACGCATCCAGAAAATCCGTGGACCACCTGCCCCGCGAGATATCCGTAACCGAGATAGTCGTGCACCGTCGTGAGCAGCGCGGCTCTCATAGGGAAATATTCTTTCTCTGCGGCGTCCCACGTATTGGCTGGAGTTTTCCACAGCGTGTCAAGCTCCTCTTTCAGCAGCCCCAGATACAGATTGATGTCGTTCCCTGGCTGTTTCGGTCCTTCAATTAGCATACTCATGTGAATGTACTTCCTCTTCATGCACAACCAGGGGGGAAGGTTGTACATCCACACAAACACAGGCCAGGTGCTATGTGTGCTTCTCTGGCTGCCAAACGGATTGACTCCATCGGTGCTCGCGCCCAGCACGATGTTCCTTGGATCATTCCCAAATTCTAGGTCTTCGAAGTTCAACGCTTGCCACTGGCTCGCATCCTTAGGGTGACTCAGCATCTTGTCTTTTTTATCTATCTCCGGATCATTTGCATCATCTTCTCGCTTCTTCTCCTCCCTATCCGCGTGCCAACGCAGGAGCTTTGCTACCTTAGGGTCCGCGAAATACCGCTGCAGACGAGGAGTGATCGGAAAGTACCACACCACTTTTCGAGGAGCTTTCTTCCTCTTCTTGTATCGAGTGACGCCGCACACCGGACATATGGTAGACTCCGCGTGCTCGTCCCGATAAATGATGCAATTGTTCATGCACACATGGTATTTCACGTGCGGTAAATCCAGAGGACACACGATTTTCTTCGCCTCCTCCAAACTGGTCGGGCACTTGTTCCCCTTGGGAAGACGTTCGTGCCAGAATGACATGTTCTCGTCGAAGCATGCGTCGGTCATTTTGTGTTTTACCTTCATCTCCAGATCCATGAGCGTTACTTTCAGGCGGGTATCCTCGGGCCTGCATCCTTCATACAATGGAGTAACCGCGTCTAACTCAAGTTGATCCATCTTGGCTTTCTCTCGGGCGGCAGCTCTTGCGTTATCCGTCTGCTTGAGAAGCAGCTCTTGAATATGAGGGTCCTGCACCCAGCCCATCGATGGTCCAGCGTCGTCTGCTCCGCCGGCATCATCATCTTCATGATCATGCCCGTCGTCTGCTCCGGCATCTTCCTCATCATCATGTCCTGCATCTTCTACATGATGACTGTGTACAGCATCACCGTCGTGATCATCTCCTGGGGATTCTTCGTCTTCTCGTCCGCCCGAGCCGCGGTGGTTGTCTTGCTACCCTTCCTCATTTCTTGCCCATCCCCCATGGACGACTTCGTAGTCATCTTCATCACCTTGCCACCGATAGCCATCCATGAAACCACGCAAGAGCAGGTGGTCCCGCACCTGCCAGGATTCCGGGTCCGCAATAAGGCTCTTCAGCTTGCATCTTCGACACGGACATCTTATCTCCGTCTCGTTCTTTTGAAGCATCTCGGCCTTCGCGGACCTCAAAAACCTATTCACGATGCTTTCGGTCATCATGCGGACCATGGTCGCCTGCGGGGTAGAGCAAAACGATATTTTAGAACCAAGAAAAAATTTGGCATGACTTTCCCTGAAAATAGGACCGAAAAGAATGCTTAATGCCAAAATTCTCGCCGAAACGGAAATGAATCAACATTCCGGCAAAATATTGGCAACTATCGCATTTCAAATACCGATACACCTCCAAACACAAACACATATGCAACACCACAAACATATGCGACACCACGAACATACATAGATCTAGCTAGGCCATAAAAAGTGCATGTGCACATTGTTGTAGGGAGAACAACATAAATATAGCTTCCCCCCTTACTTACCTATCAAAACAAGGTAATTTAACCACTTAAATTGAATGAATCTATGGTGGAAATGAGGTGAAAAAGAGGAGGCACCCGAGACAAGGAGGAGGTGGAGAGAATGAAGTGGGGAGAAAGTGAGTGTGGGTAGGAGAGGCTGTCCAAAATATCTTGTTGCTGCCCACTTACTAATGGCGCACCAACTCAAAATGCGCCATTAGTAATCCAGGTTACTAATGGCGCACCTTCTGGTGGTGCGCCATTAGTATGTTTGGACAGGCGCACTAGTTAAAAAAAACTTTTGATACTAATGGCGCACCCTGGGCCAGGTGCGCCATTACTAGTTACAACTAGTAATGGCGCACTCTGTCTGGATGCGCCATTAGTATGTTTGGACAGGCGCACTAGTTAAAAAAAATTTGATACTAATGGCGCACCCTGGGACAGGTGCGCCATTACTAGTTACAACTAGTAATGGCGCACTGTGTCTGGATGCGCCATTAGTATGTTTGGACAGGCGCACTAGTTAAAAAAAATTGATACTAATGGCGCACCCTGCGCCTGGTGCGCCATTAGTAGTTTCAACTCTAATGGCTTATCAGAAGCCATTAGTATATACTAATGGCGCACCGCTTGTCTGGTGCCCATTAGTGTCAATCCCATCTATAGCCCTTTTTCTAGTAGTGTTATCTTGATTAGCATGATTAATTGACGTTTCATCATAGTTTTCATCACTAGGGTTGTCAACAAGTAAATCATCATCACCTAGCAAATCATCTTCATCACTATTGAAATCAACATACTCGGGATGTGTTACCTTTGGACCCTTGGCCCTGAAGCATCTTCCAATTCCTTCATTTGGTGAGTCAAATATGTCGTGGGACTTGGTTGACACAAGTGCTAGACCGGCTACACCTTCATCTTGAGTATATTTGGAGTCGGAGTGATAACTTATTTCAGAGTGATTGTCGGAGTCAGAGCCGGATACCCATTCACCAACATGAGCTTGATGTCTTCTTTTTGTGTAGCTCCTGATGACTTTTCCTTCCTTTCTGAGTCCTTGCTTCTCCGAGAGGGTCTTCGTTCATAACGATCATCTCTACTCCTCCTTTCTCTTGGTGGTGATTCTTCTCTTCTACTTCTTCTTTTGGGAGAATCTTCTCTTCTTTTGTAGGGGGGCATGCACTCATTGGATTAGTGTCCGGGTCTTCCACAATTGTAGCAATTTCGCTCATGACTAGAAGATCTTTTGTCATTGTAAGACCTTGACTTGGAACTTCTTTCTTTGCTTCTACTCTTGTAGAACTTGTTGAAGTTCTTTACCATTAGACTCAATTCTTCATTGAAGGTTTGTTTCTCACTTGATGATGTGGGAGCATTACACAAGGCTTTGTAGGCACCACTTGACTTATTGTGAAGCTCTTCCTTATCCTTGAGTGATATCACATGAGCAACAATTCTTCCAATGACTTATGTTGGCTTGAGATCTTTGTAATTGGGTATCATTTGGATCAATGTGCACACGGTATCATATTTTCCATCCAAGGCTCTTAGGATCTTCTTGATGATGAATTTGTCGGTCATCTCTTCACTTCCCAAGCCAGCAATCTCATTTGTGATGAGAGCAAGCCTAGAGTACATTTCAGCGACACCATCACCATCCTTCATTTTGAACTTGTCAAGTTGACTTTGAAGCACATCCAATTTGGATTCTTTGACGGAGTCGGTACCTTCGTGCATATCAATCAAAGTATCCCAAATTTCTTGCATTCTCAAGACGGCTGATTTTGTTGAATTCTTCGGGGCACAATCCATTGAAGAGAATGTCACAAGCTTGAGCATTGTATTGTAGCATCTTCAACTCTTCCGCGGTAGCTTCACGGTTTGGTTCTCTCCCATCGAAGAATTCACCTTGCAAGCCAATACACACAATAGCCCAAACGGCGGGGTTATGTCCAAGAATATGCATTTTCATCTTATGCTTCCAACTAGCAAAATTTGTACCATCAAAGTAAGGACCTCTACGGTGGTAATTTCCCTCGCTAGACGCCATACTCTCCTAGGTTGTGAAACCAAGGCTATGACCACCAAAAGCTGTGGAAATCAAAGCAAATGGAGACCAAAGCTCTGATACCACTTGTAGGATCGAAAGTATGTGTCGGGACCCCGATTCCAAGTCACACCGATCTAGCCTGTAACACCTCATACCACTTTGCGGCCTCACGCACGGTACTCCCACGGGTGTCGCCTTACCATGGCCCGGGACCATTTGCGCCTTTTGGCTCACGTATATGACAATGTCGCTAGCATCCATATGACAGAGAACCCGGGCCGACATGGCTAGTCATGAACCCAAAGCGGCACTAACGTATGGGGACAGGCATACATGAATCAACATCAAACGTGTCGGTCAGCAGCGTGCGAATCCGGGCTGTAGCACTGGGCTAACAGGACTCCGGGAACCCGGGCTGTAGCAGGCTAGGCAGGACTCCGGATGTCACCGCGTGACATTTCCCCGAAGGGACAGACACAGGAACGATATGAAACACATGCCGGCCAGTCAAGTGTCCAGAGCAGTAGCGCTGGGCTAGCAGGACTCCGGTGAACCGGGCTGTAGCGGACTACTATGGCTCAAGGAGGCACTAGACTACATTTCCCCATAAGAGAGGCTGCTAAGGATAGACAACTAGATTGTCGGATCCCACACATACCAAGCATTTCAATCATACACACAATATGCTCGATATGTGCAAATACAACATGGCATCACAACAAGACTCTACGACTCAGAGTATTTATTCATTAGGCTCCGAAGAGCCAGATATTACAAACATGGGTCTCATGACCCAACATTCAGAGCATACAAGTCAAAGCACATGCGGAAGCTTAACATGTCTGAGTACAGACATCTACAAATGAAAAAGGCTGAGAAGCCTGACTATCTACCAGATCCTGCCGAGGGCACAAGATCGTAGCTGAGGTAACAAGCTAAACGTCGAAGTCCACACGGAACTACTAGCGAGACTGACGTCTCTCTGCAAAACATAAAATAAGCAAACGTGAGTACAAATGTACCCAGCAAGGCTTACATCAGAACTATCTACATATGCATCGGTATCAACAAAGGGGGTGGTGGAGTTTAACTGCAGCAAGCCAGCTTTGACTCGGTGGCTATCCTGAACTATGACTGCAAGTAACTCTTTTGAGGTGGCGCACACGAGTCCACATATTCACCATATCAATACACCACTATGGATCCACTCCCGTGTCCCTACGAGAACGCCATCCATAGCACTCACGCTTATCTTGCGCATTTTAGAGTATCCACTTTCACTTGTCTATGAACTGTTATAGGCAACCCAGAAGTCCTTTACCGCGGACACGGCTATTCGAATAGATCATATTAACCCTGCAGGGGTGTACCTCGTCACACACGCTCTCGCCACTTACCACCATGTAGACGTCGTGTACCTCGGCAACCTTCAAGCGGAAGCCTGGCGAGGGAGTCGGCCACGACCTGACTAACCATACAAGTCTCTAGTCCAGGTTTATCGCCTATTCGGGTTCCATCCGCAAGGAGATCCGGCCGGGGTGTCGCTCACGGCCCCAAACGATGTGTGCGGGGTTCCCGAGCCCACCATCCGGGTGCCACTCGGTACACCAGGCCACGTGTGCCTAGTATGTCCCAAGCCCACCTGTACCGGGTGCCACTTGGTAGACTACTAACACTACCTACAAACACCAGAGACTAGTTACAACTCCTGGACAGAGATCGAGGCGGTTAATAAGCCGAGAGGGGTCGAGTTACCAGAACCCAATGTGTGGTAGTAACTGTTCATGGATCACAAACACAGAACTCAGTTCCTGAGGACGGTTTCAATGAGACAACCCACCATGTACTCCTACATGGCCTCTCACCGCTACCTTTACCAAATCGTGTTCACACACTTAGCTCTCAACAGTAGGACATGTTCACCATATTCCAATTCATTCCCGATGAATCAGACCTCGGCACATCAGGGCACAAACAACTCCTACTCATGCTAGTGGGTTTCATCTATTTACTGTGGCAATGACAGGTCATGCAGAGGATAAAGGGGTTCAGCTACCGCAGCAAGTAACAGATGAATCGTTGTTGTCCTAATGCAGTAAAAGAGAGCAGGAGCGAGAGAGTGGGATTGTATCGGAATGAGCAAGGGGGTTTTGCTTGCCTGGCACTTCTGAAGATAGCATTGAGTCTTCATTAGTGTCAACGATCACAACGCCGGAACATCGTCTACCGAAAGGGAACAAATACCGGCAAACAGAGAAGAAACATGATCAATGCAATGCACAATATGATGCATGATCATGACATGGCAATATGCTGTGGTTTGGGCTAATGCAACTAGCAGCAAGTTAAATGGAGTTGGCTTGAATCAAAGATGCAAATTCAAACTCCATATGTGATTTCTTAAATGCCATTTAATTGAATTGTCCTAAACAGTAGTCATAAGTTGTTCTAGCATGCATGCAGATGGTACAGATGGATAGATTGGATTTTTCTGATCATTTTTCATATATAAATTATTTCATTTGGAGTTACGGTTGATTTTCTATGATTTTTAGAAGTTTATAGGATTTTCTGGAATTTCCTGAATTGTTTTAAATACAGAAACTATTTACTGCGTAAGCATGGCGTCGGTGTGACGTCAGCAGGTCAACGGGTTGTCCAGGTCAAACCTGACATGTGGGGTCCAGACGTCAATGACTAACTAACTAACCTAAATTAATTAGTGTTAAACTAATACTAACTAAAAGCGTCAGGGGGGTGGCCCACGCGTCAGTGACACAGGGGAGGTCAAACCCCCTGGTCAGTGGGGTCAAACCCGCTGGACTTGGTCCACGGCTCGTCGCCGGTGAAGCCCGAGACGGCGAAGGGCTCGGGATTTGCCCACGGTCGACCAAATCGGCCGCGGTTTGGTCCTACGCGTAGCTGGGGCTTGCGCGCATCTGGTAGGGCAAGAGGGAGGAGCTGGGGTGGAGCGAGCTCGCCGGAGTCGAGCTCGTGGCAGCGGCCGGAGTTCGGGTCTCGGCGGTTTCGGTGTTGCGAAGCACGGCAGGAGCAGCTGGAGGGGGGTTTTGGGCTTCTGGCGTTGCGCTGAGCACGACTATGTGCTCGGTTGCAGCTCTATGTGACAGTGGCCACGGCGGCGTCATGGCCGGCGGAGCCGAGCTTCGGCCGCGGTGGCCAGGGGGCTAGAGGAGGGATTCGACGGCGGGGAGAGAGGGGTCGGGAGCAGGAGCTCACAGGGAGGCGATGCAGTAGGTCAGTGGGCTCGGGGACGTCCTTGACGGCGCGAATCGACGACGAAGAGCTCGGGTGCCCGAGGTTGAAGGCGAGGTTGGTGAGGCCGTTGCAGGGCTGCCGGCGATGCGTGGCTCAGCGGAGAGGACGGGGACGTCACGGTGGAGCTTCTGGGCGCGTTGGTGAGGCGAGGGGAAGGCGGTGGCCGCGGTGGTGGCGATCGGCGGCGACGGGCTCGCTCGGGTGGCTGTGGTGCGAGCGCTGGGGGGGAGAGGGAGGAACCAGAGAGGGGGGAGATGCAGGGGGTGTCGTGGCGCTCTTGGCGTCCTCCAGCAGCAGTGGCGGCAAGCAGGAGGTGGCCGCGCGCGTGCTGGCGTGCGGAGGCCACGCGCCCTCGTCCTTCTGGCGCAAGGAGGAGGACGACTTGCATGGCCAGATGGGCCGGCTGGGCTGCACAGGTAAGTGGGCTGCCAGGTTAGGCCAGGTAACTCTCTCTCTCTTTTATTTCTATTTTTCTATTTCTTTTGCTCTGTTTTGATTTAGTAATAATACTAAACCATTTCATAAAATCCTGGAAATAATTATGGGTGACTTCTGAATTATTCCAGTGACCCTTAACAATTTCCAACATTTTTGGAGCATCTGAAATATATATAGCATCCAAATAGCTCCAATTCAAATATGTTTGAATTAATTCAAAGACCATAAATGCCTTGGAAAAATGTGCATGACCTCTGGTAAAGGTTTTAACCTCTTTCCATAGATAATGAACATTTTTGAAGGGCATTTTGGGTTTAATGGAAATATTTTTATTTTGAACCTAGTTGAATTCATTTGGTGCTAGGGTTTGACAATCCCCAATTCAAGTTTAAATGAAATTTAGACATGATGTGGCAACCAAGCTAGTCCAAGTGCATAGCAAGGCTACGGATGTGACAACTCACCCCCACTAAACAAAAATCTCGTCCCGAGATTCAAGCGTAGGGTAAGATGAAAGGGGAACGCAAACTAACATAATCTTCACGATCCAATTGTTCTTCTCGAAGATGTTGATTCATTGCATCCCTTGATCTCAACGTCTCGCTTTGAGAACTACATCCAACATAACAACGAATAGAGAGGGAGAATTTTTAGAAGAATCAATCTTCCTGAGGTTCGAGCAACTTAGGATCATCTTAATGATCACAAGATCAACTCACGGAATGGGACATAGAAACATCTCTGGAGCTGAGAGGCAAAACATGCATCAGAAGGGATGGAAGAAACAATTTGACGAAGGTTTCAGAATAGCGAGGAAGAATTGCCATGATTCCATAATGGGGCACCTTGGAAAAGGTGACTCGTAGAATTATTCCCTCAAGTGGCAAAAAGAATTACTTTTGATATAAATATCATTGAAACTCTTTATGCCAGCCTAAGGCAATCACAAACGATCGTTTGAAAGAATTCAAAAGAATGGCATACTTGGACCAGAATGGATGATGTGGACTACCTTGTTGAAGACAACACAAGGGGTGATTTGCTTATTACCGGAAATGGTCGGAACCCCTGGTGGGACCACTTTTGAAGATGGTCCTTATCAGTAATTACTGGGAAGGTTAATCCAGGGTAGGATGGCACAATGACGGTGCAAGCTGGGAACAAAAACACAAATGCTAGGAATGATTCTAGTAACTGGGGAGAAGCTCAACAGTAGAGAGTGGATCTACTGTTTGAAAGGTTTAGCATAACCGTAGGAAACTGGGAGCAATCCCAGTTAGTGCCGATGATAACACCTAGTGCTTGTGCGTGCTCTCAAGAACTTGAGCATTTCCATATTCATCAAGGTTTTACCAACATCCGTGCTGAGGATCCTGGCAACACATCATACTACCATGATGAACGGTGATGGAGGATGCAGGTGCAAAGGAGGACATCACTTTCTCAGATTTTTCCTTAGCAATGCCAAAGAAGCAAATCTGGATGATCGACCGAGAGACATTTAGCACTCTGCTTCTAATGTTCTCCCTGATGTTCTAGCTACCACTGTTATGCTAAAAAAACATCAACATGGCCATCAAGTAAAGGTCGGACTTCGGAGGCACAAAGGATCCATAAGGAACAACTTCTAGAATAAGTTGCACTAAATCCTCATGGAGAAGATGGTTAAATAGCTCAATCAAGATACTACAATGATAGATCTTCCGGCTAGGTGTGTCGGCCAGAACATCAACCTTGTCGGGACCCACATCATAATCTTGGAAAAGTTCCAACCGTCATATCTGCCTGAGATTCAGATCTAGTTGGTAACAGGATATTCCAGACTCATCGAGTCTAGAAGAAAATGAAGGTTTGCAACACAAATTGACGAGATGACGTTGCGAGATTCTCGGGAGATGAACTACGATAGTACGCTCTAGAACATGAGCTGGTTCTGCTACACACCTTTGAACACACTGTCCTAGACAAGCACGACCACATGGTAGTCTTATAATAAAACACTACCGAGTTCTGGTTGGGAACCATCATCGCGGATAACGAAGTCCTTGCATAAGTCATATGATTAGCTCTTATGAAGGAACTTCTTCCCCTTGAACAAATCAGTTAGTGGCTTGATGTGCTAGGAAACACATATAGAATGGAGGCGGCCAACCTATCAAACCATAGAGTACTTTGCACATGCATGACTGACTTGGGATGGTTCCAGAGAAAACAAAACAAGCTTTCTTGGACTCACGGCGGCAACTTGCACCAGATGCACGTGAATCAAAGGAAGTCACTTCTTCCATCCAAATATATCCTTCATGAGATAGCACGAAGAAAATGCTAGCACAAGTTTCCAACACTAACTTAATGTTCAACACGAGTCATGGAGAAGATAAGAATGTTGCCGATGGGCTCAGCAACAATTTATCAAAATTCCAATGGAGATGGAATTCCACAACTATGTGGACAAGTGATAGCATTGGTCAGAACCAAAAGGTATAATGGTGCATGCTCGAGGGATCAACCACGAGTAAGACAACATTATGAACATCGTTGGTTCTGATTTGATTTGACGATAGCCCATACTCAAATCAAAGTTTGGACAAGACAATAGATCCAACAACTGATCACGAGGACCAATCGGTGAAGATATCATCTTTCTTCAACACACACACAAACACAAAGATATCCTTTGGAGAGAACTAAGTCAGGCAAGCTTTTATCTTCCAACTCTCCAAGTTGTTGTTTAGCTTAACCAACTAGCTCAAGGTATCCAACACAGATTCTTGGAGAAAGAGTGGTTTATAGGAAAACCATTTAATCACGAGCTCAACATAGCGGTCAGGTGACAACCTGGTGATACTTCCGAGAAGATATTCGGAAAATCACGTACCACCGATATGTTACTAGGCTCGAGAACAATCTCGCCTTTCAGGGCAAGACGATATGATCAACTGAGCAAGGGTTTGACAAAATCCTAACTCATTGATTGAAGGGTGCACCAAAAATAAGGACTAGGTAGCACGATCAACCTTAGGATGTGATTCAGTAACCAACACGCTAAGGATGAAATTATTGTCCTTTAACTACCAAGCAACAGAGTTGCTAGGAGTATTGATTTCACGCATCATGATTCACTTGTCGGTATTCCGATTGTGACAACACGGGACCGAGGAATGAATAATGATGGCGAGAAGTATCACTGCGTCAAGAATTCATAAGAGGTGGTGCAATTCTCATGACACTCTTGACATAAGGATGGTAACACCCCAAGGTAGATCAGAACAAAAACTGGATTGGCATTTTGATCTATGGAATACAACTACTTTGACCCAATCCTAGATATGGACGAGGTACCGGAGTTTGTTTCTCCTAGTCATTCCGGAATAGAATGGCTTGACAGACCACAGGAATAATAGGCATCGATGAATACGATCGCACACATACCCTTGACTATCAATTGATAGATGAAGGTCGGAATACAGCTAAAGAGGGACAACCCAAAAGAACATATGATTATCTGAGTTGTGGATGCATGGATTAGTATGTCGAACAAGTTCAACATATTTCTTCCGGATAATCCATGGAGAGGAGGAAGGACTGGCAGAGTCACAATATGAATGGAGTACTCCTCAAGAGCGCCCTGGTTGTGATCTTTTGGTTCAAACGAACTCCTGCCAAGAATGGTTCATGGTATTTGGAAGAACGATATACCACGGACCTCGAAGACTATCACAAAGGTTACTAATATCCTAAAGGAACGAGCAAACACTAGCTACACGAAGGAAGTAGGGTGAATCTCGAGTTCAGAAACCCGGGAATAGAATGCCTACTAACTAAGTGGCATCACGGGATGCTTTCGAGAGTAATGGCAAGAATCATCACACTGGGGATGCAAGCATTGCTAGATTGCTAAGTGGTCCTCTAAGACACCTAGGGTCATAATAATAACTCCAACGTATATGTCAAGGCAACAGAGTACCTCAACTCAACGATTAGTGTGGTTAATCTGGCCCAAAGGGACGCAAAAACAGAGGGAAAGGATTTTGCAAATGCATCAGATTGTTTAGAAACCTGGGATGACTCGGACAGCATGACGGCTGTAAATGCTCAGAAAGGATTTGAGACATTCACAAGGATTTGCATAGTCACTTAACAACATCATATCAAGGTTCTGGGATGAACTGTCAACACATGGAAGTAGTAGAAACTGAGCTGAGGCTTCAGACCAACAATCCTACGAGTCTACGGATTAGTAACACGTGAGCCTGATAGAAAGATGAGAAGCCTAGTTCTTAATCCCCGTAGAAGAGAAGAGGGTGACTCAGATCAGAAGGGCATAAGGTAAAGGAGTAAAAAGAGCCTTACGTTCCCTTCCACAATCAATTCCCTTATATAACTAAAGCATTTCTAGACTCAACTTCCACCAGTTTGGCTTCGTAAACCTACAGGCAGTCAGGCTCTGATACCACAACTGTCGGGACACTGATTCCAAGTCACACCGATCTATCCTGTAACACCTCATATCACTTTGCGGCCTCACGCACGGTACTCCCACGGGTGTCGCCTTACCATGGCCCGGGACCGTTTGCGCCTTTTGGCTCACGTATATGACAATGTCGCTAGCATCCATATGACAGAGAACCCGGGCCGACATGGCTAGTCATGAACCCAAAGCGGCACTAACGTATGGGGACAGGCATACATGAATCAACATCGAACGTGTCGGTCAGCAGCGTGCGAATCCGGGCTGTAGCACTGGGCTAACAGGACTCCGGGAACCCGGGCTGTAGCAGGCTAGGCAGGACTCCGGATGTCACCGCGTGACATTTCCCCGAAGGGACAGACACAGGAACGATATGAAACACATGCCGGCCAGTCAAGTGTCCAGAGCAGTAGCGCTGGGCTAGCAGGACTCCGGTGAACCGGGCTGTAGCGGACTACTATGGCTCAAGGAGGCACTAGACTACATTTCCCCATAAGAGAGGCTGCTAAGGATAGACAACTAGATTGTCGGATCCCACACATACCAAGCATTTCAATCATACACACAATATGCTCGATATGTGCAAATACAACATGGCATCACAACAAGACTCTACGACTCAGAGTATTTATTCATTAGGCTCCGAAGAGCCAGATATTACAAACATGGGTCTCATGACCCAACATTCAGAGCATACAAGTCAAAGCACATGCGGAAGCTTAACATGTCTGAGTACAGACATCTACAAATGAAAAAGGCTGAGAAGCCTGACTATCTACCAGATCCTGCCGAGGGCACAAGATCGTAGCTGAGGTAACAAGCTAAACGTCGAAGTCCACACGGAACTACTAGCGAGACTGACGTCTCTCTGCAAAACATAAAATAAGCAAACGTGAGTACAAATGTACCCAGCAAGGCTTACATCAGAACTATCTACATATGCATCGGTATCAACAAAGGGGGTGGTGGAGTTTAACTGCAGCAAGCCAGCTTTGACTCGGTGGCTATCCTGAACTATGACTGCAAGTAACTCTTTTGAGGTGGCGCACACGAGTCCACATATTCACCATATCAATACACCACTATGGATCCGCTCCTGTGTCCCTACGAGAACGCCATCCATAGCACTCACGCTTATCTTGCGCATTTTAGAGTATCCACTTGCACTTGTCTATGAACTGTTATAGGCAACCCAGAGGTCCTTTACCGTGGACACGGCTATTCGAATAGATCATATTAACCCTGCAGGGGTGTACTTCGTCACACACGCTCTCGCCACTTACCACCATGTACACGTCGTGTACCTCGGCAACCTTCAAGCGGAAGCCTGGCGAGGGAGTCGGCCACGACCTGACTAACCATACAAGTCTCTAGTCCAGGTTTATCGCCTATTCGGGTTCCATCCGCAAGGAGATCTGGCCGGGGTGTCGCTCACGGCCCCAAACGATGTGTGCAGGGTTCCCGAGCCCACCATCCGGGTGCCACTCGGTACACCAGGCCACGTGTGCCTAATATGTCCCAAGCCCACCTGTACCGGGTGCCACTTGGTACACTACTAACACTACCTACAAACACCAGAGACTAGTTGCAACTCCTGGACAGAGATCGAGGCGGTTAATAAGCCGAGAGGGGTCGAGTTACCGGAACCCAATGTGTGGTAGTAACTGTTCATGGATCACAAACACAGAACTCAGTTCCTGAGGACGAATTCAATGAGACAACCCACCATGTACTCCTACATGGCCTCTCACCGCTACCTTTACCAAATCGTGTTCACACACTTAGCTCTCAACAGTAGGACATGTTCACCATATTCCAATTCATTCCCGATGAATCAGACCTGACTCAACTCTAAGCAATAGCAGGCATGACAAACAAGCATGAATGAGTAGGCACATCAGGGCACAAACAACTCCTACTCATGCTAGTGGGTTTCATCTATTTACTGTGGCAATGACAGGTCATGCAGAGGATAAAGGGGTTCAGCTACCGCAGCAAGTAACAGATGAATCGTTGTTGTCCTAAGGCAGTAAAAGAGAGCAGGAGCGAGAGAGTGGGATTGTATCAGAATGAGCAAGGGGGTTTTGCTTGCCTGGCACTTCTGAAGATAGCATTGAGTCTTCATTAGTGTCAACGATCACAACGCCGGAACATCGTCTACCGAAAGGGAACAAATACCGGCAAACAGAGAAGAAACACGATCAATGCAATGCACAATATGATGCATGATCATGACATGGCAATATGCTGTGGTTTGGGCTAATGCAACTAGCAGCAAGTTAAATGGAGTTGGCTTGAATCAAAGATTCAAATTCAAACTCCATATGTGATTTCTTAAATGCCATTTAATTGAATTGTCCTAAACAGTAGTCATAAGTTGTTCTAACATGCATGGAGATGGTACAGATGGATAGATTGGATTTTTCTGATCATTTTTCATATATAAATTATTTCATTTGGAGTTACGGTTGATTTTCTATGATTTTTAGAAGTTTATAGGATTTTCTGGAATTTCCTGAATTGTTTTAAATACAGAAACTATTTACTGCGTCAGCATGGCGTCGGTGTGACGTCAGCAGGTCAACGGGTCGTCCAGGTCAAACCTGACGTGTGGGGTCCACACGTCAGTGACTAACTAACTAACCTAAATTAATTAGTGTTAAACTAATACTAACTAAAAGCGTCAGGGGGGGTGGCCCACGCGTCAGTGACACAGGGGAGGCCCAAGAGTCCATCCTCCCCAAGGCACCTCGGAGGTGCCTTCCCCCTTTAGGACTCTCCCTTTCCCTTATCTCTTGGCGCATGGGCCTCTTGGGGCTGGTGCCCTTGGCCCATATAGGCCAAGGCGCACACCCCTACAGCCCATGTGCCCCCCCCCCCCCCGGGGCTGGTGGACCCCCGGACCCCTTTCGGCACTCCAGGTACAATACCGATAATGCGCGAAACTTTTCCGGTGACCAAAACAAGACTTCCCATATATAAATATTTATCTCCGGACCATTCTGGAACTCCTCGTGACGTCCGGGATCTCATCCGGGACTCCGAACAACTTTCGGGTTACCGCATACTAATATCTCTATAACCCTAGCGTCACCGAACCTTAAGTGTGTAGACCCTACGGGTTCGGGAGACACGCAGACATGACCGAGACGACTCTCCGGTCAATAACCAACAGCGGGATCTGGATACCCATGTTGGCTCCCAGATGCTCCTCGATGATCTCATCGGATGAACCACGATGTCGAGGATTCAATCAATCCCGTATACAATTCCCTTTGTCAATCGGTATGTTACTTGCCCGAGATTCGATCGTCGGTATCCCGATACCTTGTTCAATCTCGTTACCGGCAAGTCTCTTTACTCGTTCCGTAACACATCATCCCGTGATCAACTCCTTGGTCACATTGTGCGCATTATGATGATGTCCTACCGAGTGGGCCCAGAGATACCTCTCCGTTTACATGGAGTGACAAATCCCAGTCTCGATTCGTGCCAACCCAACAGAAACTTTCGAAGATACCTGTAGTGCACCTTTATAGCCACCTAGTTACGTTGTGACGTTTGGTACACCCAAAGCATTCCTACGGTATCCGGGAGTTGCACAATCTCATGGTCTAAGGAAATGATACTTGACATTAGAAAAGCTCTTAGCAAACGAACTACACGATCTTGTGCTAGGCTTAGGATTGGGTCTTGTCCATCACTTCATTCTCCTAATGATGTGATCCCGTTATCAACGACATCCAATGTCCATGGTCAGGAAACCGTAACCATCTATTGATCAACGAGCTAGTCAACTAGAGGCTTACTAGGGACATGGTGTTGTCTATGTATCCACACATGTATCTGAGTTTCCTATCAATACAATTCTAGCATGGATAATAAACGATTACCATGAACAAGGAAATATAATAATAACCAATTTATTATTGCCTCTAGGGCATATTTCCAACAAAAACCTCCACTGCCGGACACATGGGGGAGCCGATCCCCATGGAGATTGGCGAAGAGGGCCGCATCCAGTTCAGCCCTCAGCCGAATACGATTCCGGAGACCCATGTGGCTCCGGAGTCGAACGAGCAGCCCCCTTTGAAGGAGGGGGGTGCGCCGCTTCCACCGGTGGCCCCTGTCCATCCAGGGGCGCCGAATAACCTGATGGAGGCGCTACGAGGTGCCTCCGTCATGGACGAGCACCGTGTCCTTATGGGTGCGGTGATCGAGAAGGTTCAGTCCGCCAAGAGTGGACTGAACGAAGCCTGCAGTAGCCTGTTGACAGGTTTTGAGGTAAGTGACATAGAAAAAGAAAAGAACCCCAAGTAGATAGTAGCCCTTGAGACACTATCCGAAGTTCAGCGAGACGAACCAGACAGAGGATCAATCTTTTGTTATAGGAGACTAACGTAATATGGATGAATAAGCAGGCGTCGCTGTTGGCCGCAACCTCGCATGCTGCCAAAGTCTCTGAACTGAGGCAGAGGCTGGAATGGACCGAGAACGGGCTCGGCGAGGTTAAGGTTCATCTCCAGGAGAAGCAAGGTGAGTAACGACTTGCTGTGTGTTCGGAAAGAATAGGCACTTTATATTGATCGTAGTGTCGTAATATGTGCAGGAGCCGCGACCGAGGTCGAGGCCCTGAGGAAGGCCCTGGCAAGGCCGAGGAGAAGGTTGTCCAGCAGCAAGCCGCTCGTAAGAAGCTCAAGGCCCGGGTCAAAGAAGTCCAGCAGGAGCTCCAGGATGCGGTGAAGAAATGCGAGGCCTTGGAGCATGATGCGTCGGTTCAAGGGACCGAACTCGCCAAGGCTCTTCAAAGCGCGGAGTCCGCACGGAATGAGGCCCAGGCCACCCTCCGGGAGATCCAGGAGGCCAAGAAGATCGCAGCGGGTAAGGCATTTAAGATGAAAAGCAAGTATGCGGAGAAGCAGTACCTTTTACTAACTCGGGTTCGGAGTTCCCCGGGAGCTTTTGCGGATTTACCACGCAGTGTATCAGACGCCGTGGAGTTCTACCAAGCCGAAGGAGGGGGTTCAACAGAGAAGCTATTCTGGTCGCAATATGCGGCGCCAGAGCCTCCCGTGTCCTTCACCGATCAGCTAAAACAGCTGGTGGAGCTTCATAGGATGGCCGAACTAGCCATGAAGGACTTGATAATCCGGCTATGGCCAGCCGAAGTTATGCCTGGCAGCTACTTCAGACTCGTGAGGCGGATGGTGAACGCATGTCCTCGACTGGACGTCGTCAAGCGCTCTGACTGTATTGAAGGTGCCCGCATGGCCTTCGCCCGTTGCAAGATGTGGTGGGCGAAGTGGCCAGAGGGCCGCCGGAGGGCAAGGAGCACCGCACACCCGAGCGATATTTCGCGGATGTCATAGAAGGGTCTCGACTTGCAGCAGCGCAGTGCGGGCAGGACATTATTTTTGAATGAAAACATTCGTGTTGTCTTTGCCTTGTATTATGAAAACAAAGCCTGTTTTGTAATGTAAATTTGTCATGCTTTAATTGTTTCCTCCTGTGCAGCCGTGTTGTATGTAATCTGAGGGTTGGCCAGTCGTCGGCTTCTGGCCTCGCGTAGGTAGTACGGAGGTGTTCGGGATGGAATCTAAACAATCTTGATCCAATTATATGGTCCTTGAAGGAGTTGTTTAGCGCAACGAACAAGGCAATCAGACTATACGGCTTAAACGCCCTCACTTAGCTATAGGAGTTTTATAATAAAGCATGGGCGCAGCCCCTGGTTCAAGCCAGAGTGCTGTCAGCATCTGATCGGGAAGTGTCGATCTTTCGCATAATGCGGAAAAAATCTCCAAAGCTTTGTAACCCTCAAACAGCTGACCGGCTCTCGCCGTATCATGACATTCAGTTTTCGGCTTTCTCTACTGAGGCGCTCATATGGCCAAGACCAGGGCACAATCGCAGTAGTTCTCCCTTTACTACCCTAGCCGATTTAGCGGAACGTAGGGTAGCAAGCACAGGAGCCGGGCAACCCAACTATTGACCAAAGACATGATTTGGAGCCAATGCATATAATGCTAAATTCGGGGTGCCGAACTTCTCTATAAGAAGTGTTCGGACTTTGTTGCCGTGTTATGGGGCGATGAGGAGCCCCTGGCAAATATGAAACATACCAGAGTGTACGGTTGCTAGGAAATAAGTAATTGAAAGGAAAACAGAAGGAGAACAGAGATGATATCTGGGGCCCTTGAACTTGGACCATGAATTGTTTCCATTATAGTTGGATTAATGCGTCAAAGCGCATTGGTACAAAATAATGCCATAAGCAACCGGCTACTTGACATGCCACCACTAAAGGCGAGCTGCGTGTGGGTTCTGAAAACAGATAGAGTAATCGTTGGATTGGCCTCTAGGGCTGCCCCTGTACGCCTGTGCTCCATGTCGATCCGGTGTATTTGTCCTTTGACAGGATCATAAATCAGGCCGTCCAAAGAGGCCCGAATAAGAGAAACCTGTGAAAAAGGGAAAAAGGAAGTAGTAAAGTTATATGTGTGTCCGGGATCAGTCTAGCCGAACTGTAGGTCCCGGGCTAGCTTGTGCCTTCGATGTCCATGGAATTTTGACTGCGTAATTATGTACGCGTGGTACGAATGCCACTACTTCGTCGGGACTGGGACGGAGGCTGAATTGCTAATCGAGCTCTTGACGAGCCGCGCTGTCCTTTTGTAGTGTAGTCCGGAACCTCTTAATGATGTCCAGGGGCTCGGCAGCCGTACTATGGTGCTGCTTGAGAAGGCCGCTCTGTACTTTTGCTGCTAGGGCGGCGGTGTGCTCCTCTGTTCGGAGGGAGCGTTCAGTATTGCCACTAACTGTTATGACGCCACGTGGAACGGGCATCTTGATCTTGAGATAAGCATAGTGTGGCACTGCGTTGAATCTAGCAACGAGGTTCGTCCGAGCAGTGCGTGGTAGCCGTTGCGGAAGGGGACGATATCAAAGATTAACTCTTCGCTTCGGAAGTTGTCCGGAGAACCGAAGACCACCTCCAGGGTGATTGAGCCCGTACAGCGGGCCTCTACGCCTGGTATGACTCCTTTAAAGGTAGTCTTTGTTGGTTTGATTCATGAGGGGTTAATGCCCATCTTCCGCACTGTATCCTGATAGAGCAGGTTGAGGCTGCTTCCACCATCCGTCAGGACTCATGTTAGGTGGAATCCGTCGATGATTGGGTCGAGGACCAGTGCGGCCGAACCGCCATGGTGGATACTAGTTGGGTGATCTCGACGATCGAAGGTGATCGGAAATGATGACCACGGATTGAATTTTGGGGTGACTGGCTCTACTGCGTAGACGTCCCTGAGTGCTCGCTTGCGCTCCCTTTTGGGGATGTGTGTAGCGTATATCATGTTCACCGTTTTGACTTGAGGGGGAAATTTCTTCTGTCCCCCCGGTGTTCGGCTGCCGGGGCTCTTTGTCCTCGTCCTCACTTTGTGATCCCTTTTCCTTGTTTTTGGCATTTAACTTGCCAGCCTGTTTGAAAACCCAACAATCCCTATTGGTATGATTGGCTTCTTTATCCGGGGTACCATGTATCTGGCACGGGCGGTCGAGTATGCGGTCCAGGCTGGAAGGTCCGTCATTGTTTCTTTTGTAGGGCTTCTTCCGTTGGCCGGACTTGGAGCCGCTGAATCCGGCGTTAATTGTGGTGTCATCGGTGTTGTCGCCATTGCTTCGGCGTTTGTGTCTATTGCGCCGGAGCTTGCCGGTGTTGTTCTTGGCCTCGGAGGGGCCTGCCTCGCTGGCTGTGTTTTTGCTACGAGCCAGCCAGCTGTCCTCACCCACGCAAAAGCGGGTCATGAGTGCCGTAAGGGCTGCCATAGACTTAGGCTTTTCTTGGCCGAGGTGGCGCGCTAGCCATTCGTCACGGATGCTGTGTTTGAAGGCAGCTAGGGCCTTGGCATCCGGACAGTCAACGATCTGGTTCTTTTTGGTTAGGAACCTAGTCCAGAATTTTCTGGCTGATTCTCCAGGTTGTTGAACTATGCGGCTAAAGTCATCGGCATCTGGTGGCCGGACATAAGTTCCTTGGAAGTTATCAAGGAAAGCCTCTTCCAAGTCCTCCCAGCTGCCGATGGAATTCTCAGGTAGACTATTTAGCTAGTGTCGAGCTGGTCCTTTGAGCTTTAATGGGAGGTATTTGATAGCGTGGAGGCCATCTCCTCGGGCCATGTGGATGTGGAGAATAAAATATTCGATCCATACTGCGGGGTCGGTTGTTCCATCATATGATTCAATATTGACGGGCTTGAACCCCTCGAGGAATTCGTGATCCAGCACCTCATCTGTGAAGCGGAGAGGGTGCGCGGCGCCTCGATAGTGGGCCGCGTCACGGCGCACCTCCGATGAAGTCTGTCTGCGGTTATCGGCCCGGGTGTGATTAAGTTTGTCACGTCCAAATAGGTAGCTGTCATCCCGAGTAGGGAAGCGTCCTCGCGATCCGTAGATTGATTTGGTAAGTCCTGCTCTACTGTCCAATTCCTGCCGAAGGTCGTATGTATGGTCCCGAGCTATTCTGTCCCTGTTTTTGCGAGGCGGTAGGCCGGGTTGTTGTTCGGCCTGAGTTGCCGTTTTATCCCGACCGCGGGGTGGTTGGTCCGCCGCACTATCCCGACCACGTGGTGGTCGGTCCGCATTGCGCGAGGGAGGTATTGGATCTGGTGCCTCCTCATCAAACTGAGCTAGCAGTCTGCATTTTGGGTAACTCTTGGATGGGTGCTTGAGGCCGTATTCTTTGGCTGCCAGGACATCAGTCCATCTATCGATGAGTAGGTCTTGATCTGCTTGGAGCTATTGCTGCTTTTTCTTTAGGCTTCTTGCAGTAGCTATGAGCTGGCCCTTAAAGCGCTCCTGCTCGAGGGGTGCCTCAGGCACGATGAAGTCCTCATTGCCAAGGCTCTCATCATCCTCGGAGGGTGGACGATAACTATCATCATCCGGGTCATTGCGCGTGGCCTATTTATCAGGGTTAGCTTGCTCGTTGTCTTGTTCCTCCTGTTCGGATGTTGCTCCAACCGGGTCTACCTTGTTTTCGGCGTTGTTAGGAGTACTATTTTCTCCGATTCCGGTGTTGCTATCTTTTGAGCGACATGACTTAGAGCGGCGTTTAGGGCGCCGACGCCTGGACTGCGTCTCAGAGGGTTTATTCGCATCTGGCTCTTCTTTGTCGTCGTTGGATCCTTTAGGTGTATCAACCATGTACACGTTGTACGAAGAGGTGGCCGTCCAACGTCCAGTAAATGGCGAGTCTTGGCCTTGCTCCCTGTCGGCATCGTCGTCCATACCGTCGATGTCTTCGGAGCCATAATCGAGCTCGTCGGTTAGGTCCTCGATGGTAGCTATGAAGTGGGTGGCAGGTGGGAAGCAAAACTCCCCATCATCAGCCTCTAACTCGAACCGAACATAGTTCGGCTGCGAGTCCTTCTCCAAGGACAAATTCTTTAAAGAGTTCCGCACATCACCCAAAGGTGAGTGCTGGAAGACGTCTGCGGCGCTGAATTCGAAGATTGATAACCGATCTAGCTCGGTGTCTGCAGGCGTACACGGTCCGGAACTTATAGCCGGAGATGAGTTCGAAGTTCCACTGACACAAATATTGCAGGGTGTTGAGTCCGTGTGCGGCTCCAGCGTCGCGGACTCTACGGCTTTGGATGGCACGATCTGGTCTGGTTCTAAGGCCATTGCAGCAACATATGCAACTCCCGAATACCGGATCAAAAAATGGCTCCCACCTCCCTCCTCTCTACCTCGGGCGACTACGATGGCGATTCTAGGGTTTAACCCTACGATCTCCTCCTGGCGATCCCAATGGATGGCCTCCTCCATTGGGACTTCTCCCCCGGCCTTAAGGTCGAGGCACAGGTGCGTGCACGGTTTGGATCTACGGTCCATTTCGTCCCCAACTCCGGCTCCAAGGAATTCTTCCTTGAAGTTTCCTTCTCCTCGGCCTCTTTTCCTCTCTCGGTGGATTCGGTTGGCTTGGCTCTTCAGTCTTGTATTGGAGGGCTCGGTGCGGGTTTCAATGTCGTTCGCCTGGGTGATCGTCATTTTCGGTTCTCTGTGGCATCAAATCGAGTGGGACATTTTATCTTTGGGCTACGGGACCGTATTTGGCCGGACTTTATTTGTCATTTTCATTTGCATCGTGGTATGAACAAGCGCCCAAGGATTCAATCTTGGCATACGGATACTGAGTTGACTGGTTTGGCTTCTTCACCTGGTCCGGCGATCAAATCTAAATGGTTATCATCTCAACAAAATAGGTCTATGGATCCTGCATCTATTCCAGTGTTTCAGAAATTGGGTTTGATCCCGCCGCCGACGGATTTGCATTCCGGCGAGCCCCCGACCGTGCTCTCTTTTGGTAGTTTCGGGCTCCGGTTTCTCAGGATAATTTTCGGATTGGATCCATATCCGTACCTATTTCCTCCGATATTCCGGCCAAGTTACCTTCTTTTCGAGGTGAGTTGTTTGTTCGGGGTTTATGGGAGTCCATTCCGGATGATATTCTTTATTCCATATTGGATGGATGGCAGGCTGGTTATGATAACGACAGTGTTCAGCAAATGGTACGAATATCTTCAGTTCCAACCAAAGATTATATATACAAGCGGCTTAAGCTTTGCTCTTTATGTGATCGGCTTGGTCATGTTGTGGATGGTTGCAATGAGTTCTTCTCTCAGCCTTGTGGGGATGTTTCAGTGCATGGATCCTGTGTTTCTACACGTAAGTCCAACTTTCGTATGCCATGCAAGGTGGGCCCAGACCCTCTAGGCCATCCATGCAACGCGTGTTCTGCAATGGATCACATGACTAGCCTTTGTCCTGGGCTTCGTCGCTGCCCGTTCTGCCACCGTTTGGGTCGTGTGGCCCGTAAGCCCAGCTATTGCAATGCTTTACCTCATTTGGTTTGGGCACAAAAATCTTTACCAGTAACAAAATCTGAGAGGATCCTGCCTCGGGGTGAGCTGGAGGCGTCTGTGTTTGGTAATTCTATGGTTGTTGGTATGGCCCGTTTGGCGAGGGATACGCGGACTCGTTGGATTTGGAAACAGCAACAGAAAATCCCACGCTCCTCGGAAGTGCCCACCTCTCAACGCTTGACGATACGCCTCCCTGGTCAGGGTGTAGTCACTTCAGCCTGCCAAAAACCCCAATCGCGTCAGCCGGCGTCCTCGAGCTCACCACCCCAACCTTCATTGCCCTTGCTCCCACCGATTTCTTGCCGTCCGTCATCGGCGATTCCTCTCTCGGCGGACTCCACACCTCCGACAGCTCTAGCCATGGCGAACTTTCCAGTGCGCCCGTTCGCCTTCGCCCCGGTTGGATCGACCTTCGACCGTGGTCCTGCTCATCGCGTTCAGCGCCATGTCATGGTGGTCGATGATCCGCCCCTCAACCATGACAGGTATGCCATCGTTACAGTCCATCCTCCTGTCCCTGATCATCAAAAGGAGCTCTGGTTGGCCGAGGTCTGTCGCATCATTACTGGGGATCTAGAGTATGATTTGGTGGATGATTTTATTTGCCCGTTAGGAATTGGTTGTGTGGTTTTTGCGGATATGGAGAGTCGGGATGCTGCAATTAGGGAGGGACCTCACGCTCTGTCTGAGGATTCTACTTTTTCTTTGGTACCCCATGATGAAGGTCTCAATATGCGCATGCCTGCTTTTGAATATGAGGTTTGGGTTATGTTACTAGCTTTCCCTATGGATTACCAGACTGAGCACTATATCCACAAGGCCGTCTCTAACTTTGGAAAGCTCCTTGTGTGGCCACGTCCGGGTTTCAACAAAGCTCGAGTTCTGGTTAAATGCCATATCAAAGATGTAGCTGAAGTGCCACATAGTCTATTGGTTACCAGGGTTGGTTTGCTGCCAGGGCTTGCTCGATCCTGGTCTGTACCAGTGTATGTTCTGAATGGCAGGAATACTATTCCTAATTTAGTTGGCAATGAAGATGCTCCTCCGCTTCTGAATGCATCACCTCACCCTTATGAGCTTCCCTACTACACCCTCATGCAGCAAGCACGAATTGATGAGATGGCTGCCCAGGAGGCTCTGAATGAAGCGGCATGGCACGCCCCAGTACCGGCCCAGGTGCAAATCCAGGATAATGGTTGGCCTTTGTGGCCTGTGGTTCCTCCACCATACACAGGGTTCAGCTTCAGAACGTTCTTCCAGTACGATGGACCGTCTCTGATGGATGGGGTGGATCCTGAAATCAATATCCAGGATAATCTGTCGGATGTTTGGTCTTCTGATTTAGAGTTTCAAGCGGTGGAAGCTCTGGCGGATGGTTTTGTGCTTGGGAATCCTACTGCACGCCTTGCGTTCGTCAGAGCTGGAGGAAATTCAGTTAATTTCTTTGTGACTGCCGATCAAGATTTGTTGCTCTGGATGGGAGGGATGCTTAAACGCATATACACGCCAGCCCTAACCTTTCAGACATCTGAGGCTGTTATGTTTCCCCTCAATCCTTTCAAGTTTATACAGAATCAGTTGAATGCTGCTGTGTCTATCTGGCTGGAGGGCATAGTCCCAGAGCGGGATGTTCTGACAGAGGTGTTCAGTTCAATCTTTCAGATGGGGGCAGCCATCATCCCGTCATCTAGGCTACAGGAGGCCACTGAATGCAGATCTTCAGCGTCTGACACTGAGTGGGGGAGGGCGGCTTGTTCTCCTGGTCTTAAGGAGATTTCAAGACTTGCCCCCCCAAGATGCAGCGTTACATCCAGTGACCTTGTCTGTTCAAGAGTCGGCCCTTCAGGTGATTGCTTCTCATTCTCTTTATACTGCATCTCAGTCCCGCAATGTGTTTGTGCCTCTTGACACAACCACTGTCAGAAGAAGTACCCGTTCTACTAAGTATGATGGTTTCAAGATCAACCACGTCTCTGACATCAAACGCTCTAAGTCACGGGTGAAACCACGCGAAACTTCTTTTATCACAGCTGTTTCTTTGGCTGCTGCCCCCGTGCAGGTGCGGTCGGATGATTGCCCCCCTCCTATGACGATTGAAGATCTTCAACAGATGGGTAAACGCTGCGGGATTGCGCAGGAGGCTCTTTCCCCCGAGAAGCTGCTGGATGATCAGCGCTCGTCCACGGGAGCTGGCGACTGAACTTTTGCTGGTTCATGAATAAATCGTGGAATGTTTTGTCGTGGAACATCCGGGGCATCAACTCTGATGCTAAAACTTTGGCTCTCAGAAATGCTATCGATACTAGTGGTTGCTCTGTGGTATGTATCCAGGAAACAAAGCGTGAATCTTTTGATCTAGCGTTTATTAAAACTTTCTGCCCTAAGCGGTTTGATAAATTTGTGTTTGCTCCATCTGTGGGTGCCTCGGGTGGTCTTATTATTATCTGGAATAGTTCCGTGTTTGTGGGCACTCCTTGGTACGTTGATTCGTTTGCTGTGGGTGTCTCTTTTGTTGCTACATAGTCCAGTGACTCGTGGAAATTGATCAATGTCTACGGTCCATGTTCTGGTCAGCGTCGGGTGGATTTTACTAATTGGTTATTTGACCTACATATACCTGATGACGAGAACTGGTTGATCCTCGGTGATTTCAATTTTATTCGTTCCACGACTAACAGAAACAAACCTGGGGGTGACGCTGCGGACATGTTGCTTTTTAATGAAATCATTAGAGTGCAGTCTCTGATGGAGCTACCTGTGAAGGGCCGAACATATACCTGGAGCAATATGCAAGACGACCCCTTACTTGAACAGCTTGACTGGTTCTTCTCCTCATCTTGCTGGACCACTTCGTTTCCAAATACAATGGTCTTGCCACTAGGAAAACCGGTGTCCGATCATATTCCCTGTGTGGTTACAATTGAGTCTTCTATCCCCAAGTCCAAACTCTTCCGTTTTGAGAACTTTTGGATTAACCATTCTGGGTTTATGGAGGTAGTGGCAGCTTCCTGGTCCAAGGCATGCCATGCACCGAACGCTGCCGCCCGCATTTGTAAAAAACTGAAAACTCTGCGGTATGATCTCAAGAGATGGAGCAGGGATATCTCAAAGCTGAAAATCATCATTCAAAACTGTAATGAAGTTTTAGCTACGATGGATAATCTCGAGGACAAAAGACCTCTATTTATCCAGGAATCAAACTTCCGGAAAATTTTGAAATCCCACTTGCAGACATTGTTACAGTTTCAGAATGAATACTGGAGGAAATGATGCACGATCAGGCTCTTCAGATTTGCAGATGAAAATACCAAACTCTTTCAATCTCTGGCCACGGAGAGATACAGAAATAACTCTATCACCATGCTTCGTGATGGCGATGTGGAAATGCATGACCATGTTGGCAAGGAAGGGGTGTTGTTCAGAACCTATAAGGAACGATTGGGTTCCTCTAAACCCACCCACATGCGTTTTGATCTTTCCAGAATCATCCGTCGGATTGAGGGACTGGAGCACTTGTCGGCACCTTTTTCCAATGAATAAATTGACACTGTTATTAAGGAAATGCCAAGTGATCGGGCTCCAGGTCCTGATGGTTTTAATGGTTGCTTCCTTAAGAACTGCTGGCCGATCATCAAATCGGACTTCTATGAATTGTGTCATGCCTTTCATGCCGGAGGGCTAGATATAACCAGTATTAGTGAGGGGTATATCACATTGATCCCAAAGAACTCTTCTCCAGAAACTGCAAATGATTATAGACCAATTACTTTACTGAATTGTTGTCTGAAAATCATCACTAAGATCTTGGCAAATCGGCTACAGAAAGTCATCCTCAAGATCATACACAGAAATCAGTACGGTTTTCTCAAAGGGAGGACTATTCAGGATTGCCTAGCATGGTCATTTGAATACATCCATCAATGCCATACCTCAGCGAGGGAAAACATTCTCCTTAAGCTAGATTTTGCCAAGGCGTTTGACACTATTGAGCACGCCCCCATGATGGAAATTATGAAACACATGGGTTTTGATGACAAGTGGCTTGGATGGATGAACACGATCTTTGGCTCGGGGGTTTCTTCTGTACTCCTTAATGGAGTCCCTGGTCGAAAATTCAACTGTAAATGTGGAGTGCGCCAGGGGGACCCTCTCTCACCGTTGATCTTTGTCCTTGCGGCTGATCTCCTCCAAGCAGCAGTTAACGATGCTTTTACTCGAGGGCTGCTTGATCTTCCTCTCCCTCGTGACAGGGCGGGTGATTTCCCGGTTGTCCAATACGCTGACGACACGATTTTAGTTATGCAGGCATGTCCCGTGCAGGCTGCCCGTATGAAAGCTATCCTAGAAGATTATGCTACTTCCATTGGACTGAAGATCAATTTTCAGAAATCAACTCTCATACCCATTAACATTGATCACCGACGTGCTTGTGAACTGGCTGGGGTTTTTGGTTGCTCAGTTGGTTCCATGCCCTTCACATACCTCGGCCTGCCAATGGGCACAACGAGGCCCAGTGCCCTTGATCTTATGCCTCTGGTTCATGCAGTTGAACGGAAGACATCCACTGCCCTATCACTGATGTCATCCGGAGCTAAACTAACCTTAGTCAATTCAGTTGTGACCTCGATGCTGATATATGCAATGTGCACGATCAAGATACACCCAAAGGTGATTGAACATCTGGACAAGCTGCGTAGACATTGCCTCTAGGCTAAAAACTCTGACGACGGGGTCAAAAATAACTCTCTTGCGGCCTGGGAGCTTGTATGCCGCCCAAAACGCTGCGGAGGCCTTGGTGTTATTGATCTTAAAACGCAGAATACAGCCCTCCTCCTAAAGCATCTTTTCAAATTCTACAATCATGAAGATGTTCCCTGGGTGGAGCTTGTTTGGGATTCCTACTACAGAAACAAGATACCGCATGCATCTGAGGCGGCGGGTTCCTTCTGGTGGAGAGATGTGATGCAACTCAGTGGGATATTCCGAGGGATCACTAAAGTCACCCCGGGGGATGGCTCTAGTGCTCTGTTCTGGAAAGATGCTTGGTTTGATAGTGCTCAAGACTCCCCATTAATGGATATGTACCCACAAGCCTTTTCATTTTGTCTGAATGAGGACGATTCCATTGCTAAGGTTCTTACTGCAACTGATCCGTCCATGATTTTTAGTTTACCTCTCTCGGCCCAGGCGAGAGAAGAAATCAAAGAGATCCAGGAGGGGTTGCCGCAAAATCGACTGACCGCTGACAACAGAGATGTCTGGGAATGCTTGCTCGGGCGTTTTTCGTCCAAGAAATTCTATAATCACTGCTACAAACAGGTTGTGGCAGATGAGGCGTTTGGATGGCTTTGGAAAGCTAAAAGCCCGATCAAATTCAAGATGTTTGGATGGCTACTCCTAGTTGATCGCCTGAATACCAGGAACATGCTCAAACGCAGACATTTTGTTGTCGTGGGGGGCAACTATGCGTGCATGTTCTGTCAAAACCCTCCAGAGGAAACGGTGGAACATCTGTTCTTCAATTGTCCCTTTAGTCAACACTGCTGGGATGTAGTTGGAGTGACATGGCCGACAGCTGACAACAGACTGGCTCTTCTGCATGGAGGTAGGGGTAATTGGAGGCAACCTCTCTTCATGGATATCTTTCTCCTGGCTGCTTGGAGTCTTTGGATGGAGAGAAACAATCAACACTTTAGAGGGATTCAGCACTCCCATGGAGCATGGCTAGCTAGATTCAAGCATCTCTTGGAGCTGCTAACACATAACTGCCGGGAGGATCTTCATCCTTTCCTGTCTGATTACATTGTAAATTTGGGTCACTAAGACCGTGGATAGCTCGCATGGCCGGGGGGCCACAAAACCCTTTGTAACACATATGTAATTGTTCCTTTGTGAGTAATACAAAGTCAGTGGGAGCCTCTCCCACTGTCGTTCTCCCTCAAAAAAACAGGAACCATCTTCTGGATGTGATCCGATGACAGATTTAAGTCATGTTCATCGGAGCGAGGGGGAGCGATCGCCGCGGTCTCAAATCCATTGAAGATCAAGTCTCCACGGATATCCGCGACGTAGTTCAAGCTTCCAAATCTGACCTGATGGCCAAGGGCGTAGCTATCGACGTGCTCCAGATGGCCAAGTGAGTTGGCCGGCAGTACGAATGTCGCCGAACACAAAAATCTGTCCGGGGAGGAAGGTTCCTCCTTGGACAGCGTCATTATCGACGATTGAAGGGGCCGTCGAACCTTTTGTCGACAGCACAGTGGAACTCTCAATGAAAGCACCAATGTCGGTGTCAAAACCGGATCTTGGGTAGGGGGTCCCGAACTGTGCGTCTAGGATCGATGGTAACAGGAGACGGGGGACACGATGTTTACACAGGTTCGGGCCCTCTCTATGGAGGTAATACCCTACTTCCTGCTTGATTGATCTTGATGAATATGAGTGTTACAAGAGTTGATCTACCACGAGATCGTAATGGCTAAACCCTAGAAGTCTAGCCTGTATGACTATGGTAATGAATCTCTCCTTTCCGGACTAACCCCTTCGGTTTATATAGACACCGGGGGGATCTAGGGTTTACATAGAGTTGGTTACATAAGAAGGAATATTCATAGTCGGTCGCCAAGCTTGCCTTCCATGCCAAGTAGAGTCCAATCCGGACACGGGTACAGTCTTCGGTCCTCATGTCTTCACAGCCCATTAGTCCGGCCCATGGATAACAGGCCAGACGCCCGAGGACCCCTTAGTCCAGGACTCCCTCAGGCACCCTACGTCGTCCCCTGCAGATTCCTCGCTCTAGTGGTTTTCTCCGACGTGGATGTAGCCTTTGCTATGTCCCGTTGTTGTATCCCTCCATCGCGTGCCAGCGTGCCGCCTAGTATGTCTAGGATGATTCTCTTGTCCAAACTCATACTAACAATGTGTGAATGGCTCTGTATATGTATATGTATGTCTTTAATTACTACTGTTTTGTACATACTCTGCCTTTCCTCATGTTCAAGTTACATCATGGATGACTCCATACACCTGCTCCACCCCTTGTTGAACTGCTCCCTGATGTTTTTAGCAGGATGGCTGACGATCCTCCACCTCCACCCTATATTGTCGCAATGATGCAGCAGTTTGAGCCGAATCGTCAGTTTATGACTGGGGTGTCGGGACCCCGATTCCAAGTCACACCGATCTAGCCTGTAACACCTCATATCACTTTGCGGCCTCACGCACGGTATTCCCAAGGGTGTCGCCTTACCATGGCCCTGAACCGTTTGCGCCTCTTGGCTCACGTATATGACGGTGTCGCTAGCATCCATATGACAGAGAACCCGGGCCGACATGGCTAGTCGTGAACCCAAAGCGGCACTAACGTATGGGGACAGGCATACATGAATCAACATCGAACGTGTCGGTCAGCAGCGTGCGAATCCGGGCTGTAGCACTGGGCTAACAGGACTCCGGGAACCCGGGCTGTAGCAGGCTAAGCAGGACTCCGGATGTCACCGCGTGACATTTCCCCGAAGGGACAGACACAGGAACGAAGTGAATCACATGCCGGCCAGTCAAGTGTTCCGGAGCAGTAGTGCTGGGCTAGCAGGACTCCGGTGAACCGGGCTGTAGCGGACTACTATGGCTCATGGAAGCACAAGACTACATTTCCCCATGAGAGAGGCTACCAAGGATAAACAACTAGGTTGTCGGATCCCACACATACCAAGCATTTCAATCATACACACAATATGCTCGATATGTGCGAATACAACATGGCATCACAACAAGACTCTACGACTCAGAGTATTTATTCATTAGGCTCCGAAGAGCGAGATATTACAAACATGGATCTCATGACCCAACATTGAGAGCATACAAGCCAAACACAAGCGGAAGCTTAACATGTCTGAGTACAGACAACTATAAATGAAAAAGGCTGAGAAGCCTGACTATCTACTAGATCCTGCCGAGGGCACAAGATCGTAGCTGAGGTATCAAGCTAAACGTCGAAGTCCACACGGAACTACTAGCGAGACTGACGTCTCTCTGCAAAACATAAAATAAGCAAACGTGAGTACAAATGTACCCAGCAAGACTTACATCAGAACTAGGTACATATGCATCGGTATCAACAAAGGGGGTGGTGGAGTTCAACTGCAGCAAGCCAGCTTTGACCCGGTGGCTATCCTAACTACGACAGCAAGTAACTCTTTTGAGGTGGCGCACACGAGTCCACATATTCACCATATCAATACTCCACTATGGACCCGCTCCCGTCTCCCTACGAGAACGCCATCCATAGCACTCACGCTTATCTTGCGCATTTTAGAGTATCCACTTTCACTTGTCTATGAACTGTTATAGGCAACCCAGAAGTCCTTTACCGCGGACACGGCTATTCGAATAGATGATGTTAACCCTGCAGGGGTGTACTTCGACACACACGCTCTCACCACTTACCGCCGTTTACACGACATGTACTCGGCAACCTTCAAGCGGAAGCCCAGCGAGGGTGTCGGCCACAGCCTACCTAAACACTCAAGTCTCTAGTCCAGGTTTATCGCCTATTCAGGTTCCATCCGCAGGGAGTCCGGCCGAGGTTTCCACATACGGCCCCAAACGATGTGTGTAGGGTTCCCGAGACACCAAACGGGCGCCCGGTACACCGTGCCACGTGCCTACCGCATCACAGCCCACCCCTCGGTCAGCGCTGTCCACGGCCTCCAGCATACTACAAACACCAGAAACTACTTGCAACTCCTGGACAGAGGACAAGGGTGATTAAGAAGCCGAGAGGGTCCATTGGTTTCGGGCCCAATGCGTGGTAGTAACTGTATCATGGATCACAAACACAGAACTCGGTTCCTGAGGACGGCTTCAATGAGACAACCCACCATGTACTCCTACATGGCCTCTCACTGCTACCTTTACCAAATCGTGTTCACACACTTAGCTCACACACAGTAGGACATGTTCATCACCACTCCAATTCATCCCCGATGAATCAGACCCGACTCAACTCTAAGCAGTAGCAGGCATGACAAACAAGCATGAATGAGTAGGCACATCAGGGCTCAAACAACTCCTACTCATGCTAGTGGGTTTCATCTATTTACTGTGGCAATGACAGGTCATGCAGAGGATAAGGGGTTCAACTACCGCAGCATGTAACAGTTGAATCATTGTTGTCCTAATGCAGTAAAAGAGAGCAGGAGCGAGAGAGTGGGATTGTATCAGAATGAACAAGGGGGTTTTGCTTGCCTGGCACTTCTGAAGATATTATAGTTCTTCATCGGTGTCATCGATCACGTCATCGGAGCATCGGCTACTGAGAGGGGACGGTTACCGGCAAACAGAGAAGGACACAATCAATGCAATGCGACAGTATGATGCATGGTCATGACATGTCAAGAATGTTATGATTTACACTAATGCATCTAGCAACAGTTTAAATGAGGTCCATATGAACTAAGGGTTCATATGCAAACTCCATATTTAGCATTTATAATGTCATTATCATGTTTTCACCTATACAGCAGGTATAACTTAGTTTGACATGCATGGAAATGATACAGATGGATAGATTGCATTTTTCTGATAATTTTTCATATATAAATTATTTCATTCTGAGCTACGGTTGATTTTATATGATTTTTAGAAGTTTATACTATTTTCTGGAATTTCCTGAATAAACTTAAATCCAGATAATGCTTTACTGCGTCAGCCTGACGTCATCACTGCGTCAGCAAGTCAACGGGCTGGCCAAGGTCAAACCTGACCCGTGGGACCTGCCTGTCAGTGACTAACCTAACTAATCCAGATTAATTAGCGCTAAACTAATACTAATCTAGTTTAGTTAAGAGCATGGGCCCACACGTCCGTGACTCAGGGGGAGTCAAACTGGGGTCAAACTAGGTCAAACCCGCCGGCGAGGCCCGAGACGGCGGCGCGGCTCGGAAAGCGCCCACAGGGCACGGACGAGGCCGTTCTTGGGCTCATTGGAGAGCTCTTGCAGGCGCGCGTTGAATGGTGGTAGTGGCTGGGCCTGTGGTGACTGGAGTCGACGGCGGCGAGCTCTTTCGCGGCCGCCGGAGTTCGGGTGGGTGCGGGGTTAGTGCTGCGGCTTGCAAACAAATGGGCTATCGTGCTAGAGTTGCTCTAGGAACGTCGCGAGTGCAACGGACGCACGCGCGGGGCCATTTGGTCGCCGGAGCCACGGCGGCGACGAGCTCATGCGGCGGCGAGCTTCGGGCACGGTGGCTAGTCTAGCTAGAGCTCGAAATCGAGCACGGGAGTAGGGGGAAATGGTTCAGGGGCTCATAGTGATCTCAAGGGAGGACTCAGCGAGCTCGGGGAGGCGGAGACGGCGGCGAATCGCCGGTGAGGTTGCCGGCGGCCGAAGGTTGGGGATGAGCTCGGGGAAGATGCTGCAGGGCTCCCGCGGTCGAATGGGTTGGTGTAGACGACGCAGAAGGCGATGGCGGTTCCTCTGGACCCATCGGGGAGGCACGGGATGGACTGTGGCTGCGGTAATTTGCGTCGGCGACGACGAGCTCCGCTCGGGTGTGCTCGGGAGAGGGAGCAGAGGGCGAGGGAGAGAGCAGAGAGTGAGGGAGAGGAGCGAGGGGGGTCGAGGGGAGGTGCGTGGCGTTCACAGCCGCGTCGGGAAGCGGCGGAAAGCAGGTGGTGGCGCGGGCGCGTGCCGGCGTGCGGCGAACACACGCCTCGCGTCCTTCTGGCGCGAGGTGGGAGGTGACTGGCATCGGCCAGCTGGGCTGGGCCGGCTCCTGGGCCGCACAGGTGAGGCCAGGTAAATTTTCCCTCCTCTCTGACTTTTATTTCTCTTTTCTAATTTTTCTGCTATTTGTTTTGACTTGATTTAAAACATCAAATCATTTTCTAAACTTTCTGTAAATTGTTATGTGAGCTCAGAAACTAGTCCAAGGTCACAGGCAACTCACAAAAATATATGAACCTTATTTCTTATGAAACAGAAATAAATCCAACCCAAATATGTCGTTGATTTAATTCAAAAAGGCCCAAAATAAATATTTCTGTGATTCCAAAAATATTGGTTTGAATTTTATTCTTGCCAATATTTTTCAAGGTTTAACAGGAACATTTTCTTGGGCTTCTTTGAAAAGATTTTAATGTTGATCATTTTTAAAAGGCTTCTGAGGCTTTGAAAATTCCTCAATTCAAATTTCATTTGAATTTAAACATGATGCATGGATGCAAGAGAAATCAAGCAAGGGCTGATCTGGGGCTGTGACAGCTCACCCCCACTAAACAAGAATCTCGTCCCGAGATTCAAGACGTGAGGTAAGAAGACAGAGGGGACACAAAGCTAACACGATCTTCATGATCCAATTGCTCTTCACGAAGATGTTGATCCGTTGCTTCAATTAACGTTGACGTCTTTGCTTTGAGAACTACATCCAACAAGAGAACGAGTAGAAAGATAGAATTTAGAAGAATCGATCTTCCTGAGGTTCGAGCAACTTAGGATCATCTTAATGATCACAAGATCAACTCGTGGAATGAGACATGGAAACATCTCTGGAGCTGAGAGACAAAACATGCATCAGGAGGGATGGAAGAAACAATTTGACGAGGGTTTCAAAGTAGCAAGGAAAAATTGCCATGATTCTATAACGGGGCACCTTGGGGAACGTGACTCGTAGAACTATTCCTTAAGTGGCAAAAAGAATTACTTTTGATACAAAGATCATGGAAACTCTTTATACTAGCCTAAGGCAATCACAACAATCGTCTGGCGGAGTTCGGGAGAACGACACACTCGGGCTAGAATGGACGATGTGGAATACCTTGTTGAAGACAACGAAATGGATGATTTTTTTTATATATCATCGGAGATGAATGGGACTCATGGTAAGACCACTTGAAGATGATCTTGATCAGTAATTACTGGGAAGGGTAATCCAAGGTAGGATGGCACAATGATGGTGCAAGCTGGGAACAAAAATGGAAATGCTAGGAATGATTCTAGTAACTGGGGAGAAGCTCAACAATAGAGAGTGAATCTATTGTTCGAAAGGTTTAGCATAACCGAAGGAAACTGGGAGCAATCCCAGTTAGTGCCGGTGAAAACACCTAGCGCTTGTGCGTGCTCTCAAGAACTTGAGCATTTCCATATTCATCAAGGTTCTACCAACATCCGTGCCGAGGATCCTGGCAACACAACATACTACCATGATGAACGGTGATGGAGGATGCAGGTGCAAAGGAGGACAACACTTGCTCAGATTTCACCTTAGCGAAGCCAAGGGAGCAAAATCTGGATGATCGACCGAGACACATTTAGCACTCCGCTTCTAATGTTCTCCTTGATGTTCTAGCGTAACCCATTAGATGTGGTTTGGAATCTTGAACATCAAGTAGTAGGTCGGACTTCGGGAGCGCAGGAATCCATAAGGAATAACTGCGGAAGTAAATCCTACGGAATCCTTATGGGGAGGTGGCCAACTTCCTCAATCAAGTTACTACAATAATAGGTCTTCCGGCTGGGTGTGTTGGCCACGACATCCACTTACCGGATTACGAAGACCAATATTATAGCTGTTGGGGGATGTTCCAACCATCATATCTGCCTGAGATTCGGATCTGGTTGGTAATAGGATATTTCAGACAGCATGTCCGGAAAAGGAAAGTTTGCAACACAAACCGACGAGATGACGTTGCGAGATTCTCGGGAAATGAGCTACGGTAGCAAGCTCCAAAACATGAGCTGGTTCTGCTACATACATGTGACACACTGTCCCAGACAAGCATGACCACGTAGTAGTCTTATAATAAAACACTACCGAGTTCGGGTGGGGAGTCCATCAACGAGGATATCGAAGCCTTGTGCATGAACTAGTATTCGCACAGCAACTCCTTTTCCTTGAACAAATCAATCAGTGGCTTGGTGTGCTAGGAACACATATGGAATGGAGGTAATTAATCTACCAAACCATAGAATACTTCGCATGAATGCATGACTGACTTGGGATGATTCCAAAGGAAGCAAAACAAGCTCCCTCGAATTCACGGCGGCAACTTACATCGATTGCACGTGAATTTAGGGGAAGTCACTACTTTCATCCAAACATATACTTCATGAACGAGGCATGAAGAAAATGCTTACACAAGTTTCCAACACTAGCTGGATGTTCAACATGAATCATGGAGGAGACGAGATGCTGCTGATGGGCTCAATAGCAACTCATCGGAATTTCCATATCACTGGACTTCCACCATCATGTGAACACGGTGATAGCATTGGTCAGATCCAAAAGATATAACGGTGTATGCTCGAGGGATCAACCACGAGTAAGACAACATTATGAACATCGTTGGTTCTGATTTGATTTGATGATAGCCCATACTCAAATCAAAGTCTTGATACGACAATAGGTCCAACAACTGATCACAGGGACCAATCGATGAAGATATCATATATCTTCAACACACGCAGATATATCCCTTCAAATGAGCTAAGCTGGCAAGCTTTTATCTTCCAACTCTCCAAGTTGTTGTTTAGCTTGACCAACTAGCTCAGGGTATCCAACACGGATTCTTGGAGAAGGGGTGGTTTACTGGAAAACCAACTTGTTCACGACTCAACATATCGGTCATGGACAACCTGGTGGTACTTCCAAGAAGATATTTGGAAAATCACGATCCACCAACATGTTATTAAGATCGAGAACAATCTTGCTTTTCAGGGCAAGACGATATGACCGAACAAGCAAGGACTGACACTATCCTAACTCATTGATCGAAAAGTGCACCGGGGGTAAGGACTAGGTAGCACGATCAACCTTAGAATGATGATTCAATAGCCAACATGCTAAGGATGAGAATATTGTCCATTTGCTACCAAGCAACGGAGTTGCTAGGAGTATTGATTTCACACATCACAGTTCGCTTGTCGGTATTCCGGTTATAACAACATGGAGACCGAGGAATGAACGATGATGGCGAGGAGTATCACTAAATCAAGAATTCATAAGAGGTGGTGCAATTCTCATGACACTCTTGACATAAAGATGGTAACACTCCAAGGTAGAATAGAACAAAAACTGGATTGGCATTTGATCTGTGGAATACAACTACTTTGACCCAATCCCAGAGATGGACGAGGTACTGGAGTTTGTTTCTCCTAGTCATTCCGGAATAGAATGGCTTGGCGGACCACAAGAATAATAGGCATTGATAACACAAATGCACAATTACTCTTGACTATCAATTGATAGACGAGGGCCAGAAAATAACTAAAGAGGGACAACCCAAAGGAACATATGTTTTTCTAAGTTGTGGATGCATGGATTAGTATGTCGAACAAATTCAACATATTTCTTCCGGATAACCCATGCAGAGGAGGAAGGACTGGCAGAGCCATAATATGAATGGAGTACTCCTCAAGAGCACTCTAGTTGTGATCTTTCGGTTCCGCGAGGAACTTCTTCCATAAGCAGTTCATGATATTTGGAAGAAGGATATACCATGAACCTCGAGGACTATCACAAAGGTTACTAATAACCTAAAGGAACGAGCAAACACTATCAACAGGAGGTAAGTGGAGTGAATCTTGGGCTCAAAAATCCAGAAATAGAATGCCTACTAACTAAATGGCATCACGGGATGCTTTCAAGAATGATGGCCAGAATCATCACACTGGGACACACAACATGGCTAGGTTACTAGATGATCCCCTAAGACACCTAGGGTCATAATAATAACTCCAACATATATGTCGAGGCAATAGAGTACCTCAACTCAGCAATTAGTGTGATTAACCTGGCCTAAAGGAACATCGAGAACGGAAAGAAGGGATTTGCAAATGCATCAGATTATTTAGAAGCCTGGGATGACTCGGATAGCATAACGACTGTAAATGCTCAAAAATACTTGAGACATCATGCAAAATAGTGGCATGACCACTCAACATCACAATATAAACTTCCGGGATCAATGGTCAACATACGGAAGTAGTAGGAACTGAACTGAGGCTTAAATCCATCAATCCTACGAGTCTACGGATTAGTAACACGTGATCCTGATAGAAAGATGAGAAGCCTAGTTCTTAATCCCCGTAGAAGAGAAGAGGGTGACTCAGATCAGAAGGGCATAAGGTAAAGGAGTAAAAGAGCCTTACGTTCCCTCCCACAATCAATTCCCTTACATAACTAAAGCATTTCTAGACTCAACTTCGACCAGTTTGGCTTGGTATTCCTACAGGCAGTCAGGCTCTGATACCAACGCTGTCGGGACCCCGATTCCAAGTCACACCTATCTAGCCTGTAACACCTCATATCACTTTGCGTCCTCACGCACGGTATTCCCACGGGTGTCGCCTTACCATGGCCCGGGACCGTTTGCGCCTTTTGGCTCACGTATATGACGGTGTCGCTAGCATCCATATGACAGAGAACCCGGGCCAACATGGCTAGTCGTGAACCCAAAGCGGCACTAACGTATGGGGACAGGCATACATGAATCAACATCGAACGTGTCGGTCAGCAGCATGCGAATCCGGGCTGTAGCACTAGGCTAACAGGACTCCGGGAACCCGGGCTGTAGCAAGCTAGGCAGGACTCCGGATGTCACCGCGTGACATTTCCCCGAAGGGATAGACACAGGAACGATATGAGACACATGCCGGCCAGTCAAGTGTCCAGAGCAGTAGTGCTGGGCTAGCAGGACTCCGGTGAACCGGGCTGTAGCGGACTACTATGGCTCAAGGAGGCACTAGACTACATTTCCCCATAAGAGAGGCTGCTAAGGATAGACAACTAGATTGTCGGATCCCACACATACCAAGCATTTCAATCATACACACAATATTCTCGATATGTGCAAATACAACATGGCATCACAACAAGACTCTACGACTCAGAGTATTTATTCATTAGGCTCGGAAGAGCCAGATATTACAAACATGGGTCTCATGACCCAACATTCAGAGCATACAAGTCAAAGCACATGCGGAAGCTTAACATGTCTGAGTACAGACATCTACAAATGAAAAAGGCTGAGAAGCCTGACTATTTACTAGATCCTGCCGAGGGCACAAGATCGTAGCTGAGGTATCAAGCTAAACGTCGAAGTCCACACGGGACTACTAGCGAGACTGACGTCTCTCTGCAAAACATAAAATAAGCAAACGTGAGTACAAATGTACCCAGCAAGACTTACATCAGAACTAGCTACATATGCATCGGTATCAACAAAGGGGGTGGTGGAGTTCAACTGCAGCAAGCCAGCTTTGACCCGGTGGCTATCCTAACTACGACAGCAAGTAACTCTTTTGAGGTGGCGCACACGAGTCCACATATTCACCATATCAAAACTCCACTATGGACCCGCTCCCGTCTCCCTACGAGAACGCCATCCATAGCACTCACGCTTATCTTGCGCATTTTAGAGTATCCACTTTCACTTGTCTATGAACTGTTATAGGCAACCCAGAAGTCCTTTACCGCGGACACGGCTATTCGAATAGATGATGTTAACCCTGCAGGGGTGTACTTCGACACACACGCTCTCACCACTTACCGCCGTTTACACGACATGTACTCGGCAACCTTCAAGCGGAAGCCCAGCGAGGGTGTCGGCCATAGCCTACCTAAACACTCAAGTCTCTAGTCCAGGTTTATCGCCTATTCAGGTTCCATCCACAGGGAGTCCGGCCGAGGTTTCCACATACGGCCCCAAACGATGTGTGTAGGGTTCCCGAGACACCAAACGGGCGCCCGGTACACCGTGCCACGTGCCTACCGCATCACAGCCCACCCCTCGGTCAGCGCTGTCCATGGCCTCCAGCATACTACAAACACCAGAAACTACTTGCAACTCCTGGACAGAGGACAAGGGTGATTAAGAAGCCGAGAGGGTCCATTGGTTTCGGGCCCAATGCGTGGTAGTAACTGTATCATGGATCACAAACACAGAACTCGGTTCCTGAGGACGGCTTCAATGAGACAACCCACCATGTCCTCCTACATGGCCTCTCACCGCTACCTTTACCAAATCGTGTTCACACACTTAGCTCACACGCAGTAGGACATGTTCATCACCACTCCAATTCATCCCCGATGAATCAGACCCGACTCAACTCTAAGCAGTAGCAGGCATGACAAACAAGCATGAATGAGTAGGCACATCAGGGCTCAAACAACTCCTACTCATGCTAGTGGGTTTCATCTATTTACTGTGGCAATGACAGGTCATGCAGAGGATAAGGGGTTCAACTACCGCAGCATGTAACAGTTGAATCGTTGTTGTCCTAATGCAGTAAAAGAGAGCAGGAGCGAGAGAGTGGGATTGTATCGGAATGAACAAGGGGGTTTTGCTTGCCTGGCACTTCTGAAGATATTATAGTTCTTCATCGGTGTCATCGATCACGTCATCGGAGCATCGGCTACTGAGAGGGGACGGTTACCGGCAAACAGAGAAGGACACAATCAATGCAATGCGACAGTATGATGCATGGTCATGACATGTCAAGAATGTTATGATTTACACTAATGCATCTAGCAACAGTTTAAATGAGGTCCATATGAACTAAGGGTTCATATGCAAACTCCATATTTAGCATTTATAATGTCATTATCATGTTTTCACCTATACAGCAGGTATAACTTAGTTTGACATGCATGAAAATGATACAGATGGATAGATTGCATTTTTTTGATAATTTTTCATATATAAATTATTTCATTCTGAGCTACGGTTGATTTTATATGATTTTTAGAAGTTTATACTATTTTCTGGAATTTCCTGAATAAACTTAAATCCAGATAATGCTTTACTGCGTCAGCCTGACGTCATCACTGCGTCAGCGAGTCAACGGGCTGGCCAGGGTCAAACCTGACCCGTGGGACCTGCCTGTCAGTGACTAACCTAACTAATCCAGATTAATTAGCGCTAAACTAATACTAATTTAGTTTAGTTAAGAGCATGGGCCCACACGTCAGTGACTCAGGGGGAGTCAAACTGGGGTCAAACTAGGTCAAACCCGCCGGCGAGGCCCGAGACGGCGGCGCGGCTCGGAAAGCGCCCACAGGGCACGGACGAGGCCGTTCTTGGGCTCATTGGAGAGCTCTTGCAGGCGCGCGTCGAATGGTGGTAGTGGCTGGGCCTGTGGTGACCGGAGTCGACGGCGGCGAGCTCTTTCGCGGTCGCCGGAGTTCGGGTGGGTGCGGGGTTAGTGCTGCGGCTTGCAAACAAACGGGCTATCGCGCTAGAGTTGCTCTACGGAACGTCGCGAGTGCAACGGACGCACGTGCGGGGCCATTTGGTCGCCGGAGCCACGGCGGCGACGAGCTCATGCGGCGGCGAGCTTCGGGCACGGTGGCTAGTCTAGCTAGAGCTCGAAATCGAGCACGGGAGTAGGGGAAACGGTTCAGGGGCTCACAGTGATCTCAAGGGAGGACTCAGCGGGCTCGGGGAGGCGGAGACGGCGGCGAATCGCCGGTGAGGTTGCCGGCGGCCGAAGGTTGGGGATGAGCTCGGGGAAGACGCTGCAGGGCTCCCGCGGTCGAATGGGTTGGTGTAGACGACGCGGAAGGCGATGGCGGTTCCTCTGGACCCATCGGGGAGGCACGGGATGGACAGTGGCCGCGGTAATTTGCGTCGGCGACGACGCGCTCCGCTCGGGTGTGCTCGGGAGAGGGAGCAGAGGGCGAGGGAGAGAGCAGAGAGTGAGGGAGAGGAGCGAGGGGGGTCGAGGGGAGGCGCGTGGCGTTCACAGCTGCGTCGGGAAGCGGCGGAAAGTAGGAGGTGGCGCGGGCGCGTGCCGGCGTGCGGTGAACACACGCCTCGCGTCCTTCTGGCGCGAGGTGGGAGGTGACTGGCATCGGCCAGCTGGGCTGGGCCGGCTCCTGGGCCGCACAGGTGAGGCCAGGTAAATTTTCCCTCCTCTCTGACTTTTATTTCTCTTTTCTAATTTTTCTGCTATTTGTTTTGACTTGATTTAAAACATCAAATCATTTTCTAAACTTTCTGTAAATTGTTATGGGAGCTCAGAAACTAGTCCAAGGTAACAGGCAACTCACAAAAATTTATGAACTTTATTTCTTATGAAACAGAAATAAATCCAACCCAAATATGTCGTTGATTTAATTCAAAAAGGCCCAAAATAAATATTTCTGTGATTCCAAAAATATTGGTTTGAATTTTATTCTTGCCAATATTTTTCAAGGTTTAACAGGAACATTTTCTTGGGCTTCTTTGAAAAGATTTTAATGTTGATCATTTTTAAAAGGTTTCTGAGGCTTTGAAAATTCCTCAATTCAAATTTCATTTGAATTTAAACATGATGCATGGATGCAAGAGAAATCAAGCAAGGGCTGATCTGGGGCTGTGACATGGGGTAATGGCCCAGTTCCCGAACCAGAATGCTCATCAACAACCTGCCCCAATAACACTGCGAGAATGTGTGCGCCTCAGCCCGTCCATTTTCCGCAACTCCACCAATCCTATGGATGCTGATGGTTGGCTTCATGGCATCATGTTTGAGATGGAGTCAGCTAATGTTGCCCCTGCCAGTTATGTCACCTTTGTGACATTTCACCTGAAGGGTTCAGCTGCTCAATGGTGGGAAAGCCACAGGGGTATGCTACCCGCAGAGACTGTAACCACTTGGCAGGAATTTCAGTTAGCCTTCCGTGCACGTCACATTCCTCAAGGTCTGATGGACCAGAAGAAGAAGGAGTTTCGCAAACTCTCACAGGGCACAATCACTGTGGATGAATTGACAGAGTAATTGACCACGGGTACCCCGAAGACGGCAAGACAACATTTCAAGACATCGGGGCTAGCAAAGCCCCTCAGTCCGATTGCCCGGCCGCTCCGACCGGCTCCTCGTCCGACTGCTCCACGCGGCCGGCTGCCGACTGCGCCAACCAGCCGGCTGCCAACTGCAGCCCGACCCGACACCGACAAGACACCGACGAGACGGTCGTACCCGAGCACTATTCACGTGTCACCCCAGCCATCATGTATAGTGTCACTTGTCCCCTGGCACTATTTATGAAGTGACCCAGGGGACAAGCATGACACCCCACCATGCCTTGCCCATGCCACCACTTAGCTTACTTCCTAAGCTAGCCATGCCTATATATATGGGCACACATCCATCCATCCACTCCCAGGGGCACACACATGCACTCACGCGTGAACACCCACGGCCATAACCATTCGGCCACAAGAGCATGCATGCTCACTCCAGCCATGCACATATACAGAGTCAGATGCCCGTGGCACTGATCCCAGATACAGCTCCAGGAGCACTTTGTACTGCCCGATGTACACCCCAGATATATATACTCAGACATGCAGGAGTAGGGGTATTATCTCTCCGGAGAGCCCCGAACCTAGGTAAACTAGCGTGTGCTACTCGCATACCCGCTCCCGGTCCTATCAACAGCAGTCTTACCCTCACACTAAGCCCTTGTGGCATCTGTCGACTCGCAAGCCCCCCGTGAGAATATCACGACAGTTGGCGCCCACCATGGGGCGGTACTACTACTATGCTACCACGCTGCTGGAGGTTTCGCAGTCCGGGCGGGACCTTTTTCGTCATCATCACCGCGGCGTCGACGTCGTCTCTCCACCGGTAGCGCTCGGGGGCCCTACATCGACACGCCTCCGAGGCGAGCGCAGGACGGCGTGTCCTCGTCGACGGGCTCGCCCTCTCCGTCGTCATCAACCGGCACCGTCGCCATCTCTCCGGCCGCGCTCGGGGGCTCGACATCGACTCGCCTCTGGGGCGGCCATGCGGGACGGCTCGTCCTCGCCGTCGGTCTCGGCACGGTCCGCCTCGCCCTTTTTCTCCATCGCGGACTGCAGGAGGCTCTGCTCCGCCCCTACGACGTCGCGCCGCTCCGGCACCCAACGTGCCTGCATGCCCATCGCGTCGCGACCGTCCTCTCTGACCGGGCCTCCGTCCCTGTGCGAGCGCCCGGGCGGCGAGGGGTTCTCTTGACCGTACACACACTTGTGCCAAGCTAGCTAGCTAGCTAGCTAGCCAGTTTGACCAATCAATTGACCTGCATGCGTACTGGCTTGGCTAGCTAGCTTTGCTTGGGTGCGCGCGTCAGGCCAGCCGGTCGTGTGAGCCTTGCCGTCGCTCCGTCCGGCGGCTTCGCCGACTGCTCCGTCCATAGCCATGCGCCCGTCTCACCTTGCTGCTTGGCTCCAAGCTCCCAGCTCATTCAGCTCCAGTTCGCCATTGCCCCTGCACAAACTGTCTGTAAGATACACACTACAGCACGCACTATAGCGCCCAGACTCCTCCTCTGCAGGACGGTTCCACCCGCATCCCGCCTCGCGCCGGCTCCCCGCGTCGCGTTCGCGTCGTCCCGTGCCGGCCTCCAGGCGGCTGCGCCGCCTCGCCTACCCGCGTTGACTTCCTGTTGGGCTTGCCACTTCCCTCGCGCCTCCGTCCATCTCCTCCCACGCAGCACCAGGTCCTCCTCCCGCGCAGTGCCGGGTCCGGCTGCTCCTACGCGCCTGCGACTCCGCCCTGACCGGCCCGGGTGACCCGGCTGTGCTGCTCCACCTTCTCCCGCGTCCGCCTCCTCCCGACACGCCTCTACCCGCGCCAGCTGGCCATCCGCCCGCGCCTGGTGGCCCATCGTCCGGCTCCCGCGCCTCCGACCGCGTCGGCCCCGGGCTCCTCCAGACGCGCCCGCCCCGGCCCTCGTCGCTGCACCGTCCCGGCCTCCGCCTTCGTGGCCTCGCGCCTCCCGACGTCGCGCGCCTCCTCCGCACCTGGCCCTCGCGCCGCTATGCCGCCCCGCCGTGCTCGGCCCGGCGCGCCCGTCCGCGCGCCCCGCGCCGCACCCGGCCTCCCCGCAGCCGGCCTCCGCTTGTCGCTCGCGCTCAGCCTCCGGCGCGGCACAGCCAGCCTCGCCGCGCCCGCCTTCTCCCGCAGCCGGCTTGCCACCAGCCGGCCTCGCGCGCAACCCGCCTCCCTCAGTCGGCCTCCCCTGCGCCGGCTGCTGCGGCCGGATTCCTGAAGAAAAAAAAATGTTGCCGACTGCTCGCATGGGACCGGCTGGAAAAGTCAATGGCTGGGTGTCCAGCCGGCTGCAAAAGAAAAAGAAGGGTGGCGGGTGCTAGAAAAAAAAGAGTAAAGAGAGTCCGGTTGAAAAAAGATAACACCGCGTCCGGCTAAGAAAATGGTCGGGTGCTGAGAAAAAAATGCGTCCGACTGCTCAGCCGGCTGAGGAGAAGAAGAAAAAAATGACCGGCTGGCCCGTCCACCTGCTTCGCCATTCGGACGGTCAGTCGCGACCCGCATTGCCGGCTGGGCCGCCTGGCCGGATGGGCCTGACCGGCTGGGGCATCCCTTGAGCGCCTAGAGGCTCGTGCCGCCTGCCGGAGATCATCTCCACCCCGACTGCACGAAAAGTAATGTGAGCTCCTCACTCGCTTATTCTTGCACCACGCAAACACGGATAACCCCGAGCGACGCTCGGGGACCACATCCGCTTTTATTACAGTTGCACCAATGTTCGCCCCGGCGCCAGCCAGAGTTCGCCCGGAAGCTGGCCGCTTGGCCTGAGACGTTGGTTCCCGCAGACGGCTTAGTAGCGTGCGCGGTACCAAAGGCTCACTCTCAGCCACAGACCGCAGAGCGGCTGTCCGGCTAGCGAGAGCAAACGCTGGAGGCCACCCACGCGAAAAACCTCCGGGAAGAAAAACAGTTCGGGCGACCCGGCCGTTTCCTTTATAAGTATCTGCTCGGTTAAATTTGCTCCCAGAGTCTGAGTATTGTACACTCCACTACGCGGCCCACTCTCAGCCACAGACCGCAGAGCGGCTGTCCGGCAAGCGAGACCACAAGCCAAAGAGTCGAGGGAACATGGAAAGATTGAAGGGGGCTCGGACCAAACCGAGTCGGCACCCTCCGCATAAAACTTGCAATGCTAAAAGCAAACATTTGATATATCTGCACGAACTAACTTTGTTTTTTGCATGATCATTTTCGTGGGGAACCCGCCTCCTCACACGGAGGTTACGCCGAGTGGGTAAGCTGGCGCGCCCCCACTAAAAGCAAACCGCGCCGGCTGCAGCCCGCAGCCGGCTGTCAGCAACAGCATCAGTCGGCGGACCTCGCGTCTGCGCCCAACACCATCAGTCAGCGAACCCCGCGTCCGCGCCCGACAGCACCAGCCCGCGGACTTCGTGTCCGCACCCGGCACCCTCGACGCCATCGTCTGCACCAAAAAACGCGAAAAGCCTCCGCCCAACTTTTCCAAGTTGCCCGGAGGCTCGGAGGCTACACCCAACGGGTGCGCTGGCGAGCCCCCGCCGGAAGCAAGCTACGCCGACTGCAGCCTGCAGCCGGTCGTCATCAACATTTTCTACATCAACACCCGCCAAAAAACCTCCGCCCAACTTTGCCAAGTTGCCCAGAGGCTTGGAGGCTACTGACGGAGTAATTGACCACGGGTACCCCGAAGACGGCGAGACAACATTTCAAGACATCGGGGCTAGCAAAGCCCCTCGGTCTGATTGCCCGGCCGCTCCGGCCGGCTCCCCGTCTGACTGCTCCATGCGGCCGGCTGCCGACTGCGCCAACCAGCCGGCTGCCGACTACAGCCCGACCCGACACCGACGAGACGGCCGTACCCGAGCACTATTCACGTGTCACCCCAGCCATCATGTATAGTGTCACTCGTCCCCTGGCACTATTTATGAAGTGACCCAGGGGACAAGCATGACACCCCACCATGCCTTGCCCATGCCACTACTTAGCTTACTTCCTAAGCTAGCCATGCCTATATATATGGGCACACATCCATCCATCCACTCCCAGGGGTACACACATGCACTCACGCATGAACACCCACGGCCATAACCATTCGGCCACAAGAGCATGCATGCTCACTCCGGCCATGCACATATACAGAGTCAGATGCCCGTGGCACTGATCCTAGATACAGCTCCAGGAGCACTTTGTACTGCCCGATGTACATCCCAGATATATATACTCAGACATGCAGGACTAGGGGTATTATTTCTCCAGAGAGCCCCGAACCTGGGTAAACTAGCGCGTGTTATTCGCATACTCGCTCCCGGTCCTATCAGTAGCAGTCTTACCCTCACACTAAGCCCTTGTGGCATCTGTCGACTCGCAAGCCCCCCGTGAGAATACCACGACATGAATATCAGAGGAAATTCCTTGGATTATCTCACTATGCTGCGGATGACATCTGCACTGATGCTCGCAAGCAGGAGAAATACCGTGAAGGACTGCGTCCCGATATAAAGCTCACACTTGTTGCTCATGATTGCACGGACTTTGCGACGCTTGTCAGCCAAGCTTTCCAAACTGAAACTGGTCTGACTGAGTACCAGGAGTCGCTCAAGCATACTCGAGAGGTTGGCCCATCCTCGAGTCAGCCTGCTCAGAAACGTCGAGTCTAGATTCCACACAATGTTCATCACCGACCTGCTCCAACACCAAGGCCGTCTTATGTTGCACCTCGTCTGCCTCCGCCGCCGAGACAACTAACAATTCAGGGTGGACAGTACAATGTTGTAGGTCATCCCCATAATGATGGTTTATGCCGCAAGTGTAGACAGCCAGGGCACCTTGCTATCAACTGCCGCTAGGGTCAACCCCAAAATGCTTCACATCCTCTTGTTGGCCATGGGAAGGGACGTCGAAACCACCCTATCAGAAATTGTAGTGCCAGACCGCCTGCTATGAGTGGTGGTCAAGTCACCCATGTCAAAATTGAAGAAACTCGTGAGTCCCCAAAAACCGCGATGGGTACCCTTCGCGTTAGTTCAGCGCCAGCTTCTATTCTCTTTGATTTAGGAGCATCACATGATTTTGTGTCCCAACAATTTGCTCAGTCACATGAGTTATACCTAGAAAAATTTCCCACTCCTCTAACGGTTCAATCCCCGGGGTTGTCAGTGTGGAACGACACCTATGGTATCACAAGAATCCCTACTACGGTTGCCGGGGCGCAGGGTTGTGAGAAGAGCAGGATTAGTAATCAGCACAAGGATCGTTTACCCAGGTTTGGGCTGCAGGGATGCGTAAAACCCTAGTCCTGCTTTGGTGGGTGTATTTCAGGGAGTTCTTGAGCCCTCGAACTAGCTATGGTGAATGCGTGGTTCGAAAGAGCCGAATCCTTCTCTAGTATGCCATGGGCCTCCTTTTATAGTCGAAAGGGGCTGCCACAATGGTATACAGGAGGTGGAAAGGCGTACAGTATTGCGAGCTTATCGCTCGTATTACAGGACAAGACGCATTTAATGCGCCGTTGAGGTGTCCCCTAGCTTTATCGGGGACGGGGGCGAGGCCCGTCCCGTCCGTCGCCGCTCCTCCTCGCTTCGAACGCGCCCCGGCCAGTGATGCGTGCGGCGCCATGTAGGCAGGCAGGCAGCTGAGGTGGCGCGGCGGTGGAGCCTCCACGAAGATCTGCATGCCGCCACGCAGGCGCTTGATGAGTTGGCCTGGGAGCTACATGTTGCCACGCAGGTGCCCGCTCAGCTGGTTGAGCTGGCAGCTGCATGCGAACGGCGGCAGAGACTTGGTTGGTGCGGGCCTGGAAGTGGCCCTGCTGGCGTCCTCGGCGAGGGCCTTGCCGGGTGGCCCGGCAAGGGTCTTGCCGTGGCGCGCTGTCGTCCCCGGCAAGGATCTTGCCGGGGGTCTGGTGGCCTTCCTCGGCAAGGATCTTGCCGAGGATCGTCGTCTTCTAATCCTCATCTGATCTTGAGTGTTCTTTGTCTTCACAAAGATCTGCATGCCACCATGGAGGTGCCTCCCGAGCCCTGGCCCAATGTGGTTGATGGTGTTGGAAACTGTGGGCTCAAGGGTGGTGCGCTCCGCTGGTGTTGGACGGGCCGCCCCGGCAAGGGTGCTGTCGGGGGAACCCGCTTCGTCCCTCTGCTCTTTGTGGTCTTGGCCTTGGCGTTGCTCTGGCTGCCTCGGGCTTCGGTTTTACCTCGGTTCACCTCCCCTGCCTCGTCAAGTGCGGCCGTGGCGCGTGGCTCCGACTGCCCGTGCACAAGTAAAGGGGTCGAAAGGAGAGCCCCTACTTTTGTACACTGATAGGAGCCCCCGGGCCTGGGCCACACATAAGCGCGACACGTTGTTGGGCCGGGCCCAAAACGGTGCGCGGGCAGGCGGGGCGGTTTTTATCGTGGTAAAACTTTCCGCGCGCCGCGCTACCCATGACCGGCGTTGAATGCATGACATGGAGGGGTGCGCCTGACATGGGCGGCATGCGTGGGACGGTTTCCGCATGCATGCGTCACATCGTGGTAAAGAGGCGGCTCGCTCCTTCCCCATAAAAAGAGGGAGGCGTGGAGGCGCGGCTCATTTACTGTCGGGACCCCAATTCCAAGTCACACCAATCTAGCCTGTAACACCTCATATCACTTTGCGGCCTCACGCACGGTACTCCCACGGGTGTCGCCTTACCATGGCCCGGGACCGTTTGCGCCTTTTGGCTCACGTATATGACAATGTCGCTAGCATCCATATGACAGAGAACCCGGGCCGACATGGCTAGTCGTGAACCCAAAGCGGCACTAACGTATGGGGACAGGCATACATGAATCAACATCGAACGTGTCGGTCAGCAGCGTGCGAATCCGGGCTGTAGCACTGGGCTAACAGGACTCCGGGAACCCGGGCTGTAGCAGGCTAGGCAGGACTCCGGATGTCACCGCGTAACATTTCCCCGAAGGGACAGACACAGGAACGATATGAGACACATGCCGGCCAGTCAAGTGTCCAGAGCAGTAGTGCTGGGCTAGCAGGACTCCGGTGAACCGGGCTGTAGCGGACTACTATGGCTCAAGGAGGCACTAGACTACATTTCCCCATAAGAGAGGCTGCTAAGGATAGACAACTAGATTGTCGGATCCCACACATACCAAGCATTTCAATCATACACACAATATGCTCGATATGTGCAAATACAACATGGCATCACAACAAGACTCTACGACTCAGAGTATTTATTCATTAGGCTCCGAAGAGCCAGATATTACAAACATGGGTCTCATGACCCAACATTCAGAGCATACAAGTCAAAGCACATGCGGAAGCTTAACATGTCTGAGTACAGACATCTACAAATGAAAAAGGCTGAGAAGCCTGACTATTTACTAGATCCTGCCGAGGGCACAAGATCGTAGCTGAGGTATCAAGCTAAACGTCGAAGACCACACGGGACTACTAGAGAGACTGACGTCTCTCTGCAAAACATAAAATAAGCAAACGTGAGTACAAATGTACCCAGCAAGACTTACATCAGAACTATCTACATATGCATCGGTATCAACAAAAGGGGTGGTGGAGTTTAACTGCAGCAAGCCAGCTTTGACTCAGTGGCTAACCTGAACTACGACTGCAAGCAACTCTTTTGAGGTGGCGCACACGAGTCCACATATTCACCATATCAATACACCACTATGGATCCGCTCCCGTCTCCCTACGAGGACGCCATCCATAGCACTCACGCTTATCTTGCGCATTTTATAGTATCCACTTTCACTTGTCTATGAACTGTACAGGCGACCCAGAAGTCCTTTACCACGGACACGGCTATTCGAATAGATGATGTTAACCCTGCAGGGGTGTACTTCGTCACACACGCTCTCGCCACTTACCACCATGTACACGTCGTGTACCTCGGCAACCTTCAAGCGGAAGCCTGGTGAGGGAGTCGGCCACGACCTGACTAATCACACAAGTCTCTAGTCCAGGTTTATCGCCTATTCGGGTTCCATCCGCAAGGAGATCCGGCCGGGGTGTCGCTCACGGCCCCAAACGATGTGAACAGGGTTCCCAAGCCCACCTCGACGGATGGATCTACGCTTGGTACACCGTGCCACGGTGCCTAGTCTGTCCCAAGCCCACTTGTACCGGGTGCCACTTGGTAGACTACTAACACTACCTACAAACACCAGAAACTAGTTGCAACTCCTGGACAGAGATCGAGGCGGTTAATAAGCCGAGAGGGGTCGAGTTACCGGAACCCAATGTGTGGTAGTAACTGTTCATGGATCACAAACACAGAACTCAGTTCCTGAGGACGGTTTCAATGAGACAACCCACCATGTACTCCTACATGGCCTCTCACCGCTACCTTTACCAAATCGTGTTCACACACTTAGCTCTCAACAGTAGGACATGTTCACCACATTCCAATTCATTCCCGATGAATCAGACCTGACACAACTCTAAGCAATAGCAGGCATGACAAACAAGCATGAATGAGTAGGCACATCAGGGCTCAAACAACTCCTACTCATGCTAGTGGGTTTCATCTATTTACTGTGGCAATGACAGGTCATGCAGAGGATAAAGGGGTTCAGCTACCGCAGCAAGTAACAGATGAATCGTTGTTGTCCTATTGCAGTAAAAGAGAGCAGGAGCGAGAGAGTGGGATTGTATCGGAATGAACAAGGGGGTTTTGCTTGCCTGGCACTTCTGAAGATAGTATAGTTCTTCATCGGTGTCATCGAACTCATCGTTGGAACCACATCTATCGAGAGGGGGCAAACACCGGCAAACAAGGAAGAACACAATCAATGCAATGCACAATATGATGCATGAATGTGACATGGCAATATGCTGTGAATTGAGCTAATGCAGCTAGCAACAAGTGCAAGGGAGTCCATTTGAACCAAAGGTTCAAATGCAAACTCTAGTTTGAGCATTTAAAATGCCATTTGAATGTTTTCACTTATACAGCAGGTATAAGTTTGTTTTTCATGCATGAAAGTAGCATAAATGGATAGATTGGATTTTTCTGATAATTTTTCATATATAAATTATTTGATTTGGAGCTACGGTTGAATTTCTATGAATTTTAGAAGTTTGCACTATTTTCTGGAATTTCCTGTATAAGAATAATTCCAGTAATTAAATTACTGCGTCAGCACTACGTCAGGATGACGTCATCAGGTCAACAGCGCGGTCCAGGTCAAACTTGACCTGTGGGGCCCGCACGTCAGTGTAACAGGGCAAGAACAGAGGCTGACCAGTGGGGCCAGGTCAACGTTTGACGTGGCAGGGTCAACTGACATGTGGGGTCGGCTGGTTTAATTTAAACTAAACAGGGAATAAATCCCGGGGTTAATTAGGGCACGAGGCCCACTGTCAGTGGCACACGGTTTAGTTAGCAGGGTGATTAGCCCCTAATTAAGAGTGCCATGTCATCATCAGCGGATCTACACCGGCGATGACCAACCCGACGGCGAGAGCTCGCCGGACTCGCGTTAGGGACGGCAGTTCGTCGCGCTGCTGGCACCAAGGAGGGGCTCTCGCTCGTCCGCATCCAAAGGACCGGACGGGAGGCCGCGGGGTGGCCGGAAACGATGCCGGCGACGACCTCGCGCGGCGGCACACACACGGGCTCATCGGGGAGGAGGCTACGGAGCACGGGCGAGCAAAACGAAGGAGGGGAAACGGAGTGGAGCTCACAGCGGGGTCGTTGGCGGTCTCATTGGGCTCGGGGAGGCCTCTGCGGCGGCGAATTCGACCACGGGGATCACCGGACATAAACGGTGATGAAGACGACGGGGGTGGCGTTCTGCTGCTCCTGGAGTTGCGTGCGTCGACGGATAATGCAAATCGAAAAATCAAGCCCGCCTATAAATGAAATAAATGGAGGAGAGGAAGAGCAGGACGACAGAGCTCGGGGATACGGTGGTTGGACGAGGGGGTCTCGGTAGCCACGGTGGACGGCGACGGTGGTGACGGGCGTGCTCAGTGGGCGTGAGAGAGCGAGCCAGAGGAGGGGATGAGCTTGAGGGAGAGTGAGAGAGGGTCGAGGAGGCGGCGTGGTACGCGTGGAGGCGACCAGGCGGTCGAGGGGCACGCAGGCAGGGAGGAGCCGGCGTGGTTCGTCTGCGCACCGGGCACGCAGCTGCTTCTCCTCCTGGCAGGAGGATGAAGACAGTGCTGCCCCTGGGGGGCTGGGCTGGCTTCGGCCAGTAGGCTGCTACAGTGGTGGGCTGTGCAGGAAGATTCTCTGTCCCTCTTTCTTTCTATTTTAGTTTCTGTTTTCCCATTTATTTTAACTCTGTTTTGATTTAGTCTCTGCACTAAATCATTTTATACGCTTCTGGTAAATTTTTGTAGGGACTATTTGGATTATTCCAGAGCCCCTCACATTTACCTAGAATTATTGGACATATATAAAATATATAACATGTATATATATCCACTGCAAATAATTATTGCATTAGCTTCAAATGCCCAAAACAAAAGCTCCTAAAAATATTGGTTTGAATTTTAATTCTGGCCAATATTTCCATAGAGAAACATGAACATTTTCTTGGACCTATTTGAAGCAATTTTTATCTTGGTCTTTTTCAGAAATGATTTCTGAGGCTTTCACATGTCCCCATTTCAAATTCATTGAAATTTAAACATGATGCACACATGACTAGCTAGCCTAGAGCAAACCAGAACTAGGGATGTGACAATTACTACGCGGGGCCGGGTCGCGGTCTTCAAGGCGTCCACACCCCACGATCATGGGGTGGGGAGAGGTCGCTTCACCCGTCCCCTCGATTCTGCACGTTCGCCACGTGTCCTCCGTGCGCTTGGGGTGGCAAGCGGTGGAGGCGGGAAACCGGGTCGTCGCTGGTTGGGGCAGCGGGTCGGTCTCGATTCCTCGTGCCTCTGGTGACTGGATTGGCCGAGCGGGGCGGCCGAGCCCCGACCCCGCCCCTTTATAAGGAGGGGGAAGGGGGGATGGCATTCCGCACTCTTCTGTCATCCATCTCCTCCTGCTTCTGCTTCTTCCTTTCACTCTCCATGGAGAAAGGGAATCTCAGTCCCTCGACGGTGGCGGCGAGGGTCGCCGCTCGACAGCGCGTCCCTCCTCCTCCTGAGCCCGCGGTGGAGGAGCCGGCCGCGAGGGGAAGGGGGAGGGGGCGAGGCCGTGGGCGAGGCCGGGGCAGAGGTCGTGGTGCTCAAGGAAGAGGAGGACGGGGCGGCGCGCTGGCTTCGCCCCGCCAGTGATGCCTTTTCTGATGGAAGGCCATGTTGGAGACCAGCCCCGCGAGTTCTTCATCAGGCTGCGCCGGCCTCCGCGTCGCCGTCTTCGTCTTCCCGCCCCGTTTGCTCAGGAGATGGAGCGTGACCCGCCCCAATCCCTCAGGTTGCACATGAGGGGCTGTGGGAATGGGGGCACGCAGGTCAACGTCGACTTCTCGGCACCTCGGGTCATGTACCTCCGTCGTGGATGGAAGACGTTTGCTCGCATCCACAGCCTGACAGCGGGGCTCGTCCTCTACTTCAAATTAATGCAGGACGGCCTGCTCTCCGTCAAGGTCTTCGGAGACTTCGGGACTCGCCTGAAGTGTTGCGTGGAGAGCTCCTCCGACGGAGATTCCGACGATGGAAGCTCTTCCTTGAGCGAAAGTGATGAGGAGGACAGCGGGGCAGATGATGGGGACGAGTCCGACTAGGCGTCGGACGCCCCGCGCCTGGGCGGGTGCGGCAGCAGCAGCATCTGCACCTGGCCGCTCCTCCGGCAGTGTTTTGCCGGGGGAGGGGCCAGCTCCTTGAACTTCTCGGGGTCGTCTCCTTGGGCGGCTGGCGTCGGGAGGCTGCGGAAGAGGAAGAGGGCGGGCGGCAAGGCCGTCAACTCGGAGTACGCGGGCACCGACGCCTTCGTCGCATATTGTCGGTCCTGCCGCCTCCTCTTCCAGCTCCTTTCCCGGCGCCGTCATCACTGGCCCATCCATGGGCGGCCACCGAGGTGTTCTCTTGGTGCTTTCTGCTGCTCGTAGCTCGCCTAGGCGCCTCTTTTTCCCTTTCGACTCCTTGACCTGCCTCCTGTACGAGATGTTTTTAATGAAAAAGGGGTGTTTGCCGGGGGTTTTCGTTCGTGGATGGAACCCACGACAAGGAGTGAATCCTTGTTACCATTCAAGATAAATGTTTTCCGCCCGGCAATAGGCCTTGTCGTCCCCTCACTTTGCTCGACCATTCTCGCACCCTTGGCGGAGGCAGGGATGAAGCGGGCTTAGGCTCCTCGTTCTATTTCCTTGCCGTCGCGACTACAACCAAATCCGGCCCAGGAGATAATCCTTGGGTATAGAAAAGGGGAGCACGGTGGCCTGGATCTGCAGCCCCCGGCAACCTCATCTCGCCGCGGTTGGGTCCTTGTACTTGCAGCCCCCGGCAACTTTGGTTTGCCGGGGTTGGGACGCCGATTCGTGCCCTTTCTTCCAAGTAGCTCAACAGAAGTGCTCATGTGCCCTGCGAACCAAAAGAGGACAGAAAGGAAACAGAGAGATGCGCACTCGACCTCTAGGCTAGGGGTTAGTCGCTGCTAAGTACTATCAACCCTAACCAAGGAAGAGACTCGACCTAGCATGCATGCTATAACTTAGGGCACCAGCGCTTCATTTATTTATGCTCAGGGTCTGCGCCTGGCTTTGTACAAAGGGTTACATGCCTTGCCGGTAAAGCTTGTACAAAAGGTGGCTTGCCGGGAGGCCCGGCAAGCTGCGCCTTATGGGTAAAAATTGCGAAGATGCTCGATGTTCCAGGAGTTGCTCACTGGGACAGCATCTTCGGTCTCCAGGCGGACTGCGCCGGGCCTGGTGACTCGTATTACCCGATAAGGGCCTTCCCACTTTGGCGTCAACTTGTTGGAATTCTTGGCCGACTGAACGCGCTGAAGAACAAGGTCGCCTTCCTCAAAGCTTCGGGCATGAACCTTGCGGCTATGGTAGCGGCGCAAGGCTTGCTGGTAGCGTGTTGCTCTCACAGCCGCCCGAACACGATCTTCCTCAAGGAGCATTGCGTCATCTTGCCGCAGCTGCTCTTGCTCAAGCTCATCATAAGCGAGCACTCAAGGTGACCCGTATATGAGTTCCGTGGGGAGAACTGCCTCCGCCCCATATACTAGGGCAAAGGGTGTCTGACCGGTGGCTCGATTTGGCATCGTCCTGATCGACCAAAGAACCGCCGGCAACTCATTAATCTAGCGCCTTCCACTCTTGTGCAGTTTGTCAAAGGTCTTTGTTCTCAGGCCTCGCAACACTTTAGCATTTGCCCTCTCTGCTTGGCCGTTGCTCCGTGGGTGTGCCACGGAAGCAAAATAGACCTTGCTGCTGAGGTCTTGAATGTACTGCATGAAGGTGTGGCTCGTGAACTGCGTGCCGTTGTCGGTGATAATCCTGCTTGGCACACCAAAACGGCAGACTAGTCCCTTGAAGAACTTGACAGCTGACTGAGCAGTCACCTTTCTCACTGCTTCCACTTCCGGCCACTTTGTGAACTTGTCGATTGCAACATACAAGTACTCAAAGCCCCCGACAGTGCGGGGGAAAGGGCCCAGTATATCGAGCCCCCAGATCGAGAATGGCCAGGAGAGAGGGATTGTTTGAAGGGCTTGAGCTGGTTGATGAAGCTTCTTTGAATGGAACTGACATGCTTCACACTTGGTTACTAGTGCCATTGCATCGTGGAGGGCGGTGGGCCAGAAGAAACCTTGCCGGAACGCCTTGCCGGCGAGGGCCCTCGACCCTATGTTGGAGCCACATATGCCTCCATGTATCTCCGCCAACAGCTCCAGTCCTTCCTCCCGGGGGATGCACTTCAATTTCACACCGTTCAGTCTCCTCCTCTACAGGATGTCATCGACAAACTGGTACAGGGCAGACCGACGGGCTACTTTTTCTGCTTCTTCCAGCTCCTCAGGAAGCTCCCCTGTTTGGAGGAATTGGACGGTATGCTGCGCCCACGCCGGAGCCTGGGGCTCGACGGCAAGGACCAAAGGCATTTCCTCTGTCGTGGGAGCGGCTGTCTCTACGGCCAGGGCTTGACGCCCTGCCGGAGCCAGCTGCTCCTTGGCAGGCTCAGGGTCCACGGCAACATCCTTGCCGGCAGCCCCAGGGGGCTCGGCGGGAAAGTACTTGCCGGGGCCTGATTTCTTCCGCTTGTTCTGCTCTGTTGATGGTTCGACAGATGGCTGAGTTAACCGGAGCAAAAAGGTACCTGGTTCCATAGGTAGCTTGAATGCAGCATGCTTTGACAGGTAATCGGCGATGTCGTTCTCCACTCGGGGGACGTGCTCCGCTTGGATACCGTCAAAGTGCTCCTCCAGCTTCCTCACCTCATCTACGTAGGCCTCCATCAATGGGCTCTGGTAATCCTTGTTGACTTGTCTAACAACAAGCTGCGGGTCACCCCTGACGATGAGCTTTTTAACCCCAAGGTCTGCCGCGATCCTGAGACTGGCAAGCAACCCCTCGTACTCAGCAGTGTTGTTGGTGGACATCTCCCTGGGAAAGTGCATCTGGACCACGTACTTGAGGTACTCTCCAGTGGGTGCGACAAGCAGCACGCCGGCACCGTCGCCTTGCAGCGAGAAAGCCCCATCAAAGTACATGATCTAGTCGCGGTCTGCTTCCTTGACGGGGAGAGCGGTCTCCTGGATTTCTTCGTCGGGCGTTGAGGTCCATTCTGCAATGAACTCCGCCAAGACTCTGCTCTGGACTGTCGAGGTACTTTCAAACTTCAACCCAAAACTTGACAACTCCAGGGCCCATTCCACAATCCTTCCGGTTGCATCTGGGTTATGCAGTATCCATTGCAATGGGAGGCGGGTGACGACATGATTTCATGGGCTTGGAAGTAATGACGCAGCTTCCTCGATGCCATAAGGAGGCCGAAGAGCAATTTCTGCACACCGGTGTACCTCGACCTAGCCCCCTGCAAGAGAGAGCTGACAAAGTAAACCGGGTGCTGCATCATCTTCTTCTTCCGCACCACCTCACCTCACTGCGCAGGCACTGCCTTGGTGGCATCAGACTCTGCTGGGGGGCCTTGCCTTGCCGGCATCAGGCCCTGCCGGGGGAATCTTTGGCTTGCCATCCGCAAGTTCTGCCATCGCCACTGCCTCCTCGTCGACCTCCCTCTGTGCCACTAGTGCGGCGCTGACCACTTGATTCGTCGCCGCTAGATACAGCAGCAACGGCTCTTGTGGTTTAGGCGCAACCAGTATTAGCGTGGAGGAAAGGTATTTCTTCAGATCCTGGAACGCCGCCTCGGCTTCTGGGGTCCACTCCATTAGGCCTGCCTTCTTCAAGATTTTTTAAAAGGGAAGGGCACGCTCGGCGGACTTGGAGATGAATCGGCTCATGGCGGCGACGCAGCCGGTGAGCCGACGCACATTTTTGATCCGCTTGGGCACCTCAATCTGCTCAATGGCTTTGATTTTGTCTGGGTTTGCCTCGATCCCGCGCTGCGACACAAAGAATCCGAGAAGCTTGCCGGACGGAACGCTGAAGACACACTTCTCAGGGTTCAGCTTAAGGTTGATCTTGCGCAGATTGGCGAATGTCTCTTCCAGATCTTGCACGAGAGTTGCCCCGTCCTTGGTTTTGACTACTATGTCATCCATGTATGCTTCCATATTTCTATGGAGCTGGGGTTCAAAACCAATTTGGACTGCTCTTGCAAACGTCGATCCAGCACTCTTCAACCCGAAAGGCATCCGTAAAAAGCAATACGTACCACATGGGGTGATGAATGTTGTCTTCTCTTCATCCTCTCTTGTCATGAAGATTTGGTGGTAGCCTGAGTAGGCGTCGAGGAATGACAACAGATCACACCCGGCTGTGGAGTCAACAATCTGGTCGATGCGCGGCAACGGGAAGGGGTCCTTAGGACAAGCCTTATTGATATCTGTGTAGTCAATACACAGACTCCACTTCCCATTTGCCTTGCGCACTACTACCGGATTGGCCAACCACGTCGGGTGGAGCACTCCTCTCACCAGCCCTGCCGCTTCTAACTTCCTGATCTCCTCTGTAATGAACTCTTGCCTCTCCAGAGCCTGCTTTCTGACCTTCTGCTTGACGGGCCGCGCATGAGGGCAGATAGCTAGGTGGTGCTCAATCACCTGCCTGGGAACACCGGGGATGTCGGATGCTTGCCACGCAAACACGTCGACATTCGCCCGTAGGAAGGTGACGAGCGTGCCTTCCTATTTGCTGTCGAGGGTGGAGCCTATGGTGAAGGCCCCACCCGTGCCATCCTCTCTGACGGGCACCTTCTTGGTCTGCGGTGGCTCGGCTCTGGATTTCTTGCTCTTGTCGGTAGAGCTCTCTGGCACGTCCTCAACGGTAGCGCAACACTCCGAGGAGGTGCGCTTGCCAGAGTGGGCGCAAGAGGTCTTGCCAGGCTTCTTCTTCCCTCCCGGGCCTTCGGTGGCAGGAGCAAGTGCCTTGACGGCAGCTGCTGCCACTGCTTCCCGGTAGAGTTGGTCGGCGCAAATCAGCGCGTCCTTCTTGTCGGAGGGGACGGAGATGATGGTCAACAGCCCAGGCATCTTTAGCATGTTGTAGGCGTAGTGTGACGCCGCCATGAACTTGGCTAGTGCCGGGCGGCCGAGGATCCCATTGTAGGGCAAGGGGATCTCGGCTACGTCGAAGATGATCCTCTCCGTCTTGTAGTTCAACTCTCCTCCAAACGTCACGAGCAGTGTGACCTTCCCCTTCGGCTGGATCCTCCCCGGATTGACCCCTTGAAACGTGCCCATTTCCTCAAGGTCTCCATCAGGAATTTGCAGCCTTTTGACTACGACGGGCGAGATCAAGTTTAGGCCGGCCCCGTCGTCGACCAACATCTTGTTCACCTTGAGGTTGCGTATTGTTGGTGAGACCAACAATGGCAAACACCCGACCACGGTTGTGCGGTCAGGGTTGTCCTCGGCGTCAAAGATGAGGGGCGTGCTGGACCACTTTAGCGCCTTCTGAGCGTCGAACGACAGCTCTGCTACTGTAATCTCCCGTGCCCACTGCTTGAGCTGGCGGTGAGAAGTATGCAGCGAGGCACCACCAACGACGCACATGGCCTCCGTAGCCTTCTGGAACTCTTGCTCAGCGGACTCGTCGTCCTCGTCGTGATCATCGTCTTCTTGTTTCTTGTCACGGCCCCGGGCGGGCCTCTCCTGTTGGTTGTCCTTGCCGCGGCGGCCTCCTTGGCCGCCATGCTTCTTGCCGGATCCCTCAGCACCATCCTGGTCCTTCTCCTTGTCCCGCCTCTCGTACTCAGCTTTTTGCTTCTCAGCAAGCAGCTCGACTTGTCGGCAGTTCTAGAGGTCGTGGCCCTTGGTGCGGTGGATCTTGCAGTATTGCTTGCCGGAGCTTCCTGGCTTGTCGGTAGCTGCCAAGGCCCGACAGGCGGCGCACCCGGCAATCTCCTTGCCGGGGTCGTCTGCCTTGACCTTCTTGGCAGCGCCGGTGTCGTCAGATCCTTCAACGGCAAGCACAGCCTTGCCCTTGCGTTTCCTGTTGCGACGCCGGCCCTTCTTCGTCGGGGCGGCGGCGTCTTCGTCGGAGGAGTCGGTTTCCGTGCCAGCGTCTTCGCCGGGGTACTTCCTTCCCTCTTCAGCCCGGGCGCACTTATCGGCCAGAACGTAGAGTTCAGCCACATCCTTAACCTTGGTCATCGCCAGCTCTTCGCGCATCTTGCGATTGCGCATGTTCTGATGGAACGCGCTGATCACAGCGGCGGGATGAATGTCGGGGATGTTATACTGCACCCAGCTGAACCTCTGGATGTACTTGCACAGGGTTTCCCCTTCCTTCTGGGGGGATGATATGTAAATCACTGGCCTGGCCATGAGCTTGGTGGCCTCCTGTGAAGGCGCCAACGAACTCATGGCACAGATCCGACCAAGAAGAAATGGAATCTGCTGGCAAGTGCATCAACCAAGACATAACATTGGGCTTCAGTGCCAGTGGGAAATAATTGGCAAGCACCTTGTCGTCGCGAGCTCTGGCAGCCTGCATCGCGATGGTGTAGATGCTGAGGAACTCGAACGGATGGGTATTGCCAGTGTACTTCTCGCCGACGCTGGGCTTGAACGTGCGGTGGGACGGCCACTGGAACTGCCGCAGCTCGCGGGTAAAGGCCGGGCAGCCCACCTCGTAAGGTAGGCCGTCGGAGCCCCCCGATGCTGGGTGGTCCATAGCGGGTCCCGCCCGCTTGTCCGACTGGTGGCGTGTGTCGCGCCGGCGCTCGATGGTGGTCTGAGCGTCTTCGTGAGCTCGTTCCCAAGGAACTTGGCACTGGTCACGGAGGGTCCGCGGGTTGGACGATGCTATGGAGATGTTATCACAAGCGTCGTCACGGCGGGCCGACGCTCGCGGCGGCTGGCGAGGAGGGGGAGAGTGCACCGTGACCGCAGCACCCCCGGTCCTCCCAGCGCTGGCATGTGGTGGCTCGGTGGAGCGCCGGCCCGAGGGTCCCGCCGGTCGCAGGTCGTCTTTGTTGGCGACGGCGACGAGGCTCCGGATGGTGGCCCTCCACTCGTCGAGCTTCTCCGCAGTAGGAGGGAAGTCGAGGAGGAGCTGCGCGCGCAAGCTTCTACTGGCGTGGGTGGTAGCGACAGCTGCGTGGACCGTGGCATGCTTCGACTTCTAACCACGTTAGAAAGAGCTCCGTCACGACCCAGCGGCTGTGCGCCATTCTCGCCAGCACTTCGGCGGGCATGCTGAACTCCTTCACCCCGCGGACGACGCACAGGGCTCTTCCCACGGCGGTGCCCAGGGTCACCGGCGTGGTGACGCTGCTCGTCGCGCACACCATGGGAAGAGCGCGCAGTGGTCGCCGACGTGGGCGTCTTGGAGGTCGCGGCGCCGCCCGGGGGTGGCACAACGACACTCCTGGAGGGCCCCGCGCCGCCTGCAGGGGGCCCAGCTCCGTCTTTGGATCTGCCGACGTGCGGCCGGTCGTCTGGCGCGCGAACGACACCGCTCGCCAGGCTCTGACTGCCAGGGCGATGCTGGTGCTCGCGGACCGCGGCCCGGGTCCTGTCCGCGACCGGCCCGCTGCTCGCCCGCATTGGCACGGGCCGTTCGGCTCCCAACGAGCCGATCGCCGTGGCCGCCTTCTTCTTGGGAGCCATGGCGACGAAGAACTGCTAGGCTAACTACTAGACCGGATTCTCTCAATTGCGCCCCCTACCTGGCGCGCCAAAGATGTCGGTGTGGAATGACACCTATGGGATCACAAGAATCCCTACTACGGTTGCCGGGGCACAGGGTTGCGAGAAGAGTAGGATTAGTAATTAGCACAATGATCGTTTACCCAGGTTCGGGCCGCGGGGATGCGTAAAACCCTAGTCCTGCTTTGTTGGGTGTATTTCAGAGAGTTTCTTGAGCTCTCGAACTAGCTATGGTGAATGCATGGTTCGAAAGAGCCGAATCCTTCTCCAGTATGCCATGGGCCTCCTTTTATAGTCGAAAGGGGCTGCCACAGTGGCATACATGAGGTGGAAAGGCATACAGTATTGCGAGCTTATCGCTCGTATTATAGGACAAGACGCATTTAATGCGCCGCTGAGGTGTCCCCTAGCTTTATCAGGGACGGGGGCGAGGCCCGTCCCGTCCGTCGCTGCTCCTCCTCGCTTCGACACGCGCCCCGGCCAGTGATGCGTGCGACGCCATGTAGGCAGGCAGGCAGCTGAGGTGGCGCGGCGGTGGAGCCTCCACGAAGATCTGCATGCCGCCACGCAGGCGCTTGATGAGTTGGCCTGGGAGCTGCATGTTGCCACACAGGTGCCCGCTCAGCTGGTTGGGCTGGCAGCTGCATGCGAACGGCGGCGGAGACTTGGTTGGTGCGGGCCTGGAAGTGGCCCTGCTGGCATCCTCGGCGAGGGCCTTGCCGGGTGGCCCGGCAAGGGTCTTGCCGTGGTGCGCTGTCGTCCCCGGCAAGGATCTTGCCGGGGGTCTGGTGGCCTTCCTCGGCAAGGATCTTGCCGAGGATCGTCGTCTTCTAATCCTCATCTGATCTTGAGTGTTCTTTGTCTTCACAAAGATCTGCATGCCACCATGGAGGTGCCTCCCGAGCCCTGGCCCAACGTGGTTGATGGTGTTGGAAACTGTGGGCTCAAGGGTGGTGCGCTCCGCTGGTGTTGAACAGGCCGCCCCGGCAAGGGTCTTGCCAGGGCCGATGAGGCTGCCCCGGCAAGGGTCCTGCCGGGGAACCCGCTTCGTCCCTCTGCTCTTTGTGGTCTTGGCCTTGGCGTTGCTCTGGCTGCCTCGGGCTTCGGTTTTACCTCGGTTCACCTCCCCTGCCTCGTCAAGTGCGGCCGTGGTGCGTGGCTCCGACTGCCCGTGCACAAGTAAAGGGGTCGAAAGGAGAGCCCCAACTTTTGTACACCGACAGGGGTCCAATTGGCAAACCACAATGGTAAGCCCTCGCAACCAAATCAAGATTGGAGGACTACTTTTTCCGGCTTCTCTCATTGTACTCAGACCTTCCAACATAGACATCATTCTTGGTATGGATTGGTTGACAGCCCATAATGCTCTGATTGACTGTGCTACCAATGCAGTCCAGCTCACTCACCCTTCTGGCCAGTCAGTCCAATACTCAGCCCGAGCAGCTCAAGATGCCGAGAATCAAATATATGTTCTGAATGCATTGAATGCTTCACCTCTTGAGGGAATAGAGAACATTTCAGTTGTTCGTGAATTCAAAGATGTCTTCCCAGAAGAACTTCCAGGAATACCCCCTGCTAGAGCTGTTGAATTTGTCATAGACTTGAAACCGGGCACAACTCCTTTTGCCAAGTGACCCTACAAGATGCCGCCACATGAACTCCTTAAACTTAAGGAGGAAATCGACAAATCTCTTCACAAGGGATTCATTCGTCCTAGTTCCTCTGCTTGGGGAGCACCTTCTCTCTTTGTCAAGAAGAAGGATGGTACAAATCGTTTGGTCCAAGATTACCGACCTATCAACCAGGCAACAATTCAAAACAAGTATCCGCTTCCCAGAATCAACGATTTATATGATCAACTTGCTGGCTCCTCAGTATTCTCTAAACTTGATTTGAGGTTGGGTTACCACCAGATTCGGGTTCGTGAAGAGGATATTCCCAAGACTGCCTTCGTTACTCGCTATGGTTCATACAAGTACACCGTCATGTCCTTTGGTTTGACAAATGCTCCAGCGACATTCTCTCGTCTGATGAACTATATATTCATGGAATACCTCGACAAGTTCGGCATGGTTTATCTAGATGATATCCTTGTATATTCCAAGAATAAAGAAGAACATGCTGAACACCTTCGACTTGTACTGGAAAAGCTTCGAGAACATCAACTATATGCTAAGTATTCCAGGTGTGAATTATGGCTACCCGAAGTGACCTACCTTGGGCATGTCATCTCCAAGGATGGTATTGCCGTCAACCCCGAGCGAGTTCAGGCTATTCTCGATTGGACTCCTCCGAAGAATGTCAAACAAGTCAGAAGTTTTCTCGGACTCGCCAGCTATTGCCGTTGATTTGTCGAGAACTTCTCAAAGATCGCCAAGCCCCTGACTGGTCTGCTTCACAAAGGCGTCAAGTTCGATTGGACAGAAAAGTGTCAGGAAAGTTTCCAAGCACTCAAAGACAAGCTGACTTCTACCCCAGTGCTTGCTCCTCCCGATACTAAGAAGGACTTCGTCATTTACTGCGACACCTCATGTCAAGGATTAGGCTGTGTTCTAATGCAAGAGCGCAGAGTGATTGCCTATGCATCTCGCCAGTTGCACCCTCACGAAGAGAACTACCCAGTTCATGACCTCGAGCTTGCTGCTATCATACATGCATTGAAATAGTGGCGACATTACCTCCTCGGTAACCGTTGCGAGATCTTCACCGATCATCAAAGTCTGAAGTACCTGTTTACTCAGCCAGATTTGAACCTCCGTCAACAGAGATGGATGGAGACCGTAGCAGACTTCGATTTCGGTATTTCCTATACCCCTGGCAAGGCTAATGTAATGGTTGATGCTTTGAGCCGCAAGTCATATTGCAACCATCTCGAGGTTCGCAAAGTTCAGCACTCGCTTGTTGAAGAATTCATAAAGCTGAACCTCCATATTGTTCCTCCGGGTGCACTCGCTCCCCCTCCTGAGGAGTTCCGCAAGATGAACCTCCGTGTTGGTTTCCAGGTTTCCCTCAATACCCTGGCTGTCGAACCAGACCTCTTGGACTCCATCAAGAGAATTCAGGGATATGACTCTCAAGTTGAGAAGATTAAACTCTACCTAGCAGAAGGAAGGCCGTCATTCTTCACTGTTGATAATGCTGGCGCTTTGTTCTTCCAAGGTCGCCTAGTGGTTCCTTCAAAAGACAACCTGGATATGACTAAGGAGGTTATGAAAGAAGCTCATGACACGCCTTTGTCTATTCATCCCGGTAGCACCAAGATGTACCAAGACATTCGTCTGAGATTCTGGTGGTCAAATATGAAGCAAGACATTGCTCGTTATGTTACTGAATGTGACGTTTGCCGTCGTATCAAAGCAGAACATCAAAGGCCTGCTGGAACTCTGCAACCTATCTCTATTCCTGAATGGAAATGGGACCATGTTGAAATGGACTTCGTCACTGGATTTCCCAAATCGCAGAAAGGTAATGATGCTATTCTTGTCGTCATTGACCGGCTTTCTAAAGTTGCACACTTTCAGGCCGTCAAAGAAACGATCACTGCTAGTCAGCTGGCAACTCTCTATATGTCCAGAGTTGTTTCACTTCACGGTATTCCGCTGGTAATAAGCTCAGACCGTGGTAGCTTATTCACTTCAAGATTCTGGGCAAGTTTCCAAGAAGCTATGGGAACTCATCTGTCATTCAGCACCACTTTTCACCCCCAGTCTCAGGGACAAGTTGAACATGTCAATCAAGTTCTCAAAGACATGCTTCGAGCTTGTGTCATTTCCTTCGGCAAGAAATGGGAGGAATCTCTCCCGTATACTGAGTTCTCCTACAACAATAGCTATCAAGCTAGTCTGAAGATGGCCCCCTTCAAAGTGTTATATGGATGAAAGTGTCGAACCCCTCTAAACTGGTCAGAAACTGGGGAACGCCCACTCTTCGGTCCGGATATTATCCAACACGCCGAAGAACAAGTCCGCGTCATTCGCGAGAATCTGAGGACTGCTCAGTCACGTCAGAAAAGTCAGTATGACCGCCATCATAAAGACATGGTCTATCAACGTGGTGAAAAGGCTTATCTTCGGGTCACACCAATGAAGGGTGCACACCGCTTCGGGATCAAGGGCAAGCTAGCTCCTCGCTATATTGGTCCTTTCACTATTCTCGAAAGGCGTGGAAAAGTGGCATACCAGTTGGAGCTTCCATCGAACCTTTCTCAGGTTCACGATGTATTCCATGTGTCATAGCTCCGTCGCTGCTTCAAGGACCCAATCCGAGCAGTGGATCATGAAGTGCTTGAGTTGCAACAGGACCTTTCCTATAAAGAGCATCCAGTCCGCATTCTCGACCAAGCTGAACGCCGCACGCGTCAGAAGGCGATCAAGTTCCTCAAGGTCCAGTGGTCGCATCACTCTGAAGACGAAGCCACTTGGGAACGCGAGGATCGCCTGCGTGATGAATACCCCGCTTTGTTTCCTTCTACCTCCTAAATCTCGGGACGGGATTTCTTGTAGTGGAGGAGAATTGTAACGTCCGGATAATTATGCTACAGTAATCCCATGCTAATGACGCCACGTCACCACAATTATTGTTGCTAACCTCGCGAAGATTCAATCACGTTTGAATTCAAAATTATAAATTAAGTCAAACGGCAAAAGTAAATAAAAGAAAAGAAGAAAGCAAACAAAATAAAATAAAATAAAAGGGGCCACAACCCCCTGCCCACCTGGGCCTCGGCCAACCAGCCCAACCCAGCTGGTCGGCCGAGCCGCCTTCCCTTAACCCCCTCCCGATCCCCACCGAACCCTAGCCCTATCCCTATCCCCTCGTTCCCCCACTCCCCCCCCCCCCCCGGATCTGGATCGGGAATCCCCCCTAGCGCTCGCCCCGCACGACCCTGGCGCACCCCGGCCCTGCCGCCCGCCTCTGACCACGTCAGACCTCCTCCCCGCCACCGCTGCGGCTCACGGCCTTGACGTGCCGGGCCTCGTCACCGTCGCCTCCCCGCCTCGCCCCCGACACCCACGGCGCCCCGAGGCCGACGTCGCCACCCATCGCTGCTCGCCGTCGCCTCGCCTCCTCATCTCTCCCTCGTCGGCTCCGTCAAGCTTCGTCGGCCCCCTGTTCATCTACAACGGGGGTGCGAACCCCTCCTGTCTCTCCCTTACCCCTGTCACCGCCGTGCACGCCCTGCGGTCCCGGCTGTCGCTGCTCGCCGTGGTCACCCCACGCCTTCTTCCTCGCGCGCTCGCGCTCAACGTCGCACTGCCATGCCCGCGGCGCGCGCTAGGCGCCCTTCCCCGCACCTGTGGTCGTCCCGCGCACGCTCTGCCCGCTGCCGCCTAGCGCTGCTGCGGCTCGCGCGCCGCTCGCCCGTACCTCAGCGGCACTCGCCGCACCGCCCTACTCCGGCCAACCGCCGTGGCCGGCGCCCCCCTGGTGGCCTCGTACACCAAACGGGCGCCCACAACCGCGCCGTTAGCCCGCACCCGCTATGGCCCCCTGGGCAGATGACAGATGGGGCCCACGCCCCTGTCTTGTCAGAAATAATAAAAAACAACAAAACAAAATGTATTTTAAAAATAAGAATAAGTAATTAGTTAATTAATTAAACAGGTAATTAATTAATTTAATTAACTCTGTTTAGTACCTAATTAGCTTGATTAGTTAATTAAAATTGTTAATTAGTTGTTAGACTATGACAGAACGGCCCCACGCGTCAGAGTTGACTTTGGTCAACTCTGTTGACTGCTGACATCATGATGACATCATGCTGATGCAATAACCCCATTTTAGATTTAATGATAATTTCAGAATATTGTTAAAACTTTAACAATTCATAGAAAAATGACCACAACTCGGATGAAAATACTTTGTACATGAAAGTTGCTCAGAACGACGAGACGAATCCGAGCACGCGGTCCGTTCGTCCACCACACATCCCTAGCATAGCGTACATGCAACTTTCCCCCTCCATTTCATTTGTCCAAAAATGCCAAACTTCGGGAAAGCTTTTTCGGATGTTTTCCCCCTTTGCCGGTATTGTGTAGCACCGCGTTAGAACACGTCTAGCTCTGCCTGTTGTCCTGTTATGCTCTTGCTTGCTATGTATTTACTGTTTCTTCCCCCTCTTCTCTCCGGTAGACCCCGAAACCGTTGCTGATGCCACTGTGATCGACTACGTCAACGACGACCCCTTCTTCCCTTTCAGCGGAGCTTCCAGGCAAGCCCCCTCTTTGATCATCCCGATATCGCCCATTCCATTCTCTCATGCTTGCATTAGATTTTGCTACTGTTATTGATTGCTCCTATTCTGATGCATAGCCTGCTTTTGTAACCTGCTATTGTTACCTACCTGCTTACCCTAAACTGCTTAATATAGGTTTGTTAGTGATCCATCAGTGACCCCCACTTGTCCTTGTTGCCCCTGCTTCATCATCAATGACTCGATCAACGTGATCGACGACCAGAGCCCGACACCTCACATCGCATCACGCCCCTTTTGTTGCTCGACTTTGCAGAGCTACTATCGAGTGTCGAGGGTGAGACCTCACAACGCACTCCCGATGACAACTCTGTAGTGTAGCTATTCGGTCGTAGTCAATGAGGGTGATTTCCTCTTACACCATTCCCGATACGGCTCTGTCGTGCAACACCTCAAGTGTGAACCTCGAGGGTGGATCCTCTTACGTTCACCTTGATGATTACATCGAGTGGAATCCTCCGTGGGTGATTCCTCGGGTTTTCCCCTTGATGTTTGGACACACGGTTACCTTGACTTTACTTGAGACCTTGGTGGAAGTCGGGCGGGCCCGGAGAGCCCCCGCAAGATGGTTATGAGGCACGGCCGGGCAGGCAGGCCGCCCCCGAGTGGGCTGGGCTAGCCCTTGCCGTATTTCCTCGAGACGGGGTGACGGGGTCACATTATCATGAGTCTCTGCTCATCTCCGCAAGCTAATAATACACTATGGCTTGGCTATTTGTTCTGAGTTGGCCTTTGGCCTTTACGCACTAACCACCATGCGAGAATAGTTATGGGCCTCGACGACGTAGTATCAGCCGAAGCTTTGTCAGACGTCCAGTTCAACATTGCGGCACAGTCGGATCGTGCTGGCCATCCGAGGCGGTGCTGGTATTCACCCTGCGCGCAACGACTCAGAGTGCAACGGGCGATGGGCCCAGACCCCGGAGTGCTTAGTATGTAGACCGGCGGGGACCTCTCTGCTGAGCCTAGGTAGGGCTACGACGTGTTGATTTTCCAAGGTCGGGCATTAACCCAGAAAAATGTGTCCAGCCAGAGTAATCAAGCGTGTTGGAAAACGTGGTGCCCCCTGCAGGGAAGATTATCTATTAATAGCCATGTCCACGGTAACGGACGTTCAGACTTATATCCTGATCTATTACAACTAGAAAATGGATACTTGAGATATGTTGCTCCGGGATTGCTTTCTCGCGGGGAGTCGAGGAAGGATCTCTAGGCATTAATGCTACAACATGCTTGTTAATTAAACTGCTATTCTTTACTCTTCTACATGCTGCAAGATGCTTGGAGCTGCTTGAAGATGCTAGTCTTCAATAGGCTAGGCCTTCCCCTCTATTCTGGCATTCTGCAGTTCAGTCCACAGATACAACCCTTCCATTTGATACCATTGCATACTTAGTATAGATCTGATGCTTGCGAGTACTTTGGATGAGTACTCACGGTTGCTTTGCTACCCCTTCTCCCCCTTCCTTCTTCTTTCCGGTTGATGCAACCAGATGGTGGATCCCTGGAGCCAGATGCCACCGCCGACGGATACTACTACATGGAGGCCGCCGAAGACCAGGAGTAGTTAGGAGGTCCCAGGCAGGAGGCCTTGCCTCTTCGATCGTGTTGCTTTTGTGCTAGCCTTCTTAAGGCATCCTTGATTAACTTATGTCTGTACTCAGATATTGTTGCTTCCGCTGACTCTTGTGCTTTCGAGCTTCTGTATTCGAGCCCTCGAGGCCCCTGGCTTGTAATATGAAGCTTGTATTATTTTATTTGTGTCTAGAGTTGTGTTGTGATATCTTCCCGTGAGTCCCTGATCTTGATCGTACACATTTGCGTGTATGATTAGTGTATGGTCGAATCGGGGGCGTCACATGATGGGAATCCCGTAATAAGGGGACACGATCTTTTGTTTTGACAAGACGTGTCACCGGAGACTGCGTCTTAAATTGCGAAACAGGAGAAACGATTTAAAATAATGAGGAGGTTGGATGTAACATCTCGCCTGCGAAATTGTTAGTAAAAGACGTGTTGTGCTTTTTTATTAAGTATTATGCCCTAGCGGTGCAGGGTCGTGGTTATTACACAAAGCCAGATATAGTTCTTGTAATCAACTGCTTTGAAGTGTTCGGAGGAGGAATCCGCCTTGCAATGCCGAAGACAATCTGCGCGCCGGACACATCGTCATTGAAGCCTGGTTCAGGGGCTACTGAGGGAGTCCTAGATTAGGGGGTCCTCGGGTGTCCGGGCTATGTGACCTGGGCCGGACTGATGGGCCGTGAAGATACAAGACGGAAGACTCTCCCCCGTGTCCGAATGGGACTCTCCTTGGCATAGAAGGCAAACTTGGCGTGCGGATATAAAGATTCCTTTCTCTGTAAACCGACTCTGTACAACCCTAGCTCCCTCCGGTGTCTATATAAATCAGAGGGTTTAGTCCGTAGAGGCAATCATAATCATACAGGCTAGACATCTAGGGTTTAGCCATTACGATCTCGAGGTAGATCAACTCTTTTAACCCTCATATTCTTCAAAGTCAATCAAGCAGGACATAGGGTATTACCTCCATCGAGAGGGCCCGAACCTGGGTAAACACAGTGTCCCTGTCTCCTGTTACCTTCGATCCTTAGACGCACAGTTCGGGACCCCCTACCCAAGATCTGTCGGTTTTGACACCAACAGGGGGCAACAAGAAAATCCAAAGATCGATGCAAGCAAAGGCTGAGGTAAGCACAAAGGTAAAAGGCCGAAAGTCACTTTCGCGCAACTATTGGAAAAATATCAGAAGATAAGTGACGAGAAAATTGCTTATCGGCCAAGTAATTCAAAAGCGTCAAGATCACCCCCTAGGTACAAATCTGATGGCCGATATCGGCAAAGGGAAACTTGCAATGCAACATATTTATATCCTTTTTTGGGCCACCAATGCCAGTGCCATGGATACCTCCCTATGATATTTTTTATCCATATTCACCATGGGACAGGTATGATTCAAGTGCACATTTTCCATCTTATTTTAGACCGTCTCACAAAGATCATGCATCTCCAAAAAGGCCCACGTTCAATAAACAATCATATGTTAAAGACCGTTTCACTCCAAAAGAATCGGTCTGGAGCACAAGGAAGAATAAGGAGGTGGTTGAGCAAGTCTATCATGTTAAAAAAGATGGTTGTAAGTGTGCTACTTCAGATTTGATCTTAAAGGATAAAGATCCAATTAAAGTGTTGACATTGGCTACTCAAGACAATGAGATGAATCAATCAATTTCCAAATCTGAAGAAAAGAAGTTGACGGTGCATAAGGCCAAAAAAGAGTTGCCATTGGTTGAAACAGAATCACAACCGAGGTGCCCACTCGGCTTATCGTATTGGAAAACGAAGGAATTACAAAAGCTTAGTGCAGAAGAACTGAAAAAGAAGAACATGGTATGGGTTCCCAAGTGGAGCAGTCAAAATAAAAATGATGTGCAACCTTCTATTGCAACAAGTGTTACAAGAGTGAAGAAATAGAAGGATGGAAGCCAAAAACAATTAAGCTGAAGGTTTGCATCACCCCATCAAAATCATCGGTTAACACATCATCCATATTCGTCAAACATGCCATTGATGTCTTTGCCATGGAATTCATCCCCATGTACGATCTGTCACCCTCCATGGGCTTATTTAGATCCATGGATGCAATATAATTTCTTATATCATGAAAGGGCATTACCAAATCACTATATATTTGATTAGCTACAAGTTTATTGCTGACCCAAAGGGCCGAAATATTTCATTTGTCATTTCATTTGTTTATTTCAGCTATACTTGCTTTGGTGGATGAAGTTTACATGGACCTTATGTTAATGGCCGATATTTATCTATCGTCCTAAGAATATGTCAAAGCATGGCCGGTGTAGTATCCAAACATCGTCCTTAGTTTGATTGGAAACCGAGACAAGCCTTTGGTGGCCATAGGTGCTATACATATTGAGGCGTTCGATGATTCGTTATAATTTATTTTGAGGTATGTCTAGATGTAAAATTTACCTTCGGTTGTTTTAATACTGCTCATATATCTGGACATGACAATTGAAATTTATTTTGAGGTATGTCTAGATGTAAAATTTACCTTGGGTTGCTTTAATACTGCTCATATATCTGGACATGACAATTGAAGAGCAAATGAGTTGGTACAGCAAGCATCTGGCTACTATGTTGATCATGGTGTACTGCATATATCTATCAATAGCCGATGCTTATTCTCGCCAACGTAGGTAAGGCCGAATTGGAGCTCATCGCTTCGGCCACTAATGAAACTTTATGCAGGAGAAGCAAGGAATGGAAGAAGTTCATTCGTGATTATCTGCAAAATCCTAGCAAAAGGGTGAACAATATAGTTCGGAGGATGGTTTTGAACTTTATCAACAGATTGTTATAGGAGTTGAGAAGTTTTCACCCAAGTTTGCATTAAGAGGTTCAAATAAGCAATGGCCGATATATACTTATCATACTAAAAACATGCAAATGGCCGATGGAGTGTTGAGATCGTCTTTAGAACAAACTCCGTGCAAGTTATTTTTCGGCACAAAGTTTTGCCGAAAAACAGGGGGGCATGTGTTGACACCAGATTTTGGCACGGTCAAGAACTTAACTAAGATGACCTCAAATGGAGAAGTGGTCTACATAAAAAAAAAGTTTTGTATAGTTGGCATGAACATCTTTGAAGTTTGGGCCATCGCCGTCCGATTTCATCTCAAAGGCCGAAACTATGCTCAAAGTACTAAGATCCTATATTGAGAGTACAGTTTGACCGATTAAGCCACCGAGACGACCTTATATGAGAAAATGTTCTACACGGATTGTCTTTGCCTCGTCGAAACAATCAATTTTGATATATAAAAAATCTCAATCCGGGAGCTTATGCAAAAGTTAGAGGCCCTACCACCAGGCAAAAAGTGGCACGCCCAATCAGACATTTGTCTGATAGTTGCGCCACCAATTGTTTATATTGCGCGAGCGTTTTGACTCACAAGACTGCCTCGAATCAAAAAACATTCAGCATAAAAATTGTTTGTCTCATCGAAACGGTCAAATTCGCTTTTGGGCGCATCTTCATCTGAGGTCGTTTGTGGCCTGTGAGAGTCAAAAACCGAACTGGTGTCTTAAACTTGCCTAAATCCGAGTTCGGTTAATTTTGGAAATATTTGGAAGGGATTTGGAGTCCCTTTCTTGTACAGGAAATCCAGCCACCTCATAAATAGATGAGAGATGACGGCCGATTGAACAACACACAATCGATCAATCCACCTACCACTTTTACCTTTACTTTTATCTCTCTCCCTTGTTCTTCTTCTTCTCGTTATTCATTCGTTCTTCGTTTGCAAGGGGCGAACCTCGAGGCCCTAGAGGCGATCAGGTCGACCTAGGGCAGCCCATAGCCGTCACGTGCCCTGACAGGGTCCCTTCCGAGCGTGTGGGGTTTCGGTCTACAAAAGCGCCCGCCGGATTGCCTGCGTACCGCACTTCCGGCCGGGTCTCCTTCGACGTGAGCTGTGGTGCATCACCCCCGGCGTCGAGGGTACACAGTGATGTGTTCGTGTGCGAACAGCGGGTAGCCGCCGTGCTGCATTACAGGATTGGGGAATTCCCTTGCAAATATCTGGAATTGCAGCTAGCCATCAAACTACTCACGAAAGCAGAATGGCAACTGATGATAGACCAAGCAAAGCAATTTGTCTCTCCATGGCAGCAAGGTCTGATCCAGTGTCCGGGGCAACTTGTGTTGGTCAAATTTGTCATCGCTGCTACATCAATACACCACCTGATGGTTTCAGATGCTCATGTCTGGTTTTTTAGGAGTTAGACAAGTGGATGCGCTCGTTCCTCTGGGTGTCGAAGAGTCACTTATTTTGGGACAGAGAAAGTATTTGGTGGCCTGGAATACCATATGCAGGTCGACTTGCATCGGAGAGCTAGGCGTTAAGAATCTATTATTACAAGCTCTGGTGCTTCAAGTTTGACGGGAAAGCTGACAACCTTGTCAAGATCACAGTTGGAGATGGCCACCGAATTTTGTTCTGGAGGGACCGCTGGATACATGGACTACAACTGCGTGGAGGTTCATACCCGGAACATAAGGATGGTGAACCAGTTGGGTGATCTGTCATTCACGTCCGACATCCAATATATTCATCTTTGTCAGGCCATTGCCTCTGTTCAGTGTGATCCGCAGACAAGGCTTCCCTCTCTCTAGCGCCTCCCACCCCCGCTGGCGGCCACTCCAGCCCCGGCGTCCACCTCCCCTCTCCACGCCGGTGACCACCCCGGTCCCAGGCGTCCTCTCCCCCCGCGGCGCCTCCCCGTTCCCCGCCATGGCCTCCGGATCTGCGAGCCCGGGTTCGGTGTCTTCGAGACTGTGTCCGGTGGTCTCGGGCTTGGGGCTCTCCGCCTCGTCGGGCTCTGCATCTTCGACCAGAGCCATCGGCGCCCCCCTCGTCCCCGCCCCGCCCGCAGCGGCTGGAGCGGCGGCACCATGGAGAAGGTCAGGCCCTTCTCGCAAGGCGCTCTGGCGAAAGCGGAAGGCTTTCCAGAAGCAGACGGCCACTGGCAGATCCAGGCCGCGCTCTCCTTCTTCGTCGCTGGAGCGCAGGGAGATTCCGCCGGACCTTTTTGGTCTGTGCTTCAAGTGCTTTCGGGAGGGTCACCGCCGGGATGACTGCACCTTTCCGCCATTGTGCATCCGCTGTGGCCTTGAGGGGCACATCTTCACGGAGTGCAAGCGGCCTCGGAGTCCCAGATCGGAGGAGGATCTCCGACGGGAGGCGTTGGCTAAGGTGGCACGGACCGCTCTGCCACTGGTGCCTGCCGGAATCGCGAGCAGGCTGTCTCCGGCCACTCGGCAGGCCTCTCCCCAGGAGGGGCCCTCGTCAGTGCCGGGCGACACCGCACCTGTGGATTTCGGGCTGGCAGTGGCGAGCAACTCTGGTGCCCCTTGCATCCTCCTGCGGACCCCGGAGATAGATGACCTAGAGCGTCGCCTTCAGCTGGCGGTGGTGGCATATGTCGGAGGTCCTCGGCCTCCGGTGTCTTGCCAGGATGCCACCGAAGCCATCTCTGTCTAGCTGCGTATTCCCCGCCACTTCTTCTCCGTTCACAAGTTCCACCCTGAAGACTTTCTTGTGCTGTTTGCGAGGACTGAATTCCGCAACAAGGCGCTGGCAGCAGGCTCTGTCGAGCATGGTTTCTTCAAGCTCTTCATCAAACCATGGCTGCGGCAAGCCCAGGCGGTGTCCAGACTCATGCGCTCGCAAGTTGACCTGATGATTGAAGGAGTGCCATCTCACGTTTGGACCAGAGAGACGGCGGCGGAGCTGCTCGGCTCCTCCTACCTTGTTGACAGTTTGGCTCCTGAGACCGCAAGTAGAGAAGACCTCTCCCTGTTCAAAGTTCGTGCTTGGTGTGTCGATCCAGACTCGGTGCCTATGGACAAGCTGCTTTGGGTGCCGGAGCCAGAGGCGGCATTTGATCCGGCCGCGCGCCAGCCTACGTCCAGACAGTTGTTCAAATACAAGACCTTGATTCATATTGGGAGGATTAGGGAGCATGATGGCCCGGAGGCTTGGCTGCGGCCGCCTAGCTCGGACGGCAGCGGTCAGAGAGGCCTACCTGAGGACTCCGGCGACTTCTCTGGCGTGGGGGAATGGCGTGTCTTACCATGGACTAGGGGTGTCCGTGATCACCGCGGAGGTGTGCAACCGCCACGCGGGATGGGTGGTTCCTACCGGCAGGTGCTCCTCGGACGCATCGGGCCCTTGTCCTGGCGGCTGCCACCTATGGAGCATGGCAGAGCGGCGACGTCCCGTTCTCCGATGGTGCCCCCTGCTCCGGTCCAGATCGGCAGGGATGTTCACACGCGCTCTGTGGCGGCACCAGTGGTGGCGCCGGTGATGGTTCAGGAAGATGCAAAAGATCCCACTCTTCAGGTGGGGCCGCTACGGCCGCTGGGGCCAGAGCCGGTGGTGACGCCAGACCCTGCGCAAGAGACGGATGTTCTGTCGCCTTCGGCTGTTCCCCGGGAGACCGCTTTTGACCAGGGTTGTGTGGTGGAGGTTGCTCCGCGGTCTGGCCCGGCTGATCCGCCCAATGTGGAACTGGCGATTCAAACTGCCCCTGTCCTATCCGCACAGGAGGGGTCGGTGGAGCCTGAAGCTGCTGTTAGGTGTGACAGCGGGGCCAGTCCGGTTTCGCCTGTTGGAGATTCCCTGGGGCCCACTGGCCTTCTTCTCCCCGCGCCCCCCAAGGTTGCTTTGGTGGATGTTGTGTGTCCAGTGGTGCCATTGGCCAACTCCGAAGGCTGGGCCCCAGTGTCCGAGATTCTGATGCATGCGACAAATGGAAATAATGATGGACCGATCCTGGTGGTTTCTGGCTCGATTCCCACGCCGAGCGGGTTGGACCCCGATATGACCACGTCCGGGGTTGGCATGCAGGCCATGCAACCCATGCAGCTTTCATCGGAGGAGAGATCTGAGCTTGCTGTGTTTCCGGCTATGCCCAACCTGACATCCAAGGAGCAAGCTGCCCTGTCCAACATTAAGACTTTTTGTGCTGGCCTACTCAAGAAGCTTGCTCCGCCGCTGCTCAAAGAATTCGAAGGGATGAGTGGAGTTCGTGCTGGGCAGGACCCTTTCACGCCTCGGCGAGCGACTCGCTCGACTTGCATTGGTGGACCTAGGAAGTCCAGGGCATCAGCTGCTGAAACTATTCTCCTCAAGACCCTGGGGTTTGACTGCGAGGACCTGGCGATCTCCGAAGATGCGCTAGGTCAGCTCAGGATGGTGTTTGATTCTCCACTACAGGAACCACAGTTGAGAGCTATTGCAACCATCTTCGGGAAGGCGATCCCTCTCAACCTTGGCGATGCGTTGGAGAAGGCTGAGCCGGTTATGGTCCAATAGGTAGCCGGTGGGCGACACGGGAGCTTCTCTCCCTGATGTTGTGCGACGCGATGGAGTTGGTGTGCTGGAATGTGCGAGGCCTCAACAGTCCAGCAAAAAGAAAGGCGCTCGGAGAGTTCGTAGATTCTGTGCGAGTGGCAATAATTTGTATTTTAGAAACTAAGCTCGACTTGGTAGATCAATTTGTAATCCTATAATGTATGGGTCCTAATTATGATGGTTTTACTTATCCGCCGGCGTCCGACACGAGAGGTGGAATCTTTCTGGTTTGGGATTCCAAAAAGGTCCTATTGACAAATTTTGTCAATGATACAAACTTCATTACGGGTTTTGTGTCACCGAAGAAGGGCTCCCCTTGGTGGCTGTCGGTGGTCTATGGGCCACAAGAAGACGAGCAAAAGGTTAACTTTCTTCAGGAGCTTTCGGAACGTAGGATGTTGTGCCCTGGTCCATGGTTGGTAATTGGTGACTTCAACTTAATCCTATACGCGGCAGACAAAAACAATTCGACGCTGGATCGTCGAATGATGGGAAAGTTCAAGCGCTTCATGGACGATCATGGTCTAAAAGAGTTGTTCCTCCATGGCCGTAGATTCACGTGGAGTAATGAGAGGGAGGTACCCACACTCACCAAAATTGATCGCGCATTTGTCTCTGTGGACTGGGAGTTGGACCACCCTGATTGTTTGCTACAAGCGCTCTCCACCTCGACTTCGGATCATTGTCCACTACATCTCGCCTTAGCTGAACATATTTTCACCAAAAGGCGCTTTCGTTTTGAGAAATTCTGGGTTAAGATGGAGGGCTTTATGGACGTTGTGGAGGAGGCCTGGGTGTGTGAGGCTTCTATCACAGACCCCTTTTTGAGACTTGATACCCTTCTCAGAAACACGGCGCGCGCGCTTGCAATTTGGGGACAGAAGAAAGTGGGCAACATTAAATTGCAAATTGCTATTGCAAATCTAGTGATCTTGAGGTTCGACTGTGCCCAGGAGATGCGAACTTTATCGGCAGAGGAGCACTGGCTCAGGAAAACTCTCAAACACCTTGTGCTGGCCCTGGCTTCCCTCGAAAGGACGATCGCAAGACAGAGATCAAGGATCTCGTGGCTTCAGGAAGGGGATGCGAACACACAACTCTTTCATCTAGTGGCAAACGGGAGACGTACGAAGAATTATATCTCCTCTATCCAAGTGGAGGATAGGATCATCACCGATCAGAAAGGAAAAGAGGATGCTTTCCATGAGGCCTACAAAGCGTTGTTGGGCAAGGATACTGCCCGTGACTTTACGCTGGATCTGGAAGCTCTAGGGCTTGAACCTGTCGATCTATCGGAGCAAGACTGTGTGTTCCAGGAGGAGGAAATTTGGGCGGTCATCAAGGACTCGCCGTCCGACCGTGCCCCGGGTCCGGATGGCTTCATCGGCCTGTTCTTTCAAAGCGCCTGGGAGATAGTGAAGGTGGATCTTATTGCGGCTATTCACAAGATGTTCATTGGGAATGGTCGGGGCTTCGGCCGGCTGAATCAAGCCTTGATCACCCTAATCCCCAAATCTGCGGAGGCACGTTCGGTCTCTGACTACCAACTGATCAGTCTTATTCATAGCATACCAAAGTTTGCCTCGAAGCTGCTCTCCACTAGGCTCAAGCCACGTATGGGAGAATTGGTCCATGTCAATCAATCCGCTTTCATCAAAGGGAGGAACTTGCATGACAACTTCCTCCTAGTCCGGCAGATGGCACGTAAGTTACATCGCAGGAAAGCTAAAGGAGTGCTTCTCAAGCTAGACATATCCAAGGCTTTTGACTCCCTTTCATGGCCCTTTCTATTCGAGGTGCTGCATGCTAAGGGTTTCTCAGACAGATGGATATCTTGGATTGCTACTTTGCTCACCTCGGCCAGCTCTAGAGTGGTGGTTAATGGATCTGCAGGTGTTAAGTTCATGCATACTAAAGGCTTAAGACAAGGGGACTCGATCTCCCCCTTACTCTTCGTTATTGCCATGGACGTCCTTACAAAGATAGTCATCAAGGCACATGACTATGGAGTTTTAAGTATCATGAGAGGTTGCACTCCGCTGCAGCGACTATCCTTATATGCGGACGATGTAGTTTTATTCATCAAACCTGGCATTGCAGATCTGCTTTTTGTGAAAGAGGTCCTCGACATCTTTGGAGCTGCTTCTGGATTAAAAGTGAACTATGCCAAATCCTCTGCCATCATGATCCATTCGGAGGCTGAAGATGAGGAGCTCGTCAAAAGTGCTTTGCCTTGGAAGATTGGAGCTTTCCCCTGCAAGTATCTCGGACTACAGCTGAGTATCAAGCAACTTAGAAGGTCCGAATGGCAGCCAGTTGTCGACATGGCATTGCACATCCTACCTGGCTGGCAAAGAGGCCTAGTCACCAGGCCCGGTCGTCTCATCCTCGTCAACCAAGTTATGAGAGCACGCGCTACTCACCATCTGATGATTGCGGAGGGCCCCAAATGGGCTTTGGAGCGTGTCGACCAAGGTTGTCGCGCTTTTTTCTGGGGCGGCACCGAGGAGGTCCATGGTGGAAAGTGTGTTGTTTCCTGGAGAAGGGTTTGTCGCCCGAAGCAGCTCGGTGGACTGGGTGTGATTGATCTTTACAAACACGGGATTGCCCTACGATTGAGATGGGAGTGGTTGAGGCGTACGGACAGGACGAGGCCTTGGCAGGGCCTCAACTTGGTCATGGATAAAAACGTGACTGCTGCATTTGAGAGCCTGGTCAAATGGCAGATTGGTGGAGGAGCGCAAATCCTATTCTGGAAGGATAGATGGTGTAATGGGGCCACCATAAACGACATTGCTCCCCTCGTGGTGGCTCGGGTTCGGACGCAAGTGCGCAACAAGAGAAGTCTTCTAGATGCCCTGAACTCACACGATTGGGCCAATGACATCGTTGGAGATCTTTGCACGGAGGGGCTCACCCAGTACATCACCCTTTTGGGGATTCTCATGGACGTACAACTGGATCCGGAGGCTGAAGATAAGCCAATTTGGGCCTGGAACAACAATGGGACATACACCGCGTCCTCTGCTTATAAGATGCTCTGTCAAGGTGGGATCCGGTTTCATTCTTTCTCGGCTATCTGGAAGTGTTGGATGCCGCTTGCTTGCAAGATCTTCATGTGGCTTGCAGTCCAGTACCGTCTGTGAACCGCAGATAGGAGAGTCCGCCATGGTCTGCAAGACCAAACTTCCGCATGTTTTCTATGCGACCAAGAGGAAGACACAGTTGATCATATCTTGTTGCAGTGCGTGTTTGCGCGACAAGTATGGTACCTGTGCATGTGCAGGATGCACTTGGATCCGCAGCTCTGCCCTAATGCTTTGGATAGTTTGGTGCCATGGTGGTCGGCGTCTAGGAAACGTATCTCTAAGGGATCCTGGAAACGTTTTGATGCGGTGGTCATGCTCATCTGCTGGAGTCCATGGAAGCAACGCAATGGGAGAGTGTTTGGAAATCGTTCCATCCTGAACGAGTGGGGCACGGCCGAGGCAATCTTCGACGAACTTAGGAACTGGATAGCAACAGGAGCTTTTGGAGATCATGTAGTTAGTGAGGATTAGTGTCAGACTTTCGGAGTGGATGTCTGGCTATGTTAGGATCGTCTTGTGATCCCTAACTTGCCACCCTTTGGCGTACCCTAAAAAAAAAAGTGATCCGCAGACAACTGCCACTTTTGCGTGGCCCTGTGCGACCTCGGGCGTGTATACGACGCTGTCCTCCTCCTGCAGGTGTTAAAGTAGGAGCTCTCCACCGGTTTGTGAGAGAGTAGGCTAGGACTTGGGTGGAGTGGTATGGGTTCTTTGCTCAGATGTTCACATCCGGTGCAAAGCCTCTTGTAAATATCTTTGCTTTCTTCTATAAAGATATGGTATTGGCGTACTGTCGGAAATAGAAAACTTGACAAGCATCGTCAACTGTATATTATTGTATATTATTTCGGTGCTTATTCAGGGTACACACACAGGCTTTCTGTGTAACATCTACAAGGTAAAGACACTCAACCAACAAAAACGAACGGGGTGAAACAAGGTTCTATCTCTTTCTGCACCGCTGCATCTTTTACAGGTGTATATAGAACATACATAGCAGCAATATCAGTAACACAAATATGCAACAACACCACAATGATCCTTGTTGACCAGAGCATGGTCTCTTGTCTGGTAATAATGACCAGAAAAGAACTGGTAATGCAGGCACGATTATGCCGAGACAACCTGCAGGTTCACAGCTTCCATTCAGCAAGCGAGAAAGCAGGTGATCGCAATCCGCAATCAACAGCAGAGACCAGAAGGATAGTTTCAGGCTGTTATGTACATGGTGCCAGAAGAGTGAGCAGTATGGTCACAAGGCAGGAGCCTTGTGCCAAGAGACGCAGACAAAGGCAAGAGAGTTCTGGAGGGGAATCACATGTACCTCTAGTTCATGGGACTTCTCCAGCAAATAAGGATCAGATATTGGAGGTTCCAATAAACTGACTGATGCTGTTGACACCTTTCATATGGTGGTTCGCAACTTCAAGGAGCATCATGATTCATATCCATGGAGAGCTCGTACGAATTGGGATGCATAGAGTCCTGGTTCTGGGGAGAATGGTCATCCCGAGCTCTGCTTCCACTTGGCGGGGAGTTTACAGGGCCATTTCCTGAACACTGAACCAGATGGTTTGAATGGGAATTTTGCTGTGAAGGACTGCTGAAAGCATTTGAGATGCCTGCAGTTCTTGTTTGATCGGTTTGGTACAGCTGAGAGTCAAGTGCAGCTGCCACATTTCCAAATGAGAAGGAGTTGATTTGGACATTTGCAGAAGGAAGACCATATGCTGGCTGTGGAGTTGGATGTTGTGAAGACCCTGCCATGCCTCCTCTGCTCTCAATCTCATTCTGTGTAAAGAAGAGAAGTATCAAGGACTTGGGCCAGATACTAACATAACAATAGCAAGAGCTAAAGAAAACAAACAGGGAAATATCATCTTTTGATCGAGGGCACAAGTTAATTCATGTATTGCTACCAGCAGCTTTAGCATTTCGATGGGCAAATGAATGATTTTGTGATGTTTGTATATCTTACTCTGGACCAAAAAGAGATGCCAATTATCTTAGTTAACGAACACATGCTACATTTTGCATCCGACACAAGGCATTGGCATAATATGTAACCTAGGGTTTAAACAGATTTAGAGAATTGGTTGAGACAAGTTGATATTCAGTTAAAAAGAACAAGTTATTCATATGACCTGCAAGTAAGCAAGTACATCAGCAACAGACACTCCCGATGCTTCTTCATGCTGACTGGATATCCACCGATGGGTACGCTCCTGCCAAAAATCCAAGGCAAGAGGTTGGATCAATTGAAGCAAATTATTAGCTGACAGTATGTGGCACTACATTGAAGAACACGAAGTGGTGGACTGAACAGATTCCACACACAACTTACATGCCGCTCAGACAAACACCTAACTTACCACTCAGAACACAAAGTCGATTCCTATCATCAAAACGTCTGTGAAATCCGAGTTGCATACATGATTATATATGCAGCACATTGCAAACCCCTTACTCTTTAGGACTGATTGTGTGCACTGTGTTGAGCTTTGGGCTCTGCACTAGTCTCTTAACCCACTTGAAAACAAACATTACCACCACACTGCCCCGAAACGTGCCGCGACATCAAAAGAATCGTAGCGCCATTAGCAGCGCCAACCGAAGCACCTCTTAGTCCCATAGAGATCACCGGATGGCACGCACAACTGACGCTGTTGATACACTCTGTAATATGCTGCAGCTGTTAATTCTCCGATTCTCTTCAGCTCCAATGGTGTCGCACAACAGTGCACCACCATCTTGGCGAAGTACCAAGCCGTGCATTATTCTTTTTGATTATATCTGGTTTTCTCGCCGCACACCGAATTTCCACGAACAGGTGACATGCTCCACCCAAGAAGCCCCCAAATCCCAGCACCACACCAAGAATTCTCGGCCAAATTCAGCAAAAGGAGCCAAATTCTCAATCCTAGACCACCGGGAATCACAAAGAACTCGAGGCGGAGCCCTATCACCCTCTAATCCCCGCATAATTCGCCATTGACCGGACCCAAGAACTGCCAAGGCAGGATCAGACGACGCGCCAACCGATCAATCGGGCAACCGGCGGAAAACGGAGAGGCGGGGGAGGGGGTTGAGTTTACGGACCATGGCGTGGCGCTCGCCGGCGATGAAGGAGGCCTTCTGGTTGGCGACGGCCTGCGCGTAGAGCTGCGAGAGCGCGTTGGCGGCGCCCCGGAACGTGTGGTGCACCTCCGCCTCCGCCTCGTCGTCCGGACCCCGCTTCTTCCCCGCGTGACGCGCCGCCTCCATCCGGAAGATGGCCGGGGTACGGGCCGGAGAACCTTCTGGAAGCTTCTCCCCGGAGCAGAGGCGAAGGTGAAGGCGAAGGTGGAGATGGAGGACGAGAGGAAGCGTCTGATGGCAGTGCGATGGTGTCACGTATGGTGCTGGTGCACGCCTTCGCGGGCTCCCTGGACCGGGCGCCCCTATGTCTCGCTTACAGCGAGATGAAGGGAACCCTCGCGTCAAGGGCAGCGCCAGATGGGCCAGCCCAGGTGCTCTGAGGCCACAGGATCCATTTTTTTCTTTCCTTTTTCTGTTTTTTCACGTTTTTTATTTTCATTCTCTGATTTCTTTTTTTACTTTTGTTTACACTTCCAAAAATTATTAAAAAATATTCCCTCGGTTCCAAAATATAAGATCTTTCAGCTTTATTCTAAATTGAATGTATCTAAACATGTTTCAGTGTGTAGGTTCACTCATTTTAGTCCGTATCTAGTCCATATTGAAATATCCAAAACATCTTATAATTCGGAAAGCATGTGAATATATTACAAAAATATAATTTACATAATGTTTTGACAAATGTTAATCATGCATTCAAAAAATGTTAAATGTGTATAGAAAAAATGTATACAAAAAATATATAATTTGTGTGAAAAGTGAATCATGCATTTTAAAAATGTTAATTAAGCATTTAGAAAAAAAATCAGCAAATATTAAGAAAAATGTCTATATAAAAATGTCGATTTACTCAAAAATGTTAATCTTGCATTTGAAAATTGTTGATCAACCATTTGAAAAATGTTAAATATGTATAAAAATGTTATCCATATATTAAAAAAAGTAAATCTTGTACCAATTTTTTTTTAATAAAAAATATATAAAGTAAATGTTAAATTCCTAGAGAAAAATATTGTCCATGTATTAAAAAATTAATCTTGTATTTAAAAATAATAATCGTGCATTTGAAAAATGTAAAATATGTGTATAGAAAACAAATGTTGACCATGTATGAAAAAATGCTAATCTTGTATTTGTAAAATGTTAAATATGTATTAAAAATAATAATAGATATATACCAAAACATTACAATCTGTACGAAAAAAGATAGCCATAAAAAAATAAGATTTCAAAAAATGTTAATTGTGTATTTTAAAAAATGGTAAAAGTGCATACAACAAAATTTCCTTATTTATATGCAAGAAAATGTGGAATGTGTACTGAAAAGCAAAAAAGGGAAAGGAAACAAAAAAATAACAAAAAAAACCAATAAAGAAACAAAAAAGGAAAGAAAATAATGAAAACCAATAAAGAAACAAAATAACAAAGAAAAACGATAAGAAAAATAAGGAAAAACAAACAAAACCAAAGAAAACGAAGAAAAAGAAAAGAAAAAACCTAGTTATAACCTAGAAAGAAACAAATAAAAAAGAATAAAAGAGAAATAAAGAACCCATTCAAACATAGAATGAAACAAAGAAAACCTGTGAAAAAACAAAGAAACAACAAAAAATACGATGAAAAAATGAATCTTTTACCTCAAGTTGAGGTCGCGCCTTCTAGTTTTACACGAGCACAATTGTGCCTCACTGGGTAGCAGCGGTACTCGGCATGAAGGAGACCTGGGTTTGATTTCTCATTCTCCCTTTTTACCTATATTCTTTTGTTCCGCGTAAGAGCTAATGGGCCAGTCCATTACTACGGATGCTTCAGGCGAGAACTTGTTCCATGTACATGAAGCGAAATATAGCTCTCGCGCCCTAGACGTGGTAACATTCTCCCGTGGCCAAGTTTATTTGTCTAGGCTTTCTTAAAGAACGCCTAAGGGGCGTGTTTGTCCCAAATCATATTCAATGCTTTAAGCGCCAATTATACGTGTTTGGGAAAATTGGCGCACCCCCTCCCCTCCACCTTGGACTCAGCTCATGTAAAAAACCTCATTCGCACAGTCACTCGCGCCAGCTTCCTATGTCAACCAGTCTAGCTAGTTTTTTCTCTCATGGGTTTTAGTAACCTTCTAGCAGGCTCCACCAGCTTTTTCTGGAGCAGATTTTGCTTGAATTTTCCCAAGATGAGTTTTCCTAGGTTTTTCCTTTGTTCCCTTTTATTATTGTTTTCATTTATTTTCATTTCTATTTTAAAATATATTTTTCAAATTTCAAGACTTTTCCAAAATTCTTGATCAGTTTTAAGTGAACATTTTTTTACATTCATGAACTTTTTCCAAATTATGAACCTTTTTAAAACCTCTAAATATGTTAAAATCTATGAACATTTTTTCTAAACCATTGAACTTCTTAATAATCCATGAACTTTTATATCCGTGAACTTTTTCCAATTTTTAAAATTTAATATCAAAATCCACGAAAATTTTCTAAATTTGCAAACTTAAAAAATTCATGAACTTTATTCATTTTTTTCAAAATCAATGAAGTTACTTCCAAATTTTGAACTATTTTCACATTTGTGATTTGTGTTTAAATTTATGAACTGTTTTTAACCCATAAAAGTTTTCCAGTAATTTCAAAAAATGTTGTTTACACTTTTTTAGTTATTTTGTCAAAAGTCAACGGTCAACAGGCCCACGTATCAACGCGCCCTTGTGGGTGCTAGTTGGCCGATAATTGGCGCTTCATGCACTCGTTAGGAGCTCTCCGTGTTTGGTTGCCGGCCCAGTTTTCACGCTTCCATCCGAAACTCTTATGTGACGCTCTTTGCGTCAAAGAAGTGTTGTTTCGCGCGGACTGTCCTACTGGCGGGCTTTGTGTTTTTTGTTTCTCAGTATGAGTTTATGTCTCTCGTTTATGTTTCGTGTCTTACGGGAGCTCCTTGTTCGGACACAGGTTGGGGGGTAACAAGCAATCCCCAAACCCTATTCCACGCTTCAAGCGCTTATTATAGTGCAAATTCCAACCCAACGCACACCTATTCGGGCTGGGCCCATTCTGCTTCATTGGTTTCCTTCTTCGGCATGACATTTAAGAGAGCTCTTAATTTGCGCCTTTCCTAACTGGTGCTCACGCACAACAGTGTATGGATCCGGCCTAGCTAAGTTTTTTTTTTAAAAATGGATAATTGGTGAGCTTCCAACTGTTACCATAAAGGGTTGACCGTTGACTTTTTCAAAAAAAAGAGATAGTTCGGGAAATACAAACAAACGAAAAACATTCAGCAAGTTTTTAAAAATTCATAAAATTTGGAACACAGAAGTTCAAAAATTTGATAAAATTTCACAAATATAAAAAAATCAACAATAGAAAAGTTCAAAATTTGGAAAAAGCTCGAACAAAATGACAAAAAGATCATGAATTTAACAAAATCAAAAAAGATATGAAAAAAGTTGTAATTTACTAAGAGTTCACGAAAGACAGTTCACAAATTTGAGAAAATGTTCTCGCATTTGAAATGGAAAGTTCACAAAAATTTAAAGAAGTTTTCAAATTTGAAACAAGTTCACAAAATTTGGAATAGTTCATAAATTTGATATAACCAAAAAGGAAGAAAACAAAAAATAAAACAGTAAAGAAAAAGGGAAATAAGGTGGAAAGAAGAAAACAAAACCGGTGAATAAAACTACATGGGCCGGCCCATTTAGGTACCATTGTTGAGGACGGGGTGTGTGACAGTTAGCAAAATGCACTTTAACCGGCGCTACACGCACCAAATAGAAGTTTGTTATACGACGTTGTTTCGTTTTTGCGAAGCCGGTTTTGTGAAGCTTCTAGAAGCTTTTGGCTGGTTCTTCTCTTTTTTTAGTTTTCTGGACCCTTTTTATTTTTTACTTTTTCTTTTTGTTTTCTGGACGGTTTAGAAAAAACTTCATGACTTCAAAAACTGTTCAGAATTTCAAAAAATGTTTGTTACTTCAAAAATTCAGAAAAATGTCCATGAGTTCTATAAACATTGTTAGTTGAAAAATGTTCTTGAATTCAAAAAACAAATTCAAGTTCAAAACAATGTTCATGAATTCCAAATATAGTTATCGTATTAGGAAAATGTTTATGAATTTAAAAATATTCGTGGGTTAACTATTTGGAAAACAATGGAGAATTAAAAGTGTTTGTGATCTCAAAACACGTTCAAGATTTCAAACAATGCTCTGGAAATTAAAAAATGTCGTGAATGGAAAATTATAGAAATGAAAAAGTGAATATGAATAGAAAGGAAAAATAAGACAAAAATAAAAAAGAAAAGGAACAACATGGAAAAACCTGAAGAAAATAACACAAAGAAACCGGCCTAGGAAAGTTGTACAAGCTTCCACAAACAAGAATAGGGAGTCTCCTATACAAACCTACTTGCGCCGACCCAATATGGAACGTAGGGATCACACGGGGTATGCGATTGATCGCTACCCAGCAAACTGCGTGACAAATGGGAAGCATTGCATTTTACTATGTTTTTGTTGCACCGCGCCACCAGATCCCCACATGGGTTGCAACATAGCGATAGCTAGCGCACTGGCACGCACGCTCACACGCATCATCTGTTTTTTTCCTTTTGACCATTTGCCCCTTGACCCATTGAACACTTGACCAATTGCCCATTTGACCATTGACTATTGACTAGTTGACCGTTCACTTTTGAAGAGAAATTCACGAAAATAAAAAAAGACCGTGCAATTGAAAAATTAGTTCACAAATTTCGAAAAAAATGTGTGAATTTGGAAAATTTAATGATTTTGAATTTCCAAATGGTCACGAATTTTCAAAAATTCATGGATATAATTTTTTTAAAATTTTAAAAAGGTTCACGCCTACAATTTTTTCTAATTTGAAGATCGTGCATCTGATAGAAAGAAAGGGATTTCACAAAAAAAAAGTCCATGAATTTGGAAAGTGCATTAATGTAGAAAAGGTTCGCGATTCTGAATTTGAAAAGGTCATGAATTCTACAAAATGTTCATGAATTCAAAAAAGGTTGAAAAATTTCACTAATCTATAAAAGCTTATGAATTTTAAGTTTTGTTCACAAATATGAGAAATTTATGAATTTGAAAAAAAGGAAATAACGTGAAAAAAAGAAAACAAAACCGGCTAATAAAACTATAGGGGCCGGCCCATTTAGATACCATTGTTGTGAAGGGTGTGTGTGACAATTAGCATACTGCACTTTAACCGGCGCTCCAGGCGCCAAATTGATGTTGGTTATTCGACGATGTTTCAGTTTGCAAAGCCGGATTTGTGAAGCTTCTAGAAGCTTTTTGTTGGTTCTGCTTTTTTCTTTTTTAGTTTTCTAGACCTTTTATTCTTTTTAATTTATTTTTTCGGTTTTGTGGATGGTTTAGAAAAACTTCAAGATTTCAAAAACTTTTCAGAATTTCAAAAGATATTTGCTACTTCAAAAAATATTCAAAATTTTGAAAAAATGTTCATGAGTTTAAAAACATTGTTAGTTCATGAATGCGAAAAACAAATTGCAAGTTTGAAACAATGTTCATGATATTCAAGTATAGATCTCGTATTCGGAAAATGTTTATGAATTTAATGGGTTAACTATTTGGAAAAAATGGAGAATTAAAAATAGTCATGATTTCAAATCGTGATCTAAAAAAGGTTCATGATTTCAAACAATGCTCTAGAATTTGAAAAATGTCATGAATGAAAAATTATTAAAAAATAAATAGACAGGAAAAAGAAGACAAAAAGAAAAAAGAAAAAGAACAAACATGGAAAAACCTGAAGAAAATAACACTGAGAAACCGGCCTAGGAAGTTTGTACAACTTTCCCCAAACAAGAATAGGGAGTCTCCCATACAAGCCTACTTGTGTCGACCGAATATGGAACGTAGGGATCACAGGGGGTATGCGATTGGTCGCTACCCAGCAACCTGCGCGATAAATAGGAAGCATTGTGTTTTACTATGTTTTTGTTGTGCATCTTATTTTGCGCCTTGGTAGGCTACATAGCGCCACCATATCCCCACATGGGTTGCGGCATAGCAATAGCTAGCGCACTGGCACGCTCGCTCACACACATCACCTGTTTTTTCCTTTGACCCATTGAACAGTTGACCGTGCAACTGAAAAAATAGTTCACAAATTTCGAAAAACTTTTTGAATTTGGAAATGTTCATTATTTTGAATTTAAAAATGTTCATAAATTTTGGAAACTTCATGAATACAATTTTTTTGTGAATTTGAAAAAGGTTCACGCCTACAAAAAATTGAACATGTTCATTTGAAGATCAAGCATTCGATAAAAAAAGGAATTTCACAAAATAAATTGTGAAATTGAAAAAAAAATCATTAATGTAGAAAAGGTTCATGATTCTGAATTTGAACAGGTCCATGAATTCAAGAAAATGTTCATGAATTCAAAAAAGGCTTAAAAAGTTCACTAATCTAAAAAAAGTTTGTGAATTTGAAGTATTTTTACAAATTTGAGAAATTTTACGAATTTTAAAAAAGGGAAGAAGGTGAAAAAAAACAGTGAAAAAAAATACATGGTCCGGCCCATTCAGATAGGATTGTTGTGGATGGCGTGTGTGACGGTTAGCAAAATGCACTTTAACTATCGCTCTAGGCGCTAAATAAAAGTTGGTTATCCGAAGCTGTTTTGTTATTGCGTAGCGGGTTTTGTATAGCTTCTAGAAGCTTTTGGTTGGTTCATCTCTTTTTTCGTTTTTAGTTTTCTGGACCTTTTTTTTATTTTTTCATTTAGTTTTTTGGTTTTCTGGACAGTTTGGAAAAAACTTCATGATTTCAAAAATTGTTCAGAATTTTCCAAAAAATTGTTGTGCCTTTAAAAAGTATTCAAAAATTTGGAAAAATGTTCATGAGTTTAAAAAATATTGTTAGTTGAAAATTGTTCATGAATTCGAAAGACAATTGCAAGTTTGAAACAATGTTCATGAATTTCAAATATAGTTCTTGTATTAAAAAATGTTTACAAATTTTAAAAATATTCGTGGGTTAGCTATTTGGAAAAAATGGAGAATTAAAAATACTCATCTTTTCAAAAGGCATTCGTGATCCCAAAAAGGTTCTTGATTTCAAACAATGCTCTGGAATTTGAAAAATGTCAGGAATGGGAAATTATAAAAATAAAAAAATAGAAAGGAAAAAGAAGACAAAAAGAAAAAGAAAATTACAAACATGGAAAAACCCAAAGAAAATAACACAGAGAAACCAGACTAGGAAGGTTGTACAACCTTCCCCAAATAGGAATAGGCAGTTTCCCATACAAGCCTACCTGTGCCGACCCGATATGGAACGGATCACAGGGGGTATGCGATTGGTCCCTACCGAGCAACCTGTGCAACAAATAGGAAGCATTGTGTTTTACTATGTTTTTGTTGCACATCCTATTTGGCGCCTTGGTAGGCTACACAGCGCCACCAGATCCCCACATGGGTCGTGGCATAGCGATAGCTAGCGCACTGGCACGCTCACTCACACGCATCGTCTGTTTTTCCCTTTTGACCATTTGCCCCTTGACCCATTGAACACTTGCCAATTGCCCATTTGACCATTACCTATTGACTAGTTGACCGTTCACTTTTGAAGAGAAATTCATGAAAATGAAAAAAGACCGTGCAGTTGAAAGAATAGTTCGCAGATTTTGAAAAAACTTTGTGAATTTGGAAAAGTTCATGATTTTGAATTTTAAAATGTTCATGAATCTTAAAAACTTCACGACTACAATTCTTTTGCCTATTTGAAAAAGGTTCACACCTACAAAAAGAATGCTCATTTGAAGACCGTGCATTCGATAGAAAAAAGGGATTTCACAAAAAAAAGTTCATGAATTTGAAAAAAGTTCATTAATGTAGAAAGGGTTCGCAATTCTGAATTTGAAAAGGTCCATGAATTCAAAAAAATGATCATGAATTCAAAAAAGGTTGAAAAAATTCAGTAATCTAAAAAAGTTTGCAGATTTGAAGTTTTTTCTCAAATTTGAGAAATTTTACGGATTTGAAAAGAAAACTTCATGATTTTAAAAAATAAAACAAAATCAAATAAAAAATCCAAACAAATGCATAAAGACCGAAAAAATCGGCCAGAGCAAATAAAAAAGACAGAAGGTTCTACAAACTTCCCAAAACTGGAATAAAATATTGGGAAACGTTGCATGAAAAACAAAAAAAAATCTACGCAAACGCAAGATCTATCCACGGAGATGCATAGCTACGAGAGGGGAGAGCATCTATATACCCTTGTAGATCGCTAAACGGAAGCGTTTATCAACGCGGGTTGATGTAGTCGTACACCTTCACGATCCGTTCCGAGCAAGCACCGAACGTACGACACCTCCTTGTCCAGCACACGTTCAGCTCGATGACGTCCTCGCCTTGTTGATCCAACAAGAGGAGCGAATTAGTAGATGAGTTTCGGCAGCACGGCGGCGTGGTGACGGTGGTGGTGAAACTATTTCCACAGGGCTTCGGCAAGCACAACGGATTGAGAACGGAGGATGAACTAGAGGGAGGAGACTAGAACCACACTTGGCTTCTAATTATGAGGATTTGAGGTAGTTAGGGCTAGCTCTAATTTAGTCAACTAGGACCAACTAGAGGAAGCTCACAAACATGTGTTCTAGGGGCTAGCCCTGCTCCTCTATTATATGTTGAGCCTTGGGGTCGTTACTTGGAGAGAGGGCCTCCCCAAAGTCGGTTTGGAATGCAAGGAAGAGTCCTTCTCGGATTCCAGCACCAGACGCCAGGGTCCCTGGCGTCTGGTCCCCTCCCTCTGCAAAACTTCCTTTTGCACCGACCTAAAGCCCTGTGGGCCTTACCCCTTAGCCCAACCAAAGTGTCCTCGCACCAGAACATTTCTGGAAACATCTAAAAACCTTTCGGAGACCAAATACTATCATCCTATATATCAATCTTTACCTCCAAACCATTCTGGAGCTCCTTGTCATGTCTTTGATCTCATCCGGGACTCTGAACAACATTCGGTCACCAACATACATAAACTCATATAATACTATATCGTCAACGAACGTTAAGCGTGCGGACCCTACGGGTTCGAGAATGATGTAGACATGACCGAGACACTACTCCGGTCAATAACCAATAGCGGGACCTGGATGCCCATATTGGTTCCTACATATTCTACGAAGATCTTTATCGGTCAAACCTTTTATGACAACATACGTAGTTCCCTTTGTCCATCGGTATGTTACTTGCCCGAGATTCGATCGTCGGTATCTCCATACCTAGTTCAATCTCTTTACCGGCAAGTCTCTTTACTCGTTTCGTAATACATCATCTTGTAACTAACTCCTTAGTCACTTTGCTTGCAAGCTTCTTGTGATGATGTATTACCGAGAGGGCCCGGAGATACCTTTCCGTCATACGGAATGACAAATCCCAATCTTAATCTATGCCAACTCAACAGACACCTTCGGAGATACCTATAGAGCACCTTTATGATCACCCAGTTATGAAGTGACATTTGATACACACAATGCATTCCTCCGGAGTCCGGGAATTGCATGATCTCATGGTCGAAGGAACATGCATTTGACATTAAGAAAGCAGTAGCAATAAACTGAACGATCATATGCTATGCCAACGAATGGGTCTTGTCCATCACATCATTCTCCTAATGATGTGATCCCGTAATCAAACGACAACTCATGTCTATGGTCAGGAAACCTTAACCATCTTTGATCAACAAGCTAGTCTAGTAGAGGCTTACTAGGGACTTGGTATTTGTTTATGTATTCACACATGTATTTAAGTTTCCGATCAATACAATTATAGCATGAATAATAAACATTTATCATGATTAAGGAAATATAATGATAACCACTTTATTATTGCCTCTAGGGCATATTTCCATAGTCTCCCACTTGCACTAGAGTCAGTAATCTAGATTACATAGTAATGAATCTAACACCCATGGACTCTTGGTGCTGATCATGTTTTGCCCGTGGAAGAGGTTTAGTCAACAGGTCTGCCACATTCAGATCCATATGTACTTTGCAAAATTTCTATGTAGATCCCGCCACAATGCTCTGCTTAGAACTGCACCAACTGACGGCTCCACCATTCAATATAAATACGTATCCGGTTTGCGACTTAGAGTCATCCGGATCTGTGTCGAAGCTAGCATCAACGTAACCATTTACGACGAGCTCTTCGTCACCTCATACATGAGAAACATATCCTTGGTCCTTTTTCAGGTACTTCAGGATATTCTTGACCGTTGTCCAGTGATCCACTTCTGGATTACTTTGGTACCTCTCTGCCAAACTTATGGCAAGGCACACATCAGGTCTGGTACACAGCATGTCATACATTATAGTACCTATGGCTGAGGCATAGGGAATGACTTTCATTCTCTCTATCTTCTGCCATGGTTGGACTTTGAGTCTTACTCAATTTCACACCTTGCAACACAAGCAAGAACCCATTCTTTGATTGGTCCATTTTGAACTTCTTCAGAACTTTGTCAAGGTATGTGCTTTGTGAAAGTCCTATTAAGCGTCTCGATCTATCCCTATAGATCTTTGATGCCCAATTTGTAAGTAGCTTCACCGAGGTCTTTCATTGAAAAATTCTTATTCAAATATCCTTTTATGCTATCCAGAAATTCTATATAATTTCCAATGAGCAATATGTCATCCACATACAGAAATGCTATAAAGCTCCCACTCACTTTCTTGTAAATACAGGCTTCACCGTAAGTCTGTATAAAATCAAATGCTTTGATCACCTCATCAAAGTGTATATTCCAACTCCAAGATGCTTGCACCAGTCCATAGATGGATTGCTGGAGCTTGCACACTTTGTCGGCACCCTTAGGATCGACAAAACCTTCTAGTTGCATCATATACAACTCTTCTTTAAGAAACCCGTTAAGGAATGCAGTTTAGACGTCCATTTGCCAGATTTCATAATCATAAAATGCGGCAATTGCTAACATGATTCTGGCAGACTTAAGCATCGCTACCGGTGAGAAAGTCTCATCATAGTCAACCCCTTGAACTTGTCGAAAAAAAATTGCGACAAGTCGAGCTTTGTAGACAGTGATATTACCATCAGCGTCTGTCTTCCTCTTGAAGATCCATCTATTCTCAATGGCTTGCTGATCATCGGGAAAGTCCACCAAAGTCCACACTTTGTTCTCATACATGGATCCTATCTCAGATTTCATGATCTCAAGCCATTTCTAGGAATCTGGGCTCATCATAGCTTCTTCATAGCATGCCTACATTGAATTGATGAATTGGAGCTATTGTGCATTGCTCTAGGTTATGACTGTTACATAATGAATGTCATCCACACAAATATCCATCACTGATCCAATGCCTACGCTTTGCTCATACTGTCTTTGCTAAGTTACTCGTCGTGGTGATCTCACGACAGATGCCATGGGATGGCTAAAAGAGGGGATAGGGACAAGGGCACCGGTGGGCTCCAGAGGCGAGTTTGGCACGCGCAAGTGTGAGACACGAGACGTACCCAGGTTCAGGGCTCTCCGGAGAGATAACACCCCTAGTCCCGCCGAGTATGGTTTATAGGAAGTGGGTACAGGTTTGCTCCTAGAGCTATTTTGGGGAGGAAGGAAGGCAGGCCAGTGCATAGGCTGCCCCTTCTCCTGGTGGGTGGATGTTTGTGTGTTAAGCTAAGGAATTGACTGGTGATCGCCTCATGCGTGGAGGCCTTCTGGGGGGGGGGGGGTCTTATAGGCTGACCCCCAGGGTTACAATGGTAAAGATACATAGGCGCGGGGACCTGGTGTTAGCATCTGGGAGTCGGCAGTGGGGGTCGCCAGGTCTGCCGGGTCCGCCGGATGCGGGTCTCACCGGGTCCGCCGGGTGCGGGTACGGCCGGCTGCTGTGTACTGTTGGCACTACTTGCCAGACATCATGGGACGGCAGCACCGCCTTGCTACAGGGTTGCGCCTCCGAGACGCCGCCAGCCCCGGGCGGTGGCTTGGTCGGCACGACGGCCGCGGCCGCCGGGGCTGGCGCAAAGGGGGACATACTATGGCCACGCTTACGTGCCGCTGTAGGTTAACTTCTTGGGATCGGCCGGCATGCGCTAGCCGGCTGGCCAGGTTGAGCTAAGAAGCCGGTCAGGGGCGAGCCGGATTGAGGGGCGTTGTGAGCCCTGATGTTTTTGAAAAGGTCCGGGTTCCATTGCCTGCCTGGGGGCCATCCCCGCGACAGTAGTCCCCGAAGTTGTGAAGGCTCGCCGGCTCCAAGTAGGAGGGCCTTCGCAGCTTCGCCCCCCCTGAGGAGGCAGCTGGGTTGATGAAGCTTGCGGCCGCCGGGTCCCGACAACACCCACTGTGTGCTGGCTTCCGGAAGCCAGATCACGGCACTCCGGCATGGGCGGGAAACCGAGGTGTCCGCTGAGTCTTGAAGGGGAAGGGACGTGCCTCCCACGGCCCGATGCAACGCCACGTGGTGAACAATAGCTGACAAGGCCCTGCCAGGCCACACGTGCGATGGGGCGTTACATTGGGCTGGGCCCCGCCACGCCACGCCCTCAGCCCGTGCGTGGGGGATTGATTGCGGCAGCGGTGGGTGATTGCACTTCTCCATGCAATTAAGTCGTGGGGCAAAACATGCCCGCACAATACGGGGAAGCGGAATCGTGGGCACAACCGATCCTACTTTCCCACATCTTGTCATGTTTATAAAAACCGAGGGAGGGGTGCGGCAGAAAGGGCCTCGCACGCTCCCCTCGCCTTGCTCTTCTCCTCCTCCAAACCTCGATCTCGCCTTCTACCGCAGTGCTCTGCCGCCACTTTGCAACGCCCAACGACCACCCCGACCTCTTGCTTGCTGGCACACCTCATGCTCCCGACCATCTCTACTGATGGCACGACCCAAGGGGTCCTGTGAGGGGTCCGAGACCACCGAGGAGGATATACAGTACCTCCGCGACACCAGGCGGCTGCCGCCAGCGATGAAGGTGGCCACGCGCATGGCGGGCAACGAGATTGTGCCGCGGCCCGAGGGGACCGAGCACGCGGTATTCCTCACCCACTTCAAGCGCGGGTTTTTTGGCCTTCCCGCGAGCAAGTTCCTCCGTTCTTTTCTAGATTTCTTCGGGCTGTAGCCGCACCACTTGGGGTGAACTCGATGTTGTAGCTCTCCGGCTTCGTCACGTTGTGCGAAGGCTACCTGGGCATGGAGACGTACATAGATCTCTGGGTCCGTCTCTTCTTCTTAAAGCAGCAGGGGTCGTCGGCCGGCGTGATCTCTGCCTGCGGGGCCGCTGTCGTCTCGGGCCGGCCGCACGGGTCATTCCCCAAGATGCCCTTGGAGGATTCTGCCAAGAAGTGGCAGAATTCTTTCTTCTATGTGCGCAATCTTGGCACGGGCCGCATCAACTTGCCGCCGTTTGTCGATGTGCCGCCACAGGCCAAGACGAACTGGAACTACTTCCCAAAGAACCCGCCGCAGGGGGTGCTAAACTTGTGCAGCCGGGTCGCCGAGATGACGGCGCGCGAGGGGCTCACCGGGGCGGATCTCGTCACGGCCTTCATTGTGCGCCGGGTGCTGCTGCTGCAGCGCCGGGTTCACATCATCGCCAAGATGGACGGCCAGCAGGACCCCATCCGGATGTCCGCCCGGGAGCTGACGCGGTCACAAGTCACCGACCGGGTCAACAGCGTCTCCAAGGCCGGATTGGTTGTGGACTAGCGCTATGGGAAGGCGCCCTACCACCGAGGGAACCCGGCGCCAGCGGTGAGTTCCTGGTCTCCATATTCTTCTATGACTGAGCTTCTCCTCCGTCTTGATGCGACGAAGGAGAGGCTGTTGCTCGCGGTTGAACAAATGTGTGATGGGGCGAAGGCACAGGTCTTGGCAGGCGAGCGAGCTGACTCGGCCAAAGGCAAGTCCACCGGCGAGAACATGGAGCTGGCCGAAGCGCAGCCGGCGGGAGCTGAAGCCGGCGCGACGTGGGTAAGTCTCCGAACCCATACCTCTTGCGAGACTGGCTAGACGACGACGAGGAGAACCTGATGGGCGTTGGCAGTGCAGTGCAGCCGTCGGGAGGGGATAGCAGTGTCAAATCCCCGAGGAAGTTGAAGAAGGCGGCCGAGGGATTCAGCTATGTTATGTCTCATTCTGTTACATCTGTTTGCTTGTTGCATGACCGCCATTGTAATTAAACCTATAATCTATCAAGCTCGCTCTATTGTAAATGCTTTCCTCAATGAATATGCCTCTGACAAAGAAAACTAATTCATTACATTTATCTCGATACTTTATTCCGCTGCTGTGTTTGGATTAAGTTTCAAAGCTTTCGAAAGAAAATTTGAATCTCCCATTCACCCCCCTCTGGTCGATATACTCTTGGTCCTAACAATTAGTATCAGAGCCAGGTTCTCCCTATACTCAAGTGCAAATTATACGGCCATGTCATTGATACGCCCATTTTGCATCATGTTTTCTTACTGTTATTTATAATGTTTTCATCCATAATAAGGCTTTTTGGAGTAATTCTAATGCCTTTTCTCTCATAATTTGCAAGGTACACACCAAGAGGGATAATTTCGGCACCTGGAAATCTGGACCTGGAAAAGCTACGTCAGGCCACCTATTCTGCACAATTCCAAATAAGCTGAAACTTCACGGAGATTTTTTATGGAATATTTAAGAATTATTGGAGCAAATAACTACCAAAGGGGGCCCACCAGGTGGGCACAACCCACCTAGGCGCGCCAGGGAGCCCAGGCGCGCCCTGGTGGGTTTTGCCCTCCTCGGCCCACCTCCGGTGCCCATCTTCTGGTATATAGATCATTTTACCTAGAAAAATAAGGAGAAGACTTTCGGGACGGAGCGCCGCCGTCTCAAGGCGGAACTTGGGCAGGAGCACTTTTGCCCTCCGGCGGAGCGATTCCGCCGGGGGAACTTCCCTCCCGGAGGGGGAAATCATCGTCATCATCATCACCAACAACTCTCCCATCTTGGGGAAGGCAATCTCCATCAACATCTTCAACAGCACCATCTCATCTCAAACCCTAGTTCATCTCTTGTGTTCAATCTTGTTACCGGAACTATAGATTGGTGCTTGTGGGTGACTAGTAGTGTTGATTACATCTTGTAGTTGATTACTACATGGTTTATTTGGTGGAAGATTATATGTTCAGATCCATTATGCTATTTAATACTCCTCTGATCATGAACATGTTTATCATTTGTGAGTAGTTACTTTTGTTCTTGAGGTCATGGGAGAAATCATGTTGCAAGTAATCATGTGAACTTGATATGTGTTCGATATTTTGTTAGTATGTATGTTGTGATTCCCTTAGTGGTGTCATGTAAACGTCGACTACATGGCACTTCACCATATTTGAGCCTAAGGGAATGAATTGTGGAGTAGCAATTAGATGGTGGGTTGCGAGAGTGACAGAAACTTAAACCCCAGTTTATGCATTATTTCGTAAGGGACCGATTGGATCCAAAAGTTTAATGCTATGGTTAGAATTTATTCTTAATACTTTTCTCGTAGTTGCGGATGCTTGCGGGAGGGTTAATCATAAGTAGGAGGTTTGTTCAAGTAAGAACAACACCTAAGCACCGGTCCACCCACATATCAAATTATCAAAGTAGCGAACACAAATCGAACCAACATGATGAAAGTGACTAGATGAAATTGCCGTGTACCCTCAAGAACGCTTTTGAAAGGATCGATATAGTTGACTAGAGGGGGGGGGGGTGAATAGGCAACTAACAATTTTTAGCTTTTCTTTACCAAATTAAACTTTGCATCAAAGTAGGTTGTCTAGATATGCAACTAGGTGAACAACCTATATGATGCAACAACAACAAGCACACATGCAAGCAAAGGATATGACACAAATAAGATAGCACAAGTAAAAGCACGAGATAACCAAGAGTGGAGCCGATGAAGACGAGGATGTGTTACCGAAGTTCCTTCCTTTTGAGGGGAAGTACGTCTCCGTTGGAGCGGTGTGGAGGCACAATGCTCCCCAAGAAGCCACTAGGGCCACCGTATTCTCCTCACGCCCTCACACAATGCGAGATGCCGTGATTCCACTATTGGTGCCCTTGAAGGCGGCGACCGGACCTTTACAAACAAGGTTGGGGCTCTCTCCACAACCGAATTGGAGGCTCCCAACGAAACCACGGAGCTTCACCACAATGGAATATGGCTCCGAGGTGACCTCAACCGTCTAGGGTGCTCAAACACCCAAGAGTAACAAGATCCGCAAGGGATGAGTGGGGGGAATCAAATTTCTCTTGGTGGAAGTGTAGATCTGGGCCTTCTCAACCAATCCCTACAAAATCAACAAGTTTGATTGGGTAGGGAGAGAGATCGGGCGAAAATGAGCTTTGGAGCAACAGTGGAGCTTGGGGGAAAAGAGGTAGGTCAACTTGGAGAAGAAGACCTCCTTATATAAGGGGGGAGGACAAACCAACCGTTATCCTCGCTCAGCCCTGCACAGGGCGGTACTACCGTTGGGGTGGGCGGTACTACCGTTCCACCTCGCGGTACTGCCGCGCAGTATGATGGGAGCGAGAAGCAGAGCAGGACCTGGACGAAGGGCGGTACTACCGCGGTGGTAAGAACGGTACTACCGCCCATGAGCGGTACTACCGCCCCTACTGCCGCAGCTAGTGCCGCAAAACCTGACACGAAAGGAGAACCCTCGAGTCGAGGCAGAAGGAGCACGGAGCCGCAGCGGTACTACGGCTGAGGGCTCCCAGCGGTACTACCGCTGAGGAGTGGTACTGCCGCTTGTAGCTCTCAAGCGGTACTACCGCTGGGGTTCGCGGTACTACCGCTTGGACCAGACCTCAGGGAGAAGGCAACAAGGGGGCCTTCAACGAAACAGAAAAGCTCAGAGGGTACAGAAAGGGATGTGTACGTGTTGATTCCACCCTAGCCAAACCAATGCGGACCCCCTCTTAATAGTACGGCTATCCTACGACTCAAATCCATCGAAAAGAAACGTAGACAAACGCCGTCTTCAATAGTCTTCAAGGGGCACAAAAACCGTCTTGTGCCTAGTGATGAAATGTCTGAAATACTCAAGGCACACGATTAGTCCGCAAAAGCATTGTCATCAATCACCAAAACACCTTAGGGATAAATATGCCCTTACAATCTCCCCCTTTTTGGTGGATTGATGACAATACGGGATTTGCACAAAGGAAAAAAGATAGGACATAAGCAAACCCCACATCTCTAAAATATAGACGGGCTCCCCCTAGATGTGTGCTATCTAGATAGGTGCTTTGGACTGCACGGCACACATACTAGGATCAACACTCCCCCTATATTTTATAGACCATGCATATCTTGCAACAATAAGGCTAACACTAAGCAAGATAGTAAATATGAGACAATATAAATACCACAAGATAACATAAGCTCAATAAGATGCGATAGAGTGCATATGTCTTACACCATATGATAGATAAGTCTCACGAGCACAAACCAAACCGAAGCAAGCAAGGTTCAACACTAGAAAAGAGTTTGCGAGAAAGACAGGCAAGGCAAACACGCCACACAAACACACGCTCGCAACTCGACAACGACAAATCCCTAAGCTCTCTCCCCCTTTGGCATCGAGACACCAAAAAGGCAAAGAGCGTTGCTAAGGCTCCAGGTGATAGCAAACTGAGGGGCTCTCTCATCACATCCTGGCGGGGTCATCTGCACTGCCATCCTCAGTCGGAAACTGCTCGGTGTCTGAATCGGTCCATGGACAGTGCTGCTGAATCCACTCCTCCTCCTCCTCCTCCTCAGTGATCTGGCCCTCAGAACCACTGGCAACGGTCGCACTCAACTGACGCATGAGCTCCTTGTGACGACCCTGGCCTGCTTCTCAGCCACATGAGTCATGTACTGACCATGAGACTCCATGTAGAAGAGTTTCTTCATCTTGCGCTTGAGCTTCTTTGCCCAAGAGGGCTCTGCTCCAGAAGGCTCATGGTCATCGTCATCATTAGCATCAGCCTCGGTCTCCATGTCAGCAGCTCCAGGCGGAACGCCAGAACTCGGAGCAGCGGTGCCCCCAGTTCTCCTTCTTCCTCAGACGCTTGATCTCATGAGAAACTAGATCCCCAGTCTCCAACAATACCTTAGGATAAACACACTCCCAGGCCTTCTCAATGAGCAACATGATAAATGGTCCATAGATAGGGCATTTACACTCAGAGATGGCAGTAACCAACTCAGACCACATGACATGAGAGATATCCAAGGATTCTCCAGTGTTTTCTTCCTTCTCATGCTGACAGAAAAGAAGCATGTCCACAAGGAAAGAGTGTACCATATCCAAGTTGCCAATGCAAGGGAAGAGAGTCTCCCTGAAGATGCGAAAGGAGAATGTCTAGAAATGCAGGCAGCTCATAGGTCTCCTTCTGAGTCACTGGGTGAATCTTCAAAGTACAGTATGGCTAGAGAGATTGCTTGTGAGTGGAAGTTGCATTGCGGTGAGGGCGAAAGCCAACTGGGTTCTCAAGACCTTGATCCTCAACTTGAAGAAGCTCCATGAAGGCCTTCCACTTGACAGAGAGCAGCCTGCCATTTGTCATCCAAGTCAGAGTCCTGTCCTCATCTGTGCCAAGATGGACGGCGGCAAAAAACTGAGCCACCAAATCTGCATCAAAGTCCTTGTTGAACTGCATGATCCTAAGGATGTTCAACTGAGTGCACATCTGAAGAGCCTCCCCAAAGTAGACAGGATCCTTCTCCATAAAGTCAACGTCGATGGAGCGAACAACAACAAAAAGATTCTTCTTGGATTTGATCACATCAAAGTAGATGGCATACTGAAAAACGGTTCCAGAACGGGCGGTTGACCAAAGTGGGTTCTTGATCGACCTCATAGGGGTTGCACCGACGCTTCTCCCAGAATTCCTTGGCAGACATCTCTGTCACAGACTTGGTCCTTGGCTTGGGCTTGGACGCACTCATCTTATTCATTTGAGGAGGAGGCGGAACACTTGATGAGGCCGCCGTTGTCTCAGAGGTGCGTAGCGCTTGGAAGTTGCACGCCCGGGGTTGACACGGCACGCATGCTGCTCAGAAGGACCATCACCTGGAACCAAACACACGGACACACGAAACAACCAGAAAGAACGAGCATAAGCCACCAAACACAGCAAAAGAGATCAAAAAATGGTAGGAATAGGATGGAATTGGGCAAACAACAGTAGTACCGTGATCCATAAGCGGCAGTACCGCCCTAGCGGTAGTACCGCTCCACTGGGAGCGGTAGTACCGCTCAAGACGGGGAAACGGTGGTTCCCTACTGTCGTGGTCAAATCCGGCACTACCGGACTGCCAAATTCAAAAATACTCCTACCAATAATCAATCCAAACAGTCTAGTCGCCTTCTCCAACCTACTCAAGCCTAGATTTAGCCAAAAATCGAGAGATGCAACCACTATTGCCCCTAAGACACTAGATCTGAAATCTAGACAAAAAGAGAGGAGGAACGGGGGCAATACCGGCATCCATGGCAAGAGGACGGGGTGGGGATCGACTCCACCAAAGGAAATGGAGAGGGACGGCCCGGAGACGGCGGCCCGCCGGAGCCCTCCTGCGGCGAGTCGACGCTGGAGAGACGAAGAGGAACGAGGGGGCGGTGCGAATGGGTATGGGGGAGACGAAACCTCCCCCTGCCCCGTCAAAACCCCTGGTCCCGCCCCTCAACGATAGTATCGCTCGGGTGGGCGGTAGTACCGCTTGTCAACATAAGCGGTAGTACCGCGCACCACCAGTGGCAGTACCGCCCAGCAAGACTCAACGACTAGACACCAAACGGCTCGGCTCAAAAAGAAAGGAAAACAAACGGCAAGAAGAGAAAACTAAGACTCAGCAACAAGAACACTAGCAAGAGGACAGGAAACACACACACCTCTTCAAGAGAGGGCGGTGGCCGAGGCCACCTATGTTTGAGTCAAGAGGTATGGCGCCGCGAAGATTTTAACCTTGGGCCCATGACCAAAACTCGTCTTTGAAGCACAAGTACCATAAAAATGGCTAATGTGAAAGACTTGATCAATTTATGCATAATAGGGGGAGGGAGAGTTCATTGAGAGAACAACACTCCCCCTATCTCCATGCCTACACCTAAACAAGACAACAAGTTGAGTATGGTGGGGTGTGCAAGGGTTCAAGTCACATTGCTCGAATCAATGATATTTAGCTCATGCCTTAACTCGCGAAATCTTGCTTCTTCCAAGGGCTTCGTGAAAATATGTGCAAGGTTATCATGAGTGTTGACATAGTTGAGCTCGATCTCCCCTTGATACGTCTCCAACGTATCTATAATTTTTGATTGCTCCATGCTATATTATCTTCTGTTTTCAACATTATTGGGCTTTATTATTCACTTTTATATTATTTTTGGGACTAACCTATTAACCGGAGGCCCAGCCCAGAATTGCTGTTTTGTGCCTATTTCAGAGTTCCGCAGAAAAAGAATATCAAACGGAGTCCAAACGGAATGAAACCTTCGGGGACGTGATTTTCGGAACGAACATGATCCAGAGGACTTAGACCCTACGTCAAGAAAGCTACCAGGAAGCCATGAGGTAGGGGGGCGCGCCCTCCACCCTCGTGGGCCCCACGTTGCTCCACCGACGTACTCCTTCCTCCTATATATACCTACGTACCTCCAAACGATCAGATACGGAGCCAAAAACCTAATTCCACCGCCGCAACCTTCTATACCCACGAGATCCCATCTTGGGGCCTGTTCCGGAGCTCCGCCGGAGGGGGCATCAATCATGGAGGGCTTCTACATCAACACCATAGCCTCTCCAATGAAGTGTGAGTAGTTTACCTCAGACCTTCGGGTCCATAGTTATTAGCTAGATGGCTTCTTCTCTCTTTTTGGATCTCAATACAGTGTTCTCCCCCTCTCTCGTGGAGATCTATTCGATGTAATCTTCTTTTGCGGTGTGTTTGTTGAGACCGATGAATTGTGGGTTTATGATCAAGTTTATCTATGAACAATATTTGAATCTTCTCTGAATTCTTTTATGTATGATTGGTTATCTTTGCAAGTCTCTTCGAATTATCAATTTGGTTTGGCCTACTAGATTGATCTTTCTTGCAATGGGAGAAGTGCTTAGCTTTGGGTTCAATCTTGCGGTGTCCTTTCCCAATGACAGTAGGGGCAGCAAGGCACGTATTGTATTGTTGCCATCGAGGATAACAAGATGGGGTTTTTATCATATTGCATGAATTTATCCCTCTACATCATGTCATTTTGCTTAAAGTCTTACTCTGTTCTTATGAACTTAATACTCTAGATGCATGCTGGATAGCGTTTGATGTGTGGAGTAATAGTAGTAGATGCAGGCAGGAGTCGGTCTACTTGTCTCAGACGTGATGCCTATATACATGATCATACCTAGATATTCTCATAACTATGCTCAATTCTGTCAATTGCTCAACAGTAATTTGTTCACCCACCGTAAAATACTTATGCTCTTGAGAGAAGCCACTAGTGAAACCTATGGCCCCGGGCCTATTTTCCATCATATTAATCTTCCAACACTTAGTTATTTCCGTTGCTTTTATTTTACTTTGCATCTTTATCATAAAAATACCAAAAATATTATCTTATCATATCTATCAGATCTCACTCTCGTAAGTGACTGTGTAGGGATTGACAACCCCTTATCGCGTTGGTTGCAAGGATTTATTTGTTTGTGTAGGTGCGAGGGACTTGCGTGTAGCCTCCTACTGGATTGATACCTTGGTTCTCAAAAACTGAGGGAAATACTTACGCTACTTTGCTGCATCACCCTTTCCTCTTCAAGGGAAAACCAACGCAGTGCTCAAGAGGTAGCAAGAAGGATTTCTGGCGCCGTTGCCGGGGAGGTCTACGCAAAAGTCAACATACCAAGTACCCATCACAAACCCTTATCTCCCGCATTACATTATTTGCCATTTGCCTCTCGTTTTCCTCTCTCCCACTTCACCCTTGCCGTTTTATTCGCCCTCTCTTTTTCGTTCGCCTCTTTCTCGCTTGCTTCTTGTTCGCTCGTGTGTTGGATTGCTAGCTTGTCACGATGGCTCAAGATAATACCAAATTATGTGACTTTACCAATACCAACAATAATGATTTCCTTATCACTCCGATTGCTCCTCTTACCGATACTGAATCTTGTGAAATCAATGTTGCTTTGTTGAATCTTGTTATGAAAGATCAATTCGCCGGCCTTCCTAGTGAAGATGCCGTTACTCATCTAAATAGCTTCGTTGATTTGTGTGATATGCAAAAGAAGAAAGATGTTGACAATGATATTGTTAAATTGAAGCTATTTCCTTTTTCGCTTAGAGATCGTGCTAAAGCTTGGTTTTCGTCTTTGCCTAAAAATAGTATTGATTCGTGGAATAAGTGCAAAGATGCTTTTATCTCTAAGTATTTTCCTCCCGCTAAGATTATCTCTCTTAGAAATGACATTATGAATTTTAAGCAACTTGATCATGAACATGTTGCACAAGCTTGGGAGAGGATGAAATTAATGATACGTAATTGCCCTACACATGGTTTGAATTTGTGGATGATTATACAAAAATTTTATGCCGCATTGAATTTTGCTTCTAGAAATCTTTTAGATTCGGCCGCGGGAGGCACTTTTATGGAAATCACTTTAGGAGAAGCTACTAAAGTCCTAGATAATATTATGGTTAATTATTATCAATGGCACACTGAAAGATCTACTAATAAAAAAGTGCATGCGATAGAAGAAATTAATGTTTTGAGTGGAAAGATGGATGAACTTATGAAATTACTTGATAGTAAGAGTGTTTCTTCTGATCCTAATGATATGCCTTTTTCTACTTTGATTGAGAATAATAATGAATCTATGGATGTAAATTTTGTTGGTAGGAATAATTTTGGTAACAACGCGTATAGAGGAAACTTTAATCCTAGGCCTTATCCTAGCAATTCCTCTAATAATTATGGTAATTCCTACAACAATTCTTATGGAAATTTTAATAAGATGCCCTCTGAATTTGAGACTAGTGTTAAAGATTTTATGAATTCACAAAAGAATTTCAATGCTTTGCTTGAAGAAAAATTGCTTAAAGTTGATGAATTGGCTAGGAACGTTGATAGAATTTCTCTTGATGTTGATTCTTTGAAACTGAGATCTATTCCTCCTAAGCATGATATCAACGAGTCTCTCAGAGCCATGAGAATTTCCATTGATGAGTGCAAAGAAAGAACCGTTAGGATGCGTGCTAAGAAAGATTGCTTTATGAAAGCGTGTTCTTCAAATTTCTATGAAAATAAAGATGAAGATCTAAAAGTTATTGATGTGTCCCCTATTAAATCTTTGTTTTTCAATATGAATCTTGATAATGATGGGACTGAATATGATCCACCTTTACCTAGAAGGCGTTCCAAAAATTCGGAGTTTTTAGATCTTGATGCTAAAATTGATAAAAGTGGGATTGAAGAGATCAAAACCCTAGATATTAATAAACCCACTATTTTGGATTTCAAGGAATTTAATTATGATAATTGCTCTTTGATAGATTGTATTTCCTTGTTGCAATCTGTGCTAAATTCTCCTTATGCTTATAGTCAAAATAAAGCTTTTACCAAACATATCGTTGATGCTTTGATGCAATCTTATGAAGAAAAACTTGAGTTGGAAGTTTCTATCCCTAGAAAACTTTATGATGAGTGGGAACCTACTATTAAAATTAAGATTAAAGATCATGAATGCTATGCTTTGTGTGATTTGGGTGCTAGTGTTTCCACGATTCCAAAAACTTTGTGCGATTTGCTAGGTTTCCGTGATTTTGATGATTGCTCTTTAAACTTGCACCTTGCGGATTCCACTATTAAGAAACCTATGGGAAGAATTAATGATGTTCTTATTGTTGCAAATAGGAACTATGTGCCCGTAGATTTTATCGTTCTTGATATAGATTGCAATCCTTCATGTCCTATTATTCTTGGTAGACCTTTCCTTAGAACGATTGGTGCAATTATTGATATGAAGGAAGGGAATATTAGATTCCAATTTCCATTAAAGAAAGCCATGGAACACTTCCCTAGGAAGAAAATAAAATTACCATATGAATATATTATGAGAGCCACTTATGGATTGCCTACCAAAGATGACAATACCTAGATCTATCCTTGCTACTATGCCTAGCTAGGGGCGTTAAACGATAGCGCTTGTTGGGAGGCAACCCAATTTTATTTTCAGTTTTTTGCTTTTTTCTTCTGTTTAGGAATAAATATTTGTTCTAGCACTGGTTAGATGTGTTTTTATGTTTTAGTTAGTGTTTGTACCAAGTTAAACCTATAGGATCTTCTTGGATGATAGTTGTTTGATCTTGCAGAAAATTCCATAAACTTTCTGTTCACGAAAATAATTGTTAAAAATCACCAGAACGTGATAAAATATTGATTCCAATTGCTGCTGATCAATAAACAAATTTTCTAGGTCGTCCTATTTTGGCTGATTTTTTGGAGTTCCAGAAGTTTTCGTTAGTTGCAGATTACTACAGACTGTTCTGTTTTTGACAGATTCTGTTATTCGTGTGTTGTTTGCTTATTTTGATGAATCTGTGGCTAGTAAAAGAGTTTATAAACCATAGAGAAGTTGTAATACAGTAGGTTTAACACCAATATAAATAAAGAATGAGTTCATTACAGTACCTTGAAGTGGTCTTTTGTTTTCTTTCGCTAACGGAGCTCACGAGATTTTCTGCTGAGTTTTGTGTTGTGAAGTTTTCAAGTTTTGGGTGAAAGATTTGATGGATTATGGAACAAGGAGTGGAAAGAGCCTAAGCTTGGGGATGCCCATGGCACCCCAAGATAATCTAAGGACACCAAAAAGCCAAAGCTTGGGGATGCCCCGAAGGCATCCCCTCTTTCGTTTACTTCCATCGGTAACTTTACTTGGAGCTATATTTTTATTCACCACATGATATGTGTTTTGCTTGGAGCGTCTTGTATGATTTGAGTATTTGTTTGTTAGTTTACCACAATAATCCTTGCTGTACACACCTTTTGAGAGAGACACACATGATTCGGAAATTATTAGAATACTCTATGTGCTTCACTTATATCTTTTGAGTTATATAGTTTTTGCTCTAGTACTTCACTTATATCTTTTAGAGCACGGTGGTGGATTTGTTTTATAGAAACTATTGATCTCTCATGCTTCACTTACATTATTTTGAGAGCCTTAAAATAGCATGGCAATTTGCTTTAATTAATATCATGAGAAATTTGATGCTTGATAATTGTTTTGGGATATAAAGGTGGTAATATCATAGTTGTGTTAGTTGAGTAATTGTGGAACTGAAAAATACATGTTTTGGAGTTTGTGATTCCCGTAGCATGCACGTATGGTGAACCGTTATGTAATGAAGTCGGAGCATGAAGTATTTGTTGATTGTCTTCCTTTGTGTGGCGGTCGGGATCGCGCGATGGTTAACTCCTACCAACCCTTCCCCTAGGAGCATGCGTAGTAGTACTTTGCTTCGAGGGCTAATAAATTTTTGCAATAAGTATATGAGTTCTTTATGACTAATGTGAGTCCATGGATTATACACACATTTACCTTTCCGCAATTTTCTAGCCTCTTCGGTACCGCGCATTGCCCTTTCTCACCTTGAGAGTTGGTTCAAACTTCGCCGGTGCATCCAAACCCCGTGATATGATATGCTCTATCACACATAAACCTCCTTATATCTTCCTCAAAACAGCCACCATACCTACCTATCATGGCATTTCCATAGCCATTCCGAGATATATTGCCATGCAACTTTCCACCGCTTCATTTATCATGACATACTCCATCATTGTCATATTGCTTTGCATGATCATGTAGTTGACATTGTATTTGTGGCAAAGCCACCATTCATAATTCTTTCATACATGTCGCTCTTGATTCATTGCATATCCCGGTACACTGCCGGAGGCATTCATATAGAGTCATATTTTGTTCTAAGTATTGAGTTGTAATTCATGAGTTGTAAGTAAATAAAAGTGTGATGATCATCATTATTAGAGCATTGTCCCAAGTGAGGAAAGGATGATGGAGACTATGATTCCCCCACAAGTCGGGATGAGACTCCGGACTAAAAAAAAGAGGCCATAAAAAAAGGAGAAAAGGCCCAAATAAAAAAAATGAGAGAAAAAGAGAGAAGGGACAATGTTACTATCCTTTTACCACACTTGTGCTTCAAAGTAGCACCGTGATCTTCATAATAGAGAGTCTCTCATTTTGTCACTTTCATATACTAGTGGGAAATTTCATTATAGAACTTGGCTTGTATATTCCAATGATGGGCTTCCTCAAATGCCCGAGGTCTTCGTGAGCAAGCAAGTTGGATGCACACCCACTTAGTTTCTTTTTGAGCTTTCATACACTTATAGCTCTAGTGCATCCGTTGCATGGCAATCCCTACTCCTCGCATTAACATCAATTGATGGGCATCTCCATAGCCCGTTGATTAGCCTCGTTGATGTGAGACTTTCTCCTTTTTTTTGTCTTCCCACATAACCCCTACCATTATACCTTATTCCACCATGGTGCTATATCCATGGCTTGCGCTCATGTATTGCGTAAGAGTTGAAAAGGCTGAAGCGCGTTAAAAGTATGAACCAATTGCTTGGCTAAAACCGGGGTCGTACATGATATGAATATTTTGTGTGGGGAAGATGGAGCATAGCCAGACTATATGATTTTGTAGGGATAACTTGCTTTGGCTATGTTATTTTGATAAGACATAATTGCTTAGTTAGTATGCTTGAAATATTATTGTTTTTATGTCAACATTAAACTTTTATCTTGAACCATATCAAATCTGAACATTCATGCCACAATAAGAAGAATTACATTGAAATTATGCCAAGTAGCATTCCACATCAAAAATTCTGTTTTTATCATTTACCTACTCGAGGACGAGTAGGAATTAAGCTTGGGGATGCTTGATACGTCTCCAACGTATCTATAATTGTTGATTGCTCCATGCTATATTATCTCCTGTTTTGGACATTATTGGGCTTTATTATTCACTTTTATATTATTTTTGGGACTAACCTATTAACCGGAGGCCCAGCCCAGAATTGATGTTTTTTTGCCTATTTCAGAGTTTTGCAGAAAAAGAATATCAAACGGAGTCCAAACGGAATGAAACCTTCGGGAACGTGATTTTCGGAACGAACATGATCCAGAGGACTTGGACCCTACGTCAAGAAAGCTACCAGGAAGCCACGAGGTAGGGGGCGCGCCCTCCACCCTCGTGGGCCCCATGTTGCTCCACCGACGTACTCCTTCCTCCCATATATACCTACATACCCCCAAACGATCAGATACGGAGCCAAAAACCTAATTCCACCGCCGCAACCTTCTGTACCCACGTGATCCCATCTTGGGGCCTGTTCCGGAGCTCCACTGGAGGGGGCATCAATCACGGACGGCTTCTACATCAACACCATAGCCTCTCCGATGAAGTGTGAGTAGTTTACCTCAGACCTTCGGGTCCATAGTTAATAGCTAGATGGCTTCTTCTCTCTTTTTGGATCTCAATACAATGTTCTCCCCCTCTCTCGTGGAGATCTATTCGATGTAATCTTCTTTTGCGGTGTGTTTGTTGAGACCGATGAATTGTGGGTTTATGATCAAGTTTATCTATGAACAATATTTGAATCTTCTCTGAATTCTTTTATGTATGATTGGTTATCTTTGCAAGTCTCTTCGAGTTATCGGTTTGGTTTGGCCTACTAGATTGATCTTTCTTGCAATGGGAGAAGTGCTTAGCTTTGGGTTCAATCTTGCGGTGTCCTTTCCCAGTGACAGTAGGGGCAGCAAGGCACGTATTGTATTGTTGCCATCGAGGATAACAAGATGGGGTTTTTATCATATTGCATGAATTTATCCCTCTACATCATGTCATTTTGCTTAAAGCGCTACTTTGTTCTTATGAACTTAATACTCTAGATGCATGCTGGATAGCGGTCGATGTGTGGAGTAATAGTAGTAGATGCAGGCAGGAGTCGGTCTACTTGTCTCGGACGTGATGCCTATATACATGATCATACCTAGATATTCTCATAACTATGCTCAATTCTGTCAATTGCTCAACAGTAATTTGTTCACCCACCGTAAAATACTTATGCTCTTGAGAGAAGCCACTAGTGAAACCTATGGCCCCCGGGTCTATTTTCCATCATATTAATCTTCCAACACTTAGTTATTTCCGTTGCTTTTATTTTACTTTGCATCTTTATCATAAAAATACCAAAAATATTATCTTATCATATCTATCAGATCTCACTCTCGTAAGTGACCGTGTAGGGATTGACAACCCCTTATCGCATTGGTTGCGAGGACTTATTTGTTTGTGTAGGTGTGAGGGACTTGCGTGTAGCCTCCTACTGGATTGATACCTTGGTTCTCAAAAACTGAGGGAAATACTTATGCTACTTTGCTGCATCACCCTTTCCTCTTCAAGGGAAAACCAACGTAGTGCTCAAGAGGTAGCACCCCTCGCCTAATGTGATCCCGGATGAAGTGATACCGAATCTCAATATGCTTCGTCTTGAAGTGTTGAACCGGGTTGAGAGAAATCTTGATGGCACTTTCATTGTCACACCAAAGAGGCACTTTGTCACAAATGACACCGTAATCCTTTAAAGTTTGCCTCATCCAAAGAAGTTGTGCACAACAACTACCGGCCGCCACATACTCTGCTTCGGTGGACGATAGAGACACCCAACTTTGCTTCTTAGAAGAACAACTTACCAAAGAGCAACCAAGGAATTGGCACCCTCCGGAAGTGGACTTCCTATCCACTTTGTCTCCCGCCCAATCCGAGTCCGAATAACCTACAAGCTTGAAGTTTGCTCCTCTTGGGTACCATAAGCCAAAGTTTGGGGTATGAGCAAAATATCGAAAGATTCACTTGACCGCCACAAAGTGGCTTTCCTTAGGTGCGGCTTGAAACCGTGCACAAATTCCCACACTCAACATGATATCCGGTCTAGATGCACAAAGGTAAAGCAAGGAGCCAATCATGGAGCGATATACCTTTTGATCCACCGCTTTACCATGGGGATCAATGTCAAGTTGCCACTTGGTGGGCATTGGAGTGGAAGCCGGCTTGACATCACTTAGCTTGAATCTCTTTAGCATGTCTTGAGTGTATTTGGCTTGGTTGATGAAGGTTCCTTCTCTTCTTTGTTTGATCGCGAACCTGAGAAAGAACTTCAACTCTCCCATCGAAGACATCTTGAACTTTGAGGTCATGAGAGCGGCAAATTCCTCATTGAAAGCTTTGTTAGGGGAACCAAAGATAATACCATCAACATATAGTTGGCACACAAACAACTCCCCTTTGACCTTCTTAGTAAAAAGAGTGGGGTTGATTAGCCCAACTTCAAATCCACGGTCTTGTAACAACTCGGTAAGGTGGTCATACCACACACGTGGGGCTTGTTTAAGGCCATAGAGTGCCTTGTCGAGTTGATACACACGATTGGGAAAGTAGGGATCCTCGAACCCGGGGGGTTGCTTGACATATACCAACTCATTAATAGGACCATTAAGAAAAGCACTTTTCACATCCATTTGTTGCAACTTAAAGTTGTGATGAGAAGCATAAGCAATCAACAAACGAATGGATTCAAGGCGAGCAACGGGAGCAAAGGTTTCACCGTAGTCGATACCCTCGACTTGGGAGTAGCCTTGTGCCACCAATCTTGCCTTGTTGCGAACGATGGTCCCATGAGCATCTTGCTTGTTCTTGAATATCCACTTGGTTCCAATGACATTGTGGTTCCCCGTTGGCCTTGGCACCAATCTCCACACCTTGTTGTACTCGAAGTTGTTGAGTTCTTCATGCATGGCATTAAGCCAATCCGGATCTTCGAGTGCCTCATATACCTTTTGGGGTTCAACACAAGAGACAAACGCGTGATGTTCACAATAGTTTGCCAATTGTCTACGAGTGCTTACCCCCTTTTGAATGCTTCCAAGCACATTCTTCATGAGATGACCCTTGGTGGAGAGCTTGGATGCAATCTTGGCGGCACGACGCTCCAATTCCTCCTCGGGGGTGAGTCGAGGAGCGGTCACTTGATTATCTTGAGCGCCGTCTTGAGCTTGTTCTTGATCTCGAGGAAGCTCTTGATCTTGAACTTACTCGGAGGAGAGAACTTGACCTTGGGAATCACTTGATGTTACAACACCATCTCGAGATTGACCTTGCCCTTGGTGTTGTTCTTGAGGTTGAGGGCCTTCACTTTGTTCTTCGGAAGCGTGTGGGCCTTGGGTTGGTGATGGCTCCACTTGAGTGGAGCATTGTCCTTCTCCTTCGGCCACAAGGGGTTTCTCAATGGGTAGGATAAAACCAACACCCATTCTTCTTATGGCTTGGGGAGGAATTTCATCACCTACATCACAAGTGCCACTTTGCTCCACTTGAGAGCCGTTATTCTCATCAAACTCCATGTTACACGTCTCCTCAATAAGTCTCGTGGACTTATTGAGGACACGGTAAGCATGAGAGTTTGTAGCATAACCAACAAATATGCCCTCATAAGCTCTAGCCTCAAATTTAGACAAACGAACACCTTTCTTGAGAATGAAACACTTACACCCGAACACCCAAAAGTACTTGAGGTTGGGCTTGTTACCGGTGAGTATCTCATATGGAGTCTTGTTCAAGCCTTTGCGAAGATAGAGACGATTTGATGCATGACACGCGGTGTTGATGGCTTCAGCCCAAAAGTTGTATGGAGACTTGAACTCCGCCATCATGGTCCTTGCCGCATTCATCAATGTCCGGTTCTTCCTCTCCGCTACACCATTTTGTTGAGGGGTGTAAGGTGCGGAATATTGATGCTTGATCCCCTCATCACTAAGAAACTCATCCAAGGTGTAGTTCTTGAACTCGATGCCGTTGTCACTTCTTATTGTCAAGATCTTTGCATTGTGTTGACGTTGGGTTTCATTTGCAAAGTCAATGACGGTTTGTTGGGTCTCGCTCTTCCTCTTGAAGAAATATACCCAAGTGTATCTTGAATAGTCATCCACAATCACCAAGCAATACTTTCTACCCCCAAGACTATCAAAGGATGGAGGCCCAAAGAGATCCAAATGAAGGAGCTCCAAAGGCCTCTTCGAGTAAATGATAGTCGTGGGAGGGTGAGCCTTTTCATGTAGCTTTCCTTCGATACAAGCACTGCAAGCACGATCTTTAGCAAAACTAACATTAGTTAGTCCACGGACATGGTCCCCCTTGAGAAGACTTTGCAAAGATCTCATATTGACATGGGCTAAACGGTGATGCCAAAGCCATCCCGCATCAACTTTAGCCATTAGGCATGTCGCGGTCTTAGTGGGTCGCTCCGAAAAGTTAATCATATAGAGACCGTTCTCGACATGCCCAACAAAGGCTACTTTAAGAGTCTTGCTCCACAAGAGGGCCACGGAATCAATATCAAATAAAGTGGCAAAGCCCATGAGTGCAAGTTGACGAACGGAAAGCAAATTGTATGCAAGGGACTCAACAAGCATGACCTTCTCGATCGTGAGATCATGAGAAATGACAACCTTGCCAAGTCCCAATACCTTAGAGGATGAGGCATCACCCCACTCGACATTGGTGGGCATAGATGGAATCTTGTGAACGTCCACCACCAAGTCCTTGCTTCCGGTCATATGATTAGTGGCTCCACTATCGAGCAACCATGACCCCCCACCAGAAGCAAACACCTACAAGAGATCAATGCTTGGTTTTAGGTACCCATTTTGTAATGGGTCCTTTGATGTTAGTAACAAGGGTCTTAGGAACCCAAATAGACCATTCAATGTGCTCATAAGGAGAACCAACAAATTTGGCATAAATATGTCCATCACTAGCACGATACAACACATAAGAAGGGTTAAAGTCGCCGTCTTTGTTGGGAGAGATAGCGTTGCCCTTCTTGGCATCACTACCCTTCACGATGTTCTTCTTCTTCTCCTTAGAAGCACCCTCTCCCTCCTTCACAAAGGTTTGCTTGAGAGGGGGAGGTCGTTTGGCCTTGTCATTCTTCTTCTTGTTCTTGGGCTTGGGCGCGTATCCAATCCCTTCCTTGGCCACAACTTCCTTTTGATTGCTCAAAAGGTCGTTGAGGTTCTTCTCGCCTTGTATGCATGACACAAGACCTTTCTCAAGCTGCTCCTTTAACTTAGCATTCTCCTCAACAAGATGCATATGCTCACAACATGGGTTAGTAGCATTTGAATTATCAATTAACACCATATGAGGAAATGTGGCTTTCTCCTTGGTTAGCTTTACTTGAAGTTGATCATGAGACTCCTTGAGGCTAGCATGAGCACCCTTCAAGACTTTGTGAGCCTTGTCAAGTATGTCAAACTCCTCTTTAAGTTTACCAAGATCAACCCCAAGCTTGGCCTTCTTGGAGTTTAGCACACGAGAAACAACAAGAGCATGATCAAGATCTTTCTTTAACTTAGCATGATCATCGTTGTGTGACTCCTCAAGAGCCAAACGAAGACCACGCTCTTCCTCAAGAGCATTGGAAAGATCCGAAATCTCATCGGCATAGTCACGACTATGCCCCTCCATCTTAGAGATGGTATCTTCGTGAGCCTCGATCATGTCATTGGCTTCACCAAGTTGTTCCAAGAGAGCAACGAAGTGCTTCTTGGATTTACCCTTGAGTTTACCATAAAGGACTCAAACTCATTCTACTCCACATTAGATCCCTCATGTTCATCAATGCAATCCGTCAAAGAAGGATGATTAATGATGGTAGTTTTGATGTTGGGGGTTACCTTGTTGGTGGCTTTAGCCATGAGGCACTTGGCGGTGATGTTCTCATTGGGTGAATCGAAGAGAGACACCCGTGGAGTCGTCGCAATGGCAACGGAGGCCATGGAAACCGACTCACCATCTTCATCATCATCATCATCCTCATTGTACTCTTCTTGTACCACCAATGCCTTGGGAGGAGTCTTCTTGGTGAAGTTGCTCTTGTTGGGGAAAGACTTGGCCTTGTCCTTTCGGATGAGCTTGCCACCATTGTCTTCCCTCTTCTCATACGGGCACTCCGCAACAAAGTGGCTCACATTGCCACAATTGTAGCAAGTTCTCACACGTTGCTTGACCTTTGCGCCACTTGAATTGTTCTTGTTGAAGTTGGGCCTTGAGTTCTTTTTGCTCCAAAATTGCCTTGAAGCAAGAGCCATGTGTTCATGATAGGCATACTTTGTATCTTCGGGGTTGCTCTCCTCCCCTTCATCTTTGTCCTCTTCTTCCAAATTAACCTTGGCCTTTAGAGCAAGGTTGGGCTTCTTTGCTCTTTGAGAGTGTAGCACCGCATTGTCGGCGGTCTTGTCCAAGATGCTCATAGCCACAAACTCATCCAACACTTCACTTGAGGACAAGGTGTGGAAGTCCGGCCTTTGACGAATGACGGAGGGCATGGCCTTGTGGTAAGGCATCATTGCCTTGAGAAATTTGCGCTAGATCCAATTGTCATCCGTGTCCTTGCTTCCATGATCTCGGAGTGAGACCGCGAGTTTGGTTACTCTCCGATAAAGCTCACGAGGTTCTTCATCTTCTTTCATTGCAAACTCATCGGCTTCATCTTGCATCACTTCATAGTTGGAGCGTTGAATGCTTGCGCTTCCTGTGTAGAGGGAAACAACTTGGTGCCATGCATCTTTGGCCATGGAGTAGGGCCGGAGATGAGGAAGATCTTTGGGTGGAATTGCTTCTTGGATGATGAAGAGAGCATTCTCATTGAATTGATTATCCGCGGCTTCTCTAGGAGTGAAGTTGTTTCGGTCATGCGGATAGAAACCTTCTTCAATGATTCTCCAAAGATGTCGGAGTAAATGGCCACGGGTAGCCTAACCGACTACCCATGGTTCTTCAAAAATTATCAGGCCGATTGAGCCTTCAAACGTTCGAAGCGTTGGGCCGACTTCCCCTGGCCGACTACCGCAGGGGCCGGCTCTCCAAAGGCGACCCGGCCCCGGTAACCTCCCCCAAGATGGTTGCGAGATGGCCGACTCCAGGAAGCCGGCGCCAAGAGGACCGACTCCCAAGAGCCAGCCATGAAGCACGCCGACTCCACAAAGCCGGCCAAGACCGCACCCACCAAAACTACACCCACATAACGGTGACAAGACGGGGTGTGGCCACAGTGCGGCCCACTACCCCCGAAGCCCGAGGCAGGCATGGCCACAGGACGCCGTACGGGTCGGCCATCTCCCGTCCGGCTCGGCACTGTAGCCATGCTAGCCTCAACGTCATCCACGACAGACGCCAGTACGGCCCACGGGCGGCGGGCCCCTTTAGCCAGAGAGAGGCGCGAAGGCGGCCCGGCCTCCCCCAGTCGGCCAAGGGCGTAGCCGGCCCCCAGAAGCCGGCTACCCCCCTCCCTCGAAGCATGTGCCACATTAAGGAGACAAGACGAGGTAAGGCTACAGTGAGAGCCCTCGAGGCGGCACACTGTAGCCACGCTTACCTCGACGAAGCCCTCGTCATCAGGGATGAGGCTACAGTAAGCAGCCGCCGACAAGACCCCTAGGCAGTGGGGCCGGCCTGTCGACCAAGAGGCCGGCAGCCGGCGGGACCCACCAGTCGGCGGGCCCCAACGGCCAGCGGAGAAGCCGGCGAGCGCAGACACTGACGACTGGGACCCGCGCCCAGTCGGATTACAATTGTACCCCCGGGGGTAGGCCTATATAAACCCCCCGGGGCACCCATGCAAAGGGTTGGCTTCTTAGAGTTACACACACACCATAGAGAGAGGGAAGAAAGAGCTAGCCTTGCTCTTCTTCTCCCTTGAACCCGACAGCTCAAGGAGCATTTGTAGCTACTCGTTCTGATTTAGTGATCATGCGGAGACCCCGCAGAGCAGGACTAGGGGTGTTATCTCCACGGAGAGCCCCGAACCTGGGTAAGATTCGCCGGCGTGCATGTCTTCGCCTCATCCCGTTTCCAGGCACCGGCGACGTCTTACTGGCACCCATCATGATAAGCCACCCATTGGCATATGTCGCACCTACCACCCGACATTTGGCGCCCACCGTGGGGCCAGGTGCACCGTCGTCCGGAGACCTGTTCTGGACGGGAACCCTCTTCCTCCCCCGCGAGCGCAGCCAGCCTGCTGCGCTCGATGGCGTTTGCCTCGACGCGCTGCAAGGCGTCGACGAGGCCTGCGCGGCGAGCTGCCTCGCGGATCTGCTCGGCAAGACTCACATCTTCGATGAGCCCGCGTCTGACGCGGGCACGGACTACCCCGAGAGCCGCCTCGTCAGCCTCCTCGACCAGCTTCACGTCTCTAGCGAGCCTGCTGCAGATGTGGAGTCGGTCGGCTCCACCGACCCGATGCTCGTCGACTCCGACACGGCATCGCTCGACGCCTACCCCTCCGACGTGGTGGTCTTCGACGATCCTCTCCCTCGAGCTGACAGTGGCAGCAACGCTGTCACCGAAGTGTTGGTCATCAGCCACGTTGCCAACTCGGGCGAGAACGCCCACGACGCCCTGCAAGCGGCGATGCACGACCTATCCGTCCCCATCCCGGCCGACGCCGACGCCGAGACCCTGGAGGCATGCCGCCTCGCCCTCGTCGCGGAAGGCCAAAAGATAGCCTCCATGAGACGCCTCACCGAGGCCCACCAGCGCGAAGTCGACCGCGCCGCCTTCGGTACGCCGCCGCCTAGCGTGCCGAGCCGAGCCGGCTTCGTCCAGAAGCGCGGCGCGGCTATCGCCAGCATGCTGGGGGCAGATCGCCCCGTCTATGCCACCCCGCTCGAGAATCTGCGAGCCGCTCAGGCAGCCGCTAAAGAGCTAAATGGGCTGGGAGCCGACGAGCTCCCCTACATGACGAGGCGGATCCAGCAGCTGATCGACGCGGCTGCAGAACGGCATGAAGCCGGCGCCCGCGCCGATAGTCATCCCCCGCGCCGAGAGCACGCCGCGACGTCCCGCTCGCCGACTGTGAGCGGCGCCCGCCAGAGGAAAGACAAGGAGCCGGCTGCTAGCCGCAGCCGGACTTGTATCACCATCGAGCGCGACGCGGAAGGCCGCCCTCGAGCGGTGGAGCGCCAAGGAAATCCGCCTCCTCCCCCGCCTCTAAGGGAGAGACGTCTCACCCCGCCGCCCGTCATGCACCCGACTCTTGGTGACTGACTAGGCCGCCGAGAAGGAGTCGGCGAGAACGACGCCCGCCACCGGATCGACCGCCTTGCTTGATCCCTGGTGCTAGAAGAAGAAGACGATGTCGGCCCGCCATGCTTTGGCCCCCGCATCCACGACGAGCCCTTCCCCAAAGGGTTCTCGCTCCCTAGAGACACGCCCAAGTACAACGGCTCAGTGAAGCCAGAAGATTGGCTCATCGACTACTCCACTGCTGTCAGCATAGCCAATGGCAATCGACGCGTAGCCGTGAAGTACGTCCCCCTCATGCTGCAAGGCACGACGCGCACCTGGCTCAACAGCCTCAAGCCCTACAGCATCAACAGCTGGCTGGACTTCACGGAAGTCTTCGTCCGCAACTTCACCAGCACGTACAAGCGGCCTCCCAAGCCTCGCCAGCTCTCCCTGTGCGTCCAAGGGCCCAATGAGTCGACCCGCGACTACCTCACGTGGTGGGCCGAGATCCGCAACTCCTGCGAGGGGGTACACGAGGTTCAGGCCATCGAGTACTTCACCGCCGGGTGCCGAGAGGGCACCCTCCTCAAGCACCGACTCCTCTGCGACGAGCCGGCTACCCTCGACGAACTCCTGATCATCGCGGACAAGTACGCCACGGCCGACTCCTCGATGAAGACCGAGCTCCGAGTGGACGCCTCTGGGAAGGTGCTCGCTCCGGCTCCAAAGACGCCGGCTGGCGACTCCAATCGGCGCCCCTACCAGAACGATCACAAGCGCAAGGCCCCCATGCCGCCTTCCACCAGTCGGCAGGTGGCCACAGTTGAAGATGAGCAGCCCGAAGAGCAGCCCGCTCCCAAGAAGAAGGGTGGCAGGCCGGCTTGGCAGCCGGCTCTCTCTTACGAGCAGACTCTCGACGCCCCCTGCAAGTTCCACAGCGGCGCGAAGCCGTCCAACCACACGACCCGAAAATGCCACTGGCTCATGCGAATCTCCAAGGGCGAAGGGCTGGTGCCGCCTCCGCCTCCCGGCCCGCCGCCTCCAGCCCCCCAGCAGCCGGCGGCTCGGCCGGCAGTCGGAGCCATCCAAGATGAATTCCCTGAAGAGTACGCCGCCTACATCGTCTTCACAAGCCAAGCCGAAGACAAGCGCAGTCGGCACTGTCAGCATCAAGAGGTCAACGCGGTCGCCTCTAGCGCCCCCGAGTTCATGCACTGGTCCGAGAAGCCCATCAACTGGAGCCAGGCCGACCACCCAGAGGTGATGCCATCCCCTGGCTCCTATGCACTGGTCTTGGATGTCACCCTCGCGACGGAGAGGCGAGCTGCCCGATTCCCCCGCGTCCTGATAGATGGCGGAAGCAGTATCAATATACTGTACCGCGATACCATGGAGAAGCTGAACATCAAGGCAAAGCAGCTCATGCCAAGCCGGACCGTGTTCCATGGCATCGTGCCCGGCTTGTCTTGCTCCCCGATCGGCAAGATCAAGATGGATGTTCTTTTCGGAGACAAGGATCATTTTCGCCGAGAAGCGATCTGGTTTGAGGTAGTGGATCTGGAGAGCCCCTACCATGCTTTGCTTGGCCGACCTGCTCTGGCCAAGTTCATGGCTGTGCCCCACTACGCCTACCTGAAGATGAAGATGCCGAGCTCGAAGGGGATCATCACCGTAGCCGGCGACTACAGGAAGTCCATCGAGTGCGCCATGGCCAGTAGCCGGCTGGCCGAGTCCCTCGTAGTAGCAGAAGAGAAGAAGATGTTGGAGCGGGTTGTGGCCATGGCCGGCAAGCAGCCGGCCCTGTCCCCCAACCCCAAAGATTGTGATGCATAGGGCTCTTTCCAGCCGGCCAAAGAGACGAGAAGATACCCCTGGACCCGGAGAACCCGGAAAGGTTTGCTGTCATTGGGGCAAACCTGGACAGTAAATAGGAAGGCGAGCTCATCGACTTCCTCCGTGAGAATCGAGATGTCTTCGCATGGTCCCCAAAGGACATGCCGGGCATCCCGAAGGATTTCGCCGAGCACAAATTGCACGTCCGAGCCGACGCGAAGCCGGTCAAGCAGCCCCTCCACCGACTGTCAGAAGAGAAGCGAAGAATCGTAGGAGAAGAGATAGCCCGGCTCCTTGCCGCCGGCTTTATTATGGAAGTGTTTTTTCCAGAGTGGCTGGCCAACCCAGTCTTGGTTCTGAAAAAGAATAACAAGTGGCGTATGTGTATAGACTACACCAGCCTGAACAAGGCCTGCCCCAAGGATCCGTTTGCTTTGCCACGGATTGACCAAGTGATAGACTCCACAGCCGGATGCGAGCTGTTGAGTTTTTTGGATGCCTACTCAGGGTACCATCAGATCAAATTGGACCCAGCAGACCGCCTGAAGACTGCCTTCATCACACCATTTGGAGCTTTCTGTTACCTGACTATGACATTCGGCTTAAGGAACGCTGGTGCCACTTTTCAGCGTTGCATGCAGAAATGCCTCCTCAAGCAACTCGGCAGAAATGCCCACATCTATGTAGACGACATTGTGGTGAAGACAGAGAAGCGTGGCACCCTGCTGGAGGACCTCAAAGAAACATTCGCCAACTTGCGCCGATTCCAAATCAAGCTCAACCCCGAGAAATGCGTGTTCGGAGTACCAGCCGGCCAGCTGCTAGGCTTCCTGGTCTCCGAACGCGGCATCGAGTGCAACCCTGTGAAGATCAAGGCCATCGAGAGGATGGAGATTCCCACCAAATTGCGAGATGTGCAGAAGTTCACCGGGTGCCTGGCCTCCCTAAACCGCTTTATCAGCCGACTAGGAGAGAAGGCTCTCCCCCTGTACCGACTCATGAAGAAGTCCACTCACTTCGACCAAGCATTCCATGAGCTGAAGAAGATGCTGACCACCCCACCTGTCCTGGCGGCACCGACTGAGAAGGAGCCCATGCTCCTTTACATTGCCGCGACTAGCCGAGTGGTCAGTACTGTTGTTGTGGTCCAGCGCCCGGAAGAAGGCCGAGCCCAGCTAGTCCAGAGGCCGGTGTATTATCTAAGCGAAGTGCTATCCAGCTCAAAGCAGAACTATCCGCACTACCAGAAGATGTGCTATGGGGTGTACTTCGCCGCCAAGAAGCTGAAGCCTTATTTCCAAGAGCATCCCATCACGGTCGTATGCACCGCCCCGCTTGCCGAGATCATAGGCGGCCGGGATGCATCCGGCCGGGTGGCTAAATGGGCCATTGCGCTGGCGCCTTACACAATCTTCTACCAGCCCCGCACCGCCATCAAGTCCCAAGCATTGGCCGACTTCCTCGTCGACTGGGCCGAGACCCAGTACCTACCGCCGGCTCCCGACTCTACCCATTGGCGGATGCACTTCGACGGGTCCAAAATGCCCACTGGTTTGGGAGCCGGCATCGTCCTCACCTCTCCCAAAGGCGACAAACTCAGATACACACTGCAAATCCACTTCGCCGCCTCCAACAACGTGGCCGAGTACGAGGCGCTCATACATGGGCTCCGGCTAGCCAAAGAACTCGGCATACGCCGGATCCTGTGTTATGGCGACTCAGACTTGGTGGTCCAGCAGTCGTCTGGCGACTGGGACGCCAAGGATGCAAACATGGCGAGCTATCGATTCCTCGTCCAGCAGATCAGTGGGTACTTCGAAGGGTGCGAGTTCCTTCACATGCCAAGGGCCGACAACGACCAAGCAGATGCCCTGGCACGGATCGGCTCCACCCGACAGGCTATACCGACCGGCGTCTCCCTCCAGCGCCTCCTCAAGCCGTCCATCAAGCCGTCTCCAGAGTCGGATTCAATCTTCATACCGCCTGTGCCAGATGCAGCCGGATCCGACTGGAGGAACCCCGCAGGCGGCACGAGGACTTCGACAACTGGCCCGGGGACTACCGTAGTCGCACCCGGCCCGGGGACTTCAGAACCTGACCCGGGGACTGCAGCAGTCGGCCCGGGGACTGCAACGACACAAGAAGCGGTGGCCGACTCCAACTCCACGCCACCCGACCCACCCACCCGAGTCATGGTGGCCGCATTAACAGAAGAAGAAGTCACTGCTCCATCATGGGCCCAGCCCATCCTCAAATTCCTAGTCAGTAGAGAGCTGCCGGCTGATGAGATCTCAGCAAGACTAGTGCAACGACGAGCCGGAGCATATGCAATAATCAACAGAGAGCTTGTCAAGCGCAGTGTCACTGGAGTCTTCCAGGGTTGTGTCGAGCCAGAAAAAGGAGTGGCAATCCTCAAGGATATCCATCAAGGCGAATGCGGCCACCACGCAGCCTCAAGATCACTTGTGGCCAAAGCTTTCCGCCACGGCTTCTTTTGGCCGACTGCTTTGGAAGATGCCAAAGAGATAGTCAAGAGCTGCAGAGGATGCCAAGTTTTCAGTTCCAAGCAACACCTGCCGGCTTCTGCACTCAAGACCATTCCCCTCACCTGGCCCTTTGCCGTCTGGGGACTGGACATGGTGGGCCCTTTCAAGACAGCCCGCGGCGGCTTGACACATCTGCTTGTCGCCGTGGACAAGTTCACCAAGTGGATCGAAGCGAAGCCAATCAAAAAGCTGAACGGGCCGACTGCCGTAACATTCATCACCGACATCACTACTCGGTACGGCGTGCCGCACAGCATCATCACCGACAACGGCACGAACTTTGCCAAAGGAGCATTGGCACGTTTCTGCGCGACGCAGGGTATCCGACTGGACTTAGCGTCCGTTGCCCACCCGCAGTCAAACGGCCAGGTCGAGCGAGCAAATGACCTCATCCTCTCCGGCATCAAGCCCCGACTGGTTGTGCCACTGGAGCGATCGGCCGGCTGCTGGCTCGATGAGCTGCCGGCTGTCCTCCGGAGTCTGCGTACTACCCCCAACAAGTCAACAGGCTTCACTCCATTCTTCCTTGTATATGGTGCCGAGGCTGTCATCCCAACAGACATCGAGTTCGACAAGCCTCGGGTCACCATGTACACGGAGGCGGAGGCCAAGGAAGCAAGAGAAGATGGCGTCGACCTACTAGAAGAAGGCCGGCTGTTAGCACTCAGCCGGTCCGCCATCTACCAGCAAGGGTTGTGCCGCTACCACAACCGCAAGGTCAAGCCAAGATCCTTCCAAGAGGGCGACCTTGTGCTTCGGCTGATCCAGCGAACAGCCGGCCAGCACAAGCTCTCGGCCCCTTGGGAAGGCCCCTTCGTCATCAGCAAGGCACTAGGCAACGACTCCTACTACTTGATCGACGCGCAAAAACCAAGAGCACGCAAGAAAGATGACTCCGGCAAGGAGTCGGAGCGACCATGGAACGCGAACCTCCTAAGAAGATTTTACAGTTGAAAGCAGTATGTATCATGCTACCCTTTTGTATTAAGTATGAAACAACAGGCTCCCCGAGGAGCACTCGGGGACTGCCTTTATTTATCTATGAGTGACGAGTGTCATATCCATGAATGTATTATTACATTTGATTTCTTGTCTGGCACCGGGTTCGACTAGTCGGCCCGGGGACTGGCCGCCTTGAGCTATATTAAAAGTTCTACCTGAAGTCAGACAAGTAGTGTGCCGGCTCCCGAGTCCTCTCTTGTTGAAAATCGCAGCTCGAAGAACCGACTGTCCGACTAGCAAGAGCCAAGGCAGAAAGGATGCCCACACGAAAAACGGCTAAGGACTAACGAACTTATATAGCAAAAAGACGGCCTCCAACCACGCCCGCCGGCTGTCAGAACAGCCGGCTGGCTGGCTGCCTAAACACTTAGCTATAATCCAACAAAGCTAGAGTACTTGCCCTCCCAATTGGCCAAGCACTTCTCCAGCCACAGATTGCAGAGCAACTGTCTGACTGGGGAGGCGGCAACCAAGGGAGGGCGGCAAAGGAAACAACAGAAGGATGAAAAGCAAAGAACGAGGAAAAGCCAAACGCATGCATAGTCATATATACATATAAAGCCCCCAACAGGCCGGCAATCGACATAGTTCGAATACACCCCCAGTGGGTGGAATTGTGCAAACTTAACAGAATATTGTTCCAAAAGTGACAAGACAGGAAAACAAAAGATAGCAGACTAGACTAAAGGCGCGGCGCGGGAGCCGGGTTGGTCGGTGGAGATGGCATCGTCGGCTGAAGGAGTGGCCGGCTGGCGGGTCTCGGCCTGGTCACCACCGGTGGCAGGCAACGCACCCGCGCGTGACGTGGTGCTGGAGGCGCGGTCAGGCTGAGGCTGGCCGGCCGCTCCACCATCCGGCCCGGCGTCTTCACCCTCCTCCTCCTCCTCCTCTTCGCCCTCGTCGCTGGAGTCGATCTCCTCCGCCGAGTCTTCACCGTCTGCCGGGTTCAGCCCGAACCACTCCTCCGGCTGGGCAACACCGTTGTCATCTACCTCAGGGGCGAAGGCGCTGGTGTCGGTGTAGTCGGCGATCGCCGAAGCCCACCGGATGATAGCCGGCCGCGCCGGCTCCAGCTCCGTGTCGGCCTACTGCCGCCAGGTAGCTAGCTGATCCAGACTCAGGCCGGGATACCAGGCCTTGACGAACTCCAGCGCCTGCCTGGCGCCGGACCGAGCCGCCGAAGCCTTCTAGGCTTCAAAGCGGCCGACTGCCACCTCCAGCCAGTCGGCAGTCCGACTGGGGGTGCGGGGAACCACTTCGTCGGGCCAGAGGGCGGCCAGTACTTGCGCCCCGGCACACTGAAGCCGGCGGAGCAGTCGGTGGGCCAGCTAGAGACGGGCCTGGATCGCCAAGAGCTGCTCCTCCAGCGAACGGTCAGCGTTTGGTGCAATCTCGGCGCCAGCCTGCCTTCGCGCTTGGCGGCGGGCCTCGATGATCTGGTTGGCGGCAGTAGAGTAGCCATGGAAGTACTCTGTGCAAGAAAGTAAGGGAAAGAAGAGAAAACACCAAGTCAGAAAACGAGCCAAAAGCGGCAGACGGCAAGAAAGGACGAAGAAGTAGGCGGCTTACCGTCAACCAAATCTTTGATCTGGCCATAGCCATTGATCAGAGTCTGTTTTTCTTCGGCCCAGCTAGCCGCCTCTGTCTCATACTCGGCCTGGAGGGCGGCTTCGCTGTCCTGCACCGCCTTCAGAGCCGCCTTGTGGCTCTCTTCCTGGTCGGCCAACCTCTTGGCCAGGCGGTCATGTTCCTGCACCAAGGCGGCAAACTCGGCCTCCTTGGCACAAAGGGCAGCCTGAGAACCTCCCAGCTGCGCCCTCAGGCTGGCGTTGGCCGCTGCAAGGACGGCAGAAAAAGAAGAAGCAATAAGAGGAAGTCGTCAAGGAAGATCTGACCCGACTGCTCAGCAGTCGGCCCGAATCTCAGGGACTACACCCAGTGGGTGCGCTGACGCGCCCCCACGTGAGATAAAGGACGAAGCACTTACCCCGGCTCTCAGTTAGGTCGGCGGTTTTCTGGGTCAGCTCCCGAGCCTGGGAGTTGAAGGCAGCCACGTGAAGATTGTGGTAGTCCTGCAAGACAGGCAGAAGATCGAAGTAAGAACAAAAATAGCAAAGCTAAATCCACTAAGGAGTTCCAAGCCGCCTGCTCAGCAGCCGACTCGGAACTCGGGGACTACACCCAGTGGGTGCGCTGATGCGCCCCCACGGAAGAAACCAAGATCAAGAAGAAGCAAGATAAGAAGACTAACCCGGATGGCCGCCCGCGTCGCAAGGAATTCGTCGGTGTATCGCCTCAGCGCCGTAGCCTGGGCCTGGAGCCGGGTCCGGACGTCCTGCGCGGCCACGTTCATCATGGCCGTCCCTCTGCCCGGCGTCCACCCCGAGGTGGCGCTGGCCACCTCCACATCCTGGGCCGACGAGCTGGAGCCCGCGGCCGGCTGCGGCTCCGACGCAGCCTTTTGTGGCTCTGACACAGCCTTCCCCGCGCGCCGGCTCGGCGGCGTCCGGACCACCAGCTCAGTCCTCGCGGCCGGCTCGCCCCCCGCCGACTACGCAGGCGGCAGATCGGGCCGGCCGCCTTGAGCCGCCCCAGTCGGCGGGGTCGGTACCGCCGCCCTCTCCAGGATGACGACGTCGTCATCCCTCTCCAGCCCCGGCTGGTCACCGCCGGCTTCTTCTGGCGGGGGCTCCGGGGCCCCAGGCGCCGCGACGCGCAGTGGGGTGACCAGCAAGGCTTCATCCGCCATCGCCGCAGCCGCAGCCTCCGCTTGGGCCTTGGCCGCGGCGTCAGCGCGCGCCTTCGCCGCCTCCTCCTCCTGCACCGCCTTGGCGGCAGCCGCCCTCAAAGCCTCCGCCTCCCGCGCCTCCCGCTCCTCCCGCGCCTCCCGCGCGTTCCACTCCGTCGCCGCCAGAAGATCGGCACGGGGGTCCACGCGGCGAGTGGTGCTCCCAGATCCTCCCGGCGACCCAACAACGGAGGCGGCAGCAGCCCGCTCGAGCGACAATGGAGCTCTGGTTATTTGGAGAAAAAGACAAGGATTCAGGAGCTACCAGAGAAAAGAAAGGAGAATGCACGAAGGAGAGTATGCTTACGCCGACACCGTCTGCGGCTGCTTCACCGCCTTGCGGAAGCGAGCCGCCTTCGCGGCCGCCTCCTCCCGCCTAGTCTCCGCTACCCCGCCTTGGGGCTTCTTCGGCCGACTGCCGAACAAACCCTGCGCGGCACGACGCTTTTGCCCGCCGCCCCGAGCAGGCGGCGCAGCAGAGGAACCCGCGCCGTGGCCAGACGCCGGCTGACGGCGTAGGACGACTTCAGCCTCGTCGTCGTCCGGCCAGTCGTCGAAGCTGACTCCAAGCCCGGAGCCGCCTGCTTCGCCGCCGGCTTGGCCACCACCCGCCTCGGTGTTGTCGTCCATAGCAGCCGCCCCCAAGTCGGGGTCCTCCAGATCGTGCTCCGTCCGGTCCGGGACGAATCGGCGCTCCGCGTCCGACCCGCCTGCAGGCCGAAGAAGAGGGCTCTGTCGAGGCAAGCCGACTAATCAGAGTCGGCCAAAAGGAACTCGGCGACAAAACTGAGAGAAGAAGAAGAGACAAGGAGAACATACCGTGGGCGGCGGATTGGCTTGGCAATATGGCTCCTTGCCGAACTACCACTCTGCGGAGAGTTTGCAGTTCGCAAGGTAGTTCACCATATAGGCCACCTCGTCGTGCGGCATGTCTTTGGTACACATCCGGCTCGGATCGAGCTGGCCGCTCATCTGACAGATCAGATGAGGGCGGCTCTGGAGTGGGAGTACCCGGCGCATGACGAAAGCGGCCAGTAGGTCGGGCCCCGACAAGCCCTCCGACTGGATCATCGCTCGCACTCGAGCGACGGCTGCGGTTCCAGCCGGCGTCAGCGTCACGGCCCGGTAGGACCACTGGGGCCGCCTGCCCGCCGGCGGGCCGGCTACGTAAGCCGGCAGATTGACGTAGTCGCCCTGCGGGGCGACGTTCTTCACGTAGAAGTATGACTTTTGCCATAACTTCACCGACTGGATCAGCGTGATGACGGGGAAGGGGTTGTCAGCAGCCACCCTCCGCATCGCGATGAAGGCGCCACTCTGAGCCGGCACACCTTGCATGCGCGTGCCCAGCTTGGACTGGAAGAACTCCCCCCAGAGCTCGAGGGTAGGGAGGACGCCGAGGTAGCCTTCGCACAAGGTGACGAAGGCGGACAGCAGCACCACCGTGTTCGGGGGGAGGTGGTGCGGCTGGAGTTGGTAGAACTCAAGCCAAGAGCGGAAGAAGGCGCTCACGGGCAGGCCGATGCCGCGCAAGAAATGCGAGCGGAAGACTACCCGCTCGCCTTCCTGCGGCTCCGGCGTAATCTCCTTCGCCGGCACGAGACGAACCTCCACCTTGTCCGCGCCGGGCAGCCGCCGCGTCTTGCAGAGGAACTCGACGTGATCCTCGTGGACGTTGGAGCCGTCCCAATCCCCGCCGTACTGCATCGTGGCGTGGGGCTGGCGAGAACGAGCACGGCGGCGGAGGAGCGAGTGGTGGAACAGCGCGGCGGCGAGGTGCTGTTGCAAGAAAGGGCAGGAGGAAGAAGATGGTGGAAAGAGGAGGAGCGTGCGAGAGCCTGCCGCTCTCCCCCTCCCCCTACTTATAGCTTCGCGAGGTGAAGCCGGGGAGGCAGGGCGTGGGGTGAGACGTGGAATTAACTGCACCCACTCCCCCCACGCCTCGCGATTATTACGCCCTAAAAGCGTGCCGAAACCGCCGCAGGAAGACGTGCGGGCGGCTTCGGGCCGCAGAGAATCCACGCCTGGGCCCGGGCGTGGGCGTGGCGGGCCGCCGACCTGTGACGACGTCCCGTCGCGCGCGTGGGCTGGCAGGCTTTTTTGCCACGTGGTTTGCAGGCGGCAAGTGGCCGGCCCGCGGCCCGGTGCACGCGCTGGCCAGCTCCCGCCCTCCGACTCCCAATTTTTTTTTCGCCGAGACGGCGCCCCCAACCAAAGTCGGCTCCCAGCTGCTGGCTCGTCAAGATGGGAAGCTGATCGAGCTTCTCGACTCCCACCCAACCTCGAAGCCCAATCAGCTTCGGGGACTACTGTCGGAGTAAATGGCCACGGGTAGCCTAACCGACTACCCATGGTTCTTCAAAAATTATCAGGCCGATTGAGCCTTCAAGCGTTCGAAGCGTTGGGCCGACTTCCCCTGGCCGACTACCGCAGGGGCCGGCTCTCCAAAGGCGACCCGGCCCCGGTAATCTCCCCCAAGATGGTTGCGAGATGGCCGACTCCAGGAAGCCGGCGCCAAGAGGACCGACTCCCAAGAGCCAGCCATGAAGCACGCCGACTCCACAAAGCCGGCCAAGACCGCACCCACCAAAACTACACCCACATAACGGTGACAAGACGGGGTGTGGCCACAGTGCGGCCCACTACCCCCGAAGCCCGAGGCAGGCATGGCCACAGGACGCCGTACGGGTCGGCCATCTCCCGTCCGGCTCGGCACTGTAGCCATGCTGGCCTCAACGTCATCCACGACAGATGCCAGTACGGCCCACGGGCGGCGGGCCCCTTTAGCCAGAGAGAGGCGCGAAGGCGGCCCGGCCTCCCCCAGTCGGCCAAGGGCGTAGCCGGCCCCCAGAAGTCGGCTACCCCCTCCCTCGAAGCATGTGCCACATTAAGGAGCCAAGACGAGGTAAGGCTACAGTGAGAGCCCTCGAGGCGGCACACTGTAGACACGCTTACCTCGATGAAGCCCTCGTCATCAGGGATGAGGCTACAGTAAGAAGCCGCAGACAAGACCCCTAGGCAGTGGGGCCGGCCTGTCGACCAAGAGGCCGGCAGCCGGCGGGACCCACCAGTCGGCGGGCCCCAATGGCCGGCGGAGAAGCCGGCGAGCGCAGACACTGACGACTGGGACCCGCGCCCAGCCGGATTACAATTGTACCCCCGGGGGGTAGGCCTATATAAACCCCCCGGGGCACCCATGCAAAGGGTTGGCTTCTTAGAGTTACACACACACCATAGAGAGAGGGAAGCAAGAGCTAGCCTTGCTCTTCTTCTCCCTTGAACCCGACAGCTCAAGGAGCATTTGTAGCTACTCGTTCTGATTTAGTGATCATGCGGAGACCCCGCAGAGCAGGACTAGGGGTGTTATCTCCATGGAGAGCCCTGAACCTGGGTAAGATTCGCTGGCGTGCATGTCTTCGCCTCATCCCGTTTCCAGGCACCGGCGACGTCTTACTGGCACCCACCATGATAAGCCACCCGTTGGCATATGTCGCACCTACCACCCGACAAAAGATTAGTATTCACATGATTTAAATGACGCTTAAAGCGATAGACCCAAGAATCAAAGTCCTCATTTTTCACAATCTTAGGGGCAGGGCCGGCATGATTTAAATGAGTGGAAGGAACTGGTCCACCATAAACAAGTGGAGGTTCCACATGGGCAAAGATGCCGGTGCCATTTTTACCATTAGAAGAAGGAGCTTTTTCACTAGTAGCTTCCCCCTTGTCGGAGTTAGCATCCGTCACCTTGTTAGTGGGATCACCCACTTTCAACGGTGCGGTGGATAGTTTAAGCCCTTCTAAGAATTTATTAAACATGCTTTCAACCTCGGTCATCATGGAGGTCTTCAATGTGTCCAAAGCCACATTGAATTCCTCACGAGAGACCGCGGTTCCCCCATCGGCGGGAGACGAGATTGGATTCACACCGGAGTGCTCCTCCGCACCGTCTACGGCGTCAACCATACTCTTCGGACGGCAAAGTCCTTAATAAAGAGACGAGGCTCTGATACCAATTGAAAGGATCGATATAGTTGACTAGAGGGGGGTGAATGGGCAACTAACAATTTTTAGTTTTTTTTTACCAAATTAAACTTTGCATCAAAGTAGGTTGTCTAGATATGCAACTAGGTGAACAACCTATATGATGCAACAACAACAAGCACACAAGCAAGCAAAGGATATGCCACAAATAAGCTAGCACAAGTAAAAGCAGGAGATAACCAAGAGTGGAGCCGGTGAAGACGAGGATGTGTTACCGAAGTTCCTTCCTTTTGAGGGGAAGTACATCTCCGTTGGAGCGGTGTGGAGGCACAATGCTCCCCAAGAAGCCACTAGGGCCACCGTATTCTCCTCACGCCCTCACACAATGCGAGATGCCGTGATTCCACTATTGGTGCCCTTGAAGGCGGCGAACGGACCTTTACAAACAAGGTTGGGGCTCTCTCCACAACCGAATTGGAGGCTCCCAACGAAACCACGGAGCTTCACCACAATGGAATATGGCTCCGAGGTGACCTCAACCGTCTAGAATGCTCAAACACCCAAGAGTAACAAGATCCGCAAGGGATGAGTTGGGGGAATCAAATTTCTCTTGGTGGAAGTGTAGATCTGGGCCTTCTCAACCAATCCCTACAAAATCAACAAGTTTGATTGGGTAGGGAGAGAGATCGGGCGAAAATGAGCTTTGGAGCAACAATGGAGCTTGGGGGAAAAGAGGTAGGTCAACTTGGAGAAGAAGACCTCCTTATATAAGGGGGAGGACAAACCAACCGTTATCCTCGCTCAGCCCTGCACATGGCGGTACTACCACTGGGGTGGGCGGTACTACCGCTGTGGCCAGCGGTACTACCGTTCCACCTCACGGTACTGCCGCGCAGTATGATGGGAGCGAGAAGCAGAGCAGGACCTGGACCAAGGGCGGTACTACCGTGGTGGTAAGAATGGTACTACCGGCCATGAGCGGTACTACCGCCCCTACTGCCGCAGCTAGTGCCGCAAAACCTGACACGAAAGGAGAACCCTCGAGTCGAGGCGGAAGGAGCACGGAGGCGCAGCGGTACTACGGCTGAGGGCTCCCAGCGGTACTACCGCTGAGGAGCGGTACTGCCGCTTGTAGCTCTCAAGCGGTACTACCGCTAGGGTTCGCGGTACTACCGCTTGGACCAGACCTCAGGGAGAAGGCAGCAAGGGGGCCTTCAACGAAACAGAAAAGCTCAGAGGGTACAGAAAGTGATGTGTACGTGTTGATTCCACCCTAGCCAAACCAATGCGGACCCCCTCTTAATAGTACGGCTATCCTATGACTCAATCCACCGAAAAGAAATGTAGACAAACGCCGTCTTCAATAGTCTTCGAGGGGCACAAAAACCGTCTTGTGCCTAGTGATGAAACGTCTGAAATACTCAAGGCACATGATTAGTCCGCAAAAGCATTGTCGTCAATCACCAAAACACCTTAGGGATAAATATTCCCTTACAGCTTTGCTTATCATAAGAGACCGTTTTGGCCTGTCCTTTGCCTCAAAAGGATTGGGTTACCTTGCTGCACTTTTGTTACTACTATCATTACTTGCTCGTTACAAATTATCTTGCTGTCAAACTACCCCGCTACTTACAATTTCAGCACTTGCAGACATTACCTTACTGAAAACTACTTCTCATTTCCTTCTGCTCCTTGTTGGGCTTGACACTCTTACTTATCGAAAAGAGCTACAATTGATCCCCTATACTTGTGGGTCATCAGTCATCGCTAATTGCCCTGGTTGGGAAGGAAAACCCAGTAGCAAATGGAAATACCTTCACTGCAGTGGTTTTACTCGAGTGGATCGTCATACTAAGCTCTCGAAGGAAATTGCATCTCTGTCATATTCTTCAATGAGACCAATCACTGACGTGAAATCCAGAGCTATCATTGAATCAAATATGAAAAGAATGTCTCGGCTGAACAGAGCTTGTGCTGATATGACAATGGACTCTGAAGAAGAAGCCACTGATACTGATTCAGATGATGAAGAATTCTACAAAAAGATTGGGAGAAGCAATGCCTTTGTTGCCATTGAATCATCAAAGAATATCAGTAAATCAGATACTGATGATGATGCTTCAAGTTATGATGATTCAAGCGATGATGAACCAGTCGCCTTCTATCTCATGACAAAATCTTCTAAGGATCAGGTATCCGCAAAACACCAAAGATCCATGAACGAGTATTCTCCAAAATATATATCCTATGCCAAGTTAGTCAAGATGGCTAAATCCCAACATGATGAACTTGAAATGCTTGAGAGAAATCTCAGTAAAACTGAAGGATTATTGGTCGAATAGATGGAGAAGAATCAAAAGTTGATTGAAGATCAAGATGCTTTTTCATCAACTATTGACAATCTAACCATTTGATATGACCCACTTAACAGTTGACTATGGGAGTTTGTCAAATGAACTCCTTAACAGGAATCAAGAACTCGTGTCACTGAAAGAGTCTCATAACAAGCTGGCATGAGAGAAAGCTTCTCTCTTCGCCGAGCAATCTGTTCAACTTCCTGATGGTTTTTCCCCCCATGCTTAACTTGCCTAGAACGTAGCAATGCAGATTCTCATGCTGAAACTTCTAATGTTGTGAAAGAGAATACCGCTACTACTATAAATGGTACTACTAACCCCTCTTCCAAGGACTTTGCTACTATTACTGAAGAAAATTGCAGATTCAAAAACTTACTTGAGACTGGTATGCTAAGGAGCCTGAAAGGGCATAAGACCTTATGTGATGTGCTCAAGAAGTCTATACTTCACAAAAATCCTCAGAAGGAAGGATTAGGTTTCAAAAAGAAACTTAATGTGGATGGGTCGCATTGGACACCCGAACAATACCATCGCACGACTTGGATTCGAGCAAAGAGTAAAACCCTCGAACCTGAAACTCTGTCTGGTTATCTTTCGCCCATTCCTGTTGATATTGAGGAGTCAATTGACTCAAACTACAAATTATTCAAACAACATAATGGTAAGGTTTTCGCTCGATATGTTGGAACTAACTGCAGGACAGGGTCACCCAAGAAGCAAATCTGGGTAAAGTAATGTACTGTTGAAAATCTATTTGTTACTGCTAATATGATTGTGCAGGATAATTATCGACAAGGAAATGGCTATCATTCTCAGCCTACTCGAATATCATTCTCGAATGATTGTCACTCTGAACTGCGTCAAAGGGAGTACATGCGTACATCTTCAAATCACTATATTCACGCATCTGGAAACAACTTCAATGCCTACTCATATGATTATCGTCATAGTGCACAGGTGTCTCGCAGAACACGCTAAAGAAATATCTCAAGCCAGGCGAAGCAAATGAGATCCTCACCTCCCACACAAGTGTGGGTTGTGAAGAAGAACTAATCGTTTCCAACAGGAAATACTCTCAGGGATATCTCATGCTCATCATATGCCCTGAGTTCAATTATTGTTGGTGCTCTAGTTTACTCCGGTTTCACTCGAAGTGTTTGCGTTTTCTCGATCAGTTGGTTTGTGATTTCGATTCGGCTCTTCATCTGGATTTTACTCCGTATTTCGTATCACAATCATGCACCTTGATTTGAAGAAGATTTCTCTCCAACGTCCTTGGTCGCGAATCAAATCATCTTCAATATGTTATCTATTTTGGTGCTTGCCATTCCTCAAACCTCTCGACATTCAGTTCAGTTACCGAGATTTTTGCAGGAAATGGCTGACACGTGTCCACGATCTCGTGTTCGTGATCCCGTCCGCTGAATGTGGAACGTCCATTTTTTCGTTCGTAGATTTCAGAGTGGATGGTTTATCCCTCAGGCTATATAAACTCCCCCTTCCGGGTCATCTCCTTCCTTAGTTCCCTCTCTGTTCGGACTCAACTCTCCTCCTGCACTCCTCCAAGCCCGAGCTCGTAGCAGCATCGACGTCAAGCCTCGTCGTGCAACTCCGGCGAAGTTCTGTCACCGTTGGTCACGCTAGTGCGCTAACTCTCCTCATCCGTGCTACCGTAGTCGGTCTTTTTTCGCCAAGATAGGGCACTCAGATCTAGAACTTGCTCTATTCGCTTCCTGTTCTAGGGCAGTTCTTCCAGACGCCATTTATTGTGTGTTATTTCTCTTGCGATAGATCTTCAAGTTTCTCTAAGATTTGTCTTGTACGGTTTGTAGTTGTTCCTCGTACTAGACTCTTGGATCTAGGGTTCACTGTATGCTCTTTGAAAGATTAGAGGATTGGTTATGTCATCTTTAGGCATACTGCAATTTACTCGACGATATCTTGCAAGTGCATGCCTTGAATCCCATGCTTCTTCCTAAAAACCATCTGTTTGAGTTAAAATTACTCTGTGCATGCCTGTGACTTCTTCTGTGCTTTCTTTCGAATTTATGTTTTTTCTCTTAGGAGTGGTCATGGAAAATAGTTTGGATGAGCATTCTGGTTCAGAGGAAGAAATCCCTCAGCAGCCAAGGGTGGTTGACAAAGCAAAAGTGGTCGAAAGAAATCAGCAAAGCCACCAAGAGCACCGAAGAAAAAGGCCGAATCAGAATCTGTTGAAGAAGTAGAGGACGATATTCCCTCAGCTCATAGTCAGCCAGAGGGCGAGCTGGTCACTAACTCCAAAACCATGTTTTCTGATGGAAATCCCAAGAAGAGTGGTCACGGTAGAGAAAGGAACACCGTAGCTGAAATGTCTGATCCAGAAACCTACAGGACTCCACCAGGAGTAGAAACTGCTCAAGAGAGGAACAACAGGTTGGAAAATATTCATCGTCATTGGGCGAAGAAATGGTTCAACTATGAGAACGTTAGAAGGAAATACTAGATATTTTTCGCATTCACTCCATCTTGGAATGATTGCATTGCAGAAGGCTGCCTAGGGCAGGATAATGAAAAAGTAAGGCCAGCACCACCTCCCAACGCTCATGCCGATTCTTTGAAAGCCATAGCTGATTTTCCCGAAGAAGTTGCAAAGAGGGAAAAGGCAAAGGCTAAGCATGAGGCTAGACTTGCGAAGAAAAATCAAGTAGAACAGTGGAATGTTGAGTTAACTCAACAAGATGTTCAAGATAAGAAGGAAAGGGTATCTGCCCGAAAAGAGAAGAAGAAGAGGAAGTCTGTTTCTCCTCGAGCTCTGAAGAAGAAGTCTGTTGCAAGTAAATCCAGAAAGGTTGCATCTACCTCGTCTGATGAGGATTCTTCTGATGATAATGCTGGCGAAGAAATTCCCATGTATGATCAACGAGTGCTGCTCGATAAGCCGTACCAAACTCCATCACCAGCCAAGAATTCGCCACCCGTGAGATCTTCACCAAGGCTTGCACCCATCCCCTCAGATAAACCTTCGGGTTCTGCTGCCCCAGTGGCAAAGAGAAAGTTGATTACTGATGAAAGAGCTGCTGCTTCTGCCAAGAAGGCGAAGAAAATCATTCCCGCTTCCACAAGAAGGTGCCTCCTATGATGCAAATCCAGCTGAGTTGAGCAGTTTGGGTTTGCCTGAAGATGTTACCAGGATGGTAGCTAAGCACTTCACTGATCAGAAAGAAATCACAAGAGAACTCAATCAAGTTGTCGATGATAAAAAGCTTCTGGAGAAAATGAGAAGGGAGGCTAAATATGAGTCCGAAAGAAAGGATGTGAACAAAGGAACTCTTAGTATCACCAAAGCCCTCACTGTCATGAGGAATAACAAGATTGATTGGCACTCCAAGATGAAGATGGATGTCTCTTAGCTGTGTGATCGTAGAAACGATGAGATAAAGCGTCAAGGAGATCTTGCTCGACGCAGAGAAAGAGAAGAGAAATGTCATAGAGCTCAAGCTAGAGCCAATAAGCTGAAAGAAATTAAGGATCGTCGTATCAAATCTGCAACTTCTGATGCACGGGTTGATGCAAGTGTTCCACTGCAACAGATTCCACCATCCCCTCGTCCCGAGGAAGCAGCCGATCAACAAGCTGAGCCTGTGGTAGTTGATCCTACCTCAGTCGAACAAGAAGCTGATGTTGTGGACATGTATCTTGTCAATCCTGATGAAGTGAACATCATGCCCGAGCAAAATGCTCCCGAAGAAAAGATTGACGAAGAAATTGAGATGGAAAGGGAAGTCCCGTCGCTTGTGAAGGATATTCAAGCTAAGCCCTCCGGATCCAGAAAGGAGGGAGAAAAGGTTGAGGGGGAGCAAGTTGCTACCCAAGGTACTACCCCTACGGTCTCCTCATCTGGTGCTCCTACCCCGATGGAGGTTGACCCTGCTCCTGGTTCTTTAGCTTCACAAACAGAACAAGAAGAGAAGAAACTTGAAGAGCCCATGGCTACCAAAGGGAAAGTTCAAGAAGTTGCACCACGAGCTCTGCCACACCAAGCTGTACCACCAATGCTGCAGCAGCAAGCTAAAGGAGAACAAGTAGAGGCACGTGAGTCTCAAGAAGTTATCATGCCACCCCCAATTGATGTCTCACCGAAAGAAAAGGCCCTTGTGCCTGAATATGAGAAAGCCGATAAAGGAGTTCCAGCGAAGGAAAATGACCATCAGTCCAGTGATCCCATGCCATCTGCTTCAGAAAAGGTTATGATACCTCATGCTCCATTGCAGCCCTCTGATGAGAATGCACCAGCCTCTGATGATATTCAGCCGATGGAAATTAGCGAGGAAGTATATCGAAAAATCCTCAGGAATCATTTCCGCTATTTTCGTCTGAGTATGGCCTCAATGGCCCAGCATTCAATGAACAGCTTCTCATCGAAGCTTGCATTCTTTGGAGTAAGCCCCCATGAAGGAGAAATAACTTCGTTATCACCGAGGTTTTGGACAGAGGAACAGGCAATCTATTATGCCCGGATCATGTTTGGCAAGCGCAAGATTTTCAATCATAAGATGTTGAACTTCACCAAGCTTGAAGAAATGCCATGCTTCCACAATGCACTTGACCATATTGAACATGCTCTTCTGAAGGGTTTTATGCAATTCAATCATGGCTGGAACAAAGAGATTATTCTTCAGTTCTACGCCATGATGTACATGACAGGGCAAACGGAAAATACTTCAACATGGACGCTGGAATGGATGACTGGCAGGGAAAGATCAAATGCTCAGCAGATCATTTTCTGGCCCTGATAAATTTGCCTCAATGTGAATTTGAGAATGATAGAGAACACAGACTGCATTTCTGGGAAGTGTACGATGAACAACTCCACATCCTGATGGATCCCACATTGTTGGGCGATGAATGCATTGATGTTGATCCGAAGAAGTTGGCCTACGACAACAAAGTGCTATTCCACATTCTGTGCAATACCATAACACCAACAAACAGGCCCAGCTCCATTAAAGGAATCGTAGGAAATGCACTGGTGTCAATTTCTCAGGGAATCAAGTTTGACATTCCTGACCTCTTTATTCGGACTCTAGCATGTGCTGCAGACATCCCTCAGTCATTGAAGCCCTGTGCTCATTGGATTATGTTTGCCATTGAGCTGCTCAAAAATGAAAAATTCTTCTGGGCCTATGCACCCAAGGTATTCATGCCACCTGTCCGTGACACTCTGCGCATTGTGAAAGAATATAGAAAAGGGAAAGAACCTGTTGATGCTGCTGCAACTGCTTCTGCATCAGATAATGTACCAAAGGTTAAAGAAGCCAAGATTGAAGTTCCTCGTGAGGAAAATCCATCACTCTATGAGGTTTGCATTCACACACAGCATACTCTAGAAAGACACATCAGAATGGATAGAAAGGAAAAGATGGAAGTGGCTGAATTGAATCTGCTTCATAATCACACCCGACAAATTCTTCTGCATGAGAAGGACGCAAGGAAGAGATCATGGACCTTGTTGAGAAGTCATTTCTCTCGCAAGGATCTAGACAAGAAGGGCCTCTTCAAAGACTATGACTATCTGGACTTGCTCGCAGTACCGCGCGTCCGAAGACAAACTCCAGAGCTCCCACAACATTCTGCTTCAACGGATCTGCTGCTTGTCAACCATGATGATGAAATCACGGAAACTTCCCTCACTCGTATTTACAAGCCAGATGCCCATCCTACGAAGCCCTTCAAAGCCAAGGCTGCCACACCTGCCTCTGCCTCAACCATTCTGCATTCTTCTGACTCTGACTCATCAAGTGGTTTCAATTCTGATTCAGAAGATACTCCCACGGAGTAATTCCTCGTGTGCTTCTCTTTCCTTTATGACACTTGTTCACAAAAAGGGGGAGAATTACATCGAGTGATAGTTTATCAGGGTTTGCAAGGTGTTTTTGCTTCAAACTTTCATTTGATTTTTCTTTGAACAATTTGCTTCAAGAACCTTATTGCACCGCATGTGGTGCTAAAACACTCGGTCGTCATGTAATATTAATAACCCCTCGGCCTGCAATGCTATTTGCTTTGCTCTATTTGTCTGCAAGTACCTTTAAATATGTTGTTGCCGTGAATGATTATCATAGACGATTATCTATCTTACAGGGACACATAACTTCTCCTCGAAGAAGAACAGAGAATCATCAAATGATGGTACCATGTTGTGGTTGGATATGCCCTTATTGTTGTCTCTCATTATCTAACCATGCAGGAAGATAAAGTCAGCCTATGCACAATTGCCTCATTAAAGGCTATCTATATGACTAACAAAGTGTTTTTCCTCAAGACATCACATCATTCATCGTTATTGCAGGAAAATCACCTCCAAAGCTTATCCACTCTGAGCAACGAATCATTATTCGATCCTGCTCTGATCATATCGAATATTTAACATGCCAGAAAACCATATCTCGTGTGGATACAAATTGTGTTATGAGAAAACCTTCATGACTTATCCATGTCACAAATCTCACAATGTTTGTTTCACATCTAACCCTTGTCGATGTTTTTGTGACAGGAACTACCTCAGACACCGTCGAGTGCATTGAAAGAACTCTAGTATGAAATCTATTGTCAATGACACTCATACGAAGAGAAACATATTTTCCCGAACCGAAGCATATCTTAAGGGGGAGAATATCTTATCTTCATAATTTTCTCTCGTCTTTCATTATTCTTTGCATTACATTCCACTCATTATCTATCATTCGATGTGATATGTTCTGTCAACAATTGTCCAAAAGGGGGGATTGTTGGTGCAATATCTGCCTACCCTGTGTTTTGGCGATTGTTGACAGAAACAGGTATGGACTAATTTGTTTGCGAGTGCATACAGAGAGAGAAGTCCATACACAACCGAAGAGAATGATGTCTCTGGTGTTGAGTTCGAAGAACTTCACCGAAGCATATCTGCGTTGCAGAGAAGAACAAGCTATACTTGTTGAAGTAATAGAGTCGAGAAGATTAATGTGAAGAAACGACCCCTCGAAAGTTCACTGCTAAAGCGAATCTTTTGCTTCGGTACTATCGCCCGAAGAAATTGACTATAGCGATGGAAGTCGAAGACTAAGTGAAGACATATCATTCTTATAGTTGTTATTCTTTCATTCTTTTGAGTCATAGGACCTCCGTACTATTAAGAGGGGTATAGGTTCTCGATGCTTAGATCTGCTGTGATGCTTAGCAAAAACCTATGAAAGTTGCCAGAGAAATCTCTTTGTGCTCCAAGCAAATACTTGCCAGTAAGAGACTGTGATCTTCTTTATTGCGAGAGATTTGCCTCAGACTGAGGAGTTAGCATTTCTTGCTCCGCAAGAAATGTTACCGTTGTGCTCAAATCTGACCGTTGGAATCATGTCATTCGGCCATTGGCTGAGCCCGATGTCTAATTTGGTCATTTCCCATAAGGGAAGGCTATGGCTATAAATAGCCACCCTGCTCCAACGTTGTCCGTTGGCTGCTCCGCTTGAGATTTCTGAGAAGATTGATTTTAGTAACCCCTCTCCGAGTGATTTGAGTTTAAGATCCACCGAGAGAAAACCAAGAGCCCAACCTTAGACAATGGTTTAGCATCACAACAGTTCTGAGTGAGAGTTCTTGTACCTATTACTCTTGAGAGCTGCGCACTCTCTAGACGGATAGGTTGGCTTCGAGTGTTGAAGAGTTGTTGTCTTCACTGAGCCCGATCTTCAGCAACCAAGAGTGATTGTGGTTTGCGAAGGTCGACCGAAGGTTTGGAGATCACCGACAAGGATCTACCACGAGTGAAATCAACATGAGTCTGATCAGCTCTGGGTTGAAGGAGAATAGGGAGAAGAGAGTTTATCTTCCATTATAAGTCACAACCCCTCCAACCAGACATAGCCCTTTGGCAGAATGGTAAACTGGTCTACCAAATCTCTTGTCGCCAACGAGCACCACTGGTTATATCTTCTCTACAGCATTTCATTCAGTTTCATTCATGCTCTGTGCTGATAGATTACCTGATCAATTATCCTGTTCCGTGGCCCTCATCCTGTGTGTCTGTGTTTGTTCCTATCATTATCCTCGTCTACATTCCTTTGTTGCCAGTCTGTACCTTTGTTTGCTTGTGTTTCAGTTGCATTTCTCTCAGATTCAACTGTCTCATTCTGTTACATCTGATTTCTTGTTGCATGACCCTCATTGTAATTGAACATATAATATATCAAGCTCGTTCTGTTGTAAATGATTTCCTCAATGAATATGCCTCTGACGAAGAAAACAGATTCAGTACATTTCTCACGATTCTTCATTCCGCTGTTGTGTTTGTATTAAGTTTCAAAGCTTTCGAAAGAAAATTTGAATCTCCCATTCATCCCCTACTGTCGATATACTCTCGGTCCTAACAGTGAGGCAGATGCGCCACCCGGGCACGGCAAGACGGTCGCAAAGAGGGCGTGCCGAGCCACCCCAGTCGCGCCGCCAAGACAGGCCATCCCATAAGCGATCGGGTAAGTTCCCTTTTGCTGATTTTTGCTTGTTGCTCGGTTGCATTCTTCTCATGCTATCTTCGTGATGAGCAGGATGCCCCTTGACTTGGCGTTGGCGGCCACGTCCAGGGGCGACTTTTTGTTTCGGAAGACCCAGAGCAACGCCATCGACCGGGTGGAGAATTCGCCCGAGGAGGACCTCGGCCTGGACCTGGAGGACGTAGAGTGCTGCACCTGGCGGGACCGGAACAAGGCCGAGGAGGAGGATGTGACACCCAAAAATTTTGGCCTTGTTTTATTTATTAAAATGTTGCCAGGAAATAAAACTTTTCCAATTGTCAAGATTTACCTTTTTGTGATTTTTGGATTTTTGGCTCTAGTGGTAAAACTCTCAAAAGGTATTGTTGGACTTGATTTCTCTCTATAATAAAACAATTTTTATCAGTGGATTCAAATGTTGCAAGATTTAATTTCTCAAAACTTTGTCCTTATAAAATGATTTCTTTTGCATTTGGAGCCTGTTTTGCACTGCAACCTTTTGACAAATGCATTCAAAATTTCCACCAAAATTTGGGGATGTCATGTGATGTTCCCACATCACTTTTATGCAAAAATATCTTCTGGCCATTGGAAATTTTGGGCTCTACACCAACTTTTCCAATCTGGTCCAGTAGGCACTTTTGCACTACAACCCATTTAAATATTCTTCTAAAAATTCTTCCAAGTGTTTGGAGATGTCAATGGATGTATACAATTCATCTTCAAGCAAAAACCCAGTGATATTCTTTGAAAAATTTGAGTGGATCAGCCTCTTTTGCATTCTGGTCCAATTTGGTGATTTGTACTACAACCATATTTTTCCTTGCTCTAGTGACCCTGAGCTTTTTCCTACTTGTAGCCCTCCCTACCAAACTCTTAAGTCCAGGAGATTGGGCTCATTGGAGGTTTTGAAGTGCATGCTCTAAACCCTTCTGTTTTCTGCCCAAAACTGGAGTTTGCAAAACTTGCACTATCAACTTTCTGTTTTTGCCAAACTAACCTTACCACCATCTCCTGCACCTAAGGAGACACTGACCTGGAGATTTTGACCACTCCAAGAGTTGCCTAAGTGCATATGGCATTCTGTCGAACACCTAGTGTGCACAGTCACTTTTGGCAAGCGCTCTGGTTTGCATTGTGGACTTGAACCCCTGGCCTATCCATCTTGTCCACTGAGCGCCTTGCTACCCCTACCTCCATCCTGTGCAGTGCCAGCTCCACCCTCGAGCTCTAGAGCGCGCTGGCATTTCGTCGAACAGGTGCCGTGCGTGCTCTGGGCGCGCCCAGAGCGCACGTTTTGCACGCGCGCGCACTACGCCGACACGCTGCACTGCCGCACTCGACGCGACCCGACCCTGGCCCCTCTGCATCGCTGAACCGCGCACTAGCCGCCCTCTGCTCCACGGTATCTCTGGCGCCCTGCTGCGCCGCTGGCCGCGCCCTTGGCAGCACGCCGGCGTCGGCAGCGGATTCCGCCGCGGACGGCGCCGCCCAAACCACCAGCGCGCGCCAGCTGCCTCAGAGCACAGGCCGAGCTTATCCTCCCGCTCGTCGCAACGCGTTCGTCGCCGCCACGATGCCCTGCAACTACAGGAAAGTGGTCGCCGGTGATCCTATCTTCTGCCGCCGCGGAGCCAGCCTCGTCTCGCTATATAAAGGAACCCCGAGCCCCTCCGAGCACTCAGGCGACACCAGGCACTCCCCGTAGAGCTTCCCACGTAGTTGATCGACCCGTAGTGGCCATCTTCCCCAACTCCGGCCGGTTCGGCCGCCGCTAAGCTCCGGTGCGATTCGTCGCAGCCGGCCACCCTTTCGCCAATCCAGCACCACCAGTCGCTCCCTCTGGTCCTTGCGGAGCAGCCTAGCTGCTCATCTTCGATCAGAGACCACCGGAGCACAAAAAGCACTTCACCACCGTAGCCTTTCTCCGCCGCGGAGCTCGCCGCCGGCGATTCCTTCCACCTCCGACGACCCAACAACCACCCAGAGGATCGCCTCGGTCTAGCCAACCCATCCCTACCCGCAGATGCCCTCGAGGAGCCGCCGTTTGTCGCCGGCAATCACCGGAGCCTCGCCACCGTTCGGGCACAGAAAAGGAGGGAGAGGGAGACCAGTCAAACCTGACTAGTGGGCCCTTTGGACCCATTGTCAGCGACTCGCACGTCCGCCCTCTCTCTGTTTAAGTGAAGGCGCAAAACCCCGCGTACGTTTCTCTGCTGCGAAAGCGTATTTCCCTCGAATCGTTTTCTTTTTCTGGTTTTATTTAAAAACAGAGTTGACCAAACTTTGACTGGCTATAACTTTTAAAATAAAACTCTAAATGAGTTGATTCTTTTTCCTACCTCCCTCAAATTTCATCTAGTTTATTTTAAGATTTATTTCAAAAATATTTGAGACAGGTTTTGGTACTGTGTTTGAAATATTTGTTATTTGTGTATTTTGCAAATAGGATTTTTGGAGGAAAAGGAAAGCCTCCAATAAGTGCATCCTTTGCATACTCTTGAAGGCAAGCATTTCTGAACTCCGGCATATTATTTTTGTTGAGGTGTTTTGATGCGATCACAACATCTTGTGACTTGGAGTATGTGGTAGTTTATGTACCGATATGGTCTCGTGCATGAGTGCACTTTGGAGTTGTTTGTGGCCAGCAATGGATACACTAATGATTTGGATCATCCTCGTGAGCTTCTCTTGCACACCGGTAGGAAGTCGGGAAAGTCGTGGTCTTGGGTAGACACGAGCTTGTCCCTAATCCCTCGTCGAGATGAGTATGCCCGGCATAGCATGGTGAGGCTCGAGGAGTGGTGATTTACTTCACTAGTGGAAATGTTGTTGGTGGATACTTAGACCACCCGAGTCGGTTGTAGACCGAGTCTTGATCAATAGCTTCCTTTTGTTGGTACCACCACTTGTCCCTGCAGGGGACAGGGTATGGTTCAGTAGGTTGTCAACCCCTTTCCAAAGCACACACCGTACAGAGAGGCCGTGATGAAGGTCCCGTGGCCACGGATTAAAGCCTGTCATTCGGTCCGGGGGCATGGGTGTTTCCGGTTGGAGCCGAGGGGGGTTGCTCCCCTAGTTTGCGCGCGGTATAAATTTTGTGATCCCATGCTACGTCGAGGTTGTAGCCTCCCCACTTAGAGTTTTGCTTGGCAGGTGTCGTGGGTGATTCCAGACACTGGTGAGTTAAGCTGGTGTGTGCAGGTCAGGCGTGTTTTCAATCAAAAGACCGTAGACGCCATTAGTCCCAAGGGACCGAGTAATCCCGTTACTCGTGGAGAATGGTACTCCCTCTGCAGAGGATACATCCTGTTGGATAGACATGTTCTTGAGTAGAAACCACAGTCTGAGTTGAGTCTCAGTAAAGGTATTCGGATGGAGAACGATTTAACTAGAACTCAGTAACGGTATTCGGATGGAGAACGATTTAACTAAGTCATAGTAACGGTATTCGGATGGAGATACGGCTTGACTAAATTATCGGTTTTTGGATGGAGAAACGACTGTACTAAATATTGCTTATGATTATGGCACGCATGGATTGTGATCTTATTATTTTGGACTAACCATTATGTATTTTATTGAGTATCCTTGGGACGGTTCTACCTCCTGGATATTCACTATGATTATTCTTTTATAAGCCCTTTCTGTGGCGTCGCTCAGACGCCCGACTGCGGCATGCTTGTTGTTCATTTACCTTTTATAAGCCCTTTTTGTGGTGTCGCTCAGACGCCCGGCTGCGGCATGCTTGTTGTTCATTTATCTTTTATAAGCCCTTTCTGTGGTGTCGCTCAGACGCCCGACTGCGGCATACTATTCTGCATTTTCCGCTCGAGGAGTCTTTCAGACACTCGTTTGGCACCTGTATTATTATTCCGCATTTTCCGCTCGAGGAGTCTTTCAGACACTCGTTTGGCACCAGTATTACTATTCTGTATTTTCCGCTCGAGGAGTCTTTCGGACACTCGTTTGGCACCAGTATTATCATTCTGCATTTTCCGCCCGAGGAGTCATTCAGACACTCGCTTGGCATCCAGTACTTTATATTTGTGGATTTTAACCATATGTGTGCATCTTGGTCTTTCGTATATTTCGTGACAGACGTGCAACCATTTAATTAATCTGGAGCATGTTTTTGATTTATTATACCCGTGTTCTTAATGTTTGCGAGTACATTCAAACGTACTCACTGGCTTGTCCCTGGCTATTGTCTTGGCCAGATTCCTTGCTTGGATATAAGCATCACGGTGACAACCTCGGAACCTATGCGTTGACGTTTGCAGCGTCTCGAAGATAGGAGTTATCCTGGTCAGCTGTTCTTGTGGGAAATGGAGTCCCATAGACGCAGATGTACCCAATCGCTTCCGCCCTCAACCATTAGAAACCAAATGTTGTACTCCTAGGCCACAATGTTCTTGTACTACATTTTTTGTACTTGCTTGGATTTCCTTGTATCAAGTTGGTGCCTCATCAGCTAACAGTGATCCTGGGGCTGGTGAGCTCACAGGCCGTATTTCTGGGAATTCATATCCTGAAAATCCGGTCGTGACAGACTTGGTATCAGAGCCAGGCTGACAATTGGCTAATCCTATCCTAGCCAGGTCAATAAACCTAGGTTAACCCAAACCACCAGACCTTAGCTTAACCCCGGTCAAGCTTCCCGCGTAAGATAGCTCCACAGTGACCCGACGCCCTTTTCGGCGGACGGTGCCCAACCTATCAGCCTAGCCCGTCGATCACGCGCCAGTGACCGACACCCAACCCGTCTCTATCGCAAGCGTGCGGAGGAAGACTCCGTCCCCTTTCCCTATAAAAAGGGCACGCTAGCCACGGCACAACACAGCCTCTTTCCCCAAACCCAGCCACGATGCCTGGTCCCATTGTCCACAATGAGACCACAACGACCAACCTTGGAGGTTTTGTGACCGTGCTCGCAAACCTCACCCGCCGTGCCTATGCGTTGGAGGAGCCTCCTGAGTATGTTGTGTACCAGGGACCCATGTACGGTGAGAGCCGTCAGTACTGGGCCACTGCGCACATCTACGGTAGGGGTTTGTCGCCAGAACGCCCCTACAGGTTCACTGGAAGGACAACTTCCTTTGAGCCGCAAGCCATCCAACTGGCAGCCCGCGAAGCTATAGTTCAACTCTGGCACTTGTCGCCCAGAGTTAACTGTCGCTCGTTCTACTACTACCCCAGTCGTGATGGGTATGGTAGGCCGCCCCAAGTTGCCAACGGAGACCACGAGACGGATCCCGCGCTGTTGCATCTGGTGCGCTATGTAAGCGCACTAGAACAACTATTCGACCAGGTCACTCTTGATCTGATCGCAGCTCGTGGAGAGCTGGTTCGCCGAGCCCCGGCGAGAAGAGAAGCGGAGCCCGACACCGACAACCCAGTCGTGCTGTTCGGACACCCGATCGATCCCTTGAGGTCTGCGCCAGCCCTCAACCAGAGCACTTTGGTGACCCCAGAAGCGCTTCGTTGCCTTTTGGGAACCCATTCCAACGGGATTGTGGCCAACAACCCCCGGGATGGTCATCACCATTTCCCCGACCCTGCAGCACCTCAGCCTCAACCAGCAAATCCCGACGGTGAGAACCGTGGAGAAGCATCGGCGTCCGCAAGGCCAGCCCACTTAGACATTAACGAAGTAGACTAAGTCGCTCAAGTTGTATCGAGCCTTAGTTTTCCTACGCTTTGTAATGAGTGGCCTTGTATCGCTTTTGTTGCATGCTGTCTGTTTGAGCGCTCTTATTTTTGGAGTAGTGGCTATGCATGTGTACGTTGGCGTACAGTTGCATTTTTATATTTCGGGCACAGCTGCCAAGACCAACCCCGTCAGCGCCCACAGTAATGCGTCACCTTTTTGTGATATGTATATCTGTGGCGTTGACCCGAGTACAGGATCGGCGGCCAGTTACCCTTCACCCCGGTAGATATCCCAGCCCCGGTGCTATATAAAGGCCACTTCGCGACCTTGCCGAGCACCCCTCACCTTTGTGCGCAGCACCCACAGCCATTCCTTGCCATGTCGACCCCCAGCATTTATCTGAGAACCCCAGACGCAACCCCGGGCAGTTTTGTCAAATTATTGTGGGACTTTACCTGCAGTACTATGAGTGCCACTCGTCCACCCCAGTACGAGCTGCTCAAATCGAGGATCACTCCATCCACCTCGGAATATTGGGCAGTGGTGCACATCCCTCCCGCATACCCAAACCAAGACCCAACGGAAGTCTCCTTCGTGGGGAAATCCATGCCAACTCCGCATATGGCCATAGAAGCTGCTGCGTACGAGGCGCTCACTCGTCTTCGATTTGCAGTGCCCTATGCCAGCGAGCGAGGATACTATTATTTTCCGAGTCGTGCAGCACCCGGAGAAGTTGCATCTTTTCCTGGTGGGCGCATTGAGAGAGATCCAGTACTGGCCAACCTTGCCCAGTACGTCATCGCTCAGGAGCGTTTAACTCAGCGAGTAATGGGTTATCTCCAAAGCCTCGCTGATTTAAATCCTCAGATCGCTATTGGCAGACCACTGAGGCCTGACCAAGAAGGGCGCATTCATCGCCTGGTCAACCCGCTTCCCCCGATAGAAGAGGAGTGTGCCCCAGTGCCAGAGGCATTTTCTCAGGACCCTATCTTTTTACCGTTTTCCATGTAAACGCCTCCGGTGTATTTATTGTCCTAGTACTTGTATTTATGTGTTACAGCATGTTCGTAAAAATTTTGTGCGACGGATCCGATTTTCTTTAGTTCCTGTTTTGTGAGCAGTGTTACTGCTGTTAGTTTTGTTTTAATTATTTTTTTCCTCTCGCAACATGTTTTCGAGGAGATTTCTTTTCCCCCGAGTTATTGCTGCGTATTTATACATTTTCTCGACATAGATTTTTATTCGCGCAGCATCGTTACGGCAAACTCTCAGCAGCCACCACTCGACCTCGAGCACTGTTACAAATCCCTTGAGCACATTTTTGCGCCTATCTAACCACACTCGAGGACACCACAATCTCAGTAAGAGAGATTTCTGAGTGTTCATTCGAGCGCGAGCTGCCCCGGCACTCCGACAGCAGTCAGCCCCGATGCCGCGCCTAATCCACATGATCGCCGCCACCGCGAAGAGCTAACACTCGTGCGGCAGCATCACGACGATCATCTAGGATCATCGCGCACAGGAGCACGGAGAACCCCAGCAGCACCGCCAAGCCTCCACACACCAGGACCACATACCAGTCCGGCATTGCCTCCGCCATTAGAGCCTCGGCCCGAGCTCCTACCAGCAGCTATGGAGGAGAAGGAAAGAGGAGTAGAAGCGAGGCCCGGTGTGAGGAAGAAGAGAGGGGCGCCGCGATCGTTTTATAGCCCGAGATCGGTGTACAGTGGGCGAGGTCCACCAGCGCCACTCGTCGCTCGGCCGCCGGTGTTCGGAGGCGAGTCCGCGAGCAGTGCCGACAGCGCCCTGGCCCGCGAGGTGAGTGCACGCTGCACCGGCAGCTAGCACGCCGCGCACTACCACGGTACGGCCTCGATGCCCTACGAGCTAGGCATCGCCGTTGGAGGGAGCGCGGGAGAGCGCGCGCGAGAGAGAGAGAGCCAGAGGAAGGAGAAGAGGCCGACAGGGGGCCCTGGGCCCACCTGTCAGCCAGAGAGAGCACTATGCTCTCGGGTGCGACCAGCGTATTTTAGTAATTTAGAATTTATTCTAAATTACTGTATCCCGTAGAAATATCTCGTTTTCCCCAACCATGGATTTTTCCACGCTGCGCCAGTGTACCACACTGTGGTTTTACACCACTTATTGCCCTCTCACTGTAGCCGTTTTGTTTTTGTGCAATTGAAGGATTTCTTTGATAAAAACAATTTTTATTTCAAAACAAATTCTTGTTCAAAACAACTTTTAACAAATCTCGAGGACGAGATTTTTCTTAAGGGGGGTAGTGTTGTGACACCCAAAATTTTTGGCCTTGTTTTATTTATTAAAATGTTGCCAGGAAATAAAACTTTTCCAATTGTCAAGATTTACCTTTTTGTGATTTTTCGATTTTTGCCTCTAGTGGTAAAACTCTCAAAAGGTATTGTTGGACTTGATTTCTCTCTATAATAAAACAATTTTTATCAGTGGATTCAAATGTTGCAAGATTTACTTTCTCAAAACTTTGTCCTTATAAAATGATTTCTTTTGCATTTGGAGCCTGTTTTGCACTGCAACCTTTTGACAAATGCATTCAAAATTTCCACCAAAATTTGGGGATGTCATGTGATGTTCCCACATCACTTTTATGCAAAAATATCTTCTGGCCATTGGAAATTTTGGGCTCTACACCAACTTTTCCAATCTGGTCCAGTAGGCACTTTTGCACTACAACCCATTTAAATATTCTTCTAAAAATTCTTCCAAGTGTTTGGAGATGTCAATGGATGTATACAATTCATCTTCAAGCAAAAACCCAGTGATGTTCTTTGAAAAATTTGAGTGGATCAGCCTCTTTTGCATTCTGGTCCAATTTGGTGATTTGTACTACAACCATATTTTTCCTTGCTCTAGTGACCCTGAGCTTTTTCCTACTTGTAGCCCTCCCAACCAAACTCTTATGTCCAGGAGATTGGGCTCATTGGAGGTTTTGAAGTGCATGCTCTAAACCCTTCTGTTTTCTGCCCAAAACTGGAGTTTTGCAAAACTTGCACTATCAACTTTCTGTTTTTGCCAAACTAACCTTACCACCATCTCCTGCACCTAAGGAGACACTGACCTGGAGATTTTGACCACTCCAAGAGTTGCCTAAGTGCATATGGCATTCTGTCGAACACCTAGTGTGCACAGTCACTTTTGGCAAGCGCTCTGGTTTGCATTGTGGACTTGAACCCCTGGCCTATCCATCTTGTCCACTGAGCGCCTTGCTACCCCTACCTCCATCCTGTGCAGTGCCAGCTCCACCCTCGAGCTCTAGAGCGCGCTGGCATTCCGTCGAACAGGTGTCGTGCGTGCTCTGGGCGCGCCCAGAGCGCACGTTTTGCACGCGCGCGCACTACGCCGACACGCTGCACTGCCGCACTCGACGCGACCCGACCCTGGCCCCTCTGCATCGCTGAACCGCGCACTAGCCGCCCCCTGCTCCACGGTATCTCTGGCGCCCTGCTGCGCCGCTGGCCGCGCCCTTGGCAGCACGCCGGCGTCGGTACATGATTCCGCCACGGACGGCGCCGCCCAAACCACCAGCGCGCGCCAGCTGCCTCAGAGCACAGGCCGAGCTTATCCTCCCGCTCGTCGCAACACGTTCGTCGCCGCCACGATGCCCTGCAACTACAGGAAAGTGGTCGCCGGCGATCCTATCTTCTGCCGCCGCGGAGCCAGCCTCGTCTCGCTATATAAAGGAACCCCGAGCCCCTCCGAGCACTCAGGCGACACCAGGCACTCCCCGTAGAGCTTCCCACGTAGTTGATCGACCCGTAGTGGCCATCTTCCCCAACTCCGGCCGGTTCGGCCGCCGCTAAGCTCCGGTGCGATTCGTCGCAGCCGGCCACCCTTTCACCAATCCAGCACCACCAGTCGCTCCCTCTGGTCCTTGCGGAGCAGCCCAGCTGCTCATCTTCGATCAGAGACCACCGGAGCACAAAAAGCACTTCACCACCGTAGCCTTTCTCCGCCGCGGAGCTCGCCGCCGGCGATTCCTTCCACCTCCGACGACCCAACAACCACCCAGAGGATCGCCTCAGTCTAGCCAACCCATCCCTACCCGCAGATGCCCTCGATGAGCCGCCGTTCGTCGCCGGAGCCTCGCCACCGTTCGGGCACAGAGAAAGGAGGGAGAGGGAGACCAGTCAAACCTGACTAGTGGGCCCTCTGGACCCACTGTCAGCGACTCGCACGTCCGCCCTCTCTCTGTTTAAGTGAAGGCGCAAAACCCCGCGTACGTTTCTCTGCTGCGAAAGCGTATTTCCCTCGAATCGTTTTCTTTTTCTGGTTTTATTTAAAAACAGAGTTGACCAAACTTTGACTGGCTATAACTTTTAAAATAAAACTCTAAATGAGTTGATTCTTTTTCCTACCTCCCTCAAATTTCATCTAGTTTATTTTAAGATTTATTTCAAAAATATTTGAGACAGGTTTTGGTACTGTTATTGAAATATTTGTTATTTGTGTATTTTGCAAATAGGATTTTTGGAGGAAAAGGAAAGCCTCCAATAAGTGCATCCTTTGCATACTCTTGAAGGCAAGCATTTCTGAACTCCGGCATATTATTTTTGTTGAGGTGTTTTGATGCGATCACAACATCTTGTGACTTGGAGTATGTGGTAGTTTATGTACCGATATGGTCTCGTGCATGAGTGCACTTTGGAGTTGTTTGTGGCCAGCAATGGATACACTAATGATTTGGATCATCCTCGTGAGCTTCTCTTGCACACCGGTAGGAAGTCGGGAAAGTCGTGGTCTTGGGTAGACACGAGCTTGTCCCTAATCCCTCGTCGAGATGAGTATGCCCGGCATAGCATGGTGAGGCTCGAGGAGTGGTGATTTACTTCACTAGTGGAAATGTTGTTGGTGGATACTTAGACCACCCGAGTCGGTTGTAGACCGAGTCTTGATCAATAGCTTCCTTTTGTTGGTACCACCACTTGTCCCTGCAGGGGACAGGGTATGGTTCAGTAGGTTGTCAACCCCTTTCCAAAGCACACACCGTACAGAGAGGCCGTGATGAAGGTCCCGTGGCCACGGATTAAAGCCTGTCATTCGGTCCGGGGGCATGGGTGTTTCCGGTTGGAGCCGAGGGGGGTTGCTCCCCTAGTTTGCGCGCGGTATAAATTTTGTGATCCCATGCTACGTCGAGGTTGTAGCCTCCCCACTTAGAGTTTTGCTTGGCAGGTGTCGTGGGTGATTCCAGACACTGGTGAGTTAAGCTGGTGTGTGCAGGTCAGGCGTGTTTTCAATCAAAAGACCGTAGACGGAATTAGTCCCAAGGGACCGAGTAATCCCGTTACTCGTGGAGAATGGTACTCCCTCTGCAGAGGATACATCCTGTTGGATAGACATGTTCTTGAGTAGAAACCACAGTCTGAGTTGAGTCTCGGTAAAGGTATTCGGATGGAGAACGATTTAACTAGAACTCAGTAATGGTATTCGGATGGAGAACGATTTAAATTTAACTAAGTCATAGTAACGGTATTCGGATGGAGATACGGCTTGACTAAATTATCGGTTTTCGGATAGAGAAACGACTGTACTAAATATTGCTTATGATTATGGCACGCATGGATTGTGATCTTATTATTTTGGACTAACCATTATGTATTTTATTGAGTATCCTTGGGACGGTTCTACCTCCTGGATATTCACTATGATTATTCTTTTATAAGCCCTTTCTGTGGCGTCGCTCAGACGCCCGATTGTGGCATGCTTGTTGTTCATTTACCTTTTATAAGCCCTTTTTGTGGTGTCGCTCAGACGCCCGGCTGCGGCATGCTTGTTGTTCATTTATCTTTTATAAGCCCTTTCTGTGGTGTCGCTCAAACGCCCGACTGCGGCATACTATTCTGCATTTTCCGCTCGAGGAGTCTTTCAGACACTCGTTTGGCACCTGTATTATTATTCCGCATTTTCCGCTCGAGGAGTCTTTCAGACACTCGTTTGGCACCAGTATTACTATTCTGTATTTTCCGCTCGAGGAGTCTTTCAGACACTCGTTTGGCACCAGTATTATCATTCTGCATTTTCCGCCCGAGGAGTCATTCAGACACTCGCTTGGCATCCAGTACTTTATATTTGTGGATTTTAACCATATGTGTGCATCTTGGTCTTTCGTATATTTCGTGACAGACGTGCAACCATTTAATTAATCTGGAGCATGTTTTTGATTTATTATACCCGTGTTCTTAATGTTTGCGAGTACATTCAAACGTACTCACTGGCTTGTCCCTGGCTATTGTCTTGGCCAGATTCCTTGCTTGGAGATAAGCATCGCGGTGACAACCTCGGAACCTATGCGTTGACGTTTGCAGCCTCTCGAAGATAGGAGTTATCCTGGTCAGCTGTTCTTGTGGGAAATGGAGTCCCATAGACGCAGATGTACCCAATCGCTTCCGCCCTCAACCATTAGAAACCAAATGTTGTACTCCTAGGCCACAATGGTCTTGTACTATATTTTTTTGTACTTGCTTGGATTTCCTTGTATCAAGTTGGTGCCTCATCAGCTAACAGTGATCCTGGGGCTGGTGAGCTCACAGGCCGTATTTCTGGGAATTCATATCCTGAAAATCCGGTCGTGACAGAGGAGGCTGCGGCCGCCATCGCGGCGAGGGAGGACTCGGCCCAGGCATGGGCAAGGGCCGCTGAGGCGAGGGGGCAGGCCACCATGGACTAAGCCTGCTCAAAGATGGCGGAGGGCATGGCGCCGGTTGAGACCATTGTCGAGTCCCAGATAGACGAGGGGCGTGACCCGGACGAGCGGGTGGAGGCGGCCATCGACAACCCGGAGGTCGAGGAGACGGCCATGGACGCCCCGCCCCGGAACAACGTGGCTGAGCGAGCGGAGGACGCTGCCCCGGACATAGCGCAGCAGGTGATGCCGGCTGGAGTGCCGGGATCGACGCCGACTGCGGAGGTGCTGATATATCTCCAACGTATCTATAATTTTTTTTTGTTCGATGCTATTATATTATGTGTTTTGGATGTTTTATATGCATTATTATGCCATTTTATATTATCTTTGGGACTAACCAATTAACCTAGAGCCCAGTGCCAGTTTCTGTTTTTTCCTTGTTTAAGAGTTTTGCAGAAAAGGAATACCAAACGGAATAAAACCTTCGTGATGATTTTTCTTGGACCAGAAGTCATCCATAAGACTTGGAGATCAAGTCAGAGGAGCCACGAGGCGGCCACAAGGGTGGAGGGCGCGCCTAGGGGGGTAGGGTGTGCCCCCCTGTCTTGTGGGACCCCTGTGACTCTCCTGACCTAATTCCTTCGCCTATATATTCACATATATTCCCAAACCACCAGAAGTATCCACGAAAACACTTTTCCACTGCCGCAACCTTCTGTACCCGTGAGATCCCATCTACGGGCCTTTTCCGGCATCCTGCTGGAGGGGGATTCGATCACGGAGGGCTTCTACATCAACTCTATTGCCCTTCCGATGGACCGTGAGTAGTTTACCACAGACCTACGGGTCCATAGCTAGTAACTAGATGGCTTCTTATCTCTCTTTGATTCTCAATACCATGTTCTCCTCGATGTTCTTGGAGATCTATTTGATGTAAACTTCTTTTGCGGTGTGTCTGTCGAGATCCGATGAGTTGTGGATTTATGATCAGCTTATCTATGAATATTATTTGAATCTTATCTGAATTATTTTATGCATGATTTGATATCTTTGTAATTCTTTTCGAACTATCGGTTTGCACTGGTACGCGCCGGTGCTATACAAATGGTTTTTAACCCCTTTCCTCGATGGTGTTCGGAACTGTCACCTATTGAGTGACTGCGATAGGGGGGTCCTTCCCACATGACCCAGGAACCGTCGGGGATATGCCCTCCTGGCACACATGCTCGGCAAAATGAGGTCGTGTGCGACCGGCGAGCGACCAAATACGGTTATACGTACAGTAGTGCTAAAAATATAATTATACAGGCGAAATCGTTTCCAGCCATAAGTACATCCCACACAGTCAGTCCCCGCTAAACATTTCCGTTCGTATATACATCCCACACAGTCACTCTAAGGAAAACGTTTGCGCAAGGTGGCGTAACGCAAACAGTTTTCAAGAGAATGTCGTGTGTGATTGTTCATTGATCCAACACGGTTTATTCCTAGATACTGTGTGCGTTGCCTGAGGTCATCGCCCACAGTGTTTTCTCAATAACCGTTTGCAATAGGAAAACCAGACTAATTGGCCAATTAGCAAGCTAATTGCCCTATTATTAATAATCCATTTACTAATCTAATTGACATTCATATTAAGAACATAATATATTTCTTTTCCATATTAAGGAAGCAGGATTTCATAATTGAAATACATCTGAGTACAACATGATATAGCTTCAGCACTCAGCTACCCCATTACACAACTGCACCAGCACCAAGTTTCACATGCAACATCTAGAACCTTTTGAAATTAGCATCATAGACGGTACATAGACAGATGCATCTCATCTGGGAAACTGCTGAAGCGGAAGGCGAATATTGAGCCTTCATTCATGTTGAAGGTATTTGCAACTTTAGGCCAGTGCCTGTGGATGATTGATCGTCCATCATTCGACCTCTTCAGGAACACTTCAATATTGAACCACGGGTGTTGTATGAAAACTTTCCTCGCCTCCTGACCACAGAGGTGATCTGAGAGGTAATCATCAGTGAACTGCTTTGGAAAGGCCTGAAAATAAGGATGTGCATAAATATCTTCTCTATATTTGAAATGGGGCAAAGGAATAAAAAAAGGCAAGGTATAATAGTTAGTACCATCTTGTAAACCTCAGTGCTTCCCATTGTTTCTCTGCAACACATATAAGGTAGTTAGTCATCAGGTTAAGTAAGGGTTCACATGCTATCAGTAAAATATGTTGATGATAAATAAGCACATTGTAGATTCATCAGATTAATTCAAGCCACATGGAAAACCCATTTATCCAAACCAAGCATGATTAAGAACTAGGAAATATAGCACTTGTATACGTTTCTCATGTATTAAGTGCACCCAGATTTGATTTATTCCTCACATGTTATACAATAACAGAATGCAGCCACAACAATTGAACATTGCATTGCAGAATTGAACCAAGCAGTTAACTAAACACCACAACAAATTAACCAAACGTTAACTGAGCACCACATTGCACAATATAACATACTCCTAATAGAAGATCATATAGTTAACCAAACCAAGCATGATTAAGAACTAGGAAGTATAGCACTTGTATATGTTTCTCATGTATTAAGTACATCCAAATTTGATTTATTCCTCACATGGTATACAATAACAGAATGCAGCCACAACAATTGAACGTCACATTGCAGAATTGAACCAAGCAGTTAACTAAACACCACAACAAATGAACCAAACGTTAACTGAGCACCACATTGCACAACATAACATACTCCTAATAGAAGATCGGACAGTTAACCAAACTAAGCATGCTTATGGAAATATAGCAATTGTATTTGTTTGTCATGTATTTAGTACAGCCAAATTTGATTTATTGCTCACATGGTATACAATAACAGAATGCACCCGCAACAATTGAACATCGCATTGCAGAATTGAACCAACCAGTTAACTAAACACCACAACAAATGAACCAAATGTTAACTGAGCACCACATTGCACAATATAACATACTCATAATAGAAGATCGGACAGTTAACCAAACCAAGCATGCTTGACAACTTGGAAAATTGCACCCTGAAGAATTGAACATCACATTTGCAGAATTGAACCAAACACTTAACTGAACACCACATTGCATGACATATAGAACATATACTCTAGAGCAAAAGATTGCATGGTAAAAGTAGATAGTACAATCCACTAGAATTTGTTAAGGAAAGGCAATAGCTAGCAAACTGAACATGGGTCCTTATAGTGAGCTAATAAGACAAGCTACTCCTCATTGTCGGAGATATCGATGATGATTGGCTCCTTGGACATGGAAGAGGGCGAGGCCTCCGCATCGCGGATGCCCTCGTCATAGCGGTGAGTTGCCTGAGCCACTCTGGGCACCAACCTGCTGGCTCTCGAGATGAGGTAAGCACATGCACACTGAGAAGACACCTCGTAGTCTTCGTCGAAGGCACCGACGGTGGCCTCGAGAAAATGCCACGAACTGTTGTTTAAAGCAACCAACCGCGTCGCGGCATCAGTGCGCGAGGCATCGACGGTGGCCTCGACAGTGAGGTGCTCTTCCAAGATCTGGGTGTCAGCACGAATGGCAGCAATCGCGACCTCATCCGCGTGTGCGGCCGCGATTTGCTTCTTTGCTGCCAAATGCTCCTTGAGCTCCTGGCTATACTGCGTGCACCATGGCTTAGGGCGGCACTTATTTGGTGGTGGGGTCGGTGATTTTGGTGGAAGGTGTCACGCCGGCGGTCAGGGCATGTGGGATGTCGAAGGAGGAGGAGGATGGGGGTCGGGTGTGGATTACCTGCCTGGATAGACGAGGCCGAGCTGCGTGAAGGAGGGTCGCCAACAAGGAGGCGGCGCTGCAAGCAAGGAGTGAAGGTTTCAACTTGGAAAGGAAGGCGGAAACAGGGGAAATGTGGCTTTTGGTAAGGGGGAGGGGCGGGGAGATAGGTATTTCCGCGGAAGCCAAAAATTTGGATTCGCCTCAGCGAAAAAAACTGGCGCGCAAAGTGTCATCAGACACGGTCCCTTATTCAGAGCGGGCTATGGACTGTAGCCGTCGCACCTTCTCGCGTAAGCCGTATGCGTACTATACTCTGACGGTGCTCCAAGATATTTTGTGCTGCATCTCACATGGTTGGTTATAATAAATTGTGTGGGATCTACTTGATTTTTCGGCTTGATTTGAATTACATAATGGGGTCACAGCGGCAATGGACGGTGTTTGAATTGCTAGACCTTTTATCTGCAGTGAACATGCAACTATATGTGTGTCGTAAAAGAATTGGAATTATTCAGGGTTCGTTTGGACATTTTATACATTAAATTGATTTCTAGCCATTTTAGGTGCAAAATTCAAAATTAAACTACATGCACATGCTCCGGTGCACCAACATGGGTTGTAAAATCATATATGTGTCCATGGGTTTATGCTTATGTCCCATGCAAGAAATGGTGATGAATTTCGAACACCACGGCACCGTGGCTCTCCAGCAAACATTGACGTACTTGCTTTTGTAATTCTAGTAAACCCAAAAGTCGTCCGAAATTCATGAAACTTGGCATGCTATCATGGAGCGGCATCAACATGTCGTGGTAAATTTTTTGTCCCATTTGGGGCAGGTTTGGGTATAAGCTTCTCATAAACCAGAGCTTCTCACAACAAGCGTGATGGTTTCGGTAGGGAACGTTTCACCTTTCTGGACGAAATGATATTTGTTGCCTCTTCTCGATTTCAAATTTTTTTCCTAGTGTCAACATAGAATAACAGGAGTGTTGTGTCAATTTTTGGGATTTTTCGGGGTTCGCTTGGACATTTTGATACATTAACTGAGTTTTCTATGCATTCATGTGCATAATTCAAATTTGAACTACGTGCACATGCTCTAATGCATATAAATTAGTTGAAAATTCAAATCCGTGTCCTTGGTTGCATGCTTAGGTCCCATGCAAGAAACGGGAATGAATGTCAAACACCCTGCCACCGTCACTCGGCTGCAAACATTGAGATACCTGGTTTTCAAATTCTAGTAAATCCAAAACTTGCCAGAAATTCATGAAACTTGGCAAGCTATCATGGAGCGGCATCAACATGCCATGGTAATTTTTTTATCCCATTTGGGGAAGGTTTGGGGATATGCTTCTCACAAACCAGAGCTTCTCACAACAAGCCTGATGGTTTCGGTAGGGAACGTCCTACCTTTGGGTACGAAACGATATCCATTGCCTCTTCTTGATTTGAATTTTTTTCCTAGTGTCAACATAGAACAACGGGAGTGTTGTGTCAATTTTTGGGATTTTTCGGGGTTCGTTTGGACATTTTTATGCATTAACTGAGTTTTGAATGCATTCATGTGCATAATTCAAATTTGAACTTCATGCACATGCTCTAATGCATATAAATTGGTTGAAAATTCGAATATGTGTCCTTGGTTGCATGCTTAGGTCCCATGCAAGAAACGGGAATGAATGGCAGACACCCTGCCACCGCCACTCGACCGCAAACATCGAGATACCTGGTTTTTAAATTCTAGTAAATCCAAAACTCATCTGAAATTCATGAAACTTGGCATGCTATCATGGAGCGGCATAAACATGCCATGGTAATTTTTTTATCCCATTTGGGGAAGGTTTGGGGATATGCTTCTCACAAACCAGAGCTTCTCACAACAAGCATGATGGTTTCGGTAGGGAACGTCCCACCTTTGGGGACGAAACGATATCCATTGCCTCTTATTGCTTTCAAAAAATTTCTCGTGTCAACATAGAACAGCAGGAGTGTTGTGTCAATTTTTGTGATTTTTCGGGGTTTGTTTGGACATTTTTATGCATTAACTGAGTTTTCAATGCATTTATGTGCATAATTCAAATTTGAACTACATGCACATGCTCTAGTGCATATAAATTGGTTGAAAAATCAAATCTTTGTCCTTGGGTGCATGCTTAGGTCCAATGCAAGAAACGGGAATGAATTTCAAACACCAGGACACCGTTGATTGCCAACAAAATGTTGATATACTTTGTTTTTAAATTCTAGTAAATCCAAAACTCGTCTGAAATTCATGAAAGTTGGCATGCTATCATGGAATGGCACCCGACATGCTGTGGTTTTTTTCGTGTCCATTTTGGGAGAAGGTGCACTCGAATAACAGCCAACAAAGGCATTTTGAAAAAATAGCTGCCACTTTAATATCTCAAATGTTTGTATAATTCAAACCGTGTGCGTTCTGTTAACCGTTCACGTGACGCCATGTGTCTTGGTTTTAATGGCTATAGGTTTTAATGGCTCTTGATCGCAAACATTTTAGATAGAACACCCGTATGCAAAGTGAGAGCAGGATTTTGTGCATCTCTTGAACGCAAACAGTTCTTTTGGATGGCCTGTGTGCAACCACTTACAAACAATTTGGTAAGATTTGCATCTGTCATATTGGGTATATTGCCATTTATCAAACTGGAAAGATTGACATTTGTTGATCTAGTAACATTGCCATTTGTTCAGCCGGGCGTGCAGTGGGCGGCGCAGTACTATTCAATTTGAAAGCGGGCAGCACAGTTCCCGATACGGCTTTAATGCAGACGAGGGAGAGGGTAGCGGTTCCCGAAATGTTGAATGGCCAATGATGCATCCTCCTTCAATTAGCATCGTGCGAATGCATGAGGGAAATAATGGGAGGAGGACCGAGAAAAGAGGCAGCACGATGTGAATGCAACGCAGTTTGCGCTCACATAAAGGCACCCCTCCATTCCAATGCATCTACCACATCGTACGCACCTAAGCATTTGCCTAAGCACCTACACTAATAAGCGCAAAAGTGCTCACTCCAAACCCATGGCAGCGATGCACGCGAGCGGCTGTGCCAGATGGTCCACGACGCCGGCCTGCGGCATGGCACCGAGGATCGTCTCCAGACGGTGTTGGCGACCGGCTGGTGGATGGCCGCCATCGACGCTAGCTACGACTCTCAGTTGGACCAGATGATCGTTGCCACCACCAACAAGTTCACTGTCGTCAAAAAGCTCATGGACGACATCATCGTACTCCTCCAGCCCGCGCGCCCGGGCTCCTCATTGCCTGCCACCCTAATCGGCCTCCATGGTCGGAAGCTCTTTCAAGCACTGGTGGCCCTATGACTGCCCGCCGACGCCACAAAGAATGTCCACCTGGAGGTCACGCTCGCCGCGAGGCGCCTCG